>NC_040090.1:83654709-84270218 GCF_003369695.1 Bos indicus x Bos taurus | reverse complement strand
CAGCATGATTCGTCACTGCTGAGCTCCATGCTTATTGCCTGCTGATTGCGTGGTTCGAGTCTGCTCAGCTCTTTGTGTATTGCCTCCTGAGGTCCCTGTTCGGGCCCCACCTGCCGGGGACCAGCCCCAGCTGATCCAGGGTATTCGAAGGAGACATGGCCTAGGCAACTATTTATATGCTAATCAGAGATGTCAAGAATAATAGTATGAGGATAGCTCAGTAGGAAAATTCGGTGGAGAAAAGAGACTGAGTAGCTTGGTTTAAGTGGGAGACCAAAAACTTCAATACAAGAAGTTTGCACCACTTACGTAGGCCGCAGGCGCCCTCTCGAAGAGCGGAAGGTGCCTCACCCTAGATACTTTCTCGAGGGTCTTAGCAGCCCAGGCATAATTAGTAAGCGTGGTGGGTTCCACGCTCCACATGGAGACCGCTGGAAGTTACAGAGGAAGAATGACAAGGAACTTTATGAATTGGAGCTGTAAGTTAACTCTTTGAAAGAGAGAGCGAGATGGTGGTGGGGGACAGCCCCCAGTGAAATCAGAGGTGAGAGCACAAAGCAATAAAGTAGGCAGACTATGGTTTTTTTAGGGGGGAGATGCTCGAAAATATCGGGTGGACTCCTGAGGCTCGACCCCAATTTGCGTATGCCGAGCCTCCTTCCTCATGACCTGTGTCCAGAGTGGAATGCCTCACCGGCTCCCGGCACATGATCAGTGCATGCTCAGTCACGATATCAGTGCATGATGAGCCACGTGATCACTGACTACACAGTCACGTGATCACCGTATGATAAACACGTGATCAGAGAACGATCAGCCACGTGATCACTGCATGTGCAGTCAGGTGGTCAGTTCCTGATCAGCCACGTGATCAGAGCGTTCACAGTCCGATAGTCAGCGCCCGTCAGTCACTGATCACTGCCTGATAAACACGTGATCAGTGCATATGAGCCACGATCAGTGCATGATAGCCACGTGATCAGTGCATGCTCAGTCACGTGATCTGTGTTTGATCAGCCAGCGTGATCATGTGCCTGCAGGTCACATGACAATTGCCAGCTGAGCTGCCTGATTCCTGTCGGCTCATCTGCTTGACAATTGCCAGCTGAGCTGCGTGATTCCTGCCTGGTCACCTGCTTGATTATTGCCCGTTGAGCAGCATGATTCGTCACTGCTGAGCTCCATGCTTATTGCCTGCTGATTGCGTGGTTCGTGTCTGCTCAGCTCTTTGAGTATTGCCTCCTGAGGTCCCTGTTCGGGCGCCACCTGCCGGGGACCAGCCCCAGCTGATCCAGGGTATTCGAAGGAGACATGGCCTAGGCAACTATTTATATGCTAATCAGAGATGTCAAGAATAATAGTATGAGGATAGCTCAGTAGGAAAATTCGGTGGAGAAAGAGACTGAGTAGCTTGGTTTACGTGGGAGACCAATAAACTTCAAGACAAAGAAGTTTGCACCACTTACGTAGGCCGCAGGCGCCCTCTCAAAGAGCGGAAGGTGCCTCACCCTAGACCCTTCTCGAGTGGGTCTTAGCAGCCCAGGCATATTAGGAAGCGGGGGGGTTCTGACGCTCCAGATGGAGACACGCTGGAAGTTACAGGGAGGAATGACAAGGAACTTTATGAACTGGGCGCTGTAAGTTAACTTCTTTGCAAGAGAGGAGCGAGATGGTGGTGGGGACACAGCCCCAGTGAAATCATAGGTGAGAGCACAAAGCAATAAGTAGGCAGACTTCTTGTTTTTGGGGGGTGAGATTCCTCGAAAATATCCGGGTGGACTCCTGAGGCTCGACCCAATATTTGCGTATCCCGAGCCTCCTTCCTCATGACCTGTGTCCAGAGTGGAATGCCTCACCGGCTCCCCGGCACATGATCAGTGCATGCTCAGTCATGATATCAGTGCATGATCAGCCACGTGATCACTGACTGCACAGTCACGTGATCAGCGCCTCTCAGTCACGTGATCACCATATGATAAACACGTGATCAGGGAACGATCAGCCACGTGATCACTGCATGTGCAGTCAGGGGGTCAGTTCCTGATCAGCCACGTGATCAGTGCGTGCACAGTCCCATGATCAGCGCCTGTCAGTCACTGATCACTGCCTGATAAACACGTGATCAGTGCATGATGAGCCACGTGATCAGTGCCCGAACAGCCACGTCATCAGTGCATGTGCAGTCACGTGATCAGTGCATGATACCACGAGATCAGTGCATGCTCAGTCAAGGTGATCTGTGCTTGATTAGCTACGTGATCAGTGCCTGCAAAGTCAGGTGGATCAAGGCCTGCTGAGCTGCGTGATTCCTGCCGGCTCATCTGCATGACAATTGCAGCTGAGCTGGTGATTCTGTCGCTCATCTGCTGACAATGCCAGCTGAGCGCGTGATCCTGCCTGGTCACCTGCTTGATTATTGCCAGTTGAGCAGCATGATTCGTCACTGCTGAGCTCCATGCTTATTGCCTGCTGATTGCGTGGTTCGTGTCTGCTCAGCTCTTTGAGTATTGCCCTTTCCTGAGGTCCCTGTTCGGGCCGCCACCCTGCCGGGGACCAGCCCCAGCTGATCCAGGGTATTCGAAGGAGACATGGCCTAGGCAACTATTTATATGCTAATCAGAGATGTCAAGAATAATAGTATGAGGATAGCTCAGTAGGAAAATTCGGGGAGAAAAGAGACTGAGTAGCTTGGTTTTAACGTGGGAGACCAAAAAACTTCAAGACAAGAAGTTTTGCACCACTTACGTAGGCCGCAGCGCCCTCTCGAAGAGCGAAGGTGCCTCACCCCTAGACACCTTCTCGAGTGGGTCTTAGCAGCCCAGGCATAATTAGTAAGCCGTGGTGGGTTCCACGCTCCAGATGGAGGACTCGGCTGGAAGTTACAGGGAAGAATGACAAGGAACTTTATGAATTGGAGCTGTAAGTTAACTCTTTGAAGAGAGAGCGAGATGGTGGTGGGGACAGCCCCCAGTGAAATCAGAGGTGAGAGCACAAAGCAATAAAGTAGCAGACTTCTGGTTTTTTTAGGGGGAGATGCTCGAAAATATCCGGGTGGACTCCTGAGGCTCGACCCCACATTTGCGTATGCCGAGCCTCCTTCCTCATGACCTTTGTCCAGAGTGGGAATGCCTCACCGGCTCCCGCACATGATCAGTGCATGCTCAGTCACGATTCAGTGCATGATCAGCCACGTGATCACTGACTGCACAGTCACGTGATCAGCGCCTCTCAGTCACCTGATCACCGTATGATAAACACGTGATCAGGGAACGATCAGCCACGTGTCAACTGCATGAGCAGTCAGGTGGTCAGGTTCTGATCAGCAACGTGATCAGTGAGTGCACAGTCTCATAATCAGTGCCTGTCAGTCACTGATCACTGCCTGAAAAACACGTTGATCAGTGCATGATGAGCCACCTGATCAGTGCCCGATCAGCCACGTCATCAGTGCATGGCGCAGTCATGTGAATAGTGCATGATAGCCACGTGATCAGTGCATGCTCAGTCACGAGATCTGTGCTTGATCAGCCACGTGATCAGGGCCTGCTGAGCTGCGTGATATCTGCCGGCTCATCTGCTTGACAATTGCCAGCGGAGCTGCGTGATTCCTGCCTGGTCACCTGCTTGATTATTGCCTGTTGAGCAGCATGATTCGTCACTGCTGAGCTCCATGCTTATTGCCTGCTGATTGCGTGGTTCTTGTCTGCTCAGCTCTTTGAGTATTGCCTCCTGAGGTCCCTGTTCGGGCGCCACCTGCCGGGGACCAGCCCCAGCTGATCCAGGGTATTCGAAGGAGACATGGCCTGGGCAACTATTTATATGCTAATCAGAGATGTCAACAATAATAGTATGAGGATAGCTCAGTAGGAAAATTCGGTGGAGAAGAGACTGAGTAGCTTGGTTTACGTGGGAGACCAATAAAACTTCAAGACAAGAAGTTTGCACCACTTACGTAGGCCGCAGGCGCCCTCTCGAAGAGCGGAAGGTGCCTCACCCTAGACACCTTCTCGAGTGGGTCTTAGCAGCCCAGGCATAATTAGGAAGCGTGGTGGGTTCTGCGCTCCAGATGGAGACTCGGCTGGAAGTTACAGGGAAGAATGACAAGGAACTTTATGAACTGGAGCTGTAAGTTAACTCTTTGACAGAGAGAGCGAGATGGTGGTGGGGGACAGCCCCCAGTGAAATCAGAGGTGAGAGCACAAAGCAATAAAGTAGGCAGACTCTTGTTTTTTGGGGGGGAGATCCTCGAAAATATCCGGGTGGACTCCTGAGGCTCGACCCAATATTTGCGTATCCCGAGCCTCCTTCCTCATGACCTGTGTCCAGAGTGGAATGCCTCACCGGCTCCCGGCACATGATCAGTGCATGCTCAGTCATGATATCAGTGCATGATCAGCCACGTGATGACTGACTGCACAGTCACGTGATCAGCGCCTCTCAGTCACGTGATCACCATATGATAAACACGTGATCAGGGAACGATCAGCCACGTGATCACTGCATGTGCAGTCAGGGGGTCAGTTCCTGATCAGCCACGTGATCAGTGCGTGCACAGTCCCATGATCAGCGCCTGTCAGTCACTGATCACTGCCTGATAAACACGTGATCAGTGCATGATGAGCCACGTGATCAGTGCCCGAACAGCCACGTCATCAGTGCATGTGCAGTCACGTGATCACTGCATGATACCCACGAGATCAGTGCATGCTCAGTCAGGTGATCTGTGCTTGATTAGCTACGTGATCAGTGCCTGCAGAGTCAGGTGATCAAGGCCTGCTGAGCTGCGTGATTCCTGCCGGCTCATCTGCATGACAATTGCCAGCTGAGCTGTGTGATCCTGTCCGCTCATCTGCTTGACAATTGCCAGCTGAGCTGCGTGATTCCTGCCTGGTCACCTGCTTGATTATTGCCAGTTGAGCAGCATGATTCGTCACTGCTGAGCTCCATGCTTATTGCCTGCTGATTTCGTGGTTCGTGTCTGCTCAGCTCTTTGAGTATTGCCTCCTGAGGTCCCTGTTCGGGTGCCACCTGCCGGGGACCAGCCCCGGCTGATCCAGGGTATTGGAAGGAGAGATGGCCTAGGCGACTATTTATATGCTCTTCAGAGATATCAAGAATAATAGTATGAGGATAGCTCAGTAGGAAAATTCGGTGGAGAAAAGAGACTGAGTAGCTTGGTTTACGTGGGAGACCAATGAAACTTCAAGACAAGAAGTTTGCACCACTTACGTAGGCCGCAGGCGCCCTCTCGAAGAGCGGAAGGTGCCTCACCCTAGACACCTTCTCGAGTGGGTCTTAGCAGCCCAGGCATAATTAGTAAGCGTGGGGGTTCCACGCTCCAGATGGAGACTCGGCTGGAAGTTACAGGGAAGAATGACAAGGAACTTTATGAATTGGTGCTGTAAGTTAACTCTTTGAAAGAGAGAGCGAGATGGTGGTGGGGGACAGCCCCCAGTGAAATCAGAGGTGAGAGCACAAAGCAATAAAGTAGCCAGATTCTGGTTTTTTTGGGGGGGAGATGCTCGAAAATATCCGGGTGGACTCCTGAGGCTCGACCCCACATTTGCGTATGCCGAGCCTCCTTCCTCATGACCTGTGTCCAGAGTGGAATGCCTCACCGGCTCCCGGCACATGATCAGTGCATGCTCAGTCACGATATCAGTGCATGATCAGCCACGTGATCACTGACTGCACAGTCACGTGATCAGCGCCTCTCAGTCACGTGATCACCGTATGATAAACACGTGATCAGGGAACGATCAGCCACATGTCACTGCATGAGCAGTCAGGTGGTCAGGTTCTGATCAGCAACGTGATCAGTGAGTGCACAGTCCCATAATCAGTGCCTGTCAGTCACTGATCACTGCCTGAAAAACACGTGATCAGTGCATGATGAGCCACCTGATCAGTGCCCGATCAGCCACGTCATCAGTGCATGCGCAGTCATGTGAATAGTGCATGATAGCCAGGTGATCAGTGCATGCTCAGTCACGAGATCTGTGCTTGATCAGCCACGTGATCAGGGCCTGCTGAGCTGCGTGATATCTGCCGGCTACATCTGCATGACAATTGCCAGCTGAGCTGCATGATTCCTGTCGGCTCATCTGCATGACAATTGCCAGCTGAGCTGCGTGATTCCTGTCGGCTCATCTGCTTGACAATTGCCAGCGGAGCTGCGTGATTCCTGCCTGGTCACCTGCTTGATTATTGCCCGTTGAACAGCATGATTCGTCACTGCTGAGCTCCATGCTTATTGCCTGCTGATTGCGTGGTTCTTGTCTGCTCAGCTCTTTGAGTATTGCCTCCTGAGGTCCCTGTTCGGGCGCCACCTGCCGGGGACCAGCCCCAGCTGATCCAGGGTATTCGAAGGAGACATGGCCTAGGCAACTATTTATATGCTAATCAGAGATGTCAACAATAATAGTATGAGGATAGCTCAGTAGGAAAATTCGGTGGAGAAAGAGACTGAGTAGCTTGGTTTACGTGGGAGACCAATAAAACTTCAAGACAAGAAGTTTGCACCACTTACGTAGGCCGCAGGCGCCCTCTCGAAGAGCGGAAGGTGCCTCACCCTAGACACTTTCTCGAGTGGGTCTTAGCAGCCCAGGCATAATTAGTAAGCGTGGTGGGTTCCACGCTCCACATGGAGACTCGGCTGGAAGTTACAGAGAAGAATGACAAGGAACTTTATGAATTGGAGCTGTAAGTTAACTCTTTGAAAGAGAGAGCGAGATGGTGGTGGGGGACAGCCCCAAGTGAAATCAGAGGTGAGAGCACAAAGCAATAAAGTAGGCAGACTATGTTTTTTTTAGGGGGGAGATGCTCGAAAATATTCGGGTGGACTCCTGAGGCTCGACCCCAAATTTGCGTATGCCGAGACTCCTTCCTCATGACCTGTGTCCAGAGTGGAATGCCTCACCGGCTCCCGGCACATGATCAGTGCATGCTCAGTCACGATATCAGTGCATGATGAGCCACGTGATCACTGACTACACAGTCACGTGATCACCGTATGATAAACACGTGATCAGAGAACGATCAGCCACGTGATCACTGCATGTGCAGTCAGGTGGTTAGTTCCTGATCAGCCACGTGATCAGAGCGTTCACAGTCCGATAGTCAGCGCCCGTCAGTCACTGATCACTGCCTGATAAACACGTGATCAGTGCATGATGAGCCACGTGATCAGTGCATGATAGCCACGTGATCAGTGCATGCTCAGTCACGTGATCTGTGTTTGATCAGCCACGTGATCAGTGCCTGCAGAGTCACGTGATCAGGGCCTGCTGAGCTGCCTGATTCCTGCCGGCTCATCTGCATGGCAATTGCCAGCTGAGCTGCGTGATTCCTGTCGCTCATCTGCTTGACATTTGCCAGCTGAGCTGCGTGATTCCTGCCTGGTCACCTGCTTCATTATTGCCAGTTGAGCACCATGATTCGTCACTGCTGAGCTCCATGCTTATTGCCTGCTGAGTTCGTGGTTCGAGTCTGCTCAGCTCTTTGAGTATTGCCTCCTGAGGTCCCTGTTCGGGTCGCCACCTGCCGGGGACCAGCCCCAGCTGATCCAGGGTATTCGAAGGAGAGATGGCCTAGGCGACTATTTATATGCTCATCAGAGATATCAAGAATAATAGTATGAGGATAGCTCAGTAGGAAAATTCGGTGGAGAAAGAGACTGAGTAGCTTGGTTTACGTGGGAGACCAATGAAACTTCAAGACAAGAAGTTTGCACCACTTACGTAGGCCGCAGGCGCCCTCTCGAAGAGCGGAAGGTGCCTCACCCTAGACACCTTCTCGAGTGGGTCTTAGCAGCCCAGGCATAATTAGGAAGCGTGGGGGTTCCACGCTCCAGATGGAGACTCGGCTGGAAGTTACAGGGAAGAATGACAAGGAACTTTATGAATTGGTGCTGTAAGTTAACTCTTTGAAAGAGAGAGCGAGATGGTGGTGGGGGACAGCCCCCAGTGAAATCAGAGGTGAGAGCACAAAGCAATAAAGTAGCCAGATTCTGGTTTTTTTGGGGGGGAGATGCTCGAAAATATCCGGGTGGACTCCTGAGGCTCGACCCCACATTTGCGTATGCCGAGCCTCCTTCCTCATGACCTGTGTCCAGAGTGGAATGCCTCACCGGCTCCCGGCACATGATCAGTGCATGCTCAGTCACGATATCAGTGCATGATCAGCCACGTGATCACTGACTGCACAGTCACGTGATCAGCGCCTCTCAGTCACGTGATCACCGTATGATAAACACGTGATCAGGGAACGATCAGCCACATGTCACTGCATGAGCAGTCAGGTGGTCAGGTTCTGATCAGCAACGTGATCAGTGAGTGCACAGTCCCATAATCAGTGCCTGTCAGTCACTGATCACTGCCTGAAAAACACGTGATCAGTGCATGATGAGCCACCTGATCAGTGCCCGATCAGCCACGTCATCAGTGCATGCGCAGTCATGTGAATAGTGCATGATAGCCAGGTGATCAGTGCATGCTCAGTCACGAGATCTGTGCTTGATCAGCCACGTGATCAGGGCCTGCTGAGCTGCGTGATATCTGCCGGCACATCTGCATGACAATTGCCAGCTGAGCTGCATGATTCCTGTCGGCTCATCTGCATGACAATTGCCAGCTGAGCTGCGTGATTCCTGTCGGCTCATCTGCTTGACAATTGCCAGCGGAGCTGCGTGATTCCTGCCTGGTCACCTGCTTGATTATTGCCCGTTGAACAGCATGATTCGTCACTGCTGAGCTCCATGCTTATTGCCTGCTGATTGCGTGGTTCTTGTCTGCTCAGCTCTTTGAGTATTGCCTCCAGAGGTCCCTGTTCGGGCGCCACCTGCCGGGGACCAGCCCCAGCTGATCCAGGGTATTCGAAGGAGACATGGCCTAGGCAACTATTTATATGCTAATGAGAGATGTCAACAATAATAGTATGAGGATAGCTCAGTAGGAAAATTCGGTGGAGAAGAGACTGAGTAGCTTGGTTTACGTGGGAGACCAATAAAACTTCA
This sequence comes from Bos indicus x Bos taurus, assembly GCF_003369695.1. Taxonomy (NCBI): domain Eukaryota; kingdom Metazoa; phylum Chordata; class Mammalia; order Artiodactyla; family Bovidae; genus Bos; species Bos indicus x Bos taurus. Next base: position 84,261,205 of record NC_040090.1, on the reverse strand, counting down.
AGACAAGAAGTTTGCACCACTTACGTAGGCCGCAGGCGCCCTCTCGAAGAGCGGAAGGTGCCTCACCCTAGACACCTTCTCGAGTGGGTCTTAGCAGCCCAGGCATAATTAGGAAGCGTGGTGGGTTCTGCGCTCCAGATGGAGACTCGGCTGGAAGTTACAGGGAAGAATGACAAGGAACTTTATGAACTGGAGCTGTAAGTTAACTCTTTGACAGAGAGAGCGAGATGGTGGTGGGGGACAGCCCCCAGTGAAATCAGAGGTGAGAGCACAAAGCAATAAAGTAGGCAGACTCTTGTTTTTTGGGGGTGAGATCCTCGAAAATATCCGGGTGGACTCCTGAGGCTCGACCCAATATTTGCGTATCCCGAGCCTCCTTCCTCATGACCTGTGTCCAGAGTGGAATGCCTCACCGGCTCCCGGCACATGATCAGTGCATGCTCAGTCATGATATCAGTGCATGATCAGCCACGTGATGACTGACTGCACAGTCACGTGATCAGCGCCTCTCAGTCACGTGATCACCATATGATAAACACGTGATCAGGGAACGATCAGCCACGTGATCACTGCATGTGCAGTCAGGGGGTCAGTTCCTGATCAGCCACGTGATCAGTGCGTGCACAGTCCCATGATCAGCGCCTGTCAGTCACTGATCACTGCCTGATAAACACGTGATCAGTGCATGATGAGCCACGTGATCAGTGCCCGAACAGCCACGTCATCAGTGCATGTGCAGTCACGTGATCAGTGCATGATACCCACGAGATCAGTGCATGCTCAGTCAGGTGATCTGTGCTTGATTAGCTACGTGATCAGTGCCTGCAGAGTCAGGTGATCAAGGCCTGCTGAGCTGCGTGATTCCTGCCGGCTCATCTGCATGACAATTGCCAGCTGAGCTGTGTGATTCCTGTCCGCTCATCTGCTTGACAATTGCCAGCTGAGCTGCGTGATTCCTGCCTGGTCACCTGCTTGATTATTGCCAGTTGAGCAGCATGATTCGTCACTGCTGAGCTCCATGCTTATTGCCTGCTGATTTCGTGGTTCGTGTCTGCTCAGCTCTTTGAGTATTGCCTCCTGAGGTCCCTGTTCGGGTGCCACCTGCCGGGGACCAGCCCCGGCTGATCCAGGGTATTGGAAGGAGAGATGGCCTAGGCGACTATTTATATGCTCTTCAGAGATATCAAGAATAATAGTATGAGGATAGCTCAGTAGGAAAATTCGGTGGAGAAAAGAGACTGAGTAGCTTGGTTTACGTGGGAGACCAATGAAACTTCAAGACAAGAAGTTTGCACCACTTACGTAGGCCGCAGGCGCCCTCTCGAAGAGCGGAAGGTGCCTCACCCTAGACACCTTCTCGAGTGGGTCTTAGCAGCCCAGGCATAATTAGTAAGCGTGGGGGGTTCCACGCTCCAGATGGAGACTCGGCTGGAAGTTACAGGGAAGAATGACAAGGAACTTTATGAATTGGTGCTGTAAGTTAACTCTTTGAAAGAGAGAGCGAGATGGTGGTGGGGGACAGCCCCCAGTGAAATCAGAGGTGAGAGCACAAAGCAATAAAGTAGCCAGATTCTGGTTTTTTTGGGGGGGAGATGCTCGAAAATATCCGGGTGGACTCCTGAGGCTCGACCCCACATTTGCGTATGCCGAGCCTCCTTCCTCATGACCTGTGTCCAGAGTGGAATGCCTCACCGGCTCCCGGCACATGATCAGTGCATGCTCAGTCACGATATCAGTGCATGATCAGCCACGTGATCACTGACTGCACAGTCACGTGATCAGCGCCTCTCAGTCACGTGATCACCGTATGATAAACACGTGATCAGGGAACGATCAGCCACATGTCACTGCATGAGCAGTCAGGTGGTCAGGTTCTGATCAGCAACGTGATCAGTGAGTGCACAGTCCCATAATCAGTGCCTGTCAGTCACTGATCACTGCCTGAAAAACACGTGATCAGTGCAAGATGAGCCACCTGATCAGTGCCCGATCAGCCACGTCATCAGTGCATGCGCAGTCATGTGAATAGTGCATGATAGCCAGGTGATCAGTGCATGCTCAGTCACGAGATCTGTGCTTGATCAGCCACGTGATCAGGGCCTGCTGAGCTGCGTGATATCTGCCGGCACATCTGCATGACAATTGCCAGCTGAGCTGCATGATTCCTGTCGGCTCATCTGCATGACAATTGCCAGCTGAGCTGCGTGATTCCTGTCGGCTCATCTGCTTGACAATTGCCAGCGGAGCTGCGTGATTCCTGCCTGGTCACCTGCTTGATTATTGCCCGTTGAACAGCATGATTCGTCACTGCTGAGCTCCATGCTTATTGCCTGCTGATTGCGTGGTTCTTGTCTGCTCAGCTCTTTGAGTATTGCCTCCAGAGGTCCCTGTTCGGGCGCCACCTGCCGGGGACCAGCCCCAGCTGATCCAGGGTATTCGAAGGAGACATGGCCTAGGCAACTATTTATATGCTAATGAGAGATGTCAACAATAATAGTATGAGGATAGCTCAGTAGGAAAATTCGGTGGAGAAGAGACTGAGTAGCTTGGTTTACGTGGGAGACCAATAAAACTTCAAGACAAGAAGTTTGCACCACTTACGTAGGCCGCAGGCGCCCTCTCGAAGAGCGGAAGGTGCCTCACCCTAGACACCTTCTCGAGTGGGTCTTAGCAGCCCAGGCATAATTAGGAAGCGTGGTGGGTTCTGCGCTCCAGATGGAGACTCGGCTGGAAGTTACAGGGAAGAATGACAAGGAACTTTATGAACTGGAGCTGTAAGTTAACTCTTTGACAGAGAGAGCGAGATGGTGGTGGGGGACAGCCCCCAGTGAAATCAGAGGTGAGAGCACAAAGCAATAAAGTAGGCAGACTCTTGTTTTTTGGGGGTGAGATCCTCGAAAATATCCGGGTGGACTCCTGAGGCTCGACCCAATATTTGCGTATCCCGAGCCTCCTTCCTCATGACCTGTGTCCAGAGTGGAATGCCTCACCGGCTCCCGGCACATGATCAGTGCATGCTCAGTCATGATATCAGTGCATGATCAGCCACGTGATGACTGACTGCACAGTCACGTGATCAGCGCCTCTCAGTCACGTGATCACCATATGATAAACACGTGATCAGGGAACGATCAGCCACGTGATCACTGCATGTGCAGTCAGGGGGTCAGTTCCTGATCAGCCACGTGATCAGTGCGTGCACAGTCCCATGATCAGCGCCTGTCAGTCACTGATCACTGCCTGATAAACACGTGATCAGTGCATGATGAGCCACGTGATCAGTGCCCGAACAGCCACGTCATCAGTGCATGTGCAGTCACGTGATCACTGCATGATACCCACGAGATCAGTGCATGCTCAGTCAGGTGATCTGTGCTTGATTAGCTACGTGATCAGTGCCTGCAAAGTCAGGTGATCAAGGCCTGCTGAGCTGCGTGATTCCTGCCGGCTCATCTGCATGACAATTGCCAGCTGAGCTGTGTGATTCCTGTCCGCTCATCTGCTTGACAATTGCCAGCTGAGCTGCGTGATTCCTGCCTGGTCACCTGCTTGATTATTGCCAGTTGAGCAGCATGATTCGTCACTGCTGAGCTCCATGCTTATTGCCTGCTGATTTCGTGGTTCGTGTCTGCTCAGCTCTTTGAGTATTGCCTCCTGAGGTCCCTGTTCGGGTGCCACCTGCCGGGGACCAGCCCCGGCTGATCCAGGGTATTGGAAGGAGAGATGGCCTAGGCGACTATTTATATGCTCTTCAGAGATATCAAGAATAATAGTATGAGGATAGCTCAGTAGGAAAATTCGGTGGAGAAAGAGACTGAGTAGCTTGGTTTACGTGGGAGACCAATGAAACTTCAAGACAAGAAGTTTGCACCACTTACGTAGGCCGCAGGCGCCCTCTCGAAGAGCGGAAGGTGCCTCACCCTAGACACCTTCTCGAGTGGGTCTTAGCAGCCCAGGCATAATTAGTAAGCGTGGGGGGTTCCACGCTCCAGATGGAGACTCGGCTGGAAGTTACAGGGAAGAATGACAAGGAACTTTATGAATTGGTGCTGTAAGTTAACTCTTTGAAAGAGAGAGCGAGATGGTGGTGGGGGACAGCCCCCAGTGAAATCAGAGGTGAGAGCACAAAGCAATAAAGTAGCAGATTCTGGTTTTTTTGGGGGGGAGATGCTCGAAAATATCCGGGTGGACTCCTGAGGCTCGACCCCACATTTGCGTATGCCGAGCCTCCTTCCTCATGACCTGTGTCCAGAGTGGAATGCCTCACCGGCTCCCGGCACATGATCAGTGCATGCTCAGTCACGATATCAGTGCATGATCAGCCACGTGATCACTGACTGCACAGTCACGTGATCAGCGCCTCTCAGTCACGTGATCACCGTATGATAAACACGTGATCAGGGAACGATCAGCCACATGTCACTGCATGAGCAGTCAGGTGGTCAGGTTCTGATCAGCAACGTGATCAGTGAGTGCACAGTCCCATAATCAGTGCCTGTCAGTCACTGATCACTGCCTGAAAAACACGTGATCAGTGCAAGATGAGCCACCTGATCAGTGCCCGATCAGCCACGTCATCAGTGCATGCGCAGTCATGTGAATAGTGCATGATAGCCAGGTGATCAGTGCATGCTCAGTCACGAGATCTGTGCTTGATCAGCCACGTGATCAGGGCCTGCTGAGCTGCGTGATATCTGCCGGCACATCTGCATGACAATTGCCAGCTGAGCTGCATGATTCCTGTCGGCTCATCTGCATGACAATTGCCAGCTGAGCTGCGTGATTCCTGTCGGCTCATCTGCTTGACAATTGCCAGCGGAGCTGCGTGATTCCTGCCTGGTCACCTGCTTGATTATTGCCCGTTGAACAGCATGATTCGTCACTGCTGAGCTCCATGCTTATTGCCTGCTGATTGCGTGGTTCTTGTCTGCTCAGCTCTTTGAGTATTGCCTCCAGAGGTCCCTGTTCGGGCGCCACCTGCCGGGGACCAGCCCCAGCTGATCCAGGGTATTCGAAGGAGACATGGCCTAGGCAACTATTTATATGCTAATGAGAGATGTCAACAATAATAGTATGAGGATAGCTCAGTAGGAAAATTCGGTGGAGAAGAGACTGAGTAGCTTGGTTTACGTGGGAGACCAATAAAACTTCAAGACAAGAAGTTTGCACCACTTACGTAGGCCGCAGGCGCCCTCTCGAAGAGCGGAAGGTGCCTCACCCTAGACACCTTCTCGAGTGGGTCTTAGCAGCCCAGGCATAATTAGGAAGCGTGGTGGGTTCTGCGCTCCAGATGGAGACTCGGCTGGAAGTTACAGGGAAGAATGACAAGGAACTTTATGAACTGGAGCTGTAAGTTAACTCTTTGACAGAGAGAGCGAGATGGTGGTGGGGGACAGCCCCCAGTGAAATCAGAGGTGAGAGCACAAAGCAATAAAGTAGGCAGACTCTTGTTTTTTGGGGGTGAGATCCTCGAAAATATCCGGGTGGACTCCTGAGGCTCGACCCAATATTTGCGTATGCCGAGCCTCCTTCCTCATGACCTGTGTCCAGAGTGGAATGCCTCACCGGCTCCCGGCACATGATCAGTGCATGCTCAGTCATGATATCAGTGCATGATCAGCCACGTGATGACTGACTGCACAGTCACGTGATCAGCGCCTCTCAGTCACGTGATCACCATATGATAAACACGTGATCAGGGAACGATCAGCCACGTGATCACTGCATGTGCAGTCAGGGGGTCAGTTCCTGATCAGCCATGTGATCAGTGCGTGCACAGTCCCATGATCAGCGCCTGTCAGTCACTGATCACTGCCTGATAAACACGTGATCAGTGCATGATGAGCCACGTGATCAGTGCCCGAACAGCCACGTCATCAGTGCATGTGCAGTCACGTGATCAGTGCATGATACCCACGAGATCAGTGCATGCTCAGTCAGGTGATCTGTGCTTGATTAGCTACGTGATCAGTGCCTGCAGAGTCAGGTGATCAAGGCCTGCTGAGCTGCGTGATTCCTGCCGGCTCATCTGCATGACAATTGCCAGCTGAGCTGTGTGATTCCTGTCCGCTCATCTGCTTGACAATTGCCAGCTGAGCTGCGTGATTCCTGCCTGGTCACCTGCTTGATTATTGCCAGTTGAGCAGCATGATTCGTCACTGCTGAGCTCCATGCTTATTGCCTGCTGATTTCGTGGTTCGTGTCTGCTCAGCTCTTTGAGTATTGCCTCCTGAGGTCCCTGTTCGGGTGCCACCTGCCGGGGACCAGCCCCGGCTGATCCAGGGTATTGGAAGGAGAGATGGCCTAGGCGACTATTTATATGCTCTTCAGAGATATCAAGAATAATAGTATGAGGATAGCTCAGTAGGAAAATTCGGTGGAGAAAAGAGACTGAGTAGCTTGGTTTACGTGGGAGACCAATGAAACTTCAAGACAAGAAGTTTGCACCACTTACGTAGGCCGCAGGCGCCCTCTCGAAGAGCGGAAGGTGCCTCACCCTAGACACCTTCTCGAGTGGGTCTTAGCAGCCCAGGCATAATTAGTAAGCGTGGGGGTTCCACGCTCCAGATGGAGACTCGGCTGGAAGTTACAGGGAAGAATGACAAGGAACTTTATGAATTGGTGCTGTAAGTTAACTCTTTGAAAGAGAGAGCGAGATGGTGGTGGGGGACAGCCCCCAGTGAAATCAGAGGTGAGAGCACAAAGCAATAAAGTAGCCAGATTCTGGTTTTTTTGGGGGGGAGATGCTCGAAAATATCCGGGTGGACTCCTGAGGCTCGAGCCCACATTTGCGTATGCCGAGCCTCCTTCCTCATGACCTGTGTCCAGAGTGGAATGCCTCACCGGCTCCCGGCACATGATCAGTGCATGCTCAGTCACGATATCAGTGCATGATCAGCCACGTGATCACTGACTGCACAGTCACGTGATCAGCGCCTCTCAGTCACGTGATCACCGTATGATAAACACGTGATCAGGGAACGATCAGCCACATGTCACTGCATGAGCAGTCAGGTGGTCAGGTTCTGATCAGCAACGTGATCAGTGAGTGCACAGTCCCATAATCAGTGCCTGTCAGTCACTGATCACTGCCTGAAAAACACGTGATCAGTGCAAGATGAGCCACCTGATCAGTGCCCGATCAGCCACGTCATCAGTGCATGCGCAGTCATGTGAATAGTGCATGATAGCCACGTGATCAGTGCATGCTCAGTCACGAGATCTGTGCTTGATCACCACGTGATCAGGGCCTGCTGAGCTGCGTGATATCTGCCGGCTCATCTGCATGACAATTGCCAACTGAGCTGCATGATTCCTGTCGGCTCATCTGCTTGACAATTGCCAGCTGAGCTGCATGATTCCTGCCTGGTCACCTGCTTGATTATTGCCGGTTGAGCAGCATGATTCGTCACTGCTGAGCTCCATGCTTATTTCCTGCTGATTGCATGGTTGGAGTCTGCTCAGCTCTTTGTGTATTGCCTCCTGAGGTCCCTGTTCGGGCCCCACCTGCCGGGGACCAGCCCCAGCTGATCCAGGGTATTCGAAGGAGACATGGCCTAGGCAACTATTTATATGCTAATCAGAGATGTCAAGAATAATAGTATGAGGATAGCTCAGTAGGAAAATTCGGTGGAGAAAAGAGACTGAGCAGCTTGGTTTAAGTGGGAGACCAAAAAACTTCAATACAAGAAGTTTGCACCACTTACGTAGGCCGAAGGCGCCCTCTCGAAGAGCGGAAGGTGCCTCGCCCTAGATACTTTCTCGAGTGGGTCTTAGCAGCCCAGGCATAATTAGTAAGCGTGGTGGGTTCCACGCTCCACATGGAGACTCGGCTGGAAGTTACAGAGAAGAATGACAAGGAACTTTATGAATTGGAGCTGTAAGTTAACTCTTTGAAAGAGAGAGCGAGATGGTGGTGGGGGACAGCCCCCAGTGAAATCAGAGGTGAGAGCACAAAGCAATAAAGTAGGCAGACTATGGTTTTTTTAGGGGGGAGATGCTCGAAAATATTCGGGTGGACTCCTGAGGCTCGACCCACATTTGCGTATGCCGAGCCTCCTTCCTCATGACCTGTGTCCAGAGTGGAATGCCTCACCGGCTTCCGGCACATGATCAGTGCATGCTCAGTCACGATATCAGTGCATGATGAGCCACGTGATCACTGACTGCACAGTCACGTGATCAGCGCCTCTCAGACACGTGATCACCATATGATAAACACGTGATCAGGGAACGATCAGCCACGTGATCACTGCATGTGCAGTCAGGGGGTCAGTTCCTGATCAGCCACGTGATCAGTGCGAGCACAGTCCCATGATCAGCGCCTGTCAGTCACTGATCACTGCCTGATAAACACGTGATCAGTGCATGATGAGCCACGTGATCAGTGCCCGAACAGCCACGTCATCAGTGCATGTGCAGTCACGTGATCAGTGCATGATACCCACGAGATCAGGGCATGCTCAGTCAGGTGATCTGTGCTTGATTAGCTACGTGATCAGTGCCTGCAGAGTCAGGTGATCAAGGCCTGCTGAGCTGCGTGATTCCTGCCGGCTCATCTGCATGACAATTGCCAGCTGAGCTGTGTGATTCCTGTCCGCTCATCTGCTTGACAACTGCCAGCTGAGCTGCGTGATTCCTGCCTGGTCACCTGCTTGATTATTGCCAGTTGAGCAGCATGATTCGTCACTGCTGAGCTCCATGCTTATTGCCTGCTGATTTCGTGGTTCGTGTCTGCTCAGCTCTTTGAGTATTGCCTCCTGAGGTCCCTGTTCGGGTGCCACCTGCCGGGGACCAGCCCCGGCTGATCCAGGGTATTGGAAGGAGAGATGGCCTAGGCGACTATTTATATGCTCTTCAGAGATATCAAGAATAATAGTATGAGGATAGCTCAGTAGGAAAATTCGGTGGAGAAAAGAGACTGAGTAGCTTGGTTTACGTGGGAGACCAATGAAACTTCAAGACAAGAAGTTTGCACCACTTACGTAGGCCGCAGGCGCCCTCTCGAAGAGCGGAAGGTGCCTCACCCTAGACACCTTCTCGAGTGGGTCTTAGCAGCCCAGGCATAATTAGTAAGCGTAGGGGGTTCCACGCTCCAGATGGAGACTCGGCTGGAAGTTACAGGGAAGAATGACAAGGAACTTTATGAATTGGTGCTGTAAGTTAACTCTTTGAAAGAGAGAGCGAGATGGTGGTGGGGGACAGCCCCCAGTGAAATCAGAGGTGAGAGCACAAAGCAATAAAGTAGCCAGATTCTGGTTTTTTTTGGGGGGGAGATGCTCGAAAATATCCGGGTGGACTCCTGAGGCTCGACCCCACATTTGCGTATGCCGAGCCTCCTTCCTCATGACCTGTGTCCAGAGTGGAATGCCTCACCGGCTCCCGGCACATGATCAGTGCATGCTCAGTCACGATATCAGTGCATGATCAGCCACGTGATCACTGACTGCACAGTCACGTGATCAGCGCCTCTCAGTCACGTGATCACCGTATGATAAACACGTGATCAGGGAACGATCAGCCACATGTCACTGCATGAGCAGTCAGGTGGTCAGGTTCTGATCAGCAACGTGATCAGTGAGTGCACAGTCCCATAATCAGTGCCTGTCAGTCACTGATCACTGCCTGAAAAACACGTGATCAGTGCATGATGAGCCACCTGATCAGTGCCCGATCAGCCACGTCATCAGTGCATGCGCAGTCATGTGAATAGTGCATGATAGCCACGTGATCAGTGCATGCTCAGTCACGAGATCTGTGCTTGATCAGCCACGTGATCAGGGCCTGCTGAGCTGCGTGATATCTGCCGGCTCATCTGCATGACAATTGCCAGCTGAGCTGCATGATTCCTGTCGGCTCATCTGCTTGACAATTGCCAGCTGAGCTGCGTGATTCCTGCCTGGTCACCTGCTTGATTATTGCCCGTTGAACAGCATGATTCGTCACTGCTGAGCTCCATGCTTATTTCCTGCTGATTGCGTGGTTCGAGTCTGCTCAGCTCTTTGTGTATTGCCTCCTGAGGTCCCTGTTCGGGCCCCACCTGCCGGGGACCAGCCCCAGCTGATCCAGGGTATTCGAAGGAGACATGGCCTAGGCAACTATTTATATGCTAATCAGAGATGTCAAGAATAATAGTATGAGGATAGCTCAGTAGGAAAATTCGGTGGAGAAAAGAGACTGAGTAGCTTGGTTTAAGTGGGAGACCAAAAAACTTCAAGACAAGAAGTTTGCACCACTTACGTAGGCCGCAGGCGCCCTCTCGAAGAGCGGAAGGTGCCTCACCCTAGATACTTTCTCGAGTGGGTCTTAGCAGCCCAGGCATAATTAGTAAGCGTGGTGGGTTCCACGCTCCACATGGAGACTCGCTGGAAGTTACAGAGAAGAATGACAAGGAACTTTATGAATTGGAGCTGTAAGTTAACTCTTTGAAAGAGAGAGCGAGATGGTGGTGGGGGACAGCCCCCAGTGAAATCAGAGGTGAGAGCACAAAGCAATAAAGTAGGCAGACTATGGTTTTTTTAGGGGGGAGATGCTCGAAAATATTCGGGTGGACTCCTGAGGCTCGACCCCACATTTGCGTATGCCGAGCCTCCTTCCTCATGACCTGTGTCCAGAGTGGAATGCCTCACCGGCTTACGGCACATGATCAGTGCATGCTCAGTCATGATATCAGTGCATGATGAGCCACGTGATCACTGACTGCACAGTCACGTGATCAGCGCCTCTCAGACACGTGATCACCATATGATAAACACGTGATCAGAGAACGATCAGCCACGTGATCACTGCATGTGCAGTCAGGTGGTCAGTTCCTGATCAGCCACGTGATCAGAGCGTGCACATTCCGATAGTCAGCGCCTGTCAGTCACTGATCACTGCCTGATAAACACGTGATCAGTGCATGATGAGCCACGTGATCAGTGCATGATAGCCACGTGATCAGTGCATGCTCAGTCACGTGATCTGTGTTTGATCAGCCACGTGATCAGTGCCTGCAGAGTCACGTGATCAGGGCCTGCTGAGCTGCCTGATTCCTGCCGGCTCATCTGCATGGCAATTGCCAGCTGAGCTGCGTGATTCCTGTCGGCTCATCTGCTTGACATTTGCCAGCTGAGCTGCGTGATTCCTGCCTGGTCACCTGCTTCATTATTGCCAGTTGAGCACCATGATTCGTCACTGCTGAGCTCCATGCTTATTGCCTGCTGAGTTCGTGGTTCGTGTCTGCTCAGCTCTTTGAGTATTGCCTCCTGAGGTCCCTGTTCGGGCGCCACCTGCCGGGGACCAGCCCCAGCTGATCCAGGGTATTCGAAGGAGAGATGGCCTAGGCGACTATTTATATGCTCATCAGAGATGTCAAGAATAATAGTATGAGGATAGCTCAGTAGGAAAATTCGGTGGAGAAAGAGACTGAGTAGCTTGGTTTACGTGGGAGACCAATAAAACTTCAAGACAAGAAGTTTGCACCACTTACGTAGGCCGCAGGCGCCCTCTCGAAGAGCGGAAGGTGCCTCACCCTAGACACCTTCTCGAGTGGGTCTTAGCAGCCCAGGCATAATTAGGAAGCGTGGTGGGTTCTGCGCTCCAGATGGAGACTCGGCTGGAAGTTACAGGGAAGAATGACAAGGAACTTTATGAATTGGAGCTCTAAGTTAACTCTTTGACAGAGAGAGCGAGATGGTGGTGGGGGACAGCCCCCAGTGAAATCAGAGGTGAGAGCACAAAGCAATAAAGTAGGCAGACTCTGGTTTTTTTGGGGGGGAGATCGCTCGAAATTATCCGGGTGGACTCCTGAGGCTCGACCCCACATTTGCGTATGCCGAGCCTCCTTCCTCATGACCTGTGTCCAGAGTGGAATGCCTCACCGGCTCCCGGCACATGATCAGTGCATGCTCAGTCACGATATCAGTGCATGATCAGCCACGTGATCACTGACTGCACAGTCACGTGATCAGCGCCTCTCAGTCACGTGATCACCGTATGATAAACACGTGATCAGGGAACGATCAGCCAGGTGTCACTGCATGAGCAGTCAGGTGGTCACGTTCCTGATCAGCAACGTGATCAGTGAGTGCACAGTCCCATAATCAGTGCCTGTCAGTCACTGATCACTGCCTGATAAACACGTGATCAGTGCATGATGAGCCACCTGATCAGTGCCCGATCAGCCACGTCATCAGTGCATGCGCAGTCATGTGAATAGTGCATGATAGCCCCGTGATCAGTGCATGCTCGTCACGTGATCTGTGCTTGATCAGCCACGTGATCAGGGCCTGCTGAGCTGCGTGATATCTGCCGGCTCATCTGCATGCTAATTGCCAGCTGAGCTGCGTGATTCCTGTCGGCTCATCTGCTTGACAATTGCCAGCGGAGCTGCGTGATTCCTGCCTGGTCACCTGCTTGATTATTGCCCGATGAGCAGCATGATTCGTCACTGCTGAACTCCATGCTTATTGCCTGCTGATTGCGTGGTTCTTGTCTGCTCAGCTCTTTGAGTATTGCCTCCTGAGGTCCCTGTTCGGGCGCCACCTGCCGGGGACCAGCCCCAGCTGATCCAGGGTATTCGAAGGAGACATGGCCTAGGCAACTATTTATATGCTAATCAGAGATGTCAAGAATAATAGTATGAGGATAGCTCAGTAGGAAAATTCGGTGGAGAAGAGACTGAGTAGCTTGGTTTACGTGGGAGACCAATAAAACTTCAAGACAAGAAGTTTGCACCACTTACGTAGGCCGCAGGCGCCCTCTCGAAGAGCGGAAGGTGCCTCACCCTAGACACCTTCTCGAGTGGGTCTTAGCAGCCCAGGCATAATTAGTAAGCGTGGTGGGTTCTGCGCTCCAGATGGAGACTCGGCTGGAAGTTACAGGGAAGAATGACAAGGAACTTTATGAACTGGAGCTGTAAGTTAACTCTTTGACAGAGAGAGCGAGATGGTGGTGGGGGACAGCCCCCAGTGAAATCAGAGGTGAGAGCACAAAGCAATAAAGTAGGCAGACTCTGGTTTTTTTGGGGGGGAGATGCTCGAAAATATCCGGGTGGACTCCTGAGGCTCGACCCACATTTGCGTATGCCGAGCCTCTTCCTCATGACCTTTGTCCAGAGTGGAATGCCTCACCGGCTCCCGGCACATGATCAGTGCATGCTCAGTCACGATATCAGTGCATGATGAGCCACGTGATCACTGACTACACAGTCACGTGATCAGCGCCCCTCAGTCTCGTGATCCCCATATGATAAACACGTGATTAGGGAACGATCAGCCACGTGATCACTGCATGCGCAGCAGGTGGTCAGTTCCTGATCAGCCACGTGATCAGTGCGTGCACAGTCCCATGATCAGCGCCTGTCAGTCACTGATCACTGCCTGATAAACACGTGATCAGTGCATGATAAGCCACGTGATCAGTGCCCGATCAGCCAAGTCATCAGTGCATGTGCAGTCCGTGATCAGTGCATGATAGCCACGTGATCAGTGCATGCTCAGTCACGTGATCTGTGCTTGATCAGCCACGTGATCAGTGCCTGCAGAGTCACGTGATCAGGGCCTGCTGAGCTGCGTGATTCCTGCCTGCACATCTGCATGACAATTGCCAGCTGAGCTGTGTGATTCCTGTCGGCTCATCTGCTTGACAATTGCCAGCTGACCTGCGTGATTCATGCCGGGTCACCTGCTTGATTATTGCCAGTTGAGCAGCATGATTCGTCACTGCTGAGCTCCATGCTTATTGCCTGCTGATTTCGTGGTTCGTGTCTGCTCAGCTCTTTGAGTATTGCCTCCTGAGGTCCCTGTTCTGGTGCCAACCTGCCGGGGACCAGCCCCAGCTGATCCAGGGTATTGGAAGGAGAGATGGCCAAGGCGACTATTTATATGCTCTTCAGAGATATCAAGAATAATAGAATGAGGATAGCTCAGTAGGAAAATTCGGTGGAGAAAAGAGACTGAGTAGCTTGGTTTACGTGGGAGACCAATAAAACTTCAAGACAAGAAGTTTGCACCACTTACGTAGGCCGCAGGCGCCCTCTCGAAGAGCGGAAGGTGCCTCACCCTAGACACCTTCTCGAGTGGGTCTTAGCAGCCCAGGCATAATTAGTAAGTGTGGGGGGTTCCACGCTCCAGATGGAGACTCGGCTGGAAGTTACAGGGAAGAATGACAAGGAACTTTATGAATTGGTGCTGTAAGTTAACTCTTTGAAAGAGAGAGCGAGATGGTGGTGGGGGACAGCCCCCAGTGAAATCAGAGGTGAGAGCACAAAGCAATAAAGTAGGCAGACTCTGGTTTTTTTGGGGGGGAGATGCTCGAAAATATCCGGGTGGACTCCTGAGGCTTGACCCCACATTTGCGTATGCCGAGCCTCCTTCCTCATGACCTGTGTCCAGAATGGAATGCCTCACCGTCTCCCGGCACATGATCAGTGCATGCTCAGTCACGATATCAGTGCATGATGCGCCAGGTGATCACTGACTGCACAGTCACGTAATCAGCGCCTATCAGTCACGTGATCACCGTATGATAAACACGTGATCAGGGAACGATCAGCCACGTGATCACTGCATGTGCAGTCAGGTGGTCAGTTCCTGATCAGCCTCGGGATCAGTGCGTGCGCAGTCCCATGATCAGCGCCTGTCAGTCACTGATCACTGCCTGATAAACACGTGATCAGTGCATGATGAGCCACGTGATCAGTGTCCGATCAGCCACGTCATCAGTGCATGCGCAGTCACGTGAATACTGCATGATAGCCACGTGATCAGTGCATGCTCAGTCACGTGATCTGTCCTTGATCAGCCACGTGATCAGTGCCTGCAGAGTCACGTGATCAGGGCCTGCTGAACTGCGTGATTCCTGCCGGCTCATCTGCATGACAATTGCCAGCTGAGCTGCGTGATTCCTGCCTGGTCACCTGCTTGATTATTGCCTATTGAGCAGCATGATTCGTCACTGCTGAGCTCCATGCTTATTGCCTGCTGATTGCATGGTTCCTGTCTGCTCAGCTCTTTGAGAATTGCCTCCTGAGGTCCCTGTTTCGGCGCCACCTGCCGGGGACCAGCCCCAGCTGATCCAGGGTATTGGAAGGAGAGATGGCCTAGGCAACTATTTATATGCTCATCAGAGATATCAAGAATAATAGTATGAGGATAGCTCAGTAGGAAAATTCGGTGGAGAAAAGAGACTGAGTAGCTTGGTTTACGTGGGAGACCAATAAAACTTCAAGACAAGAAGTTTGCACCACTTACGTAGGCCGCAGGCGCCCTCTCGAAGAGCGGAAGGTGCCTCACCCTAGACACCTTCTCGAGTGGGTCTTAGCAGCCCAGGCATAATTAGTAAGCGTGGTGGGTTCTGCGCTCCAGATGGAGACTCGGCTGGAAGTTACAGGGAAGAATGACAAGGAACTTTATGAACTGGAGCTGTAAGTTAACTCTTTGACAGAGAGAGCGAGATGGTGGTGGGGGACAGCCCCCAGTGAAATCAGAGGTGAGAGCACAAAGCAATAAAGTAGGCAGACTCTGGTTTTTTGGGGGGGAGATCCTCGAAAATATCCGGGTGGACTCCTGAGGCTCGACCCAATATTTGCGTATGCCGAGCCTCCTTCCTCATGACCTGTGTCCAGAGTGGAATGCCTCACCGGCTCCCGGCACATGATCAGTGCATGCTCAGTCATGATATCAGTGCATGATCAGCCACGTGATCACTGACTGCACAGTCACGTGATCAGCGCCTCTCAGTCACGTGATCACCATATGATAAACACGTGATCAGGGAACGATCAGCCACGTGATCACTGCATGTGCAGTCAGGGGGTCAGTTCCTGATCAGCCACGTGATCAGTGCGAGCACAGTCCCATGATCAGCGCCTGTCAGTCACTGATCACTGCCTGATAAACACGTGATCAGTGCATGATGAGCCACGTGATCAGTGCCCGAACAGCCACGTCATCAGTGCATGTGCAGTCACGTGATCACTGCATGATACCCACGAGATCAGTGCATGCTCAGTCAGGTGATCTGTGCTTGATTAGCTACGTGTCAGTGCCTGCAGAGTCACGTGATCAAGGCCTGCTGAGCTGCGTGATTCCTGCCGGCTCATCTGCATGACAATTGCCAGCTGAGCTGTGTGATTCCTGTCCGCTCATCTGCTTGACAATTGCCAGCTGAGCTGCTCGATTCCTGCCTGGTCACCTGCTTGATTATTGCCAGTTGAGCAGCATGATTCGTCACTGCTGAGCTCCATGCTTATTGCCTGCTGATTTCGTGGTTCGTGTCTGCTCAGCTCTTTGAGTATTGCCTCCTGAGGTCCCTGTTCGGGTGCCACCTGCTGGCACCAGCCCTGGCTGACCCAGGGTATTGGAAGGAGAGATGGCCTAGGCGACTATTTATATGCTCTTCAGAGATATCAAGAATAATAGTATGAGGATAGCTCAGTAGGAAAATTCGGTGGAGAAAAGAGACTGAGTAGCTTGGTTTACGTGGGAGACCAATGAAACTTCAAGACAAGAAGTTTGCACCACTTACGTAGGCCGCAGGCGCCCTCTCGAAGAGCGGAAGGTGCCTCACCCTAGACACCTTCTCGAGTGGGTCTTAGCAGCCCAGGCATAATTAGTAAGCGTGGTGGGTTCTGCGCTCCAGATGGAGACTCAGCTGGAAGTTACAGGGAAGAATGACAAGGAACTTTATGAATTGGTGCTCTAAGTTAACTCTTTGATAGAGAGAGCGAGATGGTGGTGGGGGACAGCCCCCAGTGAATTCAGAGGTGAGAGCACAAAGCAATAAAGTAGGCAGATTCTGGTTTTTTTAGGGGGGAGATGCTCGAAAATATCCAGGTGGACTCCTGAGGCTCGACCCCACATTTGCGTATGCCGAGCCTCCTTCCTCATGACCTGTGTCCAGAGTGGAATGCCTCACCGGCTCCCGGCACATGATCAGTGCATGCTCAGTCACGATATCAGTGCATGATCAGCCACGTGATCACTGACTGCACAGTCACGTGATCAGCGCCTCTCAGTCACGTGATCACTGTATGATAAACACGCGATCAGGGAACGATCAGCCACGTGTCACTGCATGAGCAGTCAGGTGGTCAGGTTCTGATCAGCAACGTGATCAGTGAGTGCACAGTCCCATAATCAGTGCCTGTCAGTCACTGATCACTGCCTGATAAACACGTGATCAGTGCATGATGAGCCACCTGATCAGTGCCCGATCAGCCACGTCATCAGTGCATGCGCAGTCATGTGAATAGTGCATGATAGCCAGGTGATCAGTGCATGCTCAGTCACGAGATCTGTGCTTGATCAGCCACGTGATCAGGGCCTGCTGAGCTGCGTGATATCTGCCGGCTCATCTGCATGACAATTGCCAGCTGAGCTGCATGATTCCTGTCGGCTCATCTGCTTGACAATTGCCAGCTGAGCTGCGTGATTCCTGCCTGGTCACCTGCTTGATTATTGCCCGTTGAACAGCATGATTCGTCACTGCTGAGCTCCATGCTTATTTCCTGCTGATTGCGTGGTTCGGGTCTGCTCAGCTCTTTGTGTATTGCCTCCTGAGGTCCCTGTTCGGGCCCCACCTGCCGGGGACCAGCCCCAGCTGATCCAGGGTATTCGAAGGAGACATGGCCTAGGCAACTATTTATATGCTAATCAGAGATGTCAAGAATAATAGTATGAGGATAGCTCAGTAGGAAAATTCGGTGGAGAAAAGAGACTGAGTAGCTTGGTTTAAGCGGGAGACCAAAAAACTTCAAGACAAGAAGTTTGCACCACTTACGTAGGCCGCAGGCCCCCTCTCGAAGAGCGGAACGTGCCTCACCCTAGATACTTTCTCGAGTGGGTCTTAGCAGCCCAGGCATAATTAGTAAGCGTGGTGGGTTCCACGCTCCACATGGAGACTCGGCTGGAAGTTACAGAGAAGAATGACAAGGAACTTTATGAATTGGAGCTGTAAGTTAACTCTTTGAAAGAGAGAGCGAGATGGTGGTGGGGGACAGCCCCCAGTGAAATCAGAGGTGAGAGCACAAAGCAATAAAGTAGGCAGACTATGGTTTTTTTAGGGGGGAGATGCTCGAAAATATTCGGGTGGACTCCGGAGGCTCGACCCCACATTTGCGTATGCCGAGCCTCCTTCCTCATGACCTGTGTCCAGAGTGGAATGCCTCACCGGCTTACGGCACATGATCAGTGCATGCTCAGTCATGATATCAGTGCATGATGAGCCACGTGATCACTGACTACACAGTCACGTGATCACCGTATGATAAACACGTGATCAGAGAACGATCAGCCACGTGATCACTGCATGTGCAGTCAGGTGGTCAGTTCCTGATCAGCCACGTGATCAGAGCGTGCACATTCCGATAGTCAGCGCCTGTCAGTCACTGATCACTGCCTGATAAACACGTGATCAGTGCATGATGAGCCACGTGATCAGTCCATGATAGCCACGTGATCAGTGCATGCTCAGTCACGTGATCTGTGTTTGATCAGCCACGTGATCAGTGCCTGCAGAGTCACGTGATCAGGGCCTGCTGAGCTGCCTGATTCCTGCCGGCTCATCTGCATGGCAATTGCCAGCTGAGCTGCGTGATTCCTGTCGGCTCATCTGCTTGACATTTGCCAGCTGAGCTGCGTGATTCCTGCCTGGTCACCTGCTTCATTATTGCCAGTTGAGCACCATGATTCGTCACTGCTGAGCTCCATGCTTATTGCCTGCTGAGTTCGTGGTTCGAGTCTGCTCAGCTCTTTGAGTATTGCCTCCTGAGGTCCCTGTTCGGTCGCCACCTGCCGGGGACCAGCCCCAGCTGATCCAGGGTATTCGAAAGAGAGATGGCCTAGGCGACTATTTATATGCTCATCAGAGATATCAAGAATAATAGTATGAGGATAGCTCAGTAGGAAAATTCGGTGGAGAAAAGAGACTGAGTAGCTTGGTTTATGCGGGAGACCAATAAATCTTCAAGACAAGAAGTTTGCACCACTTACGTAGGCCGCAGGTGCCCTCTCGAATAGCAGAAGGTGCCTCACCCGAGACACCTTCTCGAGTGGGTCTTAGCAGCCCAGGCATAATTAGGAAGCGTGGTGGGTTCCGCACTCCAGATGGAGACTCGGCTGGAAGTTACAGGGAAGAATGATGAGGAACTTTATGAATTGGAGCTATAAGTTAACTCTTTGACAGAGAGCAAGGTGGTGGTGGGGGACAGCCCCCAGTGTAATCAGAGGTGAGAGCACAAAGCAATAAAGTAGGCAGACTCTGGTTTTTTTTGGGGGGGAGACGCTCGAAATTATCCGGGTGGACTCTTGAGGCTCGACCCCACATTTGCGTATGCCGAGCCTCCTTTCTCATGACCTGTGTCCAGACTGGAATGCCTCAGCGACTCCCGGCACATGATCAGTGCATGCTCAGTCACGATATCAGTGCATGATCAGCCACGTGATCATTGACTGCACAGTCACGTGATCAGCGCCTCTAAGTCACGTGATCACCGTATGATAAACACGTGATCAGGGAACGATCAGCCAGGTGTCAGTGCATGAGCAGTCAGGTGGTCACGTCCTGATCAGCAACGTGATCAGTGAGTGCCCAGTCCCATAATCAGTGCCTGTCAGTCACTGATCACTGCCTGATAAACACGTGATCAGTGCATGATGAGCCACCTGATCAGTGCCCGATCAGCCCCGTCAACAGTGCATGCGCAGTCATGTGAATAGTGCATGATATCCCCGTGATCAGTGCATGCTCGTCACGTGATCTGTGCTTGATCAGCCACGTGATCAGGGCCTGCTGAGCTGCGTGATATCTGCCGGCTCATCTGCATGCTAATTGCCAGCTGAGCTGCGTGATTCCTGTCGGCTCATCTGCTTGACAATTGCCAGCGGAGCTGCGTGATTCCTGCCTGGTCACCTGCTTGATTATTGCCCGTTGAGCAGCATGATTCGTCACTGCTGAACTCCATGCTTATTGCCTGCTGATTGCGTGGTTCTTGTCTGCTCAGCTCTTTGAGTATTGCCTCCTGAGGTCCCTGTTCGGGCGCCACCTGCCGGGGACCAGCCCCAGCTGATCCAGGGTATTCGAAGGAGACATGGCCTAGGCAACTATTTATATGCTAATCAGAGATGTCAAGAATAATAGTATGAGGATAGCTCAGTAGGAAAATTCGGTGGAGAAGAGACTGAGTAGCTTGGTTTACGTGGGAGACCAATAAAACTTCAAGACAAGAAGTTTGCACCACTTACGTAGGCCGCAGGCGCCCTCTCGAAGAGCGGAAGGTGCCTCACCCTAGACATCTTGTCGAGTGGGTCTTAGCAGCCCAGGCATAATTAGTAAGCGTGGTGGGTTCTGCGCTCCAGATGGAGACTCGGCTGGAAGTTACAGGGAAGAATGACAAGGAACTTTATGAACTGGTGCTCTAAGTTAACTCTTTGACAGAGAGAGCGAGATGGTGGTGGGGGACAGCCCCCAGTGAAATCAGAGGTGAGAGCACAAAGCAATAAAGTAGGCAGACTCTGGTTTTTTTGGGGGGGAGATGCTCGAAAATATCCGGGTGGACTCCTGAGGCTCGATCCCGCATTTGCGTATGCCGAGCCTCTTTCCTCATGACCTTTGTCCAGAGTGGAATGCCTCCCCGGCTCCCGGCACATGATCAGTGCATGCTCAGTCACGATATCAGTGCATGATCAGCCACGTGATCACTGACTACACAGTCACGTGATCAGCGCCCCTCAGTCTCGTGATCCCCATATGATAAACACGTGATTAGGGAACGATCAGCCACGTGATCACTGCATGCGCAGCAGGTGGTCAGTTCCTGATCAGCCACGTGATCAGTGCGTGCACAGTCCCATGATCAGCGCCTGTCAGTCACTGATCACTGCCTGATAAACACGTGATCAGTGCATGATAAGCCACGTGATCAGTGCCCGATCAGCCAAGTCATCAGTGCATGTGCAGTCCGTGATCAGTGCATGATAGCCACGTGATCAGTGCATGCTCAGTCACGTGATCTGTGCTTGATCAGCCACGTGATCAGTGCCTGCAGAGTCACGTGATCAGGGCCTGCTGAGCTGCGTGATTCCTGCCTGCACATCTGCATGACAATTGCCAGCTGAGCTGTGTGATTCCTGTCGGCTCATCTGCTTGACAATTGCCAGCTGACCTGCGTGATTCCTGCCGGGTCACCTGCTTGATTATTGCCAGTTGAGCAGCATGATTCGTCACTGCTGAGCTCCATGCTTATTGCCTGCTGATTTCGTGGTTCGTGTCTGCTCAGCTCTTTGAGTATTGCCTCCTGAGGTCCCTGTTCGGGTGCAACCTGCCGGGGACCAGCCCCAGCTGATCCAGGGTATTGGAAGGAGAGATGGCCAAGGCGACTATTTATATGCTCTTCAGAGATATCAAGAATAATAGAATGAGGATAGCTCAGTAAGAAGATTCGGTGGAGAAAAGAAACTGAGTAGCTTGGTTTACGTGGGAGACCAATAAAACTTCAAGACAAGAAGTTTGCACCACTTACGTAGGCCGCAGGCGCCCTCTCGAAGAGCGGAAGGTGCCTCACCCTAGACACCTTCTCGAGTGGGTCTTAGCAGCCCAGGCATAATTAGTAAGCGTGGGGGGTTCCACGCTCCAGATGGAGACTCGGCTGGAAGTTACAGGGAAGAATGACAAGGAACTTTATGAATTGGTGCTGTAAGTTAACTCTTTGAAAGAGAGAGCGAGATGGTGGTGGGGGACAGCCCCCAGTGAAATCAGAGGTGAGAGCACAAAGCAATAAAGTAGGCAGACTCTGGTTTTTTTGGGGGGGAGATGCTCGAAAATATCCGGGTGGACTCCTGAGGCTCGACCCCACATTTGCGTATGCCGAGCCTCCTTCCTCATGACCTGTGTCCAGAATGGAATGCCTCACCGTCTCCCGGCACATGATCAGTGCATGCTCAGTCACGATATCAGTGCATGATGCGCCAGGTGATCACTGACTGCACAGTCACGTAATCAGCGCCTATCAGTCACGTGATCACCGAATGATAAACACGTGATCAGGGAACGATCAGCCACGTGATCACTGCATGTGCAGTCAGGTGGTCAGTTCCTGATCAGCCTCGGGATCAGTGCGTGCGCAGTCCCATGATCAGCGCCTGTCAGTCACTGATCACTGCCTGATAAACACGTGATCAGTGCATGATGAGCCACGTGATCAGTGTCCGATCAGCCACGTCATCAGTGCATGCGCAGTCACGTGAAAACTGCATGATAGCCACGTGATCAGTGCATGCTCAGTCACGTGATCTGTCCTTGATCAGCCACGTGATCAGTGCCTGCAGAGTCACGTGATCAGGGCCTGCTGAACTGCGTGATTCCTGCCGGCTCATCTGCATGACAATTGCCAGCTGAGCTGCGTGATTCCTGCCTGGTCACCTGCTTGATTATTGCCTATTGAGCAGCATGATTCGTCACTGCTGAGCTCCATGCTTATTGCCTGCTGATTGCATGGTTCCTGTCTGCTCAGCTCTTTGAGAATTGCCTCCTGAGGTCCCTGTTCCGGCGCCACCTGCCGGGGACCAGCCCCAGCTGATCCAGGGTATTGGAAGGAGAGATGGCCTAGGCAACTATTTATATGCTCATCAGAGATATCAAGAATAATAGTATGAGATTAGCTCAGTAGGAAAATTCGGTGGAGAAAAGAGACTGAGTAGCTTGGTTTACGTGGGAGACCAATAAAACTTCAAGACAAGAAGTTTGCACCACTTACGTAGGCCGCAGGCGCCCTCTCGAAGAGCGGAAGGTGCCTCACCCTAGACACCTTCTCGAGTGGGTCTTAGCAGCCCAGGCATAATTAGGAAGCGTGGTGCGTTCCGTGCTCCAGATGGAGACTCAGCTGGAAGTTACAGGGAAGAATGACAAGGAACTTTGTGAATTGGAGCTGTAAGTTAACTCTTTGACAGAGAGAGCGAGATGGCGGTGCGTGACAGCCCCCAGTGAAATTAGTGGTGAGATCACAAAGCAATAAAGTAGGCAGACTCTGGTCTTTTTGGGGGGTAGATGCTCGAGAATATTCGGGTGGACTCCTGAGGCTCGACCCCACATTTGCGTATGCCGAGCCTCCTTCCTCAAGACCTTTGTCCAGAGTGGAATGCCTCACCGGCTCCCGGCACATGATCAGTGCATGCTCAGTCACGATATCAGTGTATGATGAGCCGCGTGATCACTGACTGCACAGTCACGTGATCAGCGCCTCTCAGTCACGTGATCCCCGTATGATAAACACGTGATTAGGGAACGATCAGCCACGTGGTCACTGCATGTGCAGTCAGGTGGTCAGTTCCTGATCAGCCACGTGATCAGTGCGTGCGCAGTCCCATGATCAGCGCCTGTTAGTCACTGATCATTGCCTGAGAAACACGTGATCAGTGCATGATGAGCCACGTGATCAGTGCCCGATCAGCCAGGTCATCAGTGCATGTGCAGTCACGTGATCTGTGCTTGATCAGCCACGTGATCAGTGCCTGCAGAGTCACGTGATCAGGGCCTACTGAGCTGCGTGATTCCTGCCTGCACATCTGCATGACAATTGGCAGCTGAGCTGCGTGATTCCTGTGGGCTCAGCTGCTGGATAATTGCCAGCAGAGCTGAGTGATTCGTCCCTGCTAAGCTCCACTATTATTACCTGCTGATTGCATGATTCGTGCCTGCTCAGCTCTTTGATTATTGCCTGCTGAGGCACATGATCAGTGCATGATTGCCACGTGATCAGCGCATGATCAGTCAACGTGAACAATGGCTCTCAGTTACGTGATCACTGCATGATAGCCATGTGATCAGTGCATTCTCAGTCGCGTGATCAGTGCCTGATCAGACACGTGATCAGAGCCTCTCAGTCACGTGATTAGTGCATGATCAGCCACGTGATCAGTGCGTGCTCAGTCATGACAAGCGCCTGCTGAGTTACAGGTTTAAGGCCTGTTCAGCTACTTGATAATTGCCAGCTGAGCTGCGTGATTCCTGCCTGCTCATCTACTTGATAATTGCCAGTTTAGCTGCATGATTCCTGCCTGCTCAGCGGCTTGAAAATTGCCAGCTGAGCTGCGTGATTACTGCCTGTTAATCTACTTGATAATTGCCAGCTGAGCTGCGTGATTCATCCCAGCTGCGCTCCATGATTATTGTCTGCTGATTGGGTGATTCGTGCCTGCTCAGCTCTTTATTATTGCCTGCTGAAGCACATGATCAGTGCATGATGGCCACCTGATCAGCGCATGATCTTTCACATGATCAGCCCCTCTCAGTCACGTCATCACTGCATGATAGCCACATGATTAGTGCATGCTCAGTCACGTGATCAGTTCATGATCAGCCACGTGATCAGCACCACTCAGTCAGGTGATCAGGGCATGATCAACCACGTGATCATTGCGTGCCCAGTCACATGATCAGGGTCTTCTGATTTACTGGATTAGCACCTGCTCAGCTGCTTGATAATTGCCAGCTGAGCTGCGTGATTCCTGCCTGCTCAGCTCTTGATAATTGCCAACTGAGCTACCTGATTCCTGCTGGTTCAGCTGCTTGATAATTGCTGCTGAGCTGCGTGATTCCTGCCGGCTCAGCTGCTTGATAATAACCAGCTGAGCTGCGTGATTCCTGCCTGCTCATCTACTTGATAATTACCTGCTCAGCTGCGTGATTCCTGCCGGCTCAGCTGCTTGATAATTGCCAGCTGAGCTGCGTGATTCGTCCCTGCTGAGCTCCATGATTATTACCTGCTTATTTCGTGATTCGTGCCTGCTCAGTTCTTTGATTATTGCCTGCTGAGGCGAATGATCAGTGCATGATGGCCACGTGATCAGTGCCTGCTCAGTCACGTGTTCAGGGCCTGCTGAGTTACAGGATTAGCGTTTCTCATCTGCTTAATAATTGCCAGCTGAGCTGCGTGATTCCTGCCTGCTCAGCTGCTTGATAATTGCCAGCTCAGCTGAGTGGTACATCCCTGCTCAGCTGCTTGATAATTGCCAGCTGAGCCGAATGATTTCTGCGTGCTCATCCACTTGATAATTGCCAGCTGAGCTGCGTGATTCGTGTCAGCTCAGTCCCGGGTTTAGAGCCTGCTGAGTCACGTGATTAGAGTCTGCTTGGCCACTTCATTACAGTCTGCTCAGCTCCATGGTTATTGCCTGCTGAGCTGCATGATTCGTTCCTGCTCAGCTCCATGATTATTTCCTGCTGAGCTGCGAGATTCCTGCCTGCTCAGCTCAATGATTACTGCCGCCTGAGCTCGTGATTCCTGCCTGCTCAGCTCCATGATTATTGCCTGCTGAGCTGTGTGATTCCTGCCTGCTCAGCTCCTTGATTATTGCCTGCTAAGCTGCGTGCTTCCTGCTTGCTCAGTTCCTTTATTATTGACAGCTGAGCTGCGTGATTCCTTCCTGCTCATGTCCTTCATTATTTCCTCCTGAGCTGCGTGTTTTGTGCCTGCTCAACTCCTTTAGTATTGCCTTCTGATCTGCGTGACTCCTTTTGATCAATCAGGCATTTAGAGCCTACTGAGTCACGTGTTTAGAGTCTGCTTAGCCACTTCATTACAGTCTGCTCATCTTGATTTTTGCCTGCTTAGCTGCGTGATTCGTGCCTGCTCAGCTCCTTGATTATTGCCAGCTGAACTGCGTGATTCGTGCCTGCTCAGCTCCTTGATTATTGCCAGCTGAGCTGCGTGATTCGTGTCTGCTCAGTCACGGGTTTAGAGCCTGCTGAGTCACGTGTTTAGAGTCTGCTTAGCCACTTCATTTCAGTCTGCTCAGCTCCATGACTCTTTCCTGCTCCTCTCCGTGATTAGTGCCTGCTTAGCCAAGTGATTAGTGCCTGCTCAGCTCTTTGATTATTGCCTGCTGAGGCACGTGATCAGTGCATGCTAGCCACGTGATCAGTGCCTCTCAATAACGGGATTAGTGCATGATCAGCCACGTGATCATTGCCTGCACATTCACGTGATCTGTGCCTCTCAGTCACGGGATCAGTGCCTGCTCAGTCATGTGATCAGTGCCTCTCATTCACGTGATCAGTGCATTATCAGCCATGTGATCAGTGCATGATCAGCCACGTGATCTGCGCCTCTCAGTCACATAATCAGTGCATGATAGCCAGGTGATCAGTGCCTGCTCAATCACGTGATCAGGGCCTGCTGAGTTACGGGATTAGCGCTTGCTAATCTGCTTGATAATTGCCCTCTGAGCTGCGTGATTCCTGCCTGCTCCACTCCTTAATTAGTGCCTGCTGAGCTGCGAGATTCCTGCCTGCTCAGCTGCTTGATAATTGCCAGCTGAGCTCCGTGATTTCTGCGTGCTCAGCTGCTTTATAATTGTCAGCTGAGTTGCGTGATTCCTGCCTGCTCAACTACTTGATAATTGCCACCTGAGCTGCGTGATTCTTCCTTGCTGAGGTCCATGATTATTGCCTTTTGATTGTGTGATTCGTGCCTTCTCAGCTCTTTGATTATTGCCTGCTGAGGCACATGATCAGTGCATGATAGCCACGTGATCAGCGCATGATCAGTCACGTGATCAGTGCATGATCAGCCACATGATCAGTGCCTACACAGTCATGTTATCTGTGCCTCTCTGTCAGGTGATCACTGCATGATAGCCACGTGATCAGTGCATACTCAGTCACTTGATCAGAGCATGATCATCTACGTGATCAATGCCTACGCAGTCATGTGATCTGCGCCTCTCAGTCACGTGATCAGTGCCTGCTCAGTCACGTGATCAGTGCATGATCAGCCACCTGATCAGTGCCTGCACAGTCACGTGATCTGCATCTCTCAGTCACGTGATCAGTGCCTGCTCAGTCACGTGATCTTCGCCTCTCAGTCACATGATCAGTGCATGATCAGCCACTTGATCAGTGCATGATCAGCCACGTAATCACTGCCTGCTCAGTCACGTAATCAGGGCCTGCTGAGTTACCGGATTAGCCCCTGCTCAGCTCCTTGATTATTGCCAGCTGAGCTTCGTGATTCGTGTCTGCTCAGTCACGGGTTTAGAGCCTGCTGAGTCACGTGATTAGAGTCTGCTTAGGCACTTCATTCCAGTCTGCTCAGCTCCATGCTTTTTGCCTGCTGAGCTGCGTGATTTGTTCCTACTCAGCTCCATGATTATTGCCTGCTGAGCTGCGAGATTCCTGCCTGCTCAGCTCAATGATTATTGCCGCCTGAGCTGCGTGATTCCTGCCTGCTCAACTCCATTATTATTGCCCGATGAGCTTCGTGATTCCTGCCTGCTCATCTCCATGATTATTGCCTGCTGAGCTGTGTGATTCCTGCCTGCTCAGCTCCTTGATTATTGCCTGCTAAGCTGCGTGCTTCCTGCTTGCTCAGCTCCTTTATTATTGACAGCTGAGCTGCGTGATTCCTTCCTGCTCATGTCCTTCATTATTTCCTCCTGAGCTGCGTGTTTTGTGCCTGCTCAACTCCTTTAGTATTACCTTCTGATCTGCATGACTCGTTTTGATCCGTCAGGCGTTTAGAGCCTGCTGAGTCACGTGTTTAGTCTGCTTAGCCACTTCATTACAGTCTGCTCATCTCCTTGATTATTGCCTGCTTAGCTGCGTGATTCCTGCCTGCTCAGCTTCTTGATTATTGCCTGCTGAGCTGCGTGATTCCTGCTTGCTCCGCTCCTTGATTATTGCCTGCTGAGATGCGTGATTCCTGCCTGCTCAGCTCCATGATTATTGCCTGCTGAGCTGCGTGATTCCTGCCTGCTCAGCTCCATGATTATTGCCTGCTGAGCTGCATGATTCCTGCCTGCTCAGCTCCTTGATTATTGCCTGCTGAGCTGAGTGATTCTTGCCTGCTCAGCTCCTTGATTACTGCTTGCTGAGCTGAGTGATTCCTGACTGCTCAGCTCCATGATTATTGCCTGCTGAGGTGCTTGATTCGTGCCTGCTCAGCTCCATGATTATTGCCTTCTGAGCTGCGTGATTCGTGCCTGCTCAGCTCCTTGATTATTGCCAGCTGAGCTGCGTGATTCGTGCCTGCTCAGCTCCTTGATTATTGCCAGCTGAGCTGCGTGATTCGTGTCTGCTCAGTCACGGGTTTAGAGCCTGCTGAGTCACGTGTTTAGAGTCTGCTTAGCCACTTCATTTCAGTCTGCTCAGCTCCATGACTCTTTCCTGCTCCTCTCCGTGATTAGTGCCTGCTTAGCCAAGTGATTAGTGCCTGCTCAGCTCTTTGATTGTTGCCTGCTGAGGCACGTGATCAGTGCATGATAGCCACGTGGTCAGCACCTCTCAGTCATGTCATCAGTGCATGATAGCCACGTGAACAGTGCCTGCTCAGTCTCGTGATCAGCACCTCTCAGTCACGTGAACAGTGTATGATAGCCACGTGATCAGTGCATGCTCAGTCACGTGTTCAGTGCATGCCCAGCAACGTGATCAGGGCCTGCTCAGTCACGTGATCAGGGCCTGCTGAGTCACGGGTTTAGCGCCTGCTCAGCTGCTTGATTTGTCCCTGCTCAGGTGCATGATTAGGGCCTGCTCAGCTCCATGATTATTGCCTGCTGACCTGCGTGAATAGTGCATACTCAGCGGTGTGATTAGTCCCTGCTCAGCTGCATTATTCGTGCCTGTTGAGCTCCTTGATTATTGCTTCCTTAGCTGCGTGATTTGTGCCTGCTCAGCTCCTTGATTATTGCTGACTGAGCTGCGTGATTCAGGCCTGCTCAGCTCCATGATTATTGTCTGCTGATCTGCGTGATTCGGGCCTTCTCAGCTGGTTGATAATTGCCAGCTGAACTGCTCGATTCATCCCTGCTGAGCTACATGATTATTGCCTGCTGATTGCGTGTTTCGTACTTGCTCAGTTCTTTGATTACTGACTGCTGAGGCACATGATCAGTGCATGATGGCCACGTGATCAGCGCATGATCAGCACCTCTCAGTCACCTGATCACTGCATGATAGCCACGTGATCAGTGCATGCTCTGTCTCGTGATCAGTGCATGATCAGCCAAGTGATCAGTGCCTGTTCAGTCACATGATCAGGGCCTGCTGAGTTACAGGATTAGCACCTGCTCATCTGCTTGATAATTGCCAGCTGAGCTGTGTGATTCCTGCCCACTCAGCTGCTTGATAATTGCCAGCTGAGCTGCGTGATTCCTGCCTGCTCAGCTCCTTTATTATTGCCTGCTGAGCTGCGTGATTCGTGCCTGCTCAGCTCCTTGATTATTGCCAGCTGAGCTGTGTGATTCCTGCCTGCTCAGCTCCTTGATTATTGCCAGCTGAACTGCGTGATTCGTGCCTGCTCAGCTCCTTGATTATTGCCCCCTGAGGTGCGTGATTCATGTCTGCTCAGTCACGGGTTTAGAGCCTTCTGAGTCACGTGTTTAGAGTCTGCTTAGCCACTTCATTTCAGTCTGCTCAGCTCCATGACTCTTTCCTGCTTCTCTCCGTGATTAGTGCCTGCTTAGCCAAGTGATTAGTGCCTGCTCAGCTCTTTGATTATTGCCTGCTGAGGCACGTGATCAGTGCATGCTAGCCACGTGATCAGTGCCTCTCAATAACGGGATTAGTGCATGATCAGCCACGTGATCAGGGCCTGCTGAGTCACGGGTTTAGCGCCTGCTCAGCTGCTTGATTAGTCCCTGCTCAGGTGCATGATTAGTGCCTGCTCAGCTGTGTGATTAGTCCCTGCTCTGCTGCGTGATCCGGACAAGCCAGGCTCCTTAATTTTGCCTGCTGTGCTGCGTGATTCGTGCCTGCTTAGCTCTTTTCTTATTGCCCATTGAGCTGCGTGATACCTGCCTGCTCAGCTCCTTGATTTCTGCCTGCTGAGCTGCGTGATTTCTGCCTGCTCCGCTCCTTGGTTATTGCCTGCTGAACTGCGTGATTCGGGCCTGCTCAGCTCCATGATTATTGCCTGCTGAGCAGCATGATTAGGGCCTGCTCAGCTCCATGATTATTGCCTGCTGAGCTGCGTGAATAGTGTCTACTCAGCAGTGTGATTAGTCCCTGCTCTGCTGCATTATTCGTGCCTGCTGAGCTCCTTGATTATTGCTTCCTGAGCTGCGTGATTTGTGCCTGCTCAGCTCCTTGATTATTGTCTGCTGATCTGCGTGATTTGGGCCTGCTCAGTTCCATGATGATTGCCCGCTGAGCTGCGTGATTTGTGACTGCTCAGCTCCTTGATTATTGCAAGCTGATCTGTGTGATTCGGGCCTAATCAGCTCCATGATTATTGCCTGCTGAGCTGCATGATTCAGGCCTCCTCAGCTCCTTGATTATTGCCTGCTAATCTGCGTAATTGGGGCCTACTCAGCTCCATGATTATTGCCTGCTGAGCTGCGTGATTCGGGCCTCCTCAGCTCCTTGATTATTGCCTGCTGAGCTGCGTGATTCCTGTCTGCTCAGTCCCTGGTTTATAGCCTGCTGAGTCACGTGATTAGAGTCTGCTTAGGCACTTCATTACAGTCTACTCAGCTCCATGATTATTGCCTGCTGAGCTGCGTGATTAGTGCCTGCTTAGCCATGTCATTTGTGCCTGATCAGCTCCTTGATTATTGCCTGCTGAGCTGCGTGATTAGTGTCTGCTCATTCACGGATATAGTTCCTGCTCAGCCAAGTCATTAGTGCCTGCTGGATCACAGGATTAGTGCCTGCTCATCTGCTTGATTAGTGCCTTCTCAGCTCCGTGATCAGTGTCTGCTCAGTCACGGGTTTAGTGCCTGCTGAGTCACATGATTATTGCCTGCTGAGCTGCGTAATTAGTGTCTGCTCAACCAAGTGATTAGTTTATGCTCAGCTCGGTTATTAGAGCCTGCTGTGTCACGTGATCAGTGCCTGCTGAGTCACGTGATCAGTGCATGCTGTCACGTGATCAGTGGCTGATCAGCCACGTGATCAGTTCCTGCTCAGTCAAGTGATCAGTGCATGATAGCCACGTGTTCCATGCATGCTCAGTCCCGTGATCAGTGCATGATCAGCCACATGATCAGTGCATGCTCAGTCACGTGATAAGTTCATGATCAGCCACGTGATCAGTGCCTGCTCAGTCATGTGATCAGTGCATGATAGCCACATGATCAGTGCGTGATCTGTCACGTGATCAGTGACTGCTCAGCCACGTCATTAGTGCCTGCTGAGTCACGTGATTAGTGTCTGCATAGCCATGTCATTACAGCCTGCTCAGCTCCATGATTATTGCCTGCTGAGCTGTGTGATTAGTGTCTGCTCAGTCACGTGTTTAGTGCCTGCTTTCCAAGTAATTAGTGCCTGCTCAGCTCCGTGACTTGTGCCTGCTCGGTCACGGGTTTAGTGCCTGCTGTGTCACTTGATCAGTGCCTGCTCAGTCACGTGATCAGTGCCTCTCAGCCACGTGATCAAGACAAGCTCACATTGCAACCAGGGAGAAAGACTCATAGGTCATGCCACATTCTGAAAGACACTGATTTCGCCATCCACTCAAGATAATTCCCGATTCCCAGGCACCTCTTCGAATGTAACCCTCAGGATGAAGTCAAAACACAAAGGGGAACTGACACACCAGTTGCTTCATCCGGAAATAGCCGCAGGTTCCAAGTAACTCAAAAAGTAGCCTGTCACACCGTGAACAACTGTAGAGGCAAGTGGAGTTCCATTCCTCAACACAAGGTGAGGCCTGAATCTCCTGTTCCAACTCTGCAGAGACCCTGCGATGGAAGTCAGAAATGGAGGGGAATGCTGAGTTTGCCCCCACTCCCCGGAGATGAGGCCCTATTCATCCCTGTAAGGATGTGCAAGGAATCCCGAGGTGCTCCTCGAAACGCCAAAGGACATCTGATTTCCCTGAGGAGACACGAGTGGTCAATTGCCCTGTGTCGAATGCAAAGGAATGCCAACATCCCTGATGCACCTCGAGAGGAGGCTGGTATCTACTTGACAGTGGAGGGGAACCTGGGGCCTTGTAACAATTCGAAAGCCAAGTTTTTTCCCATCCACTCAAGATCAGGTCAGATGCCTTGCATCTTTGAGAATGTCAGCCAAGAATCAAGTCACAACACGAAGGGAATTCTGATGCCCCGGTTGCTAATCCGAAAAGAGACCCAGGTCCCAAATTCAACGCGGCTGGAGGCCTGAAACCCAAGACCCAAGTCAGAACAGGAGAGGAACCTTGAATTTCCCACCTCAACTCGAGATGAGACTCTATTCGTCCCTGCAGCGATGTGCGAGGAATCCTGAAGTGACCCTCCCAATGCCAAAAAAGATCAGACTTACCTGAGGAGACACGAGCCGTCCCCCAGGTCGACACACAAGTCGAGAGGAACGCTTAGCCTTCCGCCACAACTCCCGGCAAACTAAGAAATTTTCCCCTGCACGCTCGAGGAGGCCCTTTTACACTGCAGCATTTCCAAAGAAAGCCCACGTTTCCCTTGGAACACTAAAGGGTCCTCGACACGCTTTACTGTACTCCAGAAGTTTCCCGAGATACCAGTCCCCACTCAAGAAGAATGCTGAGTTTCCCGCCACAAGTCAAGAAGAGCCCCGTTTTCCCTGCCTCAAGTTGAGATGAGGGTCCATTGCTCTGCTTTGCGTGGAAAGAAGTGCTGACGTCCCCGTCCCACTTCGAGAAGATGCTGGTATCTACTTGACACTGGAGGGGAACCCGGGGGGGCTTTACACAATTCAAAATCCACGTATTTCCCCATCCACTCGACATCAGGCCTGATTTCCTTGCACCAATTCGAATATAGGTTGAGAATCAACTCACAACACAAAGAGATTTCTGATTCCCTGTTTGGTAATTCAAAAAGAGCCCCAGGTCCCAAATTCAACTCGGCTGGAGGCCTGAAACCCCTTTGACAACTCGAGAGGGAAGCAGAGTTCCATGCGTCCACACATGTCGAGACCTGACTCCCTGTTTGAAATGGCATACACAGTCCGAGACCCATGTGAGAACAGCAGAGGAACCCTGAGGTTCCTGCCTCAACTCGAGATGAGGCCCTCTTCCATTGCACCAAACCCAGTGGAGACCCGAGAGGACATCCCAACTCCACAGTATTCCTGACTTCCCATAGGAACCCTGAGAAGTTCCGTGAGGTCACCGTCACAACTTGAGAGGAACCCTATGCTTCCCACCACAACTCAAGGCAAACTATGAAATTCTCCCCTGCAGACGTGAGGAGGCCCTTTTACGCTGCAGCATTTCCAAAGAAAGTCCACGTTTCCCTTGGAACTCGAAAGGGTCCTACACATGCTTTACGAAACTCCAGAGGTTTCAAGAGATACCAGACACAACTCGAGAGGAACGCTGAGTTTCCTGCCACAAGTCAAGAAGAGCCCCGTTTTCCCCACCTCAACTCGAAATGAGGACCTCTTCCTTTGCACGGACCCAAGTGGAGTCCCGAGAGGTCCCTCTACCTCCACAATATTCCTGACTT
Source organism: Bos indicus x Bos taurus (assembly GCF_003369695.1). Taxonomy (NCBI): domain Eukaryota; kingdom Metazoa; phylum Chordata; class Mammalia; order Artiodactyla; family Bovidae; genus Bos; species Bos indicus x Bos taurus. The sequence continues at coordinate 84,227,819 of NC_040090.1, read as the reverse complement.
CCCATAAACACCCTGAGAAGCTCCCTGAGGTCACTGTAACATGTTGAGGGAAGCCAGGGTTTCCTGCAGCAACTCCAGAAAGACCTCGATATCTCCCCTTCAATGCAGCTTGAGGCCCGATTCCCCTGCCACAACTCGAGAGCAATGCCGTGCTCCCCCTCGCAACTCGAATGGAGGCTCAACTTCCCTGGGGGTCACATGAGAGGCTCCCTGAGTTACCCTTCATTACTCGAGAGAAACCCCACACGTCCCACTGCAGCTCAAAAAAAAAAAACAAACAAACAAAAAAAAAAAAAAACCACGAGATTCCCCTGTCATCACGAGATGAGGCCCTTTTTTTCCTGCATGGCCTAGAGAGCATTCCCGAGTCCTCTCTCAAAACTCCACAGGAGGCTTGACTCCCTTTAGGCCACTCAATTGGCTCCAAGACATACGCGTCGCAACTCAACACGAAAGCGGAGTTCTTTGCTTCCACTCGAGACGAGGCCTGACTCCCTGGGTGAGTCTGGAATGCAACCCCGAGATCCCACCACAAGTCATGAAGAGCCCCGTTCTCCCCGTCTCAAATCGAAATGAGGCCCTCTTCCTTTGCTCCGACCCCAGTGGAGTCCCGAGAGGCCCCTCCACCTCCACAATATTCCTGACTTGGCATAAACACCCTGAGAAGCTCCCTGAGGTCACTGTCACATATCGAGGGAAGCCAGGATTTCCTGCTGCAACTCCAGAAAGACCTCAATATTTCCCCTTCAAGGCATCTTGAGGCCCAATTTCCCTGCCACAACTCGAGAGCAACGCCGTGCACCCCCTAGCAACTCGAATGAAATTCCGATTGCCTCTCGAGCTGTTCACGGGGTGACAGGCCACTTGTCGAGCTGTATTTGGAGCCTGCAGGTTCTTCCGGTGATGCACTGGAGTGTCAGTGCCCCTTCGTGTTGTGACTTCATCCACAGGGTTGCATTCGAAGAGGTGTCCGGGCATCGGTTTCTTATCAAGAGTGGACTGGGAAATCGGGGTCTTTCGGAATGTGGCACCACCGACGAGGCTATGTCTCGAATTTCTTCATCAGATCGGCCTCATCCTGAGGTGCGATGGGAAGGTTGGGAACCCCTTTCAGACAAAGCAGGGGAATTGACCCTCCTGTCGAGATCAGGAGGGGAGAAGGGGCTCAGATAAAGTGGTACTGGGAACCTCGGTGTTCCTCTCGAGTGAGACTGGTATGTCGAAGAACTTTTGGAGTTGCATCAAGGGTGTCAAGTACCGTTTCAAACTTCAAGATGGAACGTGGGATTTTTCTTGAGACGGTGTAGTGGGAAAGGGCTTCATCTTGCAATGACGGGAGAACCTCGTGGTTTTTCTAGAGTTGTGGCGGGATTCTCGAGTTACGATGGGGAACTCAGGATGCCTCTCGTATTGGCCCAGGGAAGTCCAATCTCCATATTCGAGTTCCGAGGGAGAGCTGCTGATTGCTCTCGAGTCACTGCAGGACAAATAAACCTCATCTAGGCTTGTGTCCAGAAACTAATGTTCCTCTCCCGGGGCGACAGGGATCTCGGGGTAGCATGCAACACTCACCCAGGGAGTCAGGCCTCTTCTCGAATGGAAGCTATTCCATTCCTCTATGGAAGCTTTCCATACCTCCGCTATCCTCTCGAGTTGCGACGGGTATCTCTTGGAGCCCACTGAGTGGCCTAAAGGGAGTCAAGCTCCCAGTGGAGTTTTGAGAGAGGACTCAGGATTGCTCCTTAGGCCCTGCAGGAAAAGAAGGGCCTCATCTCGCAATAACAAGGGCATCTCATGGTTTTTCTTGAGCTGCGGCGCCAGTGTGGGGTTTCTCACAAGGTACGACGCAGAACTCAGGGAGCCTCTCGTATGGAGCCAGGCAAGTCCGGACTCAATTCGAGATGTGAGGGGGAGCGTGGCATTGCTCCTGAGTCTTGGTAGGGGAATCGGGCCTCAAGACGAGTTGAAGAAAGAATCTCGAGGTCTTTCTCGAGTTGTGGCAGGAAACCCTGTGTTCCCTCGACTTGTGCCGGGAGAGGGACCTCAGGGAGCTTCTCAGGGTGCCTATGAGAAGTCAGGGATACTATGGAGTTGGGAGGGACCTCTCGGGACTCCACTGGGTTTGGTGCAATGGAAGAGGGCCTCATCTCGAGTTGAGGCAGGAAACTCAGGGTTCCCCTCCATTTCTGACTTCGATCACAGGGTCTCTGCAGAGTTGGAACAGAAGAGGCCCGCCTCGTATTGTGTTGAGGAATGGAACTCCACTTGCCTCTCGAGTTGTTCATGGGTGACAGGCCTCTTGTCGATGTGTATTTGGAAACTGTGTTTTTTTCCGGACGATGCATGGGGTGTCAGTGCCCCTTCGTGTTGTGACTTCATCCACAGGGTTGTATTCGAAGAGGTGTCCGGTCATCGGGTTCTTATCAAGAGCGGACCAGGAAATCGAGGTCTTTTGGAATGTGGCACCACCCACGCGGCTACGTCTCGAATTTCTTGGTGAGACCGGCCTCAGTCTGAGGTGTGATGGGAAGGGCGGGATCCCCTTCTAGAAAAAGTAGGGGAAACGACCGTCATGTCGAGATCAGGATGGGAGAAGGGGCTCAGATGAAGTGCTTCCAGGAACCACGGTATTCCACTCGAGTGACACCTGTATGTCGGGGAACTTTTTGGGTCTCATCAAGGGTGTCAAGTACAGTTTCAAATTTCAAGACGGAACATGGGACTTCTCTTGAGATGCTATAGCGGGAAAGGGCTTCACCTTAGTATGACGGGGAAAACTCGTGGTTTTTCTCGACTTGTGCCGGGTTTCTCAAGTTACGACGGGGAACCAGGATACCTCGCGTGTTGGCCCAAAGAAGTCCAATCTTCCATTCGAGTTGCGAGGGAGAGCTGGGGATTGCTCTCGAGTAACTGCAGGGCAATCAGACCTCATCAAGTCTTGATTCCAGAAACTAATGTTCCTCTCCAGGAGCGACAGGGATCTCGGGGTTGCATTCCAGACTCACCCGGGGAGGCAGGCCTCGTCTTGAGTGGAAACAAAGAACTCCGCTGTCCTCTCAAGTCGCGACGGGTATCTCATGGATCCCCTGGGTAGCCTAAAGGGAGTCAAGCCTCCTGTGGAGTTTTTATAGAGGAGTCGCGATTGCTCTCCAGGGCTTGCAGAAAAAGAAGGGCCTCGAAACGCAATGACGGGGACATCTCATGGTTTTCTTGAGCTGCGGCACCAGTGTGGGGTTTCTCACGAGGTACGACCGGGAACTCAGAGAGCCTCTCGTGGGGCACCAGGGAAGTCAGGTCTCCATTCGAGTGGCGAGGGTGAGGGCAGCATTGCTCTCGAGTCATGGTAGGGAATCGGGCCTCAAGATTCGTTGAAGACGGACTCTGGAGGTCTTTCTCTGGTTGCGGTAGGAAACCCTGGGTTCCCTCGACTTGTGCCAGTGACCTCAGGGAGCTTCTCAGGGTGCCTCTGAGAAATCAGGGATATTGTGGAGTTGGGAGGGGCCTCTCGGGACTCCACTGGGTTTGGTGCAATGGAAGAGGGCCTCATCTCGAGTTGAGGCAGGAACCTCAGGGTTCCTCTCCATTTCTGACTCTGATCGCAGGGTCCCTGCAGACTTGGGACAGGAGAGTGAGACCTCGTCTTGGGTTCAGGCATGGAACTCCGCTTGCCTCTCGAGGTGTTCACAGGGTGACAGGCCACTTGTTTATCTGGATTTGGAACCTGCGGGTTTTTCGGGAAGATGCACGGGGGTGTCAGTGCCCCTTCGTGTTGTGACTTCATCCACAGGGTTGCATTCGAAGAGGTGTCCGGGCATCGGGTTCTTATCAAGAGCAGACCAGGAAATTGGGGTCTTTCGGAATGTGGCACCACCCACGAGGCTATGTCTCGAATTTCTTCGTGAGACCGGCCTCATCCTGAGGTGCGATGGGAAGATCGGGAACCCCGTCCAGACAAAGAAGGGGAATCGACCCTCCTGTCGAGATCAGGAGGGGAGAAGGGGCTCCAATGAAGTGGTGCCAGGAACCTCGGTGTTCCTCTCGAGTGAGACCGGTATGTCGGGGTACTTTATGGGTCGCATCAAGGGTGCCAAGTACCGTTTCGACCTTCAAGACGAAACGTGGGAATTCTATTGAGACGCTGTAGCGGGAAAGGGCTTCATCTTGCGATGACGGGGGAACCACGTGGTTTTTCTCGAGTTGCGGTGGGATTCTCGAGTTACGATGGGGAATTCAGGATGCCTCTTGTGTTGGCCCAGGGAAGTCCAATCTTCCATTCGAGTTGTGAAGGAGATCTGGGAATTGCTCTCGAGTCACTGCAGGGCAAATAGACCTCATCTAGGCTTGTGTCCAGAAGCTAATGTTCCTCTCCAGGGGAGAAAGGTATTTTGAGGTTGCATTCCAGACTCACCCGGGGCATCAGGCCTGGTCTCGAGTGGAAGCAAAGAACTCCGCTCTCCTTTCGAGTCGTGACGTGTATTTCTTGGCACCCACTGAGTGGCCTAAAAAGAGTCAAGCCTCCTGTGGAGTTTTGAGAGAGGACTTCGGATTTCTCTCCAGGCCATGCAGGAAACGAAGGCCCTCATCTCGCGATGGCGGGGAGTCTCGTGGTTTTTCTCGAACTGCAGCGCCAGTGTGGGGTTTCTCACGAGGTACGATGGGGAGCTCAGAGAGCCTCTAGTGTGGCGCCAGGGAAGTCAGTTCTCCATGCAAGTAGTGAGGGGATGCGCGTAATTCCTCTCGAATCATGGTAGGGAAATTGGGCCTCAAGACGTGTTGAAGAAGGACTCTCGAGGTCTTTATTGGGTTGCGGCAGGAAACCCAGTGTTCCCTCAACTTGTGCCGTTGACCTCAGGGAGCTTCTCAGGGTGCCTCTGAGAAGTCAGGTATACTGTGGAGTTGGGAGGGGCCTCTCGGGACTCCAATCGGTTTAGTGCAATGGAGAGGGCCTCATCTCAAGTTGAGGCAGGAACCTCAGGGCTCCTCTCCATTTATGACTTGGATCACAGGGTCCCTGAGGATTTGGGACAGGAGAGTCAGGCCTCATCTTGGGTTGAGGCATGGAACTCCACTTGCCTCTGGAGTTGTTCATGGGGTGACAGGCCACTTGTTGAGCTATATTTGGAACCTGCAGGTTTTTGCAGACAGTGCACGGGGTTGTCAGTGCCCCTTCGTGTTGTGACTTCATCCACAGGGTTGCATTCGAAAAGGTGTCCGGGCATCAGGATCTTCTCAAGAGCGGACCAGGAAATCGGGGTCTTTCAGAAAGTGGCAGCACCAACGAGGCTACATCTCGAATTTCGTCGTGAGACCGGCCTCATCCTCAGTTGAGACGGGAAGTTCGGGAACCCCTTCGAGACAAAGCAGGGGAATCGACTCTCCTGTCGAGATCAGGAGGGGAGAAGGGGCTCAGGTGAAGTGGTGCCGGGAACCTCGGTGTTCCTCTCGAGTGAGACCAGTATGTCGGGGAACTTTTTGGGTCGCATCAAGGCTGCCAAGTACCATTTCGACCTTCAAGACGGAACGTGGGACTTCTCTTGAGGCGCTGTAGCGAAAAAGGGCTTCATCTTGTGGTGACGGGGGAACCGCTTGGTTTTTCTCGAGTTGCGGCGGGATTCTCGAGTCACGACGGGGAATTCAGGATGCCTCTTGTGTTGGCCCAGGGAAGTCTATTCGTCCATTCGAGTTTTGAAGCCGAGTTGGGGATTGCTCTCGAGTCACTTCAGGGCAAATAGACCTCATCCAGGCTTGTGTTCAGATGCTAAAGTTCCTCCCCTGGGATGACACGGATCTCGGGGTTGCATTCCAGACTCACCCGGGGAGTCAGGCCTCGTCTTGAGTGGAAGCAAAGAACTCCGCTCTCCTCTCGAGTTGCGACGGGTATCTCTTGGAGCCCACTGAGTGGCCTAAAGGGAGTCAAGCCTCCTGTGGAGTTTTGAGAGAGGACTGGGGATTGCTCTCTAGGCCACGCAGGAAACAAAGGCCCTCATGTCGTGATGATGACGGGGGAGTCTCGTGGTTTTTCTCGAGCTGTGGCGCCAGTGTGGGGTTTCTCACGAGGTACGACGGGGAGCTCAGGGCGCCTCTCGTGTGGCGCCAGGGAAGTCAGGTCTCCATGAGAGTGGCAAGGGGGAGTGCATCATTGCTCTTGAGTCATGGTAGGGGAATCGGGCCTCAAGACACATTGAAGAAGGACTCTCGAGTTCTTTCTCGGGTTTCCCAGGAAACCCTGGGTTCCCTCGACTTGTGCCGGTGATTTCAGGGAGCTTCTCAGGGTGCATCTGAGAAGGCAGGGATACTATGTATTTTCGAGGGGCCTCTCGGGACTCCTCTGGGTTTGGTGCAATGGAAGAGGGCCTTATCTCGAGTTGAGGCAGGAACCTCAGGTTTCCTCTCCATTTCGGACTCCGATCACAGGGTCCCTGCAGAGTTGGGACAGGAGAGTCAGGCCTTGTCTTGGTTTGAGGCATGGAACTCCACTTGCCTCTCGAATTGTTCACAGGGTGACAGACCACTTGTCGAGCTGTATTTCGAACCTTTGTTTTTTTCTGCATGATGCACAGGGGTGTCAGTGCCCCTTTGTGTTGTGACTTCATCCACAGGGTTGCATTCGAAGATGTGTCCGGCCATCGGATTCTTCTCAAGAGCGGACCGGGTAATCGGGGTCTTTTGGAATGTGGCACCACCCACGAGGCTACATCTCGAATTTCTTCGTGAGACTGGCCTCATCCTGAGGAGCGTTTGGAAGGTTGGGAACCCCTTCCAGAAAAAGCAGGGGAATTGACCCTCCTGTCGAGATCAGGAGGGGAAAGGGGGCTCAATGAACTGTTGGCAGGAACCTCGGTGTTCCTCTCGAGCTAGACCGGTGTGTCGGGGAACTTTTTCCATTGCATCAAGGCTGCCAAGTACCGTTTCAATCTTACAGATGGAACGTGGGACTTCTCTTGAGACACTGTAGTGGGAAAGGGCTTCATTTTGCGATGATGGGGGAACCACGTGGTTTTTCTCGTGTTGCGGCGGGATTCTCGAGTCATGACGGGGAATTCAGGATGCCTCTTGTGTTGGCCCAGGAAGTCCAATCTTCCATTCGAGTTGCGAAGGAGAGCTGGCGATTGCTCTCGAGTCACTGCAGGGCAAATAGACCTCATCTAGGCTTGTGTCCAGAAGCTAATGTTCCTCTCCAGGGGCGAAAGGGATCTCCGAGTTGCATTCCAGACTCACCTGGGGAGTAGACCTCGTCTTGAGTGGAAGCAAAGAACTCCGCCTCCTCTCGAGTCGCGAAGGGTATCTCTTGGAGCCCACTGAGTGGCCTAAATGGAGTCAAGCCTCCAGTAGAGTTTTGAGACAACTCGGGATGGCCCTCTATGCCGTGCAGGAAAAGAAAGCCCTCATCTTGCGATGACGGGGGAGTTTCGTGATATTTCTTGATCTGCGGTGCCAATGTGGGGTTTCTCACAAGGTACGATGGGGAGCTCAGGAAGCCTCTCGAGTGGCGCCAGGGAAGTCAGGTCTGCATGTGAGTGGCGAGGGGGAGCACGTTATTGCTCTCGAGTCATGGTTCGGGAATCCGGCCTCAAGAAGGATTGAAGCAGGACTCTCGAGGTCTTTCTCAGGTTGCGGCAGGAAACCTTGGGTTCCCTCGACTTGTGCCGGTGACCTCAGGGAGCTTCTCAGGGTGCCTCTGAGAAGTCAGGGATACTGTGGATTTGGGAAGGGCCTCTGGGGACTCCACGGGGTTTGGTGCAATGGAAGAGGGCCTCATCTCGAGTTGAGGCAGGAACCTCAGGGCTCCTCTCCATTTCTGACTCCGATCGCAGGGTCCCTGCAAAGTTGGGACAGCAGAGTCAGGCTTCGTCTTGGGTTGAAGCATGCAACTCCGCTTGCCTCTCGAGTTGTTCATGGGGTGACAGGCCACTTGTCGAGCTGTATTTGGAACCTGTGGGTTTTTCCGGACGATGCATGGGGTGTCAGTGCCCCTTCGTGTTGTGACTTCATCCACAGGGTTGCATTCGAAGAGGTGTCGGGGCATCGGGTTCTTATCAAGAGTTGACTGGGAAATCGGGGTCTTTTGAAATGTGGCACCACCCACGAGGCTATGTCTCGAATTACTTGGTGAGACTGGCCTCTTCCTGAGGTGCAACGGAAAGGTCAGGAACCCATTCCAGACAAAGTAGGGGAATCGACCCTCCTTTTGAGATCAGGTTGGGAGAAGGGGCTCAGATGAAGTGGTTCGGGGAACCTCGGTGTTCCTCTCGAGTGAGACTGGAATGTCGGGGAAATTTTTGGGTCCCATCAAGAGTGCCAAGTTCCATTTCGACTTTCAAGTCGGAACGTGGGACTTCTCTTGAGACGCTGTAGCGGGAAAGGGCTTCATCTTGCGATGAAGGGGGAACCCCGTGGTTTTCTTCAAGTTGCGAAGGGATTCTTGAGTTACGACGGGGAATTCAGGATGCCTCTTGTGTTGGCCCAGGGAAGTCCAATCTTCCATTCGAGTTGCGAAGGAGAGCTGGGGATTGGTCTCGAGTCACTGAGGGCAAACAGACCTCATATAGGCTTGTGCCCAGAAGCTAATGTTCATCTCCAGGGGCCACAGGGATATCAGGGTTGCATTCTAGACTCACCCGGGGAGCAGGCCTCATCTCGAGTGGAAGCAAAGAATTCCGCTTGCTTCTCGAATCGCGACGGGTATTTCTTGGAGCCCAGTGAGTGGCCTAAAGGGAGTCAAGCCTCCTGTGGAGTTTGGAGAGAGGACTCGGGATTGCTCTCTAGGCCATGCAGGAAACGAACGTTCTCATCTGGCGATGACAGGGGAGTCTCATGGTTTTTCTCGAACTGAGGCGACAGTGTGGGGTTTCTCACAAGGTACGACGGGGAGCTCAGGGAGCCTCTTGTGTGGCTCCAGGGAAGTCAGATCTCCATGCGAGTGGCCAGGGGGAGCGCGTCATTGCTCTCAAGTCGCGGTTGTGGAATTGGGCCTGAAGACACGCTGAAGAAGGACTCTCGAGGTTTTTCTCGGGTTTCGGTAGGAAACCCTGGGTTCCCTCGACTTGTTCCAGTGACCTCAGGGAGCTTCTCAGGGTGCCTCTGAGAAGTCAGGGATACTGTGGAGTTGGGAGGGGCCTCTCTGGACTACACTGGGTTTGGTGCAATGGAAGAGTGCGTCATTTCGAGTTAAGGCAGGAACCTCAGGGTTCCTCTCCATTTTTGACTCTGATCGCAGGGTCCCTGCAGACTTGGGACAGGAGAGTGAGACCTCGTCTTGGGTTCAGGCATGGAACTCCGCTTGCCTCTCGAGGTGTTCACAGGGTGACAGGCCACTTGTTTATCTGGATTTGGAACCTGCGGGTTTTTCGGGAAGATGCATGGGGGTGTCAGTGCCCCTTTGTGTTGTGACTTCATCCACAGGGTTGCATTCGAAGATGTGTCCGGCCATCGGATTCTTCTCAAGAGCGGACCGGGTAATCGGGGTCTTTCGGAATGTGGCACCACCCACGAGGCTACGTCTCGAATTTCTTCCTGAGACCAGCCTCATCCTGAGGTACGATGGGAAGGTCCGGATTCCCTTCAAGACAAAGCAGGGGAATCGACCCTCCTGTCTAGATCAGGAGGGGAGAAGGGGCTCAGATGAAGTGGTGCTGGGAACCTCGGTGTTCCTCTTGAGTGAGACTGGTATGTCAGGGAACTTTTGGGTCACATCATGGGTGGCAAGTATCGTTTTGACCTTCCAGATGGAACGTGGGAATTCTCTTGAGACGCTGTAGTGGGAAAGGGCTTCATCTTGCGATTATGGGGAAACCACGTGGTTTTTCTCGAGTTGCGGCGGGATTCTCGAGTTACAATGGGGAATTCAGGATGCCACTTGTGTTGGCCCAGGGAAGTCCAATCTTCCATTCGAGTTGTGAAGGAGAGCTTGGAATTGCTCTCGAGTCACTGCAAGGCAAATAGACCTCATCTAGGCTTGTGTCCAGAAGCTAATGTTCCTCTCCTGGGGCGACAGGGATCTCGGGGTTGCATTCCAGACTCACCCGGGGAGTCAGGCCTCATCTTGAGTGGAAGCAAAGAACTCCGCTCTCCTCTCGAGTTGCGACGGGTATCTCTTGGAGCCCACTGAGTGGCCTAAAGGGAGTCAAGCCTCCTGTGGAGTTTGGAGTTAGTAGTTGGGATTGCTCTCTAGGCCATGCAGAAAAGGAAGGCCCTCATCTCTGGATAACGAGGGACTCTCGTGGTTTTTCTCGAGCTGTGGCGCCAGTGAGGGGTTTCTCACGAGGTATGACGATGAGCTCAGAGAGCCTCTCGTGTGGAGCCAGGGAAGTCAGTTCTCCATGCGAGTGGTGACGGGGAGCGTGTCATTGCATTCGAGTCATGGTAGGGGAATCGGGTTCTTATCAAGAGTGGACTGGGAAAACGGGGTCTTTCGGAATGTGGCACCACACACGAGGCTACGTCTCGAATTTCTTTGTGAGAATTGCCTCATCCTGAAGTGCGACCAGAAGGTCGGGATCCACTTTCAGACAAAACAGGGGAATCGACCCTCCTCTCGAGATCATAATGGGAGAAGGGGCTTAGAGGAAATGGTGCCGGGAATACCTTTGTTCCTCTGGAGTGAGCCCGGTATGTCCAGGAACATTTTGGGTCACATCAAGGGTGTCAAGTACTGTTTCGAACCTCAAGAAGGAACGTGGGACTTCTCTTGAGACACTATATCGGGAAAGGGCTTCATTTTGAAATGGCCGGGGAACCTCGTGGTTTTTCTCGAGTTGCGGTGGGATTCTCGAGTTACGACGGGGAATTTAGGATTCCTCTCGTGTTGGCCCAGGGAAGTCCAATCTTCCATTCGAGGTGCGAGGGAGAGCTGGGGATTGCTCTCAAGTCATTGCAGAGCAAATAGACCTCAACTAGGCTTGTGTCCAGAAACTAATGTTCCTCTCCAGGGGTGACAGGGATCTCGGGGTTGCATTCCAGACTCACCTGGGGATTCAGGCCTCGTCTCAAGTGGAAGCAAAGAATTCCGCTCTCCTCTCGAGTCGAGACAGGTATCTCTTGGAGCCAACTGATTGGCTTAAAGGGCGTCAAGCCTCCTGTGGAGTAGGAGAGAGGACTCGGGATTGCTCTCTAGACCATGGAGGAAAAAAAGGACCTCATCACGCGATGATGGGGGAATCTCGTGGTTTTTCTCGAGCTGTGGCGTCAGTGTGGGGTTTCTCACAGAGTACGACGGGGAACTCAGGGGCCTCTCCTGTGGTGCCAGGGAAGTCAGGTCTGCATTCCCTTCGAGTGGTGAGGGGGAGCGAGGCATTGCTTTAGAGTCATGGTAGGGGATTGTGGCCCCAAGACGCATTTAAAAAGGCCTCTGGAGGTTTTTCTCGGGTTGTGGCAGGAAACCCTGTGTTCCCTAGACTTGTGCTGGTAACCTCAGGGAGCTTCTTAGGGTGCCTATGAGAAGTCAGGGATATGTGGAGTTTGGAGGGGCCTCTGGGGACTCCACTGGGTTTGGTGCAATGGAAGAGGGCCTCATCTCAAGTTGAGGCAGGAATCTCATGGTTGCTCTCCATTTTTGACTTCGACTGCAGGGTCCCTGCAGAGTTGGGACAGGAGAGTCAGGCCTCGTCTTTTGTTGAGACATGGAACTCTGCTTGCCTCTCGAGTTGTTCTTGGGTGACAGGCCACTTCTCGAGCTGTATTTGTTACCTGCGGGTTCTTCCAGTGATGCACTGGGGTGTCAGTGCCCCTTCGTCCTGTGACTTCATCCACAGGGTTGCATTTGAAGAGGTGTCTGGTCATCAGGTTATTATCAAGAGTGGACCGGGGAATCGGGGTCTTGGAATGTGGCACCACCCATGAGGCTACATCTCGAATTTCTTCCTGAGACCAGCCTCATCCTGAGGTGCGACGGGAAGGTCAGTATCCCCTTTCAGACAAAGCTGGGGAATCGACCCTCCTGTCAAGATCAGGACGGGAGAAGGGGCTCAGAGGAAATGGTGCTGGTAATCCTGGTGTTAATCTCGAGTGAGCCCGATATGTCGGGGAACTTTTTGGATCACCTCAAGGGTGTCAAGTACCGTTTTGAACTTCAAGATGGAACATGGGACTTCTCTTGAGACGCTGTAGCGGGAAAGGACTTCATCTTGAAATGATGGGGGAACCTCGTGAAAACTCGAGTTGCGGCGGGATTCTCGAGTTACGACGGAGAACTCAGGATGCCTCTCTTTTTGGCCCAGGGAAGTCCAATCTTCAATTCGAGTGGCGAGGGAGAGCTGGGAATTGCTGTTGAGTCACTGCAAGGCAAATAGACCTCATCTAGGCTTGTTTCCAGAAACTAATATTCCTCTCCAGGGGTGACAGGGATCTCGGGATTGCATTCCAGTCTCACCCGGGGGTCAGGCCTCATCTTGAGGGGAAGCAAAGAACTCCACTCTCCTCTCAATTCACGACGGGGATCTGTTGGAGCCCACTGAGTGGCCTGAAAGGCGTCAAGCCTCCTTTGGAGTTTTGAGAGAGGACTTGGGATTGCTCTCTAGGCCCTGCTGGTAAAGAAGGCCCTCATCTCGCGATGACGGGGGAATCTCTTTGTTTTTCTTCAGCTGTGGCGTCATTGTGGGTTTTCTCACGAGGTACAACGGGGAGCTCAGGGAGCCTCTAGTGTGGCTCCAGGGAAGTCAGGTCTGCATTCCCTTCGAGTGGCGAGGGGGAGCGCGGCATTGCTCTTGAATCATGGTAGGGTAATCGGACCTCAAGACGCATTGAAGAAGGCCTCTTGAGGTCTTTCTTGGTTGCAGCAGGAAACCCTGTGTTCCCTCGACTTGTGCCGGTGACCTCAGGGAGCTTCTCAGGGTGCCTCTGAGAAGTCAGGGATACTGTGGAGTTGGGAGGGGCCTCTCAGGACTCCACTGTGTTTGGTGCAATGGAAGAGGGCCTCATCTCGAGTTGAGGCAGGAATCTCAGGGTTCCTCTCCATTTCGGACTTCGACTGCAGCGTCCCTGCAGAGTTGGGACAGGAGAGTCAGGCCTCGTCTTGTGTTGAGGCATGGAACTCTGCTTGCCTGTCGAGCTGTTCTCGGGTGACATGCCACTTGTTGAGCTGTATTTGGAACCTGTGGCTTTTTCCTGACGAAGCAACTGGGGTGTCAGTTCCCCTTCGTATTGTGACTTCGTCCTCAGGCTTACATTCGAAGAGCTGCCCAGGCATCAAGACTTATCTGGAGTGGACAGGGATATCAGTGTCTTTCAGAATGTGACACGACCCACGAGGCTTTCTCCCTAGTTTCAGTATGAGCATGCACTGATCACGTGGCTGAGTAGGCACTGATCAATCGAATCAGCAGGCACTGCTGACTGAGCAACCACTAGTCAGGAAGCTGAGCAGGCACTAATCACTTGGCAAGCTGGCACTAAACCCGTGCCTGAGCATACATTAATCACACAGCTCAGCAGGCAATAATCATCGAGGTGAGCAGGCTGTAATGACGTGGCTATGCAGACACTAATCACGTGACTCAGGAGGCACTAAACCCATGACTGAGCAAGCATTAATCCCGGAGATGAGCAGGCACTAATCACTTGGCTGAGCAGGCACTAATCCCGTGACTGAGCAGGCACTGATCACCTGGCTGATCATGCACTGATCACGTGACTCAGCTTTCAGTGATCAAGTGGCTGCCAGGCACTGATCACGTGACTCAGCAGGCATTAAACCTGAGACTGAGCAGACACTAATCAGGCAGCTCATGAGGCAACAATCAAGGAGCTTAGCAGGCACTAATGACTTGACTAAGCAGGTACTAATCACGCAGCTCAGCAGGCAATAATCAGGGAGCCTGCTCAGCTCCTGGAACTGAGCAGGCTGTAATGACATGGCTAAGCAGACATTAATCACGTGACTCAGCAGGCACTAAATCCGTGACTGAGCAGACACTAATCATGGAGCTGAGCAGGCACAGATCACGTGACTGAGCAGGCACTGATTACGTGTCTGATCAGGCATTGGTCACGTGTCTGATCATGCCCTGATCACGTGATTGAGCATGAGTGATCACGTGGCGGATCATGCATTGATCACATGACTGTGCAGGCACCGATCACGTGGATGATCATGCACTGATCACGTGACTGAGCAGGCACTGATCACATGGCTGATCATGCACTCATCACGTGACTCAGCTTGAACTGATCACACGGCTGAGAGACACTGATCACGTGACTGAGCAGGCACTAATCATGTGACTCAGCAGGCATAATCACTTGGCTGAGCAGGCACTTAAACCATGACTGAGCAGACACTAATCACACAGCTCAGCAGGCAATAATCAGGGAGTTGAGCAGGCACTAATGACGTGGCTAAGCAGGCAATAATCATGCAGCTCAGCAGGCAATAATCAAGGAGCTGAGCAGGCTGTAATGACGTGGCTAAGCAGACTTGAATCACGTGACTCAGCAGGCACTAAACACGTGACTGAGCAGACACTGATCACGACCTGAGTAGGCACTGATCACGTGACTAGCAGGCACTGATCATGTGACTGAGCAGGCACTGATCACGTGGCTATCATGCACTGATCACGTGGTGGATCATGCACTGATCATGTGACTGAGTATGCACAGATCATGTGGCTGATCATGCACTGATAACGTGACTGAGAGACACTGATCACGTGACTGAGCAGGCACTAATCACTTTGCTGAGCAGTCACTAATCAAGAAGCTGAGCAGGCACTAAACCCGTAACTGAGCAGACACTAATCACGCAGCTCATTAGGCAATAATCATGCAGCTGAGCAGGCACGAATCACACAGCTGATCAGGAACTGATCATGCAGCTGGGCAGGCACTAATTACGCAGCCAAGCAGGGAGTAATCACACAGCTGATCAGGCACTAATCATGCAGCTGAGCAGGGACTAATCAAGCAGCTGAGCAGGTGCTAATCCAGTGACTCAGCAGGCACTGATCACGTGGCTGAGTAGGCACTGATCACGTGACTAGCAGGCACTGATCATGTGACTGAGCAGGCACTGATCACGACCTGAGCAGGCACTGATCATGTGGCTGATGATACACTGATCACGTGGCAGATCATGCACTGATCATGTGACTGAGCATGCACAGATCACGTGTCTGATCATGCACTGATCACGTGACTGAGAGGCACTGATCACGTGACTGAGCAGGCACTAATCACTTTGCTGAGCAGTCACTAATCACGGAGCTGAGCAGGCACTAATAACTTAGCTGAGCAGGCACTAAACCCGTGACTGAGCAGACACTAATCATGCAGCTCAGCAGGCAATAATCAAGGCGCTCAGCAGGCACTAATGACGTGGCTAAGCAGGCAATAATCACGTGACTCAGCAGGCACTAAACCCGTGACTGAGCAGACACTAATCACGGAGCTGAGCAGGCACTAATCAAGCAGCTGAGTGGTCACTAATCCCGTGACTCAGCAGGCAGTGATTATGTAACTCAGCAGGCACTAATCCCGTGACTGAACAGGTACTGATCACGTGACTGAGCATGCACTGGTCACGTGGCTGAGAGGCACTGATCACGTGACTCAGCAGGCACTAAACCCGTGACTGAGCAGGCAGTAATGACTTGGCTGAGCAAGCACTAATCACGCAGCTCAGCAGGCAATAATCATGGAGCTGAGCAGGCTGTAATGACGTGGCTAAGCAGACTCTAATCAGGTGACTCAGGAGGCACTAAACACGTGACTGAGCAGACGCTAATCAAGGAGCTGAGCAAGAACTAATCCATTGATTGAGAAGGCACTAAATCCGTGACTGAGCAGACATTAATCACACAGCTCAGCAGGCAATAATCAAGGAGCTGAGCAGGCACGAATGATGAAGCTGAGCAGGCACTAAGCATGCAGCTGAGGAGGCACTAATCACGAGGCTGAGAAGCACTAGTCCCGTGACTCAGCAGGCACCTATCACGTGGCTCAGCAGGCACTGATCACGTGGCTCAGCAGGCACTGATCACGTGACACAGCAAGCACTGATCACGTCACTGATGGGGCACTGATCAGGTGACTGATCAGGCACTGATCACGTGACTGAGCAGGCACTGATCACGTGTCTTGTCAGGCACTGATCACATGGCTGAGAGGCACTGATCACGTGGCTCAGAGACACTGATCAGGTGATGGAGCAGCTAGTGATCACTTGACACAGCAGGCACTAAACCCGTGACTGAGCAGGCACTAATCACAGAGCTGAGCAGGCACTAATCACTTGGCTGAGCAGGCACTAATCACGTGACTCAGCAGGCACTAATGACGTGGCTGAGCACTCAGTGATCACGTGACTGAGCAGGCACTAAACCCGTGACTGAACAGGCACTAATCACAGAGCTGAGCAGGCACTAATCACTTGCATGAGCAGGCATGAAACCCATGACTGAGCAGACACTAATCACGGAACTGAGCAGGCACTAATCTCGTGACTGAGCATGCACTAATGACGTGGCTGAGCAGGCACTAATCACGTGACTCAGCAGGCACTAATGACTTGCTGAGAAAGCACTAAACACGTGACTGAGCAGACACCAATCACGGAGCTGAGCAGGCACTAATCAAGCAGCTAAGCAGGCACTAGTACCGTGACTCAGCAGGCACTGGTCACGTGATTGATCAGGCACTGATCACGTGACTGAGCAAGCACTGATCACGTGACTGAGTAGGCATTGATCACATGGCTGATCATGCCCTGATCACGTGGCTGATCATGCACTGATCACATTACTGAGCAGGCACTGATCATGTGATTGAGCAGGCACTGATCATGTGCTTGAGAGGTGCTGATCACGTGACTGAGCATGCACTGATC
Organism: Bos indicus x Bos taurus; assembly: GCF_003369695.1. Taxonomy (NCBI): domain Eukaryota; kingdom Metazoa; phylum Chordata; class Mammalia; order Artiodactyla; family Bovidae; genus Bos; species Bos indicus x Bos taurus. The sequence continues at coordinate 84,211,000 of NC_040090.1, read as the reverse complement.
ACGTGACTGAGCATTCACTGATTACATGACTGAGCAGGCTCTGGTCATGTAACTGGAGAGGCACTCATCATGTGACTGATCAAGCACTAATCTTGTGACTGAGCAGGCACTGATCACGAGCCTGAGAGGTGCCGATCACGTGACTGAGCATGCACTGATCACGTGGCTGAGAGGCACTGATCACGTGGCTCAGCATGCACTAATCACGCAGCTCAGCAGGCCATAATCATGGAGCTGAGGAAGCTGTAATGACATGGCTAAGCAGACACTAATCACATGACTCAGCAGGCACTAATGATGTGGCTGAGAAGGCACTGATCACGTAACTGAGCAGGCACTAAACCCTTGACTGAGAAGAAACTAATCACGGAGCTGAGCAGGCACTAATGACTTGGCTGGGCAGGCACTAATCACACAGATGAGCAGGTACTCTTCACCCAGGTGAGCAGGGACTAATCAAGCAGCTGAGCAGGCACTAATCCCATGACTCAGCAGGCACTGATCAGGTTGCTGAGCAGGCACTGATCACGTGACTGATCATGCACTGATCACCTGACTGAGCATGCACTGATCAAGTGACTGAGCAGGCACTGATCACGTGGGTGATCATGCACTGATCACATGACTGAGTATGCATGGATCACATAGCTGATCATGCACTGATTATGTGACTGAGCATGCATGGATGACGTGGTTGTGAGGCACTGATCACGTGACTCAGCAGGCACTGATCACGTGACTCAGCAGGCACTGATCACGTGACTCAGCAGGCACTAAACCCCTGACTGTGCAGGCACTAATCTCGGAGCCGAGCTGGCACTAATCACTTGGATGAGCTGACATTAAACCCGTGACTGAGCAGACATTAAACACGCAGCTCAGCAGACAATAATCCTGGAGCTGAGCAGGATGTAATGATGTGCCAAAGCAGACACTAATCACGTGACTCAGCAGGCACTAATGATGTGGCTGAAAAGGAACTGATCACGTGACTGAGCAGACACTAAACCCATGACTGAGCAGACACAAATCACAGAGCTCAGCAGGCACTAATGACTTGGCTGGGAAGGCACTAATCACACAGCTTATCAGGCACTAATCACGACGCTGAGCAGGGACTAATCAAGCAGCTGAGAAGGCACTAATCCCGTGACACAGCAAGCACTGATCACGTGGCTGAGCAGGGCAAACGACCCTCATCTCCACTTGAGGCGGAGAAAACGGGGCTCTTCTTGACTTGTGGCGGGAAACTTATTGTTCCTCTCGAGTGGAGACGGGTATCTCTTGAAACTTGGAGTTTCGTAAAGCATGTCAAGAACCCTTTCGAGTTTCAAGGGAAACGTGGGCTTTCTTTGGAAACGCTACAGCGTAAAAGGGCCTCCTCAAGCGTGCAGGGGAGAATTTCGTAGTTTGCCTTGAGTGTGGTGGCAAGCGTAGGGTTCCTCTCGAGTTGTTTGTCGACCTGGGGGACCACTCGTGTCTCCTCAGGAAAGTCAGATCTCCTTTGTCTTTGCAAAGGCCACCTCGGGATTCCTCGCTCATCGCTCCAGGGATGAATAGGGCATCATCTCCAGTTGAGGCCGGAAACTCAGGCTTCCTCTCCATTTCTGACTTCTATCCCAAGGGTTTCTGCAGGTTGGAACCCGAGAGTCAGGCCTTGGATTGTGTTGAGGAATGGAACTCAGCTTGCGTCTGGAGTTCTTCAGGTGACAGGCCACTTGTCGAGTTGTATTTGGAACCTGCACCTTTTTGCGGACAATGCAACGGGGGTGTCATTCCCCTTGGTGTTGTGACTTCATCGTCAGGGTTACATTCAAAGAGGTGCCCGGGCATCGGGACTTATCTTGAGTGGACACGGAAATCGTTGTCTTTCTTAAAGTCACACGACCCACGAGGCTTCCTCTTGAATTACAATATGAGACCTGCCTCTTCCTGAGGTGCGATAGTAAGGTCTGGATCCCTTTGCAGACATAGCAGGTGAGTCAACCCTCGTATCGAGATCAGGAGGGGAGAAGGGGCTCAGATTAAGTTGTGCCGGGAACCTGGGTGTTCCTCTCAAATGAGAAAGGTATGTTGGAGAACTTTTTGAGTTGCATCAGGGGTTTCAAGTATCGTTTCGAATTTACGAGGGAACGTGGGATTTCTCTTGAGACGTTGCAGCGGGAAAGGGCCTCATCTCGCGATGACGGGGGAACCTCATGGTTTTTCTTGAGTTACGGAGGGGTTCTCGAGTTATGATGGGGAACTCAGGGAGCCTCTCGATTTGGCACAGGGAAGTCCAATCTCCATTCAAGTTACGAGTGGGAGCCTGGGATTGCTGTTGAGTCACTGCAGGGCAAATAGACCTCATCTAGGTATGTGTCCACACATTACGTGTTCCTTTCCAGTGGCAACAGGGATCTTGGAGCTGCATTCAAGGTTCAACCGGGAAGTCAGGCCTCCCTCGAGTGGAAGCAAAGAACTCCGCTCTCCTCTCGAGTTGCGACGGGTATCTCTTGGAGTCAATTGAGTAGCCTAAAGGGAGTGAAGCCTCCTGTGGAGTTTTGAAAGAGGACTCGGGATTGCTCTCTAGGCCCCTCGGGAAAAGAAGGGCCTCATCTCTCGATGATGGGGGAATATCGTGGTTTTTTGTTTTTTGTTTTGTTTTTGTTTTTTGAGCTGCAGTGGGACGTGTTAGGTTTCTCTCGAGTAATGATGGGGAACTCAGGGAGCCTCTTGTGTGGCCCCAGGGAAGTTCAGTCTCCATTCGAGTTGCGAGGGGGAGCAGGGCATTGCTCTCGAGTCATGGCAGGGGAATCGGGCCTCAAGATGCGTTGAAGGGGGAATACTGAGGTCTTTCTGGAGTTGCAGCAGGAAACCCTGGCTTCCCTCGACATGTGACAGTGACCTCAGGGAGCTTGTCAGGGTGTTTATGGGAATTCAGGAATATTTTGGAGTTGAAGGGGCCTCTCGGGACTCCACTGAGGTCAGGGCAAAGGAAGAGGGCCTCATCTCGAGTTGAAGCAGGGAAAACGGGGCTCTTCTTGACTTGTGGCGGGAAACTCAGCGTTCCTCTTGAGTGGGGACGGGTATCTCGTGAAACTTCTGGAGTTTCATAAAGCATGTCGAGGACCCTTTCGAGTTCCAAGGGAAACGTGGGCTTTCTTTGGAAATGCTGCAGCGTAAAGGGCCTCCTCAAGCGTGCAGGGGAGAATTTGGTAGTTTGCCTTGAGTTGTGGCGGGAAGCGTAGGGTTCCTCTCGAGTTGGATGTCGACCTGGGGGACCACTCGTGTCTCCTCGGGGAAGTCAGATCTCCTTTGTCGTTGCGAGGGGCACCTCGGGATTCCTCGCGCACCACTGCAGGGATGAATAGGGCCTCATCTCGAGTTGAGGCCAAAACCTCAGGCTTCCTCTCCATTTCTGACTTCGATCCCAGGGTCTCTGCAGATTGGAACCCTAAAGTCAGGCCTCGTATTGTGTTGAGGAATGGAACTCCGCTTGCCTCTTGAGTTGTTCATGAGGTGACAGGCCACTTGTCGAGTTGTATTTGGAACCTGTGGCTTTTTCTGGATGATGCAACTGGGGTGTCAGTGCCCCTTCCTGTTGTGACTTCATCCTCAGGTTTACATTCTCAATGGTGCCTGGGCATCTGTACTTATCTTGAGTGGATGGTGGAATCGGTGTCTTTCGGAATGTGGCACGACCCATGAGGCTTCCTCTCGAGTTTCAGTGTGAGACCGGCCTCCTACTGAGGTGATACAGGAAGGTCGGGATCCCTTTCGAGACAAAGCAGGGGAATCGACCCACATGTCGAGATCAGTAGGGGAGAAGGGGCTCAGATTTACTTGTGCCGGGAAACTCGGTGTTCGTCTCGAGTGAGACCAGTATGTCGGGCAAAGTCTTGGGTTGCATCAAGGGTGTCAAGTACCGTTTCGAACTTCAAGAGGGAACATGGGATTTCCCTTGAGACACTGCAGTGGGAAAGGGACGCATTTTGCAATGACAGGGAATGTCTTGGTTTTTCTTGAGTTTGTGGGATTCTCGAGTTACGACAGGGAACTCAGGGAGCCTCTTGTGTTGGGCCAGGGAAATCCATCTCCATTTGAGTAGTGAGGGGGAGCTGGGGATTGCTCTCGTGTCACTGCAGGGCAAGTAGAACTCATCTAGGCTTGTATCCAGAAACAGCGTTCCTCTCCAGTGGCAAAAGGGATCTTGGTGTTCCATCTATGGTTCACCCAGTGAGTCAGGGCTCCTCTCGAGTGGAAGCAAAGAACTCCGCTCTTCTCTCGAGTTGCGACGTGTATGTCTTGGAGCCAATTGAGTGGTCTAAAGGGAGTGAATCCCCCTGTGGAGTTTTGAGAGAGGACTCGGGATTGCTCTCTAGGCCCTGCAGGAAAAGAAGGGCCTCATCTTGCGATGACAGAGTAATCTCGTGGTTTTTTTTTTTTTTTTTTTTTTTTTTTTGAGATGCTGTGTAATGTGTGGGGTTTCTCTCGAATTACATCGGGGAACTCAGCGAGCCTCTTGTGAGGCCCCAGGGAAGTCCAGTCTCCATTCGAGTTGCGAGGGGGTGCACGGCATTGCTCTCCAGGCACGGCAGGGGAATCGGGCCTCAAGACGCATTGAAAGGGGAATTGCGAGGTCTTTCTTGAGGTGCGGCAGGAAACCCTCGGTTCCCTCGACTTGTGACGGTGACCTCTGGGAGCTTCTCAGGGTGCCAATGGAAAGTCAGGTATACTGAGGAGTTGGGAGGGGCCTCTTGGGACTCCACTGGGTTTGGTGCAATGGAAGAGGGCCTCATCTCGAGTTGAGGCGGGAACCTCAGGGTTCCTCTCCTGTTCTGACGTGGGTCTTGGGCTGTGTATGCCATTTCAAACAAGGAGTCAGGTCTTGACGTGTGTGGAGGCATGGACCTCTGCTTTCCTTTCGAGTTGTTAAAGGGGTTTCAGGCTTCTAACTGAGTTGAATTTGGGATCTGGGGCTCTTTTCCAATTAGCAACTGGGGCATCAGAACTCCCTTTGTATTGTGAGTTGATTCCTGGCTGACATTCGAATTGGTGCAAGGAAATCAGGCCTGATCTCGAGTAGATGGGGAAATACGTGGCTTTCAAATTGTGACAGGGCCCCCGAGTTCCCCTCCAGTGTCAAGTAGATACCAACCTCCACTCGAGGTGCAACGGGGATGTTAGCATTCCTTTCCAGTCGAAGCAGGGCAATCGACCCTCATCTTGACTTGAGGCAGGGAAAACGGGGCCATTTTTGACTCGTGGCAGGAAACTCAGCATTCAGCTCGAGTGGGGATGGGTATCTCGGGAAACTTCTGGAGTTTCGTACAGCGAGTCAAGGACTGTTTCCAGTTCCAAGGGAAACGTGGGTTTTCTTTGGAAACGCTGCAGTGTAAAAGGTCCTGCTCAAGCGTGTAGGGGAGAATATTGTAGTTTGCGTGCAATTTGGCAGGAAGCTTAGGGTTCCTCTCGAGTTGCATGTCGACCTGGGAGACTGCTCACGTCTCCTCAGGGAAGTCAGATCTCCTTTGGAATTGCGTGTGGCATCTCAGGATTCCTCGTGCATTGCTGCAGGGATGAATACAGCCTCATCTCGAGTTGAGGCGGGAACCTCAGTGTTCCTCTCCATTTCTGACTTCGATAGCAGGGTCTCTGCCGAGTAGGAACAGGAAAGTCAGGCCTCATCTTGTGTTGAAGAATTGAACTCTGCTTGCCTTTTAAGTAGTTCACGGGGTGACAGGCTACTTGTCAAGCTGTATTTGGAACCTGTGTCTTTTTCCAGAAGATGCAACTGGGATGTCAGTGCCCCTTCGTGTTGTGACTTCATCCTCAGGGTTACATTTGAAGAGGTGCCCGGGCATCACGGCTTATCTTGATTGGAAGGGCAAATCGGTATCTTTCAGAATGTGGCACGACCCACGAGTCTTCCACTCGAGTTTCAATGTGAGACCGGCCTCTTTCTGAGGTGTGACGGAAAGGTCAGGATCCCTTTCCAGATGAAGCAGGGGAATTGACCCTCATGTCGAGATCAGGAAGGGAGAAGGGGCTCGGATTAAGTCGTGCCGGGAAACTCAGTGTTCCTCTTGAGTGAGAAAGGTATGTTGGAGAACTTTTTGAGTTGCATCAAGGGTGTCAAGTACCGTTTCGAATTTCAAGAGGGATTTCTCTTGAGACGCTGCAGAGGGAAAGGGCCTCATCTCGCAATGACGGGAGAACCTTGTGGTTTTTCTCAAGTTGCAGTGGGATTTTCGAGTTATGATAGGGAACTCGGGGAACCTCTCATGTTTCCTCAGAGAAGTCCAATCTCCATTCGAGTTGCAATGGGGAGCTGGGGATTGCTCTCAAGTCACTACAAGGCAAATACACCTTATGAAGACTTGTGTCCAGAAACTCCGTGTTCCTCTCCAGTGGCGACAGGGATCTCAGTGTTGCATCCAAACTTCAGCCAGGGAGTCAGGCCTCATCTCAAGTGGAAGCAAAGAACTCTGCACTCCTCTCGAGTTGTAACGGGTATCTCTTGGAGACCATTGAGTGGCCTACAGGGAGTCAAACCTCCTGGGGACTTTTGAGAGACAACTCAGGATTGCTTTCTAGGGCCTGCAGGAAAAGAAGGGCCTCATCTCGCAATGACCAGGGCATCTCCCTGTTTTCGAGCTGCGGCATGACGTGTGGGTTTTTATCAAGTTATGACCGGGAATTCAGGGAGCCTCTCGTGTGGCCCTAGGGAAGTCCAATGTCCATTCGACTTGTGAGCAGAGCGCAGCATTGCTCTCGAATAACAGCAGGGGAATCGGGCGTCAAGACACGTTGAAGGGGGAATCTCGAGGTCTTTCTCGAGTTGCGGCAGGAAACCCTGGGTTCCCTAGACTTGTCAAAATGACCTCAGGGAGCTTTTCAGGGTCTCTATGGGAAGTCAGGAATACTGTGGAGTTAGGATGGGCCTCTCGGGACTCCACTGGGTTCGGTGCAATGGAAGAGGGCCTCGTCTCGAATTGAGGCGGGAACCTCAGGTTTCCTCTCTTGCTCTGACGTGGGTCACCATTTCAAACAGTGAGTCAGGTCTGGACGTGTGTGGAGGCATGGAACTCTGCTTTCCTCTCGAGTTGTCAAAGGGGTTTCAGGCCTCCAGCTGAGTTGAATTTGGGACCTGGGGCTCTTTTCTGATTAGCAACCAGAGCATCAGAACTCCCTTTGTGCTGTTGGTTGATTCTTGGCTGACATTCGAATCGGTGCAAGGAAATGAGGCCTGATCTCGAATGGATGGGGAAATACGTGGATTTCGAATTGGGACAAGGCCGTCTTGCTCCCCTCCAGTGTCAAGTAGATACCAGCCTCCTCTCGAGGTGCTACAGGGACGACAGCATTCCTTTCCAGGCGAGCAGGGCATTTGACACTCATCTCGACTTGAGGCGGGGAAAACGGGGCTCTTCTTCACTTGTGGCGGGAAATTCAGCGTTCCTCTCGAGTCGGGACGGGTATCTTGGGAAACTTCTGGAGTTTTGTAAAGCGTGTCGAGGACCTTTTCAAGTTCCAAGGGAAATGTGGGCTTTCTTTGGAAACGCTACAGCGTAATAGGGCCACCTCAAGTGGGCAGGGGCGAATTTCGTAGTTTCCGTGGAGTTGTGGCGGGAAGCTTATGGTTCGTCTTGAGTTGCATGTCGACCAGGGGGACTTCTAACGTCTCCTCAGGGAAGTCAGATCTCCTTTGGCGTTGCGAAGGGCACCTCGGGATTCCTTGTGCATCGCTGCAGGGATGAATAGGTCCTCATCCTGAGTTCAGGCGGGAACCTGAGGGTTCCTCCCCATTTATGACTTCGATCACAGGGTCTCTGAAGAGTTGGAACAGGAGAATCAGGCCTTCTCTTCTGTTGAGGAATGTAACTCCACTTGCCTCTCACATTGTTTTTGGGGTGACAGGCCCCTTTTTGAGTTGTATATGAAACCTGTGGCTTTTCCGGACTATGCAACAGACGTTTCAGTGCCCCTTCATGTTGTGATTTCATCCACAGGGTTACATACGAAGAAGTGCCCGGGCATCGGGACTTATCTTGAGTAGAACAGAAACCAGCATCTTTCAGAATGTGACCCGACCCATGAGGCTTCCTCTCGAGTTTCAACGTGAGATCGGATCCTGCTGAGGTGCGACAGGAAGGTCAGGATCCCTTTCCAGACAAATCAGGGGAATCCACCCTCATGTTGAGATCAGGAGTGGAGAAGGGGCTCAGATTAAGTTGTGCTGGGAAACTCGGTGCTCCTCTTGAGTGAGAGCGATATGTCGGGGAAATTTTTGAGTTGCATCAAGGGTGTCAAGTACCGTTTCGAATTTCAGGAGGGAACATGGGATTTCTCTCGAGACGCTGCAAGGAAAAGGGCCTCATCTCGCAATGATGGGGGAACCTCGTGTTTTTTCTCGAGTTGTGGCGGGATTATCAGGTTACCACGGGGAACTCAGGGAGCCTCTCGTGTTGGCCCAGGGAAGTCCAATCTCCTTTGAGTTGTGAGGTGAACTGGGGATTGCTCCCCAATCAATGTAGGGCAAAAAGACCTCATCTAGGCTTGTGTCCAGAAACTCTGTGTTCCCCTCCAGTGGCGACAGGGATCCCGGGGTTGCATTCAAGTTTCAACCTGGGAGTCAGGCCTCATCTCGAGTGGCATCGAAGTACTCCGCTCTCCTCTCGAGTTGCAATGGGTATCTCTTGGAGCCCATTGTGTGACTTAAAGGGAATCAAGCCTCCTGTGGAGTTTTGAGAGAGGACTCAGGATTTCTCTCTAGGCCCTGCAGGAAAAGAAGGGCCTCATATCACGATGATGGGTGAAGCTCGTGTTTTTTTTCGAGCTGCAGTGAAATGTGAGTGGTTTTGCTTAAGTTATGACTAGGAACTCAGGGAGCCTCTCGTGTGGCCCCAGGGAAGTCCAGTCTCCATTCGAGTTGCGAGGGGGAGAGCAGCATTGCTCTCAATTCAATGCAGGGGAATCTGGCCTCAAGATGCATTGAAGGGGGAATTTCGAGGACTTTCTCGAGTTGCGGCAGGAAACCCTTGGTTTCCTCGACTTGTGACGGTGACCTCAGGGAGCTTCTCATTGTACCTATTGGAAGTCAGGAATACTGCGGACTTGGGAGGGGCCTCTCGGACTCCACTGGGTTTGGTGCAATGGAAGAGCGCCTCATCTCCAGTTGAGGTGGGAACCTCAGGGTTCCTCTCCTGTTCTGACGTGGGTCTTGGGCTGTGTATGCTGTTGCAAACAGTGAGGTAGGTCTCGACGTATGTGAAGGCATGGAACTCTGCTTTCTTCTCGAGTTGTCAAAGGATTTTCAGGCCTCCAGCCGAGTTGAATTTGGGACCTGGGGCTCTTTTTGGATTTACAGCCAGGGCATCAGAACTCCGTGTTGTGAGTGGATTCTCGGGTAACATTCGAATCCGTGCAAGGAAATCAGACCTGATCTGGAGTGGATGGGGAAATCAGTGGCTTTCGAACTGTGACAAGGCTCCTGCGTTCCACTCCAGTGTAAAGTAGATACCAGCCTCCTCTCAAGGTGCGACAGGGACATCGTCATTCCTTTCCAGGTGAAGCAGGGCAATCGACCCTCATCTCGACTTGAGTTGGGGAAAATGGGGCACTTCTTGACTTGTGGAGGGAATTTCTGCATTCCTCTCCAGTGGGGACAGATATCTCGTGAAACTTCTGGAGTTTTGTAAAGCGTGTCGAGGACCCTTTCGAGTTCCAAGGGAAACATGGGCTTTCTTTGGAAACACTGCAGCGTCAAAGGGCCTCCTCAAGCATGCAGACAAGAATTTCGTCGTTTGCGTGGAGTTGTGGCTGGAAGCTTAGGGTTCCTCTCGAGTTGCCTGTTGAGCTGGGGAACCAATCGTGTTTCCTCAGGGAAGTCATATCTCCTTTGGTGCTGCAAGGGCCAGCTCAGGATTCCTTGTGCATCACTGGAGGGATGAATAGGGCCTCATCTCGAGATGAGGCCGAAACCTCAGTGTTCCTCTCCATTTCTGACTTTGATCGCAGGGTCTCTGCAGAGTTGGAACAGGAGATTCAGGCCTCATCTTGTAATGAGGTTGGAACTCTGCTGGCCTCTCGAGTTGTTCACAGGGTGACAGACCACTTGTCTAGTTGTATTTCGAACCTGTGGCTGTTTCCGGACTATGCACCTGGGGTGTCAGTACCCCTTCGTGTTGTGACTTCATCCTCAGGGTTACATTAGAAGAGGTGCCCGGGCAGCGGGAGCTTTTTTGAGTGGACGGGGAAATCGGTGTCTTTCAGAATGTTCCATGACACACGAGGATTCCTCCCGGGTTTCAGTGTGAGACCGGCCTCCTCTTAAGGTAGGACGTGAAGGTCGAGGTGCCCTTCCAGACAAAGCAGGCGAATTTACTCTCATGTCGAGATCAGGAGGGGAGAAGGGGCTCAGATTAAGTGGTGCCAGGAAACTCGGTGTTCCTCTCAAGTGACTCCGGTATGTCTGGGAACTTTTTGAGTTGCATCAAGGGTGTCAAATACGGTTTCGAATTTCAAGAGGGAACGTGGGATTTCTCTTGAAACGCTGCAGCGAGAAAGGGCTTCATCTCGTGATGACGGGGGAACCTCGTGGTTTTTCTCGAGCTGCGGCAAGATTCTCGAGTTACGACGGGAGACTCAGGATGCCTATTGTGTTGCCCAGGGAAGTCCAATCTCCTTTCAAGTTGCGAGGGATAACTGGGGATTGCTCTCGAGTCACTGCAGGGCAAATAGACCTCCTCTAGGCTTGGGTCCAGAAACTATGTGTTCCTCTCCAGTGGCAACAGGGATCTTGGGGTTGCATTCAAGATTCACCCAGGGAGTCAGGCCTCGTCTCGAGTGGAAGCAAAGAACTCTGCTCTCCTCTTGAGTTGAGACGGGTATCTCTTTGAGCCCATTGAGTGGACTAAATGGAGTCAAGCCTTCTGGGGAGTTTTGAGAGAGGACTCGGGGTTGCTCCTTATGCCCTGAAGGAAAAGAAGGGCCTCATCTCGCGATGACGGGGGAATCCTGTGGTTTTTTTCGAGCTGCGAAGTGAGTGTGGGGTTTCTCACAAGTTACGACGGGGAACTCAGGGAGCCTCTCATGTGGCTCCAGGGAAGTCCAGTCTCCATTCGAGTTACGAGGGGGAGTGCGGCATTGCTCTCGAGTCACGATAGGGGAATCGGGCCTCAAAACTCGGTGAAGAAAGAATCTCGATGTCTTTCTTGAGTTGTGGCAGAAAACCCTGGGTTCCCTCGACTTGTGTCAGTGAACTCAGGGAGCTTCTCAAGTGCCTAAGAAAGCCAGGTATACCGTGGAGTTGGGAAGGGCCTCTAGGGACTCCACTGGGTTTGGTGCAATGGAAGAGAGCCTCATCTTGGGTTGAGGTGGGAAACTCAGCGTTCCTCTCCATTTCTGACTTCGATTGCAGGGTCTCTGCAGAGTTGGAACAGGAGAGTCAGGCTTCGTCTTGTGTTGAGGAATGGAACTCAACTTTCCTCTCAAGTTGTTCATGGCATGACAAGCCACTTGTCGAGTTGAATTTGGAACCTGGAGGTTTTCCAGACTATGCAACTGGGGTGTCAGTCCCCCTTCGTGTTGTGACCTCATACACAAGGTTACATTTGAAGAGGTGCCTGGATATTGGGACCTTTCTTGAGTGGGCGGGGAAATCAGTATCTTTCGGAATGTGGCACGACACATGAGGCTTCCTCTCGAGTTTCAGTGTGAAACTGGCCTTCTCCTGACTGGGACCTGAAGGTCGGGATCCCCTTCCAGACAAAGCAGGGGAATCGACCCTCATGTCGAGATCAGGAGGGGAGAAGGGGCTCAGATTAAGTGGTGCCGGGAAACTCGATGTTCCTCTCGAGAGAGACTGGTATGTTGAGGAACTTTTTGAGTTGCATCAAGGGTGTCAAGTACCGTTTCGAATTTCAAGAGGGAATGTGGGATTTCTCTTGAGACTCTGCAGCGGGAAATGGCCTCATCTCGAGATAACGGGAGAACCTCGTGGTTTTTCTCGAGTTGCAGCAGGATTCTCAAGGTTTGACGTGGAACTCCGGGAGCCTCACATGTTGCCCCAGGGAAGTCCAATCTGCATTCGAGTCGCGAGGTGGAGCTGGGGATTGGTCTCAAAACACTGCAGGGGAAATAGTCCTCATCTAGGATTGTGTCCAGAAACTCCATGTTCCTCCCTGTGGCGACAGAAATCTCGGGGTTGCATTTAAGCTTCACTCGGGGAGTCAGGCCTCGTCTCCAGTGGAAGCAAAGAACTCCACTCTCCTCGAGTTGCAATGGATATTTCTTGGAGCCCATTGAGTGGCCTAAAGGATGTCAAGCCTCCTGTGGAGTTTTGAGAGAGGACTCAGGATTGCTCTCTAGGCCCTGCAGGAAAAGAAGGGCCTCATCTTGTGATGACGGGCAAATATCGTTGTTTTTTTCGAGCTGCAATGCAAGTGTGGGCTTTCTCTCGAGTTACAACGGGGACCTCAAGGAGACTCTCGTGTGGCCCCAGGGAAGTCCAATCTCCATCCCAGTTGCAACGGGGTGCATGGCATTGCTCTCGAGTCACAGCAGGGGAATTGGGCCTGAAGACCCTTTGAAGAAGGAATCTCGAGGACATTCTCGTGTTGCGCCAGGAAACCCTGGGTTCCCTCGACTTGTGCTGGTGACCTCACAGAGCTTCTCAGGGTGCCTATGGGAAGTCAGGTATACTGTGGTGTTGGGAGGGGCCTCTCGAACTCCACTGGGTTTGCTGCGATTGATGAGGTCCTCATCTCGAGTTGACAAGGGAACCTCAGGGTTCCTCTTCTGTTCTGATGTGGGTTTCGGGCTGTTTATGCCATTTCACATAGGGAGTCAGGTCTCGACGTGTGTAGAGGCATGGAACTCTGCTTTCATTTTTGGTAAAGTGTGTCAAGGACGCTTTCAATTCCAAGTGAAACGTGGGCTTTCTTTGGAAACTCTGCAGCGTAAAAGGGAATCCTCAAGGAGGAGGGGAGAATTTCTTAGTTTGTGTGAAGTTGGGGCTGGGAGCTGAGGGTTCCTCTCGAGTTGTGTGTCGACCTGGGGGACCACTCGTGTCTCCTCAGGGAAGTCAGATTTCCTTAGGCATTGTGAGGGGCATCTCTGGATTCCTTGTGCATCACTGCAGGGTTGAATAGGGCCTCATCTCGAGATGAGGTGGGAACCTCAGTGCTTCTCTCCATTTCTGACTTGGATCTCAGGGTCTCTGCAGAGTTCGAATAGGAGAGTCAGGCCTCGTCTTGTAATGAAGTGTGAACTCCGCTGGCCTCTCGAGTTGTTCACGAGGTGACAGACCACTTCTCGAGTTGTATTTGGAACCTGCGGCTGTTTCCGGATGGTGCAACTGGGGTGTCAGTGCCCGTTAGTGTTGTGAGTTCATTCTCAGGGTTACATTTGAAGAGGTGCCCGGGCATCGGGTCCTTATCAAGAGTGGATGGGGAAATTGGTGTCTTTAGGAATGTGGCATGACCCACGAGGCTACCTCTCGAGTTTCCGTGTGAGACCGGACTCCTCGTGAGGTGGGACGTGAAGGTCGGGATCCCCTTCCAGACAAAGCAGGGGAATCGACCCTCATGTTGAGATCAGAAGGGGAGAAGGGGCTCAGATTAACTGATGCTGGGAAACTCGGTGTTCCTTTCGAGTGAGACCGATATGTCAGGGAATTTTTGAGTTGCATCAAGGGTGTCAAGTACCGTTTCGAATTTCAAGAGGGAACGTGGGATTTCTCTTGAGACGCTGCAGCGGGAAAGGGCTTCGTCTCGTGATTATGGGGAAACCTCGTGGTTTTTCTCAAGTTGTGGCAGGATTCTTGAGTTTCGACGAGGAAGTCAGGATGCCTCTCGTATTGGCCCAGGGAAGTCCAATCTCCATTCGAGTTGCGAGAGAGAGCTGGGCATTGCTCTCGAGTCACTGCAGGGCAAATAGACCTCATCTAGGCTTGCATCCAGAAATTACCTGTTCCTCTACAGTGGCGACAGGATCTTGGTGTTGCATTCAAGATTCACCTGGGGATTCGGGCTTCATCTCGAGTGGAAGCAAAGAACTCCAAGCTCCTCTAGAGTTGCAACAGGTGTCTCTTGGAGCCCACTGAGTGGCCTAAAGGGAGTCAAGCCTCCTGTGGAGTTTTGAGAGATTGTTCTCTAGGCCCTGCAGGAAAATAAGGGCCTCATCTCTCGATGACGGGGGAATCTCGTGGGTTTTTTCGAACTCCGGCACGAGGGTGGGGTTTCTCACGAGTTACGGCGGGGAACTCAGGGAGCCTCTTGTGTGGCTCCAGGGAAGTCCAGTCTCCATTCGAGTTGTGAGGGGGAGCTCGGCATTGCTCTCGAGTTACGGTAGGGGAATCGGGCCTCACACACGTTGAAGAAGGAATCTCAAGACTTTCTAGACTTGTGGCAGGAAACCCTGGGTTCCCTCGACTTGTGCCAGTGAACTCAGGGATCTTCCCAGGGTGCCCATGAGAAGTCCGGTACACCGTGGTGTTTGGAGGGGCCTCTCGGGACTCCACTGTGTTTTGTACAATGGAAGACGTCCTCATCTCGAGTTGAGGCGGGAACCTCAGGGTTCCTCTCCATTTATAACTTCGATCGCAGGGTCTCTGCAGAGTTGGAACAGAAGAGTCAGGCCTCGTCTTGTGTTGAGGAATGGAACTGCGCTTGCCTCTCGAGTATTCACGGCGTGACAGGCCATGTGTCGAGTTGTATTTGGAACCTGCAGGTTTTTCCGGAGGAGGTAACTGGGATGTCAATTCCCCTTCGTGTTCTGACTTCATCCACAGGGTTACATTCGAAGAGGTGTCCGTGCATTGGGTTCTTATCAAGAGCGGATCGGGAATTCGGGGTCTTAGAAATGTGGCAACACCCACGAGGCTACGTCTCGAATTTCTTCGTGAGACCAGCCTCATCCTGAGCGGCGACTGGAAGGTCGGGATTCCCTTCTAGACAAAGCAGGGGAATCGACCCTCATGTTGAGATCAGGAAGGGAGAAGGGGCTCAGATGAAGTGGTGCCAGGAACCTCGGTGTTCCTCTCGAGTGAGATCAGAGTGTTGGGGAATTTTTTTGGTTGCATCAAGGGTGTAAAGTACTGTTTCAAACTTCAAAACGAAACATTCGATTTCCCTTGAGATGCTGCAGCGGGAAAGGGCATCATCTTGAGATGACGGGGGAACCTCGTGGTTTTTCTCGAATTGCAGCAGGATTCTTGAGTTACGACGGGGAACTCAGGATGCCTCTCGTGTTGGCCCAGGGAAGTCCAATCCCCATTCGAATTGCGAGGGATAGCTGGGGATTTCTCTTTAGTCACTGCAGGGCAAATAGACCTCATCTAGGCTTGTGTCCAGAAACTAATGTTCCTCTCCAGAGGCGACAGGGATCTTGGGGTTGCATTCAAGACTCACCGGGGGAGTCAGGCCTCGTCTCGAATGGAAGCAAAGAATTCCTCTCTCCTCTCGACTTGTGACGGGTATTTCTTGGAGCCCACTGTGTGGCCTAAAGGGAGTCAAGCCTCCTGTGGAATTTTGAGAGAGGACTCGGGATTGCTCTCTAGGCCTTGAAGGAAAAGAAGGGCCTCATCTCGAGATGATGGGGGAATCTCGTGGTTTTTCTCGAGCTGCAGCGCCAGTGTGGGGTTTCTCACGAGGTACCACGGGGAACTCAGGGAGTCTCTCATGTGGCACCAGGGAAGTCAGGTCTCCATTCGAGTTTCGAGGGGGAGCAAGGCATTGCTCTCGAGTCATGGTAGGGGATACGGGCCACAAGACACGTTGAAGAAGGACTCTCCAGATCTTTCTCGAGTTGCAGAAGGAAACCCTGTGTTCCCTCGACTTGTGCCGGTGACCTCAGGGAGCTTCTCAGGGTGCCTCTGAGAAGTCAGGGATACTGTGGAGTTGGGAGGGGCCTCTCGGGACTCCACTGGCTTTGGTGCAATGGAAGAGGGCCTCATTGCACCTGAGGCAGGAACCTCAGGGTTCCTCTCCACTTCTGACTTCGATCACAGGGTCTCTGCAGAGTTGGGACAGGAGAGTCAGGCCTCGTCTTGTGTTGAAGAATGGAACTCCGCTTGCCTCTCAACTTGTTCAAGGGGCGACCGGCCACTTGTCGAGCTGTATTTCGAACCTGCAGGTTTCTCCGAACGATGCATTGGGGTGTCAGTGACCCATCGTGTTGTGATTTCATCCACAGGGTTACATTCGAAGAGGTGTCTGGGCATCGGGTTGTTATCAAGAGCGGACCAGGAAGTCACGGTCTTTTGAAACGTGGCATCACCCACGAGGCTATGTCTAGAATTTCTTCGTGAGACCAGCCTCATCCTGAGGTGTGATGGGAAGGTCGGGATCCCCTTCCAGACAAAGCAGGGAAATCGACCCTCCTGTCGAGATCAGGAGGGGAGAAAGGGCTCAGATGAAGTCGTGCCGGGAACCTCAGTGTTCCTCTGGAGTGAGACCAGTACGTTGGGAACTTTTTGGGTTGCATCAAGGGTTTCAAGTACCCTTTCAAATTTACGAGGGAACGTGGGATTTCTCTTGAGACACTGCAGCGGGAAAGGGCCTCATCTGGCTATGACAAGGGATCCTCGTGGTTTTTTATGAGTTACGAAGGGTACACGGAGAGCCTCTCGATTTGGCACAGGGAAGTCCAACCTCCATTTGAGTTACGAGTGGAAGTCGGGGATTGCTCTCGAGTCACTGCAGGGCAAATAGACCTCATCTAGGCGTGTGTCCACAAATTTCGTGTTCTTTTCCAGTGGTGACAGGGATCTTGGGGTTGCATTCAAGGTTCACCCGGGGAGTCAGGCCTCGTACAAGTGGAAGAAAAGAACTCCGCTCTCCTCTCGAGTTGCGACGGGTATTTCTTGGAGCCAATTTAGTGGCCTAAAGGAAGGCAGGCCTCCTGTGGAGTTTTAAGAGAGCACTCGTGTTTGCTCTCTAGGCCCTTCAGGAAAAGAAGGGCCTCATCTCGCGATGATAGGGGAATCTCGTGGGGTTTTTTTGAGCTGCAGCAGGATGTGTGGGTTTTCTCTCGAGTAACGACGGGGAACTCAGGTAGCCTCTCGTGTGGCCCCAGGGAAGTTCAGTCTCCATTCGAGTTGCGAAGGAGAGCACGGCATTACTCTCGAGTCGAGGCAGGGAAATCGGGCCTCAAGATGCGTTTAAGCGGGAATATCGAGGTCTTTCTGGAGTTGCAGCAGGAAACCCTGGCTTCCCTCGACATTTGACAGTGACCTCAGGGAGCTTCTCAGGGTGTTTATGAGATGTCAGGAATATTGTGGAGTTGGAGGGGCCTCTTGGGACTCCACTGGGGTTGGTGCAAAGGAAGAGGGCCTCATCTCGAGTTGAAGTGGGGAAAACGGGGCTCTTCCTGACTTGTGGCGGGAAACTCAGCTTTCCTCTCCATTTGGCACATGTATCTCTTGAAACTTCTGGAGTTTCATAAAGCATGTCGAGGACCCTTTCGAGTTCCAAGGGAAACGTTGTCTTTCCGTGGATATGCTGCAGCGTAAAAGGGCCTCATCGGGGGTGCAGGGGAGAATTTGGTAGTTTGCCTTGAGTTGTGGCAGGAAGTGTAGAGTTCCTCTCGAGTTGTGTGTCGACCTGGGGGACCGCTCGTGTCTCCTCAGGGAAGTCAGATCTCCTTTGTTGTTGCGAGGGGCACCTCAGGATTCCTCGGGCATTGATGCAGGGATGAATAGGGCCACGTCTCGAGTTGAGGCCGGAACCTCAGGCTTCCTCTCCATTTCTGACTTCGATCCCAGGGTCTCTTCAGATTGGAACCCGAGAGTCAGGCCTCGGATTGTGTTGAGGAATCGAACTCTGCTTGCCTCTGGAGTTCTTCACCGGGTGACAGGCCACTTGTCGAGTTGTATTTGGAACCTGCATCTTTTTCTGGACAATGCAATGGGGGTGTCATTCCCCTTGGTGTTGTGACTTCATCCTCAGGGTTACATTCGAAGAGGTGCCCGGGCATCAGGACTTATCTTGAGTAGACAGGGAAATCGTTGTCTTTCTTAAAGTGGCATGGCCCACTAGGCTTCCTCTTGAATTTTAGTATGAGACCTGTCTCTTCCTGAGATGTGACGGTAAGGTCTGGATCCCTTTGCAGACACAGCAGGCGAGTCGACCCTCGTATCGAGATCAGTTCCTCTTGAATGAGAACGCTATGTCAGGGAACTTTTTGAGCTGCATCAAGGGTTTCAAGTACTGTTTCATATTTATGAGGGAACGTGGGATTTCTTTTGAGATGCTGCAGTGGGAAAGTGCCTCATGTCGCAATGACAGGCAACCTTGTGGTTTCTCTCGAGTTACAGCGGGATTCTCGATTTACGACGGGGAACTCAGGGAGCATCTGGATTTGGCGCAGGGAAGTCCAATCTCCATTCAAGTTACGAATGGGAGCCGGGGACTGCTCTCAAGTCACTGCAGGGCAAGGAGACCTCATCTAGTCATGTGTCCACAAATTCCGTGTTCCCTTCCAGTGATGACAGGGATCTCAAGGTTGCATTCAAGGTTCACCCGTGGAGTCAGGCCTCGCTCGAGTGGAAGCAAAGAACTCCGCTGTCCTCTCCAGTTGCGACGGGTATCTCTTGCATCCAATTGTGTGGCCTAAAGGGTGTCAAGCCTCCTGTGGAGTTTTGAGAGAGGCCTCGGGATTGCTCTCTAGGCCCTGAAGGAAAAGAAGGGCCTCATCTCGGGATGACGGGGTAATGTCGTGTTTTTATTCAGCTGCAGTGGGACGTGTGGGTTTTCTCTCAAGTAGCGACGGGGAAATCAGGGAGCCTCTTATGTGGTCCCAGGGAAGTTCAGTCTCCATTCGAGTTGCGAGGGGGAGCACGGCATTGCTCTCGAGTCGTGTCAGGGGAATCGGGCCTCAAGATGCCTTGAAGGGGGAATATCGAGGTCTTTCTGGAGTTGCAGCAGGAAACCCTGGCTTCCCTCGACATGTGACAGTGAACTCAGGGAGGTTCTCAGGGTGTTTTTGGGAAGTCAGGAATATTTTGGAGTTGGAGGGGCTTCTTGGGACTCCACTGGGGTCGGTGCAAAGGAAGAGGGCCTCATCTCGAGTTGAGGTAGGGAAAACGGGGCTCTTCTTGACTTGTGGCGGAAAACTCAGCATTTCTCTCGAGTTGGGATGGGTATCTCTTCAAACTTCTGGAGTTTTGTAAAGCATGTTGAGGACCCTTTCGAGTTCCAAGGGAAACTTGGGCTTTCTTTGAAAACGCTACAGCATAAAAGGGCCTCCTGAAGCATGCAGGGGAGAATTTCGTAGTTTGCCGTGAGTTGTGGCGGGAAGTGTAGGGTTCCTCTCAAGTTGCATGTCAACCTGGGGGACCACTCGTGTCTCCTCAGGGAAGTCAGATGTCCTTTGTCGTTGCTAGGGGCACCTCGGGATTCCTCATGCGTCATTGCAGGGATGAATAGGGCCTCATCTCGAGTTGAGGCTGGAACCTCAGGCTTCCTCTCCATTTCTGACTTCGATCCCAGGGTCTCTGCAGATTGGAACACGAGAGTCAGGCCTCGTATTGTGTTGAGGAATGGAACTCAGCTTGCATCTGGAGTTCTTCACCGGGTGACAGGCCACTTGTCAAGTTGTATTTGGAACCTGCACCTTTTTCAGGACAATGCAATGGGCGTGTCATTCCCCTTGGTGTTGTGACTTCATCCTCAGGGTTACATTCGAAGAGGTGCACGGGCATCAGGACTTATCTTGAGTGGACAGGAAAATCGTTGTCTTTTTAAAGTGGCATTGCCCACGAGGCTTCCTCTCGAATTTCAATATGAGACCTGCCTCCTCCTGAGGTGCGACGGTAAGGTCTGGATCCCTTTGCAGACACAGCAGGCAAGTCGAACCTCGTATCCGGATCAGGAGGGGAGAAGGACCTCAGATTAAGTTGTGCCAGGAAACTCGGTGTTCCTCTCAAATGAGAACGGTATGTCTGGGAACTTTTGGAGATGCATCAAGGGTTTCAAGTACCGTTTCGAATTTACGAGGTAACTTGGGATTTCTCTGGAGACACTGCACCGGGAAAGGGCCTCATCTTGCGATGACGGGGGAACCTCGTGGTTTTTCACGAGTTACAGGGGATTCTCGAGTTACGACGGGGAACTCAGGGAGGCTCTCGATTTGGTACAGGGAAGTCAAATCTCCATTCGAGTTACGAGTGGGAGCCGGGGATTGCTCTGGATTCACTGCAAGGCAAATAGACCTCGTTTAGGCTTGTGTCCACACATTCTGTGTTTCTTTCCAGTGACTACAGGGATCTCGGGGTTGCAGTCACGACTCACCCGGGGAGTCAGGCCTCGCTCGAGTGGAAGCAAAGAACTCCGCTGTCCTCTCGAGTTGTGACGGGTATCTCTTAGAGCCAATTGAGTGGCCTAAAGTAATTCAAGCCTCCTCTGGAGTTTTGAGACAGGACTCGGGATTGCTTTCTAGGCCCTGCAGGAAAAGAAGGGCCTCATCTCACAATGATGGGGGAATCTCGTCTGTTTTTTTTTTTTTTGTTTTTTTTGTTTTTTTTTTTTGAGCTGCAGCAGGACGTGCGGGGTTTGTCTCGAGTTGTGGCGGGAAGTGTAGGGTTCCTCTCGAGTTGTGTGTCGACCTGGGGCACCGCTCGTGTCTCGTCAGAGAAGTCAGATCTCCTTTGTCATTGCGAGGGGCACCTCGGGATTCCTCGCGCATCTCTGCAGGGATGAATAGGGCCTCATCTCGAGTTGAGGCTGGAACCCCAGGCTTCCTCTCCATTTCTGACTTTGATCCCAGAGTCTCTGCAGATTGGAACCCGAGAGTCAGGCCTTGTATTGTGTTGAGGAATCGAACTCCACTTGCCCCTGGAGTTCTTCACTGGGTGACAGGCTACTTGTCGAGTTGTATTTGGAATCTTCACCTTTTTCCAGACAATGCAATGGGGCTGTCATTCTCCTTGGTGTTGTGACTTCATCCTCAGGGTTACACTCGAAGAGGTGCCCGGGCATCGGCACTTATCTTGAGTGGACAGGGAAATCTTTGTCTTTCTTAAAGTAGCACGGCCCACTAGGCTTCCTCTCGAATTTCAATATGAGGCCTGCCTCTTGCTGAGGTTCGACGCTAAGGTCTGGATCCCTTTGCAGACAGAGCAGGCGAGTCGACCCTCGTATCGAGATCAGGAGGGGAGAAGGGGCTCAGATTAAGTTGTGCCAGGAAACTCGGTATTCCTCTCAAATGAGAACGGTATGTTGGGGAACTTTTTGAGTTGCATCAAGGGTTTCAAGTACCATTTCGAATTTACGAGGGAACGTTGGATTTCTCTTGAGACGCTGCAGCGGGAAAGAGCCTCATCTCGTGATGACGGCGGAACCTCATGGTTTTTCTCGAGTTACAGCGGGATTCTCCAGTTATGACGGGGAACTCAGGGAGCCTCTCAATTTGGCACAGGGAAGTCCAATCTCCATTCGAGTTACAGGCAGGAGCCAGGGATTGCTCTAGAGTCATGTAGTGCAAATAGACCTCATCTATGCCTGTGTCCACAAATTCAGTGTTCCTCTCCAGTGGCGACAGGAATCTCGGGGTTGCACTCAAGGTTCACCCAGGGAGTGAGACCTCACTCGAGTGGAAGCAAAGAACTCCGCTCTCCTTTCGAGTTGCGACGGGTATCTCTTGGAGACAATTGAGTGGCCTATAGGGAGTCAAGCCTCCTGTGGAGTTTTGAGAGAGGACTCGGGATTGCTCTCTAGGCTTGGCAGGAAAAGAAGGGCCTCATCTCAGGATGACAGGTGAATCTCGTGGGTTTTTTTTTTTTTTTTTTTTTTTTTTTTTTTGAGCTTCAGCGGGACGTGTGGGGTTTCTCTCGAGTAGCAACAGGGAACTCAGGGAGCCTCTCGTGTGGCCCCAGGGAAGTTCAGTCTCCATTCGAGTTGCGAGGGGGAGCACAGCATTGCTCTCAGTCATGGCAGGGGCATTGGGCCTCAAGATGCATTGAAAAGGGAACATCAAGGTCTTTCTTGAGTTGCAGCAGGAAACCCTGGCTTCCTTCGACATGTAACAGTGACCTCAGGGAGCTTGTCAGGGTGTGTATGGGAAGTAAGGAATATTGTGGAGTTGGACGGGCCTCTTATGACACCACTGGCATCGGTGCAAAGGAAGAGTGCCTCATCTCGAGTTGAGGCAGGGAAAATGGGGCTCTTCTTGACTTGTCCCCGGAAACTCAGCATTCCTCTCGAGTGGGAACGGGTATCTGGGGAAACTGCTGGAGTTTCGTAAAGCACATCAAGGACCCTTTCAAGTTCCAAGGGAAATGTTGTCTTTCTTTGGAAATGCTCCAGCATAAAAGGCACTCCTCAAGCCTGCAGTGGAGAATTTCATGGTTTGCGTGGATTTGGGGTGGGAAACTGATGGTTCCTCTCGAATTTCGTGTCGACATGGGGTCTGTTCAGTCTCCTGAAGGAAATCAGATCTCCTATGGCCTTATGAGCAGCACCTCGGGCTTCCGCGGGTATCAATGCCGGGTTGAATAGGGTCTCGTCCCGAGTTGAGGCGGAAACCTCAGGGTTCCTCTCCATTTCTGACTTCGATCACAGAATCTCTGCAGAGTTGGAACAGGAGAGTCAGGCCTCATCTTTTATTCAGGATTTGAACTCCGCTTGCCTCTTGAGTTGTTCTCGGGGTGACAAGCCACTTGTCGAGTTGTATTTGGAACCTGTGTCTTTTTCCAGAAGATGCAACTGGGATGTCAGTGCCCCTTCATGTTGTGACTTCATCCTCAGGGTTACATTCGAAGAGGTGCCTGGGCATCGTGACTTATCTTGATTGGAAGGGCAAATCGGTATCTTTCAGAATGTGGCACGACCCACGAGTCTTCCACTCGAGTTTCAGTGTGAGACCGGCCTCTTCCTGAGATGCGACGGGAAGGTCAGGATCCCTTTCCAGACAAAGCAGTGGAATTGACCCTCATGTCGAGATCAGGAGGGGAGAAGGGACTCGGATTAAGATGTGCCGAGAAACTCAGTGTTCTTCTCGAGTGAGAAAGGTATGTCGGGGAACTTTTTGAGTTGCATCAAGGGTGTCAAGTACCGTTTCGAATTTCAAGAGGGAACGTGGGATTTCTCTTGAGACGCTGCAGAGGGAAAGGGCCTCATCTCTCAATGACGGGGGAACCTCGTGGTTTTTCTCGAGTTGCTGTGGGATTCTCGAGTTATGACGGGGAACTCGGGGAACCACTTGTGTTTCTTCAGAGAAGTCCAATTTCCATTCGAGTTGCGATGGGGAGCTGGGGATTGCTCTCGAGTCACTACAAGGCAAATACACCTTATGAAGACTTGTGTCCAGAAACTCCATGTTCCTTCCAGTGGCGACAGGAATCTAGTGTTGCATCCAAACTTCAGCCAGGGAGTCAGTCCTTGTTTCGAGTGGAAGCAAAGAACTCTGCACTCCTCTTGAGTTGTAATGGGTATCTCTTGGAGACCATTGAGTGGCCTAAAGGGAGTCAGTCCTCCTGCGGAATTTTGAGAGACAACTCGGGATTGCTTTCTAGGGCCTGCAGGAAAAGAAGGGCCTCTTCTCGCTATGACGGGGGAATCTCGTTTTTTTCAAGCTGCGGCACGACATGTGGGTTTTTATCGAGTTACGATGGGGAACTCAGGGCGACTCTCGTGTGGCCCTAGGGAAGTCCAATGTGCATTCGAATTGCGAGTGGAGCGCAGCATTGCTTTCGAATAACGGCAGGGGAACCGGGCCTCAAGACGCGTTGAAGGGGGAATCTTGAGGTCTTTCTCGAGTTGCGGCAGGAAACCCTGGGTTCCCTAGACTTGTGACGATGACCTCAGGGAGCTTCTCAGGGTCTCTATGGGAATTCAGGAATACTGTGGAGTTGGGATGGGCCTCTCGGGACTCCACTGGGTTCGGTGCAATGGAAGAGGGACTCATCTCAAATTGAGGCGGGAACCTCAGGGTTCCTCTCTTGCTCTGACATGGGTCTCGGGCTGTGTATGCCATTCCAAACAGTGAGTTAGGTCTGGACCTGTGTGGAGGCATGGAACTCTGCTTTCCTCTCGAGTTGTCAAAGGGGTTTCAGGCCTCCAGCCGAGTTGAATTTGGGACCTGGGGCTCTTTTTGGATTAGCAACCAGAGCATCAGAACTCCCTTTGTGCTGTTAGTTGATTCTCGGCTGACATTCGAATTGGTGCAAGGAAATGAGGCCTGATCTCGAGTGGATGGGGAAATACGTGGATTTCGAATTGGGACAAGAACCCTTTGTTCCCCTCCAGTGTCAAGTAGATACCAGCCTCCTATCGAGGTGTGACAGGATTGACAGCATTCCTTTCCAGGCGAGCAGGGCCATCGACACTCTTCTCGACTTGAGGTGGGGAAAACGGGGCTCTTCTTCACTTGTGGCGGGAAATTCAGCATTCCTTTCAAGTGGGCACGGGTATCTCGGGAAACTTCTGGAGTTGTGTAAAGTGTGTCAAGGACCCTTTCAAATTCCAAGGGAAATGTGGGCTTTCTGTGGAAACTCTGCAGCGTAATAGCACCTCCTCAAGCGTGCAGGGGAGAATTCCATAGTTTGCATGGAGCTGTGGTGGGAAGCTTAAGGTTCCTCTAGAGTTGCATGTCGACCTGGGGGACGGTCCTGTCTCCTCAGCAAAGTCAGATCTTTGGGGTTGCTAAGTGCCCATCGGGATTCCTTGCCCATCGCTGCAGGGATGCATAGGGCCTCACCTCGAGTTGAGGCGGGAATCTCAGGCTTCTTCTCCACTTCTGACTTCGATCACAGGGTCTCTGCAGTGTTGGAAAAGGAGAGTCAGGCCTCATCTTGTGTTGAGGAATGGAACTCCGCTTGCCTCTCCAGTTGTTCACAGGGAGACAGGGCACTTGTTGAGTTGTATTTGGAATCTACGGCTTTATCTGGACGATGCAACTGGCGTGTCAGTGCCCCTTCATGTTGTGATTTCATTCACAGGGTTACATTTGAAGAGGTGCCCAGGCATCGGGACTTATATTTAGTGGAGGGGGAATCGGTGTCTTTTGGAATGTGGCATGACACATGAGGCTATCTCTCGAATTTCTCTGTGAGACCAGCCTCCTCATGAGGTGAGACAGGAAGGTTGGGATCCCTTTCCAGAAAAATCAGGGGAATCGACCCTCATGTCGAGATCAGCAGGGGAGAAGGGGCTAGAATAATTTGTGCTGGAAAACTCTGTGTTCCTCTCGAGTGAGACTGGTATGTCGGGGAACTTTTTGGGTTGCATCAAGGGTGTCAAGTACCGTTTCGAATTTCAAGAGGGAACGTGGGATTTCTCTTGAGATGCTGCAGCGGGAAGGGGCCTCATCTCACGATGACGGGGGAACCTCGTGGTGTTTCTCGAGTTGTGGTGGGATTCCAGAGTTATGACGGGGACCTCAGGGAGCCTCTCGTGTTGCCCCAGGGAAGTCCAATCTCCATTCGAGTTGCCAGGGGGAGCTAGGGATTGCTCTTGAGGCACTGCAGGGCAAATAGACCTCATCTAGGCTTTTGTCCAGAAAATCCGTGTTCCTCTCCAATGGCAACAGGGACCTCGGTGTTACATTCAAGACTCACCCCGGGAGTCAGGCCTCATCTCGAGTGGAAGCAAAGAATTCTGCTCTCCTCTCCAGTTGCGACTGGTATCTCTTGCAGCCCATAGAGTGGCCAAAGGGAGTCAAGCCTCCTGTGGAATTTTGAGAGAGGACTCAGGATTGCACTCTAGGCCCTGCAGGAAAAGAAGGGCCTCATCTCGTGATGATGGGCAAAACTTGTTTTGTTTTTTTTTTTTTTTTTTGAGCTGCAGCTCAACATGTGGAGTTTTCGACGAGTTACACAGGGGAACTCAGGGAGCCTCTCGTGTGGCCCCAGGGAAGTCCAGTCTCCATTCAAGTTGCAAGGGGGAGTGCGGCATTGCTCTCAATTCATTGCAGGGGAATCTGGCCTCAAGATGCAATGAAGGGAGAATTTCGAGGTCTTTATCGTGTTGCGGCAGGTAACCCTGGGTTTCCTCGACTTGTGTTGGTGACTTCAAGGAGCTTCTCTTTGTGCCTATTGGAAGTCTGGAATACTGTGGACTTGGGAGGGGCCTCTTGAACTCTACTGGGTTTGCTGCAATGGAAGAGCGCCTCATCTAGTGTTCAGGCGGGAACCTCAGGTCTTCTCTCCTGTTTTGACGTAGGTCTTAGGCTTTGTATGCCGTTTCAAACAGGGAGGTAGGTCTCGACGTGTGTGAAGGCATGGAAATCTGCTTTCCTCTCGAGTTGTCAAAGGGGTTTCAGGCTTCCAGCTGAGTTAAATTTGGGACCTGGGGCTCTTTTCGGATTAACAAACAGGGCATCAGAACTCCTTCGTGTTGTGAGCTGATTCTTGGCTGACATTATCATCCGTGCAAGGAAATCAGGCTTGATCTCGAATGGATGGGGAAATCAGTGGTTTTCGAATTGTGACAAGGCCCCCAGGTTCCCCTCCAGTGTCAAGTAGATACCTGCCTCCTCTCGAGGTGTGACGGGGACGTCAGCATTCCTTTCCAGGTGACGCAGGGCAATCGACCCTCATCTCGACTTGAGGCAGGGAAGATGGGGCTCTTCTTGACTTGTGGCGGGAATTTCAGCATTCCTCTCGAGTGGGGACAGGTATCTCGGGTAACTTCTGGAGTTTCGTAAAGCATTTTGAGAACCCTTTCGAGTTCCAAGGGAAACTTGGGCTTTCTTTGGAAACGCTGCAGTGTAAAAGGGCCTCCTCAAGCGTGCAGGCGAGAATTTCGTCATTTGCGTGTAGTTGTGGCGGGAAGCTTAGGGTTCCTCTCGAGTTGCTTTTTGACCTGGGGGACTGCTTGTGTTTCCTCAGGGAAGTCAGATCTCCTTTGGCGTTGCGAGGACCACCTCAGGATTCCTCGCGCATCGCTGCAGGGATGAATAGGGCCTCATCTCGAGATGAGGCAGGAACCTAAGTGTTCCTCTCCATTTCTGACTTCGATCGCTGGGTCTCTGCAGAGTTGGAACAGGAGTCAGGCCTCGTCTTGTGATGAGGTTGGAACTCCACTGGCCTCTTGAGTTGTTCACGGGTTGACAGGCCACTTGTCGAATTGTATTGGGAACCTGCGGCTGTTTCCGGGAGATTCAACTGGGGTGTCAGTGCCCCTTCGTGTTGTGACTTCATCCTCAGGGTCACATTCGAAGAGGTGCCCAGGCATCAGGACCTTTCTTGAGTGGATGGTGAAATCGGTGTCTTTCAGAATGTGGCATGACACACGAGGCTTCCTCTCGAGTTTCAGTGTGAGACCAGCCTCCTCCTGAGGTGGGACATGCAGGACGGGATTCCTTTCCAGACAAAGCTGGGGAATCCACCCTCATGTCGAGATCAGGAGGGGAGAAGGGGCTCAGATTAAGTGGTGCCGGGCAACTCGGTGTTCCTCTTGAGTGAGACCGATATGTCGGGGAACTTTTTGTGTTGCGTCAAGCATGTCAAGTACCGTTTCGAATTTCAAGAGGGAACGTGGGATTTCTCTTGAGATTTTGCAGCAGGAAAGGGCTTCAACTCGCGATGACAGGGGAACCTAGTGGTTGTTCTCGAATTGCAGTGTGATTCTCGAGTTATGACGGGGAACTCAGGATGCCTCTGTGTTGGCCCAGGGAAGTCCAATCTCCATTCGAGTTGCGAGGGAGAGCTGGGGATTGCTCTCGAGTCACTGCAGGGCAAATAGACCTCATCTAGGCTTGTGTTCAGAAACTAAGTGTTCCTCTCCAGTGGCAACAGGGATCCAAGAAGCAGCAGCAGCATCAGTGCATATATGTCAATCCCTAACGCCCAGTTCTTCCCACCCTCTTTTCCCCCTTGTTGTCCAGACATTTGTTCTCTGTCTGTGTCTCTGTTTCTGATTTGCTGGTAGATTCATATGTACCATTTTTCTATGTGATATTTTTCACTTTCTGACTTCACTCTGTGTGACAGCTTTTAGTTTTTTGTGTGTATTCATTCAGAGTTAATGAATATTAAAGCAAATACAGATACACGCTTTTATTTTTTTAATTGGAGGATAATTGCTTTACAATATTGTACTGGTTTCAGCTGTACAAAAACAGTGAATCAGCTATAAGTATACACACATCCCCTCCAATATATTCTGTATTTTCATTTTCCCCTTCTTGCAAACAAAAGGATGCATTGTATACACATTTTCTATACCTTGCTGTTGTTTTTTTTTTTTTTTTCTCACCACTTAATATATCTTGGAGACTTTCAAAATTATTGGTGCATTGAAAGCTTCCTCATGCATTTTTATACCTTCAAAATCTTCCACTGTATATCAGGAGCATAATTTATTTAGCCAGTCCTCTGTTCAAGGATACTTGAGTTCTTTCCAGTCTTTTGTTGTTTTGAATAATGCTGTAATGAATAACTGTGTATGTGTGTGTGTGTGTGCGTGTGTGTGTGTATATATATATATATATATATATATATATGTTATTTCTTAAGTATGGCTAAAGGATATATTCCCAGAAGTTACATAACTGGGTCAAAGGAGATAATTCAGTTGTCATTTTGATCTCTATGCCCACATTCCTTCCATAGGGGCTTGTACCAATTTATCTTTCCACTGGGAAATTCTGAGAGTGCTTGTTTCTCTTGGGGAATTATTACATACTGCTTCCATGGATGGAGGAGCCTAGTGAGCTACAGTCCACGGGGTCGCTAAGAGTCAGACATGACTGAGCGACTTCACTTTCACTTTTCACTTTCCTGCATTGGAGAAGGAAATGGAAACCCACTCCACTGTTCTTGCCTGGAGAATCCCAGGGACAGGGGCACCTGGTGGGCTGCTGTCTATGGGGTCGCACAGAGTCAGACACGGCTGAAGTGACTTAACAGCAGCAGCAGCTAGTTACTTTGGTGTGCTCTTCAGTTGTTTTAGTTTGGACATTGTCTTCCCAATTAGATGACAAGTTTATTGAGAGCAAGGGCCAAGCATTTTATTGCTTTTGAATTGTCTGCATTTATAAATAATACAATATGGTATCCTAGGAGTACAATAAATTTGTTTCTAGTGCAATTTGGGAGAAGAAGCCAATTAAACCTTAATGATAAAAAGGTTTCTATACTTGGTTAGAATTCAGCTGAACTGATTTCTCTCCCTAAAGTAATTATGAGGTCTTCTTTCAATAATTATGGAATAAATCTTGAGACGTTACAGCAGATTCACTTGCTGACACTTGGGCTTCTTTCCTGGATCTGTGTCATTTTTTGTTTGTTGTTTTGTTTTTAATATTTATTTGGCTGTGTTGGGTCTTAGTTGTAGCATGCAAACTGTTAGTTGCAGCATGTGGGATCTAGTTCCCTTAAAGTGAAGTCGCTCAGGTTTGTCCGACTCTTTGCGACCCCATGGACTGTAGCCTACCAGGCTTCTCTGTCCATGGGATTCTCCAGGCAAAAATACTGGATTGGGTTATCATTTCCTTCTCCAGGGGATCTTCCCGACCCAGGGATCGAACCTGGGTCTCCAGCATTGGAGGCAGACGCTTTACCCTCTGAGCCACCAGGGAAGCAGCAGAGACCAAATCCAGGCCCCCTGCACTGGGAGCATGGAGTCTTAACCCCTGGACCATGGAGTCTTAACCTCTGGACCACCAGGGAAGTCGCTGGAGTGTCATTTTACCAGATTCAATCCAGTGGTGTCTTGGCATCAGCCAGTCTAATTGAGAGCCTGTCGTGTCACTTCTTTTTTTCTCTGTGTGCCAGTGCCTGCCCCATGATAAGCAGAAGAACAAAGAGCTGCTTTTTAACTTTGTATATCTATTAAATTATAATAACATAATGTAAACACTGGTTTACCAGTGGTAAAAAATCTGACTGCCAATGCAGGAGACGTGGGTTCAGTCCCTGGGTTGAGAAGGTCTCCTGGAGAAGGAAATGACAACCCACTCTAGTATTCTTGCCTGGGGAATCCTATGGAGAGAGGAGCCTGGTGGTCTACAGTCCATGGGGTGACAAAGAGTAAGACACAACTGAGCTACTAAACAACAAAGAGCGTAAACATTGCACCATTGTAATTTCATCTCCCTACATCCTAGCAAAAATGTACTAATGGTTTTTCTGTCCTCTCAGTTTTTACCATGTTGGATTCCCCCACATGTATGATCCTGTACTGGTATACAGTGGTCTTCCAGTTTTTTGCTTGCATAGCATCCAGGGGAATTTTGTGAGATTACATGCCCCCTCACACATTTACAGCCTGTATCTAAAATTTTATTACAGGTTTAAATAGCTTGTAAAGGATATATTTTAAAGTATATTGTCAGTATTGACTTTAAAAAATAATTGTTCAGTGTACCTGTATACATGTGTATATCTACATGTGTTAAGCTTATATACACACAAATGATATTTATCCATCATACTAAGGAAATATCCCTTTATTCCTTTTTATTTTAATAGGGCAAGTTTTCCTCTCTTTATTTGCTTGGGTTTCTTTCTTTTACATGCAATAAAATATGTCAGTTTAAAGTGTAGGATTTGATAAATTTTGGCTATTGTATGTAATTGCTAAATCTCACCACAAAGTATATTAATGTTGATGCTTTATTATCATATATATATATATATATATATATATATATATATATATATATATATCACATATGACACATATTATATAAATTGATGCCAGAAGCCCCTGGCAGATAACAAAATCCAAAGATGCTCAAATCTCTTATATAAAATGGTGTCACATTTGCATATAACCTATACAGAGCCTCTCTTTAAATCATCTCTTGATTACTTATAATACCTGCTGCTGCTGCTAAGTCACTTCAGTCATGTCCGACTCCATGCAACCCCATAGATGGCAGCCCACCAGGATCCCCTGTCCCTGGGATTCTCCTTAATATCAGACCTTTTTATCATTCCTTTTCCCCCCTAAACTTGAATTTCCATTCCACTTCTCACAGAGACTTTTCTTACACACATTTTTATGCTTGAAATCCTTTACCAGTAGTCTTATTTACTAATAAGCAAAAATGTTAATATTAATCCATTGATATGAATATATTTTTGTTTCCTATGCCTTACCTCCTATGCTGCTAAGTCGCTGGAGTGGGTTGCCATTTCCTTCTCCAATGCATGAAAGTGAAAAGTGAAAGTGAAGTCGCTCACTCCTGTCTGACTCTTCCTGACCCCATGGACTGTAATCTACCAGGCTCCTCCATCCATGGGATTTTCCAGGCAAGAGTACTGCAGTGGGGTGCCATTGCCTTCTCCGTGTAATACCTAGTACAGTGTAAATACCATGCAAATAGTTTTAAATTCAATGTAAATGATATATAAAAAATATTTGCAAGTGTATAGTAAATTTAAGTTTTGCTTTTTGGAACTTTCTGGAAAAATTTTTTTTCCGTGTATTGTTTTTCCAGTTTGCAGTCTGTTGAATCCACAGATTCAAACCTGAGCATGTGGAAGGCTGACTGTGTATATATCCAGGTTTGTTCATATGCATATGTGTGACGTGCATACTCAGAACTGTTATGTGATTCTTCTAACTGTATTCAGAGGAGTCTGATAGTGTTTGATACCCACCATCATCCACTAGAACAATACAGAAACAAGTGCTCCTTAATATCAGACTTTTTTTATCATTCCTTCCCCCCCCCCCCCCACTAAACTTGAATTTCCATTCCACTTCTCACAGAGACTTTTCTTACACACATTTTTATGCTTGAAATCCTTTACTGGTAGTCTTATTTACTAATAAGCAAAAATGTTAATATTAATCCATTGATATGAATATATTTTTGTTTCCTATGCATTACCTCCTATGTTGCTAAGTCACTTCAGGTGTGTCTGACTCTGTGTGACCCCATAGACGGCAGCCCACCAGGCTCCTCTGTCCACAGGATTCTCTAGGCAAGAATACTGGAGTGGGTTGCCATTTCCTTCTCCTTACCTCCTATGACCACTGAAATAATTTCTTCTAATGGAGTTGTCATTATAATTTTAGTAATACATTTGGTAAAAATAACAATCTATTTCAAATTAGCAAATAGTAAATATAAAGTTACATTTTAGTGGAAATGTATCCCTTAAATGACTGTGATGGGCTTTTTATCACAGTTGTTCAGTTGCTAAGTCGTATTTAACTCTTTGTGACCCATGGACCACAGCATGCCAGGCTTCCCTGTCCTTCACTATCTCCTGGAGTTCGCTCAAACTAGTGTCCATTGAGTTGGTGATGCCATCCAACCATCTCATCCTCTGCTGCCCCTTCTCCTCCTGCCTTCAATCTTTCCCAGCATCAGGGTCTTTTCCAATGAGTTGGCTCTTCTCATCAGGTGGCCAGAGTATTGGGCCTTCAGCATGTGTCCTTCCATTAGAATTCAGAGTTAATTTCCTTTAGGATTGACTGGTTTGATCTTTACAGTCCAAGGGACTCTCAAGAGTCTTCTCCAGCACCACGATTTGAAAGCATCAGTTCTTTGGCACTCAGCTTTCTTTATGGTCCAACTCTTACCATACATGACTACTGGAAAAAACCATAGCTTTGATTATATGGACATATGTTGGTGAAGTGATGTCTCTGTTTGTTAATACACTGCCTACGTTTATCATAGCTTTTCTTCCAAGGAGCAAGCATCTTTTAATTTCATGACTGCAGTCACTGTCTGCAGTGATTTTGGAGACCAAGAAAATAAAGTCTGCTAGTATTTGGGGTTGGTAATTACTCTTTGCTGAAGTGAGCCAGGGGTCACCATCGATTTTATGTCTCAATGAAATTACAGAAGTATTTTGTTCATATAAAAAATAGCTTGGGATGGAAGACATTTTGTTACAGCACTCTCAGTTAATTCTTTTAACTCATTCTGAGTCCCAAATTCTATATGGATCTATCATCAATAATTATTTTTTGGAAACTTCCCTGGCAGTCCAGTGGTTAAGGCTCCAGTCTTCGATGCAGGGGGCACAGGTTCGATTCCTGGCCAGGGAACTAAGATCCCATGTGCTATACAGAATAACCCTGATGCTGGGAAAGATTGAAGACATGAAAGCAGGCATCTGAGGATGAGATGGTTGGATGGTATCACTGACTCCATGAACATGAGTTTTAACAAACTCTGGGAGATAGTGAAGGACAGGAAAGCTTGGCATGTTACAGTTCAAGTAGTTGCAAAGAGTCAGACATGACTTAGCAACTGAACAACAAATACCACACATGATAAATAAATAAATGAGTATTTTTCATGTTCTGTCTGTTTGTAACTCTACTGAGCCTCCTTTGGTTCTGTTGAAACCTCCTGACTCACACAACCACATTTAATCTGTCCTTATAGTTGTTCGCTTATTCTGCACCAGTGCTGGTTGTTCCCATCTTTCTTTCTGTTTGTTGCCCAGGAAAACATGCCCTTGTAAGATTAGGATGGGTGAGAGGGGTCCTGGAGAACGGAAGAATTTGTTCATCACAGTCAGGATCTCAGACAAATACATTGTTGAATTTATCTCGAATACCTGGAAATCGATTCTCTGAAACCACCAGTGCCTCCTGCCATGGAGAGAGAGTTTGCTTGCTCCCGCTTGCAGCCCACTATTCCCCAAAATCCTGATGGTGACTGCAGCCCACCAGGCTCCTCTGTCCATGGGATTTTCCAGGCAAGAATACTGGAGTGGGTTACCATGCCCTCCTCCAGGGAATCTTCCCAACTCAGGGATTGAACCTGAGTGTCTTACATCTCTTGCATTGGCAGGCAGGTTCTTTGCCATTAGTGCCACCTGGGAAGCCCATTCTTTCTCGAATTGTTAATTATTACTGTAATGATAATTAACTATTACTGTAAAAGTGATATAGTGAAGGACAGGGAAGCCTGGCATGCTACAGTCTGTGGAGTTGGAGTCTGACACAACTGAGTGACTAAACAACAACAGTAATGATCATTGCACATTAAATGGAAACTAAGTCATTAATATTATTAAAAAGCAGATACATTACTTTGCCAACAAAGGTTCATCTAGTCAAAGCTATGGTTTTTCCAGTAGTCATGTATGGATGTGAGAGTTGGACTATAAAGAAAGCTGAGTGCCGAAGAATTAATGCTTTTGAACTGTGGTGTTGGAGAAGACTCTTTAGAGTCCCTTGGACTGCAGGGAGATCCAACCAGTCCATCCTAAAGGAAATCAGTCCTGAATATTCATTGAAAGGACTGATGCTAAACCTGAAACTCCAATACTTTGGTCACCTGATGCGAAGAACTGACTCATTGGAAAAGACCCTGATGCTGGGAGGGATTGGGGGCAGGAGGAGAAGGGGACAACAGAGGATGAGATGGCTAGATGGCATCACTGACTCAATGGACATGAGTTTGTATAAACTCCAGGAGTTGGTGATGGACAGGGAAGCCTGGCATGCTGCAGTCCATGGGGTCACAAGGAGTTGGACAGGACTGAGTGACTGAACTGAATTGACCATTAATATTAGTATTATTTTAACCCAGGTTCAAATCTTCTGAGTCTTCTCAAGTCAACTCCAACAGTATTCCCTATATCATGACTAATATCCATATCTCCCTGGGTCTGGCAGATTGGCAAATATCTCTTAAGTACCAGTAATGTAGAGAGTAGCCTTGCCTGCTCTCAGAGAAGCCAAGTCTCTGAGGCCCTCTATGGTTAGCTCTCTTGCTCTGAATGACAATTCAACCTTCACTACAGTAACTATGAGGCAAGCTAACTTGATTGCGATTATATGGTGCATCAGGGCATTGGGATGTGCTTTTTTATGACATATTTGTTAAAGTGGCTACCTGCATCAGTACTTAAAGTGGAGTCAGGTGTTAATATCATTGAGCTTGTCAACTCTTGCTTTTATTTTTTTAAGGATAATTTGATGTGGACCAATTTTGAAGTCTTTACTGAATTTGTTACAAGTTTGCTTCTCTTTTGTGTTTTGGTTTTTTGGCCAGGAGACATGTGGGATTTTAGCTCCCCCACCAGGGAGGGGACTTGCACCCCCTCTATTGGAAGGCTAACTCTTAATAACTGATCCTCCAGGGGAGTCCCTGCTCTTCCCATCTTAGCAAATGCTTCTCTCTGCGTTACTTTTGTTAACTGATAATGTCCTCCATTACCTCTTGACTTTAAAAAGTACATCTACAAGCTTTCAAGAGTTTGAGAAGAGGTGTGTGTATTCCACAAAGTCAGGGGACAGTGGAGAGGAGAAAAGAGGAAACCTTGTCATTTTTGTAGAGAACATGGAGAAGATTCAAGACAATGGACAGACATGGAACAGGATCCTTGCAAATCATACAGTGTGTGTGCTGTCTCTGTTTCTGATATCACCTCTAATGTTTTTTACTCTCGGATAATAGCAGAGAAGATCCAACATTACAATATGTTATAAGTTTCCCTTCTGGCAAATCTCCACCCTGACATCTCTTCCCAGGCTGACAGTGAAACAGGGCTTAAATCACTGGTGAAACAGTGAAACAGGGCTTAAATCATTGGATCTGAATCACCTCTACCAAGATGTCAAGGTACAGACATCTTGTAAAGGGGGGTTGGTACTCATTTCTAGGAGTAGTGCTGATTTTTAATGAATTATTGAAAAACAGAAGTGAGTTAGAAATTTTGGTCCAGTGCTGTATGAGCTGGGAGTCTCCAGAGAAAAAGAACCAATAAGT
Organism: Bos indicus x Bos taurus; assembly: GCF_003369695.1. Classification (NCBI taxonomy): domain Eukaryota; kingdom Metazoa; phylum Chordata; class Mammalia; order Artiodactyla; family Bovidae; genus Bos; species Bos indicus x Bos taurus. The sequence continues at coordinate 84,175,381 of NC_040090.1, read as the reverse complement.
GGTGTGTGTGTGTGTGTGTGTGTGTGTGTGTGTGTGTGTTTATATGAAGATATTTAGTGTAAGGAATTGGCTCATGTGATTACAAAGGCTGAAAAGCCCTAAGATATGTAGTCAGAAAGCCAGAGACCCTCCTAATCTGAGCCCAAAGACCCAGGAAAATCGATGGTATAAGTTCTAGTCCAAAAGCTGGCAGGTTTGAGACTCGGAAAGAGCTAGTGTTTCAGTTTTGAGTCTGAAGGTGGGAAAAAGCCTGATGTCCCAGGTAAACAGTCAGGCATAAAGAGTTCCCTCTGACTCAGCTGGTTTACTCAATTCAGGCCTTTGCCTGATTGGACACAGTCCACCAACATCAGAGAGGGCAATCTGCTTTACTTAGTCTACCAATTCAAGTGTGACTGTCATTCAAAAAGACTGTCCCAGACACACCCAGAACTATGTGTGACCAAATGTCTGGGCCATGTGCACCCCCGCCCACCTCCCCTTAGCCCAGTCAAGCTGGCACAAATTTAACCATCACAAATGCTTCTTCCTCCATATTACTTGGTCTTCGGATAATCATTTCAACTTTTACAAAAAGAAAGAAGGAGAGAATAGGATGAGAGCAAATTCTTTTCCTGGCAACCCCACAGCTCCTGCTTTAAACGTTGGTTGAGTCCTTTACTCAGATTCACCTCATGTGAACACATCAGTCACTGAATTATGATAAAAGTACTAGCTACTCAGATTTTTCTTTCCACTAGCACCACTCTGAGGAGAAGGGAGCCTCAGGAAAGGAGAGTTACAGAAGTGATTTATTAATTTTGAAAAAATATTTTGACCATACCACATGGCATGTGGGACTTTAAAGTTCCCTGGCCAGGGTTTGAATCTGTACCTCCTGCATTGGCAACATGGAGTCTCAACCACTGGATTTCTACGAAAGTCCTGGGAGTGATTTCTTCATTGTAGGTGTGCTCTGCCTTTGCTGCAGTTATTTTTCAGATAATAGATTGTGTATTAGAACCTTAGTTTTTCATACCCAGTTTGTGTTTTCCCTTAAGTAGTGTGGAGGCACTGGAGGCTTTGAAGTGGGTCATTGTAATGAGTATTTCCTTTCCTTATGATACTTCTTGTTGTTCAGTCATGTCTGACTCTTTGTGACCCCACATGTCAGGCTTCCTGGTGTTTCACTCTCTTCCAAAGTTTGCTCTGACTCATGTCCATTGAGTCAGTGATGCCATCCAACTATCTCATCCTCTGTCGTGCCTTCTTCTCCTGCTTTCAATCTTTCTTAGCATCGGATCTTTTCCAGTGAGTAGGCTCTTTGCATCAGGTGGCCAATGTTTTGGAGCTTCAGCAGCAGTCCTTCCACTGAATATTCAGGCCTTATTTTCTTTAAGATTGACTGGTTTGATCTCCTTGCTGTCCAAGGGACTCTCAAGAGTCTTCTCCAGCACCATAGTTCAAAAGCATCAATTCTTCCTTATGATATGGTTTTCTCATTTATTTGCTTGTTTATTTTTGCTTGTGCTGGGTCTTTGTTGCTGCTCACAGGCTTTCTCTAGGTACAGAGAGTAGGGGCTGCTCTTCGTTGTGGTGTAGGGGCTTCTCATGCAGTGGCTTCTCTTGTTGTAGAGCAGGGACTCTAGAGTCTGCAGGCTTCAGTAGTTGTGGCGTATGGGCTTAGTTGCCCTGAAACATGTGGAATCTTCCTGGACCGGGAATTGAACCCATGTCCCCTGGACTGGCAGGTAGATTCCTAACCACTGGAACACCAGGGAAGTCCACAATATGGTTTTCTTAAGGCAGATCAAATTAGCCTCTCTTGGGGGTAATGATCATTGGATATATCAGTTATATCAATCTGATTTTACCAGGTCTCAAAGTATGTTTCCTGGGTCAGCAGCAGCAGCATCTGGGAATTTGTTAGAACTAGACAATCTCAGTCTCACCCCAGTCCTACTGAATCAGAAACTCTAGAGGTGGGACCCAGAGATCTGCATTATAACAAGCCTGCTTAGTAAACCTGATGTTTACTCAAGTTTGAGAACACCTGACCTAGTATATTTGCATTTACGTTGCTTGCTAATGATGTATATAATCTTAAAATTGAGCAAAAAGCTAGAGAGGCAGCCAATTATAACTCCAGAGAACAGAAAAACTATCCAGATCACACTCTTCCTTTGAGCGGATATTTTCATCACAGTACAGTACATTTAAGGCTTGCTCAGTTTGGTCAGATGTCCTTTGATGTGTTTTTGTTGGTTGGAAGAAGACAGGCTCACCCACTAATGACATGTGTCATAACTCGGTGTCCTTTCATAGTGCATTAAAGAGGATCTGGGTTCCTCTATGAAAAGTCTAGGACAGGCAGACCTAGTTTGCTCAGTGGTTGACACACAAGTTGTGCTTCCTGTGGCCCAAATGGGGAGAAATGGATGAGGGGGAAGAGACCTCTGCAGGTAAATTTCATATTGAAGTTCTGCCTCTTAGTGTTTTCTTCCTCTGTCGGCTTACAGAGCTTCTGAAAATTAAAGAAGCTCACTTAAAGTGGACAGTGATTAAGCCCCCATATTGTTACTGTCAGCAACTGCAGAACTTACTGCTTCCCCAGCTCTGTTTCCAAAAAAAAGTCTTTTAGGGCCTGCTGCTTACCTGAGCAGCAACTACTGTGGAGAGAGTTATTTTCACATTTTTTCTTCTCAGAATCACGTACAGGGAGGGAGAATTACTCAGGAGGGACAAATATCCCTGTTACTGGTAGTAATAACAATTTGGTATTGATTTTCTTTAAAAATACATGTAACATGTATAGCACAGGGAACTCTGCTCAATGTTATGTGGCAGCCTGGAAGGGAGAGGAGTCTGAGGGAGAATGGATACCTGTATATGTATGGCTGAGTCTCTTTGCTATGTACCTGAAACTATCACAACATTGCTAATCAGCTGTACTCTAGTATAAATAAAAAGTTAAAATACACGTAAAAATTTTTCCTTGCAGATTCCAAAGATTGTATATATCGCTAAAGGCACAAGAAATTACTTCCAAACTGAACTAGATATTCCTGCATGTAACTCCCTAAGCTTCTCCCTTTCATAGAATTGAGTACAGTGTTCAGATTATCTGCCTACTTGCTAGTTTCCTTATTAGAGAAAAAAATTCTAAGAGGGCAGAGGTGGGGTTTTTTTGTTTTTGTTTTTTACCTTACTCATTATATCTGTGATGCTCCTCACATCATATGTGTTCAGTGAATTTTCATTTAGTGAATGAATTTTGTGATTCCCCCTAGGTGTCACAGCCTATGCGTGGTGCTGGCTATAGAGAGGCACATAAGGCAGGCTCCTGGCCATCAAGATATTACAGTCTTGGGACTTCCCTGGTGGCCCAGTGGTTAAGAATCCATCTTGCAATGCAGGGGCCACAGGTTTGATCCCTGATAGTGGTGCTAAGGGGCTTCCCAGATGGTACTAGTGGTAAAGAACCTGCCCACCAATGCAGGAGACATTAGAGATGCAGGTTCGACCCCTGGGTTGGGAAGATCCCTTAGAGGAGGGCATGGCAACCCACTCCAGTATTCTTGCCTGGAGAATCCCCATGGACAGAGAAGCCTGGGGGACTACAGTCCATGGGGTCACAAAGAGTCAGACACTACTGAAGCGACTTAGCATGCATGTGGGGGCGCTAAGATCCCACATGCCACAGCACAGCTAAGCCTGTGTGTGGCAACTATACTGAACTCTTGTGCCACAACTGGAAAGCCTGTGGGCTGTGACTAAATAACAAATAATTTTTAAAAAGATACTATAGTCTTGTAGAAAAGACAAACAAGAGTGGGTACTTCATAGGATAAGGAAGACTTCACCAAGGAACTGACATCTAATGGGCTTTTGCAGGTTGAATAGAAATTTGCCAGGACAGCTGAGGTGGGAAGGCATGAGGAAGGCGTCAGATTCAGGCATCAGGATGGGTCAAGATACACAGTTATGAAGCTGCACGGGCCATTCTCAGGAGGTGATTCAGTGCTAGTGAAATACCAGCTGTGAATTTACATAGGGAAGAATGGATGGGAAATACACTCGAACGTGAGGCCAGTTAAGGGGCTTAGAAGTTAGCCTAAGGACCATGGGATTCATTAAAGGGATTCAATCATGGAGGTCATGAGGTGGGCGCTGAAGAATGAACTGCTTAGAAAAGATGAGAGTTGGCAGGGTCTGCCCCAGGGTGGTGGTGGACACAGAATTGTCTGTAGACTGAAACTGACCAGAAGGAGGGGAGAGGAGGGTTGAAATGACCACACTGGGAACAGAACTACCCTACTGTCCAGATTTAAAATAATTTTTTTAATTTATTCATTTATTTATTTGTGTGCACTGGGTCTTAGTTGTGGCACTCAGGACCTTTAGTGGTGGCATATGAACTCTTAGTTGTGGCATGTGGGACCTAGTTCCCTGACCAGGGATCGAACCCATTCCCCTGCATTGGGATGGCGGTGTCTCAGCCACCGGACCACCAGGGAAGTCCCTGTCCAGATTGTTCAAATCGATGCAGAGTGGCTGTACGAAGAGACATTTGGCTCATTCTAAACATACAGTTAAGAAAACTGTGCACCATTTTGGCAGAAAAATCCAGAAAGTCGCTGGACATTCTGGAGGCTCAGAGAAGAGACTAGGGATGGGGTGATCCTAAAATTTACTCACACCTGTGTTTGAACAGATACATAACGAAATCAGCCTGTGAGTGGCTGAGATCACTTAGAGAAAGGATGACGCTCAAGAGAAAAAAAGAGGCTAAGACAGAGCCTTGGGGAGTCAGGCATGAAAGGGACAGAGGAAGGTGATCCAAGATGGTGAGGAAGCAGAGGTGTGGAGCACAGGCAACGTGCCAGGCTTGTGTGCTTAGTCATGCCCGACTCTCTGCGACCCCATGGACTGTAGCCCGCCAATCTCCTCTATCTATGGGATTCCCCAGACAAGAATACTGGAGAGGGTTCTTGTTTCTTCCTCCAGCAATTCTTCCAAGCCCAGGGGTCAAGCCTGTGTCTCCTGTATCTCCTGTATTGCAGGCAGATTCTTTACCTGCTGAGCCATCAGGGAAGCAGTGTTTCTCAAAAGTGCTTCAGAAGCACCCGTGGCGCACGTTACAGCACAGATCTTGGGACCCCTCCACCTCCCGCCCCACCCCCACCACACACACACAGGGATTCTGATTTGGTAGGTCTTGGGTGGGCATGAGAACTGAATGTCAGGTGTGCTCCAATGCTGTCTGATGATGCCAGTCCACAGACCACCCTCTGGGAGGCAGATTGTGAGGAGAAGGCAAAGAGCTGGTGGCTGAAGGGTGGCTTGAGGTTTTTAGGGTTGTGAGGATGTGGGCATGATTGTAGGTGGAGGTGAAGGATGTAGCCGAGACAGGGAGAGGCTGGATACCCTGAGAGGAAGGGGATGGTCAAGGAAAGAAATTCAAGGACGAGAGAAGAGGAACCGCCCTAAGAAGGTGGAGGTGCCAGTGATTGTGGTCCAGTAAAAATATGCGTGGGCTGTCATGTCCTTTGTGAAAGCCAAAGCCCCCTTGAGTAAGGGATTTTCTTGTGGCCCCCTGCCTTTATCTCCCACCTTCTCCAGCTGCTGTTTACCTTCACCTCTCTGGCTCTCCCACTGTGCTCAGGGCCCTTTGTCTGCCAACATCCTCCCAGCCCTGTCACTTCCACATACAGATCCATAAAGAGATGACTTACTACAGATGAATGCTCAGTCATGAATAGACTTTCTGCAGCACAAGGCATTTCAAGGATAAAGGAAAATTTCAAAAAATGTTTGATCATTGTTGTTAAAATCGTGTCTCTACCACCTTCTTGCAGACTGTTATCAAGCTGTTTGACAGCACTCCTGGGATGTCAATCCTTGGCATCACAAACATAGCAAAGCACAAAAACCTGGCTCTCTCCCCTCTGCTAACCAAAGCTCACTTCCTTGTAGCCTCAGAGCCTGTAGCCAAACTAGACAGGCTTCAAAAGTCACTTTGTATGATTAAAAACAAACAAACAAACAAACAAACAAAAAATCACCCTGACCTGTGAGCAGCTACGTGCTGGTGTGTGTCACATTGTCTGATTTCAAGACAACAAAAATGTATTGAAGGCTGGTCCTAGAACAAGCACCAGGAGAGGCATTGAGACCCAAAGATTAGAAAAATACTGTTCGGGTTCAGAGAGGCCCTTCATGTTCCTCTTTTTTCTGAGTCCTGAACCAGGTGATAGAGGAACCAGACTGAGATGAAAATATCACCTTCCTTGCTGCTAACACTGGTCTGGAGGATATAGATTGGACACCGAGGCAAAACGGGCATCTCATTTCTTCCTCCATGAACTGAACTTCCCGAACAAAAATAGGCTAAGCTATAGGAAAGCAAAGGAAACTTCTTTGTCATTACTGCATGAACAGAGATGAAGGTATATGGCCTGTGGGACAGACATCTCCAAGAGAGAAACTCAGAAGGAGCATGGGCAGTATGTGTGTGTAGTGACCCTGTATGTGTAGTGATGCTGTTGTGTGTGCGCACCCAGTCGTGAGTGACACCATGAACTGTAGCCTACAAGGCTCCTCTGTCCATGGGATCTGCCAGGCAGGAATACTGGAGTGGGTTGCTATTTCCTGCTCCAGGAGATCTTCTCAACCAGAGATCAAACCCAAGTCTCCTGCATTGCAGGCAGATTCTTTACTGTCTGAGCTACCAGGGGAGCCCTGTACCTAGTCTTATTAATCATAAAAGTACTTTTTTTCTTCCTGGAGGAGGAGGAAATAAGGGAAGTGGACAGAGAAAAGAGTAGAAGTTGTCTTCTCAGTACTGTGGACAGAGAATATTTCCTATGTTTTTAAACAATGCTCAGTTTCTTTAAAAAAATTTATTTATTTTGGCTGTACTGGGTCTTACTTATGACTCACAATGTCTTTGTTGTGGCATGTGGGGTTCTTAGTTGGGGCATGTGGGATCTAGTTTCCCGAGCAGGGATCAAAGCCGGGCACCCCCTGTATTGGAAACGCAGAGTCTTAGCCACTGGACCACTAGGGAAGTCCCTATTCTAAGTTCTCGGTCAAAGAAGACTAGAGAGATAGGAAGAACATGGTTTCTCCATCACCCTCCAACTATATAATCTCTCTCTCTTTTAGTTTCTAAATAACTTTATTTATTTTTGGCTGTACTGGGACTTCATTGCTGCACAGGCTTTTCTCTAGTTGTGGTGAGCAGGGGCTACTCTCTAGTTAGTATGGCTTCTCATTGCAGTGGCATCTCTTGTTATTGGACATGGGCTCTAGGGCTCATGGACTTCAGTAGCTGTTGCAGTCCCCGGGCTCTAGAGTGCAGGCTCCATAGTTGTGGCACATGAGCCTAATTGCTTTTCTGCTGTATTAGCAGGCAGATTCTTTACTACTGAGCCACCAGGGAAGCCAACCATAGCTCTATTAGCCCATGAGTTTTATAATCAGACCTCTGGCCATCTGAGGATGGGGCTGACCTCCTGAGATACATGTCTTGGAAGTGATAAGACAGAAGTGCCAGGGGTTATATTCCAAGCATCAAGGGCAATTCGTTCAACTTTCAGAATATCTTTCCCTTGTGTAGTGCTTCTGTGTACCTGCCTGGAAGCCAGTGGTGGGCTTTCCAGCTATGCCTGCAGAGGGTTCCATAAAGGGACAGAACAAGTCATTGATCAGATTAACTCCAGCAGTGTGCTTTGCTCAGAACCAAAGGCTTAGTTTTCTATTCTACTTCTCAGCTCAAGAATGTCCAGCTGTTTTGTTGTGAGCCCAAAATTTAGCATCAGAATATTACAGTAAAACCATGTGAGCAACATAAAATTGCCTTGAATTAGAATACTCCACCCATGATTAAATTCCAAAGTGAATTTAAGTTCCTATCTCAAGAAGCTTCAACAAATAATTACAACCCAGTCTGAGCATTTGCTTCCCCAGTGGCTCAGTGGTAAAGAATCCACCTGAAATACAGGAGATGTAAGAGATGCATGTTCAATCCTTGGGTCAGGAAGATATCCTGAAGGACAGCATGGCAACCCACTCCAGTATTCTTTCCTGGATAATCCTCTGGACAGAGGAGCCTGGTGGGCTACAGTCCATAGGGTTGCAAAGAGTCGGACATGACTAAAGCAACTGAGCACACACATTGAGCATTTTAGGTTAAAAATAAAAACACAACAACTTAGAGGGTTAATTCTATCTGAGACAGTGGGAAAAGTATTCACATAAGTAATAGCTTTTAAAATATCTTATTTTTAAAAATTTCAAACATACAGAAATGCTGCAAGAATAGTAAGCATTAACTCAGATTCACCAATATTAATATTTTGCTGTATTTGTTCTTTCTCTCTCTAGGTAGACACATGCTGCTGCTGCTAAGTTGCTTCAGTCGTGTCCGACTCTGTGCGACCCCATAGACAGCAGCCCACCAGGCTCCACCATCCCTGGGATTCTCCAGGCAAGAACATTGGAATGGGTTGCCATTTCCTTCTCCAATGCATGAAAGTGAAAAGTGAAAGTGAAGTCGCTCAGTCGTGTCTGACTCTTTGCGACCCCATGGACTGCAGCCTACCAGGCTCCTCTGTCCATGGGATTTGCCAGTCAAGAGTACTGGAGTGGGGTGTCACTGCCTTCTCCAACAATGTGTAGACACATACACACCTTTTTATTCCCCCAGCGGTGATGGGAGGCATATGGTGATCTTCATTCCTGGACCAGGGATGGAACACTTGTCCCCTGCAGTGAAAGAATGGATTTTTAACCACTGGACCACCAGGGAAGGTCCCCTTAACATACAAACACACACACACACACGCACACACACACACTATTATTTTTATTAATTTTGCTGAAACATCTTAAAGTTGCAAACATCATCACACTTTGCCCCTAGATACCTCAGGATGTCTCTCTTAAGAACAAGGACCTTTTGGGACTTCCATGGTGATCCAACGCTTAAGACTCTGAGCTTTCAATGCAGAGAGTGTGAGTTTGATCCCTGCTTGGGGAACACTAAGATCCCACATACCTCGTGGCATGGATTCACAACATATACTATTGTTTTAATGCTATTATTATATGGTAAAGGGTCTTTTTTTTTTCTAATATTATTGCCTGTTCAAAAAATGTATTTTATACCACATTTTTTCCAACCTATGAAGAACATCTAACCCAGGGTTTCACATTACATTTACTTGCTATGTTTCTTTAGTCTTCTTTAATCTAGAACATTTCCTCAGCCCGTCCCTCCCTCCTTCCTTTTTTTTCTCCCCATGATATTGACATTTTTAGAATATAGGTCAGTGTTCTGGTAAAATGTACCTCAGCATGGGTTTGATTGTTACCTTGTGGTTAGATTGCATGGTACTTTCTTTTCCCTTTGAAATAATTTCAAACTTACATAAAAGTCAGAATTATACAGAGTTTTGCAACTTCTTTTTTGTAAGTTCCAAATGATTCTTCTCCAGATTCACCAATTTTTAACATTTTATCACATCTACACTTGTCTTACCATTTTCTCTTTCTCTTCCTCTCCCTGTATGTGTGTTTTTATGTGTGTGTATAGAGAGTAGTTAAAGAGTCTGAACCAGTTAAAATAGTTTTACCCTGTAAGTAACACCTCTTAAATTTTTTAAAAAATACATATTTATTTGGCTGTGTTGAGGCTTAGTTGCAGCACTTGGGATCTTCACTATGTCGTCCCCGAGCTTCCACTGTACTGCACAGACTCTCTAGTTGTGGCTTGTAGATTCCAGAGCATGGAGGCTCAGTAGTTATGGCGTGCTGGCTTAGTTGCTTCATGGTATGTGGATTCTAGTTCCCTGACAAGGGATTGAACCTGCGTCCCCTGCATTACAAGGCAGATTCATAACCATTGGACCACCAGAGAATTCCCGATTTTTAAATTTTAAATTAAAATTGTGTGTGTATATTTAAGGTGTACAACATGATCTGGTATGCAGGTACATAGTATAATGGTTGTAATAGTCAAGCTAATCAACATGTTCATTTAACCACCCTGGAATTGTTAAACTTTTATTGTGGTGAAAGCTAACCTCTTAGCAAATTTCCAGTATTCAGTCCAGTGTTATTAACTGCAGCCATCATGTTGTACACTAGACCCCCAGAGTTAGTCATCTTGCAACTTTGTACTCTGACTTACATCTTATTTCCCCACCTCCACACCTCTAGAAACCACCATTTCACTCTCAGTTTCTCCATATTTGATATCATTAGAGTTTGCTATGGATGGAGGTTTGTCACATTGTACAGGAGACAGGGATCAAGACCATCTCCAAGAAACAGAAATGCAAAAAAGCAAAATGGCTGTCTGAAGAGGCCTTACAAATGGCTGTGAAAAGAAGAGAACTGAAAAGCAAAGGAGGAAATGAAGGATATAAGCATCAGAATGAGGAGTTCCAAAGAATAGCAAGGAGAGATAAGAAAGCCTTCCTCAGAGATCAAGGCAAAGAAAGAGAGGAAAATAACAGAATTGGAAAGACTAGAGATCTTTTCAAGAAAATTAGAGATACCAAGGGAACATTTCATACAAAGATGGGTTCGATAAACGACAGAAATTTTATGGACCTAACAGAAGCAGAAGATATTAAGAATACACAGAAGAACTGTACAAAAAAGATCTTCAAGACCCAGATAATCATGATGGTGTGATCACTCACCTAGAGCCAGACATCCTGGAATGTGAAGTCAAGTGGGCCTTAGAAAGCATCACTATGAACAAAGGTAGTGGAGGTGATGAAATTCCAGTTGAGCTATTCCAAATCCTGAAAGATGATGCTGTGAAAGTGCTGCACTCAATACGCCAGCAAATTTGGAAAACTCAGCATTGGCCACAGAAATGGAAAAGGTCAGTTTTCATTCCAATCCCAAAGAAAGACAATGCCAAAGAATGCTCAAACTACTGCACAATTGCACTCATCTCACACGCTAGTAATGCTCAAAATTCTCCAATCCAGGCTTCAGCAATACATGTACCGTGAACTTCCAGATGTTCAAGCTGGTTTTAGAAAGGCAGAGGAACCAGAGATCAAATTGCCAACATCTGCTGGATCCTGGAGAAAGCAAGAGAGTTCCAGAAAAACATCTATTTCTGCTTTATTGACCACTATGCCAAAGCCTTTGACTGTGTGGATCACAATCAACTGTGGAAAATTCTGAAAGAGATGGGAATACCAGACCACCTGACCTGCCTCTTGAGAAACCTATATGCAGGTCAGGAAGCAACAGTTAGAACTGGACATGGAACAATAGACTGGTTCCAAATGGGAAAAGAAGTATGTCAAGGCTGTATATTGTCACCCTGCTTATTTAACTTATATACAGAGTACATCATGAGAAATGCTGGGCTGGAAGAAACACAAGCTGGAATCAAGATTGCCGGGAGAAATATCAATAACCTCAGATATGTAGATGACACCACCCTTATGGCAGAAAGTGAAGAGGAACTAAAAAGCCTCTTGATGAAAGTGAAAGAGGAGAGTGAAAAAGTTGGCTTAAAGCTCAACATTCAGAAAACAAAGATCATGGCATCTGGTCCCATCACTTCACGGTAAATAGATGGGGAAACAGTGTCAGACTTTACTTTTTTGGGCTCCAAAATCACTTCAGATGGTGACTGCAGCCATGAAATTAAAAGATGCTTACTCCTTGGAAAGTTACGACCAACCTATATAGCATATTAAAAAGCAGAGACATTACTTTGCCAACAAAGGTCCGTCTAGTCAAGGCTATGGTTTTTCCAGTGGTCAAGTACGGATGTGACAATTGAACTGTGAAGAAAGCTGAGCACCGAAGAATTGATGCTTTTGAACTGTGGTCTTGGAGAAGACTCTTAAGAGTCCCTTGGACTGCAAGGAGATCCAACCAGTCCTTCCTAAAGGAGATTAGTCTTGTGTGTTCATTGGAAGGACTGATGCTACAGCTGAAACTCCAGTACTTTGGCCACTTCATGTGAAGAGTTGACTCATTAGAAAAGACCGTGATGCTGGGAGGGATTGAGGGCAGGAAGAGAAGGGGACGACAGAGGATGGCTGGATGGCATCACTGACTCGATGTACATGAGTTTGAGTAAACTCTGAGAATTGGTGATGGACAGGGAGGCCTGGCATGATGCGATTCATGAGGTAGCAAAGAGTTGGACACGACTGAGTGACTGAACTGAACTGAACTGATACTATTTTCCATATGGCTTTCTGACTTCACAGTGTCAACAAGGGTATACAAAGTTTCCCTTTGTTCCATATCTTTCCAACACTTTGTCCTTTTGATGGAGCCATCCTACAGGTGTGAAGTGAATTCTCATTGTGGTTTTGATATGCATTTCCCTGATGAATAACGATGTTTGGCACCTTTCTTGTACTTGTTGATGATTTGTCTTTGGAAAAATGTTTAGTTTTTTTCCCCATTTTTAATATGGGTGTGTGTGGTTTTTTTTTTTTTTTTTGGTCACTGAGTTGTAAGAGTTCTTTATATATATATATATATATATATTTAATTTTAACCTTTATCAAATATATGGTTTGAAAATATTTCCTCCTAATCTATAGGAGGAAATGTATTGCTTTTTCAATGTATTGTTTCCTTTGCAGTGCAGAAGCTTTATAGCTTGTTTATTTTTGCTTTTGCTGCCTGAGTTTTTGTTGTCATGTAAGTGATAGCTTTTTGAAAAAATTCTTGAGGAGTGAAGAAGCTTTGCAGTTGGACAAAACAACTTGGTCGTGAGAAGGGAATTAAAATCAGAGGGATCATCATGTCAGAAACATAAGCCAGTGTGTGTATGATGTAGCTGGTGAAGAGTCAATATTTTAGAGTAAGCAGGATGGGGGAGAAGGGACCAGGAAGGCAGCTCGGCTTTTTTCCATATGAAAAAAGAGATGTTGATGGTGTTAAAGCAAAGAGATGATAGCATCAGATGTAATTTCTAGAGAACTTAACTGCAGGGCAATTTGGAGGAGAAAGGGTAAAGCAGTGCAGCAAAGTGGACATTGCATTAGGCCAGATGGTGATGAAGACCTGAAAGAAGGGGATGTAGGGGAATGTTTGTTGAATTCCAATTACGTGCTGGCCATTTCTGCATATGGTAGCTCATTTAACTATCACAAAACCCAGAGGTCAGAGAAGTTAAGTAACTTGGCCCAAAAACAGTCATTTTAAATTTACGGTGTGGTTAATGTTTGAACCCAGGCCCATGTGACAGCATCATGAAGGATGGAGCAGGACTGATAGGATTCTGAGTATCAAGATCTGATAGCCAGTTGGACACAGTGGGCAAGCAAGGGAGACAGGAAAGATAACAGTTGATGTTAATAATGGAAATGGTTATAGGGAAGACAAAGAATTGGAGTAGATAGAGAAAATGATAATTCTGTTAACAGGCTCTATGAATTTGATTTTGAAGCCTTGGTTTTTTAACCCCCTGGGACAAGGTATCTAGAGAGTAGTTTGGCTCAAGAGCTCAGAAAAAAGGTCTGGGTTAGAAGCAGAGATGTGGCTACTGGAGTTTTGACTGCATTCACTGAGTGTTGAATGAGAGCAGAAGATGGCTGAGGGCAGGATCGCAGGCATGTGAACACTTATAGGGTGGTGGAGACAGAAGAGCTAGTAAAAGAAAAGAGTGGTGGGAGAGCTAAAATTGGACTATTTCAAGAAAGTAGGTGTCTATGTATTCTGCAAAAGGATTCCCAAAGGAAATGATTCATTGGGATTAATGACTAAGGAACTCACTAATTACCTTTATGAGAACAATTTCAGTAGATTGGAGCCTTCTTGGGTTCAAAGGGTGGATGGTGGTAGGGGAAGTGGATGCAGAGTCTCGATTATTATTCTAAGGATTTTAATTGGACATTCCTGGTGGTCCAGTGGTTAAGAATCCGCCTGCCAATGCAGGGGACATGGGTTGGATCCCTAGTTTGGGAAGATTCCACATGCGATGGGACAACCTGCAAGCCGCAACTACTGAGCCTCCGGCCTAGAGCCAAGGAGTCATAACTACTGAGCCTGTGTGCGGCAACTACTGAAGCCTGTGCTAACAACAAGAGAAGCAACCATCTAGAAGCCCTCACCCTACCACTAGAGAAAGCACATGTGTAGAAACAAAGACCCAGTGCAGCCAAAACTAAAAGAATTTTGGTGGATGGTGATCACAGTTAACATTATGAGGCTTTACTGTTTGCCAGGCGCTGGGCTAACAATTTCTATTCATTATCCAGGATAATCCTTACCATAGTCCTAATAGGTAGGTACGATCTTATTCCCTTTTTCTGATGAGGGAATTATAGCTGCAAGAATGCAGAGAGCTTAAGTAACATGCTGAAAGTTACACCACCAAGGGGCTTCCCAGGTGGCATTAGTGGTAAAAAACCTGCCTGCCAATGCAGGAGACAGAAGAGATGCAGGTTTGATTCCTGGGTTGGGAAGATCCCCTGGAGGAGTGCGTGGCAATCCACTCCAGTATTCTTGCCTGGAGAATCCCATAGACAGATGAATCTGGTGGGCTACAGTCCACAAGGTCACAAAGAGTTGGACAAGACTGAAGCAACTTAGCATGGATGCATACCACCAGTAATAGAATAAGGATCAAAAATCTCAACCTTTCTTACTTCAAAGGCTGTGTTACAAGATGATGGTGCTTTAGGCCTGAGTCTGTATATAAGCAGTAGAGGAAAATCCCTGTGGTGAGGATGATACTGACTTTATGTAGCAAAGAGAGAATAGTTGATGGAACCAGGTCTAAAGGAAAGATATTAGATCTCATTAAAATAAAAACAAAAACAGAGTGCCTATTTTGGGACTTCTCTTTGTCAAAAGCCAGGTATGTACCCAGATGTCAGCTGAAGTAGCATTCTTTTTTGAGATTTAAGTAAAATTGGCTTGTCTCCATTCCATATCCACTGAGGAGTTCAGTGCCTGCTCCAAAATCTCTGGTAATTCCTGGGAGGTAATCTTATGGTTTGTTTGGCTTTTGCATTTCTGCTTCCACTAAATTTTATTTATTTCTCTTTGATCTTCATTGTGGCATGTGGAATCTAGTTTCCTGACCAGCAATGGAACCTGGAGCCCCCTGCTTTGGGAGCAGGAAGTCTTAACCACAGGATAGGACCACCGGCAAAGTCCCAAATTCTTCATCTCACTTGTACCTCAGTTCCCATGTTCTTATTCCTTGGTTCAATGTTGACCCAGTTGTAGAACTCAGACCTACCCCAGAACTTTTTTTCTTGGATTTTCCTCAAAATCACTCACACAAGCATTTATGCATGTGTCAGGTATTACTGAGGGCTTAGGAGATTTTATACCCTTAGCAACACAACAATGTAAAGTCCAAGAATAGATATTTCTATTTTAAACATACTTTCAGTTCCCTGGAGGTGGGGTTGGTCCTCCTGGCCAACGCCCTTGGCCTCGGGCGTGGGGTTGCTCCTCCCGGCTGCCACCCCTGGCCTCTGGAGTGGGGGCGTGGGGTAGCTCCTCCCGCCAGCCGCCCCTGGCCTCGGGCTTAGGGGCGTGGGGTAGCACCTCCTGCCCGCCGTCCCTGGCCTCAGGCTTGGGGTGTGGGGTATCTCCTCCTGGCCACCGCCCCTGGCCTCGAACGTGGGTTAACTCCTCTCGTCACCGCACCTGACCTCGGACGCTGGGTATCTCCTCTCAGCTGCCCCGCCCTGACCTCGGATGTGGGGTAGCTCTTGGCGGTTCCTGCGCCGTCGCAGTCTGGTACTCTTGGCCACTGCTCCTGACCTCAGACGTGGGGTAACTCCTCTTGGCTGCTGCCCTTCGGGGATGGGGTCTTCCTGGCTTCTGCCCCTGACCTCAGACGTGGGGTGGCTCCTCTCGACCGTGCTTAGCATGCCCATTGCAGCCGCCTGTGCTTTAGGGTGGGAGAACTGACCCCACGCCCAAGGAACTGTGGCTGCACGGGCACAGGAGGGCCTGGAGGAGCTATCCCACATTGAAGGTCAGGAAGGGCGGCAGTGAGGAGATACCCCTCGTCCAAGGTAAGGAGCAATGGCTGCACTTTGCTGGAACAGCCGTGAAGAGATACCCCACGCCCAAGATAAGAGAAACTCAAGTATGACGGTAGGTGTTGCAAGAGGGCATCATAGGGCAAACACACTGAAACCATACTAACAGAAAACTAGTAAATCTAATCACACTGGGACCACAGCCTTGTCTAACTCAATGAAACTAAGCCATGCCCGTGGGGCAACGGAAGACAGGTGGTTCATGGTGGAGAGGTCTGACAGAATGTGGTCCACTGGAGAAGGGGATGGCAAAACACTTCAGTATTCTTGCCGTGAGAACCCCATGAACAGTATGAAAAGGCAAAATGATAGGATACTGAAAGAGAAAATCCCCAGGTCAATAGGTGCGAATATGCTACTGGAGATCAGTGGAGAAATAACTCCAGAAAGAATGAAGGGATGGAGCCAAAGCAAAAAGAATACCCAGCTGTGGATGTGACTGGTGATAGTAGCAAGGTCTGATGCTGTAAAGAGCAATATTGCATAGGAACCTGGAATGTCAGGTCCATGAATCAAGGCAAATTGGAAGTGGTCAAACAAGAGATGGCAAGAGTGAGTGTTGACATTCTAGGAATCAGTGAACTAAAATGGACTGGAATGGGTGAATTTAACTCAGATGACTATTATATCTACTACTGTGGGCAGGAATCCCTCAGAAGAAATGGAGTGGCCATCATGGTGAACAAAAGAGTCCGAAATGCAGTACTTGGATGCAATCTCAAAAACTACAGAATGATCTCTGTTTGTTTCCAAGGCAAACCATTCAATATCACAGTAATCCAAGTCTATGCCCCAACCAGTAATGCTGAAGAAGCTGAAGTTGAACGGTTCTATGAAGACCTACAAGACCTTTTAGAAATAACACCCAAAAAAAGATGTCCTTTTCATTACAGGGGACTGGAATGCAAAAGTAGGAAGTCAAGAAACACCTGGAGTAACAGGCAAATTTGGCCTTGGAATACAGAATGAAGCAGGGCAAAGACTAATAGAGTTTTGCCAAGAAAATGCACTGGTCATAACAAACACCCTCTTCCAACAACACAAGAGAAGACTCTATACATGGACATCACCAGATGGTCAACACCAAAATCAGATTGATTATATTCTTTGCAGCCAAAGATGGAGAAGCTCTATACAGTCAGTAAAAACAAGACCAGGAGCTGACGGTGGCTAAGACCATGAACTCCTTATTGCCAAATTCAGACTTAAATTGGAGAAAGTAGGGAAAACCACTAGACCATTAAGGTATGACCTAAATCAAATTCCTTATGATTATACAGTGGAAGTGAGAAATAGATTTAAGGGCCTAGATCTGATAGATAGAGTGCCTGATGAACTATGGAATGAGGTTCGTGACATTGTACAGGAGACAGGGATCAAGACCATCCCCATGGAAAAGAAATGCAAAAAAGCAAAATGGCTGTGTGGGGAGGCTTTACAAATAGCTGTGAAAAGAAGAGAAGTGAAAAGCAAAGGAGAAAAGGAAAGATATAAACATCTGAATGCAGAGATGCAAAGAATAGCAAGAAGAGATAAGAAAGCCTTCCTCAGTGATCAATGCAAAGAAATGGAGGAAAACAACAGAATGGGAAAGACTACGGATCTCTTCAAGAAAATCAGAGATACCAAAGGAACATCTCATGCAAAGATGGGCTCGATAAAGGACAGAAATGGTATGGACCTAACAGAAGCAGAAGATATTAAGAAGAGATGGCAAGAATACGCAGAAGAACTGTACAAAAAAATCTTCATGATCCAGATAATCACGATGGTGTGATCACTCACCTAGAGCCAG
The DNA here is from genome assembly GCF_003369695.1 of Bos indicus x Bos taurus. Taxonomy (NCBI): domain Eukaryota; kingdom Metazoa; phylum Chordata; class Mammalia; order Artiodactyla; family Bovidae; genus Bos; species Bos indicus x Bos taurus. The sequence goes on along the minus strand of NC_040090.1, from coordinate 84,157,540 downwards.
ACATCCTGGAATGTGAAGTCAAGTGGGCCTTAGAAAGCATCACTACCAACAAAGCTAGTGGAGGTGATGGAATTCCAGTTGAGCTATTCCAAATCCTGAAAGATGATGCTGTGAAAGTGCTGCACTCAATATGCCAGCAAATTTGGAAAACTCAGCATTGGCCACAGGAATGGAAAAGGTCAGTTTTCCTTCCAATTCCAAAGAAAGGCAATGCCAAAGAATGCTCAAACTACTGCACTATTGCACTTATCTCACACGCTAGTAAAGTAATGCTCAAAATTCTCCAAGCCAGGCTTCAGCAATATGTGAACTGTGAACTTCCAGATGTTCAAGCTGGTTTTAGAAAGGCAGAGGAACCAGAGATCAAATTGCCAACATCGGCTGGATCATGGAAAAAGCAAGAGAGTTCCAGAAAAGCATCTATTTCTGTTTTATTGACTATGCCAAAGCCTTTGACTGTGTGGATCACAATAAACTTTGGAAAATTCTGAAAGAGATGGGAATACCAGACCATCTGATCTGCCTCTTGAGAAATTTGTATGCAGGTCAGGAAACAACAGTCAGAACTGGACATGGAACAACAGACTGGTTCCAAATAGGAAAAGGAGTTCATCAAGGCTGTATATTGTCACCCTGTTTATTTAACTAATATGCAGAGTACATCATGAGAAACGCTGGACTGGAAGAAACACAGCTGGAATCAAGATTGCTGGGAGAAATATCAATAACCTCAGATACGCAGATGACACCACCCTTATGGTAGCAAGAGAAGAGGAACTAAAAAGCCTCTTGATGAAAGTGAAAGTGGAGAGTGAAAAAGTTGGCTTAAAGCTCAACATTCAGAAAACTAAGATCATGGCATCTGGTCCCATCACTTCATGGGAAATAGATAGGGAAACAGTGGAAACAGTGTCAAACTTCATTTTTCTGGGCTCCAAAATCACTACAGATGGTGACTGCAGCCATGAAATTAAAAGACGTTTACTCCTTGGAAGGAAAGTTATGACCAACCTAGACAGCATATTCAAAAGCAGAGACATTACTTTGCCAACAAAGGTTTGTCTAGTCAAGGCTATGGTTTTTCCTGTGGTCATGTATGGATGTGAGAGTTGGACTGTGAAGAAGGCTGAGCACCGAAGAATTGATGATTTTGAACTGTGGTGTTGGAGAAGACTCTTGAGAGTCCCTTGGACTGCAAGGAGATCCAACCAGTCCATTCTGAAGGAGATCAGCCCTGGGATTTCTTTGGAAGGATTGATGCTAAAGCTGAAACTCCAGTACTTTGACCACCGCATGCAAAGAGTTGATTCATTGGAAAAGACTCTGATGCTGGGAGGGATTGGGGGCAGGAGGAGAAGGGGACGACAGAGGATGAGATAGCTGGATGGCATCACTGACTCGATGGGCGTGAGTCTCAGTGAACTCTGGGTGTTGGTGATGGACAGGGAAGCCTGGCGTGCTGCGATTCATGGGGTCACAAAGTGTCAGACATGACTGAGTGACTGATCTGATCTGATCTGATCAGTTCCCTGATCCCTGGACCTCTCTCCCTAATCTTGAACCCCCCATTTTTGTTTGAGCCTCATCTCTCTTTACTGCCTCACTCACCCCATCTCATCCCTGTCCTCATTTTATTGGTCTCTCTCTCTCTCTCTTTTTTTTTCCCAAATGTAAATCTGTTGAGCTATCTCTTTGTTTCAGTTTTATTGTAAGGCTAGCTTTCTTCTTTCATATTTCAGGTGTTCATATCACATACTTTCCTCAATAAGGCATTTTCTGTCCCTAAGAGGAGCCCTGGCATCAACTGGTAAAACAATAATTTTGCACCCCAATGTTTATGTTGTTGTTGTTCAGTCTCCAAATCATGTCTGACTCTTTGTGACACCATGGACTGCAGCACACCAGGCCTCCCTGTCCCTCACCATCTCCTGGAGTTTGCTCAAGTTCATGTCCATTGAATTGGTGATGCCATCCAACAATATTTATAGACAGGTTTAAAAGTTGGAAGAGGGAATTTAGAAAAGATTCTGTCTGACCTGCCTTCTTAGTGCAGTGGGCAGCCCATCAGTCTCATAAAAGGGATTCTGTCTGTTGCTTCTGTTTTCTCTGTGAATATAAGACATGCTCCTCTGTTGAGGTAAGGATGGGCTTAGTTAGGATCTGACAGCCACGATGAGGGATTCTGTCAATAGAAATTAACCGGATTTCTAAAATATTATAAAATACTGTACTTACATAGGACAATTCCTTTAACTAAAGACTGCAGGCTTGTAAAACTGATTCCTTTGCTAGAGCTGGATTTTTCAGTTTTCTGAGTACTCTGGTCAACATGAGAGAAGTAGAAAAAGCAACAGAGAAGGACGAAGTCAACGTATGCAAACTGAAGCCAGGATAACAGACATCATAGACCTGGCTAATCCTTTCTCTCTCCCAACATCTACATGAATATACGTTAAGCAGTTGTGGCATTGTGCTGAGGCCAGAGACCTGTTTACCTTGCAGCCGAAAAAGGAGTTACACGAGTTATTTATTGTTCCGTAACACATTACCTCACACTTCGTCATTTAACACACAGCTGTTTATTATATCTCAGTGTCTGTGTCTCAGGAATTCAGCAGCTGCCTAGCTGGGCAGTTCTGGCTCAGGGTCTTCCATGAGGCTGCACTCATCCAAAGGCTTGAATGGGGCTGAGAGGTCTGCTCCCAGTGTCACTCACCTGGCTGTGGGCAGGAGGCCTCATTTCCCATCACAAGGACCTCTCTGTCATGTTACTTGTGACATTGCAGATGGCTTCTTGCAGAGGGAGGGGTGGAAGAATGAAAGAGCAACCATGTGACAGCTGAAAAGCCTTGTATGACTTAATCTCAGGAGTAACATGTTATCACTTTTCCTGTGTTCTCTTGGTCATATAGACCATCCCTGGTACCATGTGGGAGGGGCCCAAAAGGATGTGAATACCAGGAGGCAAGGATCACTAAAGATATATTGGAGGCCTGCTAGCATAGGAGTCTTTCCACAAATGTTTTTTACAAGTGTGTCTGTGTGGGCTCATGCTTAATTCATTTTAACATTGAGGTATAATTGTTTTACAGTGTTTTGTTTCTGCTGTACAACAAAGTGAATCAGCCATATGTGTGTATATATACCCCCTCCCTGTTGATCCTTCTTCCTGCCACCCTCCATTCCACCCCTCGAGGTCATCACAGAGCATGGAGCTGAGCCTCCTGTGCTATACAACAGCTTCCCACTAATTGTCTGTTTTACACATGGTAGTTGTACATATGTCAATTCTAATATCCTAGTTCATTCCATCCCCTCCTCTCTCCCACTCCATGTCCACACATCCTTTCTCTACATCTGCATCTCTATTCCTGCCCTGCAAATAGGTTCATCTCATGAAGGAGTATATTTAGTTAATTGACTTTTGGATTGACTGGACTAGTAAGACATAAAATAACTGATAATGCTGGGGGGCAAATAGGAATGTTTCAGTATTTTGCAACATGAAGAAGACAAAAAACTGCCATTTACCATTACTATAACTCCATAAAAATACCTTTTAACACAAGAAAAGGGAAAGGACATAATCTCAAAGTAAAGGACAAATAAACTGTAATAATAATAATAAAATATACTCAAATTACTGCACAATTGCACTAATCTCACACGCTAGTAAAGTAATGCTCAAAATTCTCCAAGCCAGACTTCAGCAGTATATGAACCATGAACTCCCAGATGTTCAAGCTGTTTTTAAAAAGGCAGGGGAACCACAGATCAAACTGACAACATCTGCTGGATCATCAAAAAAGCAAGAAAGTTCCAGAAAAACATCTATTTCTGCTTTATTGACCACTATGCCAAAACCTTTGACTGTGTGGATCACAATAAATTGTGGAAAATTCTGAAAGAGATAGGAATACCAGACCACCTGACCTGCCTCTTGAGAAACCTATATGTAGATCAGGAAGCAACAATTAGAACTGGACATGGAACAACAGACTGGTTCCAAATAGGAAAAGAAGTATGTCAAGGCTGTATATTGTCACCCTGCTTATTTAACTTCTATGCAGAGTACATCATGAGAAACGCTGGGCTGGAAGAAGCACAAGCTGGGATCAAGATTGCCGGGAGAAATATCAATAACCTCAGATATGCAGATGACACCACCCTTATGGCAGAAAGTGAAGAGGAACTCAAAAGCTTCTTGATGAAAGTGAAAGAGGAGAGTGAAAAAGTTGGCTTGAAGCTCGACATTCAGAAAACAAAGATCATGGCATCTGGTCCCAACACTTCATGGGAAATAGATGGGGAAACAATGGAAACAGTGGCAGACTTTACTTTTTTGGGCTCCAAAATCACTGCAGATGGTGACTGCAGCCATCAAATTAAAAGCTGCTTAGTCCTTGAAAGGAAAGTTATGACCAACCTAGATAGCATATTCAAAAGCAGAGACATTACTTTGCCAACAAAGGTCCGTCTAGTCAAGGCTATGGTTTTTCCAGTGGTCATGTATAGATATGAGAGTTGGACTATGAAGAAAGTTGAGTGCCAAAGAATTGATCCTTTTGGACTTTGGTGTTGGAGAACACTCTTGAGAGTCCCTTGGACTGCAAGGAGATCCAACCAGTCTGTTCTGAAGGAGACCAGTCCTGGGTGTTCATTGGAAGCACTGATGCTGAAGCTGAAACTCCAGTACTTTGGCTACCTCATGCGAAGAGTTGACTCATTGGAAAAGACTCTGATGTTGGGAGGGATTGGGGGCAGGAGGAGAAGGGTACGACAGAGGATAAGATGGCTGGATGGCATCACCAACTTGATGGACATGGGTTTGGGTAAACTCCAGAATTTGGTGATGGACAGGGAGGCCTGACGTGCTGCGATTCATGGGGTCACAAAGAGCTGGACACGACTGAGCAACTGAACTGAATAAATTTAACTTTATTAAAAACTCAGTAACTTGCCTTTGCTTATCTCATTTAACTGTTGTCTGATGAAAACTCCATTCTATCTACAAACTGTTATTCAAGAACCACTGAGACAGACATAGAATGTCTTTAGAGTTGACTATGAGAATCATTTAGAAACATATAGTCCATTCAAAGTAACTGAAAAGGGAAGAAATAGAAATGGTTAATACATACAGATAGCAGTTTTATAAAATTGTGGTTATGAGCTGGAAGGAAGCCACAGAATTGGCAAATATTTAATTTATCAGGTTTTCTGAGTTTTGTTTTTTTTTTTTTTTTTTGCTAATTTGTGTTCCTACTGATGTTTCAGTCAGTCAGTTCAGTCTCTCAGTCTTGTCCGCCTTGATTGTTAGCCACCTGCACTGCAGGACCGCCCGGGTTCTACTCAGTCTTGTCTCTGGGAAGAGGGTGGAGCCTTCTTGTGCAGGAGTCATGAAACCCAGGAGACAGAGCCCTCCTCCGAGGACAGGACACCCCATATATCTGCAGAGCGGCCAGGGCCAACCACCAGCTCAGCCTGCTAGGGTTCACACGCTGCTCTGCTCGACAGTTTTTTGAGGAAAACTGTGCTGCACAGGAGATGGAAGTGTGGAATCTCCCCGGGCCACACCTGTCTTCCCTCCCGTCTCCCCTCCCTCCTGACAGAACCACTCCTTTCTCTGCTCCACTTCTACCCAAGGGCCTGGGGCCAGAGCACACTTGGGAATTGGGTGGGGGTACAACAAAGTCCCTCCGTGGACTGTGGACCCTCACGGGTCTTCTGGGGACCACAAAGGACTCCGGGTTGGTCGTGCCCACCCCCAACCATCACCTCCCACTCCCCTCACAGAGTGCAGCTTCCATTTCTCTCCCCCTCCTTACCGGAGGCTCTTTCCTCCGGAAGAAGGTGTCAGAGACAAGGTGACCAATTACTCTGGGAGGTCCTGCTAAATACGCCGAGCCTGCCCTGCCTGGGAGGCAGGTTTTCAGTCCCCACTGCCTTCCTCCTGAGCCAGCATAGTGCCCCCCACCCAGCCCACACTGTCCACAAGCCCCACTCAGAGATCCCACCGGTGCTGCTAAGTCACTGCCATGACCTCTCAAGAGCTGCCTCCTGGAGATATCCCTCCTTCGCACCAGCCGCTGCAGCCCACTGTCTTCAGAGCACAGCAGCCCCTCCTGCCCCACAGCTGCTTCCTCTTCTCATCTCCCACTATCACTGACACACAGGGGACTGGTGACCTGGCCCCAGCCTCCTCCATCTGAACCCCCCAACCGTGCCAGGCCTTCGGGCCCAGGCACCAAGGCCCTCCTCGTTACCCAAACCCCTCAAGATCAGGAGACCGTGTCCACTTCCTCTTCCTCCAGTGTCTACACAGTCCTCCTCACACTCACCTTGCCCACCCAGGGAGCAGGGGTTCTCCACCTCTGACAGCACCAGCCCCTCACCCTGAAGGAGCTCTGCCAGCAAGTCCGGCCATGTCCCCTATCTGTTCTGCAGGGCACGTGCTCTCCTTGAACACCACCCATCGTGGTTTCAAACACAGGGCCAGTTTCTGGCTCTGCCTTTGTCTCTAGTGATATCCCTTTTATCTAGAAGAAGGCTGGGCAGGGGCCCTGGACCGCGAGGATCACCTAAGCACACAAATGCAGAAATATGTGTATGCGCTCCAAATGGTCTCCTAAGTCAGGATTCTAGGACCAGCTGATTTCCTACAAATGAATGAATGTCACCAGTTAAGCACTTTAATCACCTTTGATGAAGTTTATCTCTCACTTGTGACCATTTTCCATGAAGAAGCCAAAGAAACATTTAAATACTTAATAAGAATTACTGTCGCTACAATGAGTAAGAAAAAATCAGGATTCTTAGTAATCTGCTTGCCTCATCTACAAGCCAGGTGATTTCTCCCACGGCAGCCAAAGGCGAGTCATGTCTCAGTCTCCATTCATGTAAAAAAGACTACAGGTTATTAACCTGCGACTCTTAAGAAACATCAATATCACAGTCTGTCAGGTCCCTCAAATGAATACACCCAAATATCAACTGGTCGGCCCCCAATTCCAAACCTCCGCCTGTGGTTTTGAGTTTCGTCAATACTGTGACCACCACTCTCCCTGGTACCAAGTTCGACCCTAAGGCACGATGCTTGTCTCTTCCCTCTCACTGGCCACTAAGCTACAGGCCCCTTGAGGTGCGACCATGACAGTCATCATGTGGACAGTCATACTGTCCACACACCATACAGGCCCATGTCACACTCGACAGCGCTGAGAGGAGCTGCCCAGGGGAGCAGCCTACCCGTGGTGGAGGGGAGCCCCTCACAGCCTCGTCTCATCCAGTTTGGCTCTCAGGGTTTCCAGGTTTAGAATCAGCTGGTCCTATGAAACAGCAAATGACACAGCCTGCACCGCTTGCTTTCTGGATATAAAATGACTTGCACCAAAATGTACATAACAAGTTACATTAGTAGTTACCAACTCCAAACATTTTAATTATGAGAAAATGTTCTCTAAGAGTCCCATAGCAAATATAAACACTCAGAGCAATCTTAATCCTTATAAACCATGATGAATAGGAAGTTCCATCTCAGGTGTATAAAAGGTTTCTCTGGAGGAAACATGGCGAGCTATTAACAATGATGAAGTCTGTAGAGAGAAGCTGGACTTAGGGTGGGGGTTGTGTGTGGGGGGACAGGACTCACTCTATTGCCCTTGCTCCTCTCATTGCTTTAAACTGTCTCCATGGAGCTCATCTGCATTCCTGGGCATTCCTCACATTCATTCCTCTACACCCCACTTCACTTCCTCACGGGGTAAAACAAGTCAAATGGGCCAGGTTTCCGAGTCGCTCGATTCAGCCTGGCAGCTCTGTGCTGTCGGCCACAGCAGTCACTCGCCTCGTGCAGCCCCTGAGCACGTGAGACAGGCCGGTGCAAAGCTCAATGTGGAAATCACAGAAAAGATTTCAAGACTCGCGGTGAAAGAAGGACGTCAAGTAGCCTGTTGGTTTTTAGGAAATTTTAGATTGTGTATGTGGCTCGTATTATCTTTCTGACACACAGCACAGTCCATGTGAAAGGTTCACACTTTGTCTCAGCTTTCTGGTGAACCCAGAAAGGACTGCTTAGAATTCTGAACCACACACAATGGCCACACACTAAATCCATCTATAACGCAAACACATTCAGTGTTCAAAACCAGAAATGCTATACGTGTTACAGCAGTGGATTAGCCATAAGGAAAACGTAACTCGACTTCTGCTAAGCATCTTTAGTGACTGAAACAATGAACCCAGCTCAGTTCAGCTCTTAAGAAATTTCTAAAGGATTTAGAGATTTAAGTACCTTGTCATTTTGCATTTCTTCTAATTGCCTTTTCGTTTTTTCAACTTCCCATAGGAGAGAATTCTGAAAAAGATACACACAGTGCTTTAGGGTCAATTCTTACAGACGCTGTGTAGACTGCGGGATGGCTACTCTTCTGTCTAAAAGTATAAAGCACCTACGGAGGAGGGGTGGACCTCGAGCCCAGAGTGAAGTACTGGCACGAGGCCGGATAACAACTTTTAACATTAACTTGTATACAGACAATGTCCTCCTTCCCCGACTGATCTTCCACATACAAGGAGGCCAGGTCCCTGGGGTAAGTGAAACTGCTTTATACTTGTTTTCAGCTTTTGCAGTTCAGTGGTCACTCAGGAAACTGGTGCACGATTCACATGCCAAATTCAAGCCTAGGACAAAACTATCCCCACCTCAGGGCCAACCCACAGGTCAGGGTGAAGTGAGGGGACCACCCTGTGTGGTCTCTAGTGAGGTGTGTGTTACATCTTGGGTTTTGTTGGGGGGAAAAGTGCCTCAGAACTTGTAGTGACCACTGGTTTCTCTCCGACAAGCGTTGCCCAAGCACCAACCTCAGGGAAGGTTGTGGGCCTCGTTCTGGGCCTCGTTTTTAGGGCACTGGTGCTGGGACAGATCTTCACCAGACCTGAACCAGAGTGTTGCCCACTGAGCTGCTCTGATGGAGGTTCTCAGACATTTTCCAAAGCAAATGAAAAGAGAGAAGGCTGGAGTTGGAATATGAGAATGCTTGCTTTTACTTGCTTCAATTTTTTCTATCACATTATATAAAAGATCCTGAACTAAACTTCTTGATTTGGCTGTATTGGGCCTTAGCTGCATCACACGGGATTCCTTTGACATGATTGCCATGTGGCATATGGGATCTTAGCTCCCCAACCAGGAATCGAACCTGCGTCCCTGACCTTGCAAGGCAGACTCTCAGCCACTGGACTGCCAGAAAAGCCCCAGAAATAAACTTCTAAGAAAGAAACGAAAGGGTGAGGGTGGACCTAGAAGAAAGTTCTAGCACAGTGGCTGGTAACATCGGGGCCGTTGGTGGATCCGGCTCACTGATGCTTTCTATAAGGGTTTTGGGCACACATCTATGTCTGTTCCTTTACACACTTCCTGTGGACACTGTCACACTTATTGACTAGCATGAAATGCTGCTACTCAATTATTCATAACCAGTAAAGAAATTCACTCTGGGGCCCTCTATGGGAACAGTTTTCCAATTCCTGGCCTGGAGATTTCCCCCACACACAGACCGGGCCAGGCCAGGCCACACCAGGCCAGATGCAGCTCTTTCTAAAGGGGCCATGGGGCTGGGTCACCTTATTCTCCAGAGCAGCCATTCTCTTCTTCAGATGAAGCTGAAGCCTCTCATCTGATTCAGACAGAAGCTTATACAGGTATCTGATAAGCATTTATTGTGTTCTTCATTCATTTTTTTCTCCCTGCCTTGCCTAAAACAGGAAAAACAAAAACTCATAAACTTTAAGAGCAAAGTACAGTCCTTCTTTTAAAAGCACCAGGGAGTGGTGACGTGAGCAGCCTGTGCCCTGGTTCCTGAGGCGGTCCCCTCCCACGGCCATATCTGGTGGGCTCTTGAGCATCACCAGAGCAGATGGGCAGGTGCAGAGGGAGGCAGGGAGTTCACTTGTCAAAGGTCACTCCCAACGCTTCTCTTTGGCAGAGCACCTGGGGGGCCTTACTGTCACCAGCCATTACCTGTCAGAGGGGCTCAGGGAGCAAGCAGATTTACACTCTGAAACAAGCAGACTTTAAAGGGGATCAGCATACACACACGTTGGTAGAGGAATTTCCCAGTATATAAACAGAAGCTTAAGTCTGGATTAAGGGGGTAAAATGAATTCAATTTATAAAGCAAAAGTGGAGGAAATTCATTCTGGGAAAAAAGCTAGTGGAGATAGACTTTCACATATTTTTCTGTATCTGCAACATCACTTGAATTCTTTGTAATGATTGCTGTTGTACAGTCGCTCTGTTGTGTCAGAATTTTTGTGACCCCATGGACTGCAGCACGCCAGGCTTCCCTGTCCTTCACTATCTCCCAGAAGTTGCTCAAACTCATGTCCATTGAGTCAGTGATGCCATCCAATCATCTCGTCCTCTGTCGAACCTTCTCCTCCTGCCTTCGATCTTTCCCAGCATCAGGGTCTTTTCCAATGTGTCAGTTCTTCGCATCAGGTGGCCAAAGTATTGAACCTTCAGCCTCAGCATCAGTACTTCCAATGAATATTCAGGACTGATTTCCTTTACGATTGATTGGTTTGATCTCCATGCAGTCCTGGGGACTCTCAAGAGTCTTCTCCAACACCTCAGTTCAAAAGCATCGATTCTTTGGTGCTCAGCCTTCTTTATGGTCCAACTCTCACATCCATACATGACTATTGGAAAAACCATAGCTTTAACTAGGTGTTCCTTTGATGGCAAAGTAATGTCTCTGCTTATTAATATGTTGTCTAGGTTGGTCATAGATTTTCTTCCAATGATAATTCATATTCAGTTCAGTTCACTTGCTCAGTCGTGTCTGACTGTGGGACCCCATGGACTGCAGCATGCCAGACTTCCCTGTCTATCACCAACTCCCAGAACTTGCTCAAACTCATGTCCATTGAGTTGGTGATGCCGTCCAACCATCTCATCCTCTGTCATCCACTCTCTTCCTGCCTTCAATCTTTCCCAGCATCAGGGTCTTTTCCAATATAAAAATTCATATTAAAAAATTGGAAATAATCACCTCAAGCAATTTTTAAATGTAATACCAAAGTTGGCAAGTCCGTGTTTTATAAAATAAGCATCAATTTCTCTGTTATAGAACCTACTGTTTTAGCTGTTTTAGGACATACTGTATAAAAAAAAATGGAGAGAAGACAAAAGAATGATCTATTTGGCTCTGTGTTAGAAATTGCTGAGACTAATTGACGGGTCATGGGTATTTATTATACTACTCCATCCACTTTTGTGCATGTTTGAAATTTTCCATCATAATACATTTAAAAACAGTTTATTTTCTGTCAAAACAGAGTCTTCTCCAGCAACACAATTTGAAAGCATCAGTTCTTCAGTGCTCAGCCTTCTTTGTGGTCCAACTCTCATACCAGTACGTGACTACTGGTAAAACCATAGCTTTGACTATATGGACCTTTGTCGGCAAAGTGATGTCTCTACTTTTCAATATGCCGTCTGTGTTTGTCATAGCTTTCCAAGGAGCAAGCATTTTTAAATCTCATGGCTGCAGTCTACATCTGCAGTGATTTTTGAGCCCAAGGAAACAAAACCTGTCACAGCTTCCACAATAAGGCATCGACATTCAAATATTTTTAAAGCAAAACAAAAGTTTACTTTGAATTGGCTTAGTCATAAACAGCATCCCAATCTCAACAGCCTCTGAGCAGCAGTTCTGAAAGTAAGGACGTGCATCCTGATCAGGAGACATTGAGCTCTCTGCCTAAGCGGGGAGGGTGCCTCACCACAAGTCTCACAATGGGAGTCAGAACCACTACCCCCTCTGAGCCCGCCTGTGAAGCTCTGCAGTCCAGGCCCAAGAACACAGGCATAGTGGGGACAGTACTGACATGTGAGGCTGGACCTGGGATCCCCACTCCATTTCCTGGATGGTCTGTATCTCGCTGTGGTCAACCCTCCTGGGAAAGCTCTCTCAGGACTCGGTAATGGGAGCCTCCACCATCACGCTTTTCTGACGCACCTTCAGTCTCAGTGCAACTATGGTTCTCCTCCTCCCTAGGAGCAGCCATTCTACACACACACCGTGTCTGGACCAGCAGTTTGGCATGTGGGACTCCAGCGCCACGTCTGAGGCAAGCAGGCTCCACACCTGGGCACCATGCCTTCAGTTTCATGGGCCCCAGGCTGTCACCCTCAGGTTTGTCTGTGGGGCAGTCGTGAGGTCCACCTATATCCCAAGCAGCTCCCTGGACTGGCTGGTCAGAGCAACAAGCAGCCTCTTCGAACGTGGGGATGCCCTGGCCCCTGCTCACCGCCTATGGGCGACCACCTATGGCCCTGCTCCTGAGGAGGCGGGTGCCCGGATGAGCCACACATGCACACACTCGGCAGCAGAGACAGGAGAAAGGCAGCACCAGCCCCCGCCCAAGCCACGTCTCCCTCCCAGACGCGGCCTCCCAGTCAGCACACGCACTGTAGCTCCTTGTTCTTCTCCTCCAGTTAGGCCTCCATCTGGCGCAGCCTCTCCTCCATGTTGCCATGTCTCTCTCCAGCCTGTCAGCCAAGAACAGCATCAGCTCTGATCACAACGACCCTGTCCTGATGGCACGTGGGCTGTGACCACAGGGGCGACAAGTGGGCCATGCTCTGTGCGGACCACAGGCCCTGGGTTCTCGGGGGGCACCCCCACACGCCTGCTTACGCAGGCTACATGGCTTCGTGTATGACACGTGGGTCACGGAGGGTGCTGGTTACCAGCTCCTGAGAGGAGACGTGCTCCCCCCCACCGCAGGCCCCACACCTGTGGCCGCTGCGCCCCCTCCTTGGACTGCCTGTGGCAAGCCAGCGTGGGCAGCAGGCAGCGGCAAGCACAGGACACGCAAGGTACACGTTCTACCTTCCTAAGCTGGGAGGTAAGTTTCAACCGTTTAGCCTCCTTAGTGGCAGAGCTTCCGGAAGACAAAATGTCGGACTACAAGGCCGACTGGGGATGGACAGCAGAGATGCTGGGGGACAGAAGAAACCAAGCCTTGAGAGGAAGAGCACAGGCAGAAGGGCGTCCCCTGGTGGCTGTTAGTGACCCTGCTCTGGGACGGTCTGCGAGCAGTGGACACGGCCGGCCACCCACAATCGGATGGCCCCTCAGCCATTTGCTGAGCTCTGGGCAATGCTCTGACAGCTGCGCCAGCACAGGCCCAGCCCGACTCTCCATGCCCAGCCAGTGCCCACTGGCAGCCCAGGGCAACACCTTTCCCGCCAGAAGGATGGGTTGGCTGGCTGGCTGGCAGTGGGGATGATGCTCCTAGCAGTGCCACGTCCCCGGGACGCAGCCTCTCACCTGCAGGCTCCCGGGGACGGCAAGCTGGGAGTGGGGCCCCCGGACTGCACATGCCCCACTGTGACTTCTTCAAGTGTATGGATAAAGACTTAAAACTGTGTTCATTACAGAGCTTATTTTGGCCATCTCTTAAATGAGAATGGGATTTTTCTAGGTCTCTATCCTGCTAGGCTTTGAGTTGCTGACTGAACTCTCAGCAGCAGTGACTCACAGCTGAAGCATCCCGGGGACACATAGGACAAAACTGCAGGGAAATTAACATAGGGATGACACAGAGTCGGGGACTGTCCAACACTCAGGGAGTGCTCCCATCTCAGATGGGCAGCACGACCCCTGCGTCTGCGCTCCTGTGTGGACTGAGCAGCATGGGCAGGGGCGTGGTGGGACAGCATGGGAATAGGCCCTCCCTGCGCCCGCCCCCACCCCCTACCCCAGGGACCCAGAGCAGCACCTTGGAGAGCGCTGTCACCCTCTACGCCACCTCGGCCTCCACCTCAGGCAGCATCTCCGCCCTCTGCAGCATCTGCCGCAGCTTCTCCACCAGCTCCAGGCCCTCCCGCAACTGGAGTTTCTTATCCTCTGTCTACAAAGGGAGAGCAGCAGATCAAAACAGGCCAAGTGGTTTAGCCACTGCCACTTTAAGTAAGCTGAGACAAAACCTAAATCTACATGTCTACTGGATTCGTTCTGTTTCAGAAGCTGTGTCAGGGTAAATTTTCTCTCAGTGTTCCTGGGCTTGGTCTCAGTGAGCAGAACACCTCCTGCCAGAGTACTTGCTTTTCCTAAACGTTCCCCGAAGACGTCTTTAAAAAAAAAAAAAAAAAGTTCTTATATATTAAAGAAGATTAGTTTTCTGTAGAATCTTATTCATTCTTATTGACAAGTTAAGGGAAGAAGGGTTCGGTACGGACCCTTCTTAAAACATCACCAGAATCATCATTTGAAGGGAACCCTACCGACAGCAGATGGCCATGGGTGTGTAAGCAAAAATATGGCTTTCACCTCTTCTGAAATATAGACGTAATAAGAGTGTGCCTGGTGAAATGCCAGTCAACTAATATTTGTAAATGCATGATTATTCTTTTTTTAATTTACATTTATTTATTTTAATTAGAAGCTAATTACTTTACAATATTGTATTGGTTTTGCCATACATCAACATGAATCTGCCATGGGTGTACACATGTTCCCAATCCTGAACCCCCCTCCCACCCCCTCCCCAGATTATTCTTTTAACAGATCTTCTTACTCTGAAAAACTTTCAATGTAGAACATTTAGACAGATTCTTTTTTAAAAAGGAAAAAAAAAAAAAAAAGTATAAGCTCAGACTCCTGAGAGGTTAGCATTTGTTTCTAAGCAGCTTTCTTACTTTTTCTGTGTGTGTATTACTCTATGTACATACACAAACAATATGATATGCTTTAAGACCCTCAGAAAACAATAGCATATGGTATGTAGTATTTTCTGATCTGTCTTTTACAGCCATTATCTTGTATATCATAATGCTCTTAATTAGCATTCCACATCATACATTTCAATGGCTTTCTAGTATTTTATTTTGTGTTGGGGACAATGATATACTTTGGCACACACCAGACTGACTCACTTTGTTTTGGAGAAGCCAGATTTGGTTTCCCTGGTTAAGTCCTGATTATCTGAAACCACACCAGAACAGGAGCGAGTAAGGCTCACCAAACCACAGGAAGCACAAACCCTAATCAGACCGGAGCTCTAACCCTGCCTTTTGTCACAGTGACCCCAGTTCCTAACAGCCAGCCAGCTGCCATGAAGGTCCTTGATGCTCTCTGCTCTTTCAGTAAAAACGCTAACAAGCCAACAGATTCACGTTCAAGTAAAACAAAAGAGTCAGGAGTGGAATTCCACAAAATGGTTAAACTGAGTCCCAAATAATTCAAACCTGTAAGTTGCAGTCACCCCCCAATTTTTAAAAAATGTATTTCCAGCTGATTTACCATGATGTACATCCACACTTTTGAACGCAATATTTTAGGGTCATAAGAACTTTACACTGGGACTTGATTTCCAACGTGGGAGTCACATGAAAAGGTCTTTACCTTCCTTCCTCAGTAATTCACTACTATAAAAGTCAGACACAGTTCAGTAAAGGCCATTACCTGTGGATGCATAGAATCCTTATTTGTAATTTCATTTTCAAGTTTATCATTGAGGTCGTCCTAAGTTTCAAATCAAACATAAAGTTAACGTCCTCAAAATTCAAGTCCTAGATTTGGCAGTTTTCTCAGACGTGAGCAAAAACGTGCCTACCTCAAAGGTCACATTTGCCATGATTGGCATCCATCTGTCTTAACATTCTTTCCAGCCACTCGGTTTACCAAGCTTCTTTTTGACATAACAATCCCAAACACAAAGTATACTAAACTACCCTGTTTTTGCAAGAATTCCAGGAAGGAAGATATCTGGCATGAAGTCAGGACCTCTGTCTGCTACAACATACAGGTGGACTTGACCCAGAACAGGGAGGGACAGTCAACAGACCCAATGGGAAGCTCTGAGGCTCATTTCCTCAGGTAAAAGTTGGAAAAATCTCATGCAATTTCCTCAGAATTAGGTAATAAGGTAGTAAGGAAATAAGGTAGTAAGGTAGTAAGAATATTAACGAGTGGAAACAGAAGTCAAAGTGTAGGCCAACTGGGAGCAGCCTTCTCAAGCCTAGTTCTTCTAAAGCAGAGTTACACCACATGTATGAAACACTCAAACCAGGACAACAACTTGCTGCTGGTGCAACTCCTCTCCGCCAGCTCAAAATCCATTTCAGGTCCCTCCCTGGTCACTAAGTAACCAATGTAGGCAAAGTCCTAACATTAAAAGTGAAAGGTCTTAAAAACACTTTTTCCAGAATTCTATACATATTAAACTCTGCCACCTAATCTCCTGTTGCCAAAGAGTAGTGTGAATAGGTTATACAAACATGTGCAAATATTTCTGTTTTGAGTTCTCACACAGAATTACTCACACCAAGCTACTAAACAAGGACACCAACACCACATGTTGGAGGGGTTCTCTCTGAGACAGTCTCACGGGGGAGGGGTGGGGCAGGGTGGGCGCTGTCTGTCTGTGCACAAAGGAGAGGCGAGGCTCACAGGAGGAGGCCTGAGCCCCCAGCACTCTTCTGTTTTCACAGTGACCGTTAGGTAGTTTCTCGTAAATCATGACACCCGCAGAAACGACCGCCAGAAACATCATGATTCCACATGGTCACACAGCTCGGGCCTGAGGATCTGAGGGTGAGCAAATGCCACTCGACTTGCCTGACTGCCAGTGTCACTGTCACACATCCCTTCAAGGAACAGAACCTCAGAAAATGAGAGAAGATGGCCAGGCAATCTGCCTCAGCAGAGCCCACACAGCATGCTCCCATCTCTCCAAGAGAATGGGCTCCACAGACGTCACCAGACTCACCTGAGTGAATCAGAAGGACATTTCAGCATCATCAGGAACACATTCGACAGGCAGGTGCGGGGGAGGGAGATGAACCGGGAGACTGGGGTTAACATATATACAGTACTGATACTACGCATAAAGTCAATGAGTAAGGACCTAGTGTACAGCACAGGGAAGTCTACTCAGTGCTCTGTGGTGAAGTAAATGGGCAGGAAATCTAAAAGAGAGGGAGATACATAGATAGATAGATGACTGATTCACTTTGCTGTATAGCAGAAATTGACACATCAGTGTAAAGCAACTATGTGCCAATAAGTGAATGAATGGGTGAATGAATTTTTAAAAAAGGAACACACTGGAACCCCTAGAATTTGTAGAAATGAGGAGTCCACACCCAGGGTGCAGCACAGTGCTACAGCTGCCCTCATGTTGGTCCACTGCCAACGGACCCCAGAGACCTTGACACAGAGGCGGGGAGGCAGCCAGTCACAGTCTCGCCAGAGCTCTGCTCTTGCTCACACAGCCATCCCAAGGCTGAGATCACCGGGAGAACAAGGGACCCACATCCCACCTCAGGACAACAGACATGGCCGCCATCACTCACTTTGCGGACATCCCGCTGCAGTTTCGTGTTCACTTCCTCGGACTTGAGGAGGCCCTTCCTGGCTGTGTGCAGGTCCTCCTCCAGCTCTGTCACGTGGGCAGAGAGGGCTTCCAGGTGATCCTTCATCTGGCTCTGCTCCTGCAACTGCTTGTCCATGACTTACTGGAGCTCGATCACCTTAGCCAGGTCTTCCTTGGGGCTTAGAGAGCTGTCAGAGGGTCTCTAAGGGGGAAAGGAAGCCTTAGACAGCCTTGTTTTGGGAGGGAGGGAACACAGCACTTCTGGGCAATTGGTGAGGTCAAAACTGCCTTCTGCATTCTGGGAGCTCACAGGACCCTCACGGCCACTCAGACCTACATGGTGCATTAGTGAGAGGTCTCAACAGCCCCGCACAGACTGGATGGTAAGACAAGAACCAGACAGAGAGTGAGACCAAGGACTTGCCTTTCCATTGGCGCTTGGCATTTTCTTGCTCGTGATTTACATCAAGCACCCCGTCCATTCGTATCTTTTCCTGGTTATTCTCCTTTGAGAATCATCTGCTAAAACAAAAAAATTGAATCAGAGTAAAGAAATAAGTAAAGACCGCAAAACTCCACCTGGAAAAACTCAACTCTGAACTGAAAACACAACATAAAAAGAAAATACATGGTGATGCTATCCACCCTGTATACAACCAGGTGATTAGAGTCAGAATTTGTCTTCTACTGGACAAAGGGGTACTTAAGAGATCCTGCAGCTCTGAGCCACAAGTCTAGTTTACTAGTCATTAAAATAACCCAGGTGGGCGGATCCTCAGTCAGAAAGACAAATAACATCTGATGTCCACCACTAAAGCCTTCATTCTTTTTTAAAATGGAAGGATACAAATGACAAACCCTTAACTGAAATTACACGATGACTGATCAAACTTACCTCTTTATGTGTGACACCTAATTCTTCTAACAAACTACACCTTTGGAGTGCTACTCGTAATCGTGCTCTTTACTCAAATAAAAGGGGCTGAGTCACTGTGTGTTGATGTGTGTATATATGTTAGTACACTTCTTACATGGATACTGTAACAGAATATCTCATTGATCTTAACGTCAAGAAAATCTGCTTGTTAACGTCAAGAAAGTCTGCTTGTTTAAATTCTAAGTTTGAGAGAACAAAATGTTATCCTAAATTAATTTATTACCCAGTTTTTAACTGCAAATTAATATACAGAATATAATAAATCTTGAGACATTTATGCCAACTACTACTTTTTAATTGGGGGCTTCCCAGGTGCCTCAGTGGTAAAAAAACACACCTGCCAATGTAAGAGGGCAGGTTCAATCCCTGGGTTGGGAAGATCCCCTGAAGTAGAAGATGGCCACCCACTCCAGTATTCTTGCCTGGGAAGCCCCATGAAGAGAGGAGCATGGTGGGCTACAGTCCACAGTGTCACAAAGATTCGGACATGACTGAGCATGTATGCAGGCAATGCTTTTTAACCATATAAAACTCTGACTTCTTACAGAAAAAATGTATATACAAGAATTCAAGAAGCTCAAAAGTCAACTAGTTACATAAATACATGCATCATCCACCTAACAAGGCAGCAAGTGTACAAATCCAGGACAGCTGGGTAGCTGGTACCTTCTCGTCCAGGGCCTTGTGGTGCTCAAACAGCAATTTCAGCACCCTAAGCACCTCCTTGGACTGCAAGGAGATCCAATCAGTCCATTCTGAAGGAGATCAGCCCTGGGATTTCTTTGGAAGGAATGATGCTAAAGCTGAAACTCCAGTCCTTTGGCCACCTCATGCGAAGAGTTGACTCATTGGAAAAGACTCTGATGCTGGGAGGGATTGGGGGCAGGAGGAGAAGGGGACGACAGAGGGTGAGATGGCTGGATGGCATCACTGATTCGATGGACGTAAGTCTGGGTGAACTCTGGGACTTGGTGATGGACAGGGAGGCCTGGCGTGCTGCGATTCATGGGGTCGCAAAGAGTCGGACATGACTGAACGGCTGAACTCAACTGAACTGAAGCACCTCCATCTCGCTGGTTATGCCGACTGGGGACCACACCTGCGGCTTGCCCTCCATCATCCGGAGGGATGGCATATACCAGGAAACCAGGCACTCCGGGTGCTCCAGCAGCAGCTGCAGGGCAGGGCCAAAGGAGCACCTTCAACCTCATACTTGAATTCAGGGCCGGTAACTCCTCTCAGCCTCATGCTATAGCCGAAACCATGCTAAGGCATGTCGGAATCCCCCCAGTTCAGTCTAAAGTTCGAGTGGACTTCCCCAGTGGCCCAGTAGTTAAGACTCCACACTTCTGCAGGGGTCATGGGTTTTAATCCCTGATCAGGGAACTAAGATCCCACACAAAGTGTAGCGTGGACAAAAATGTAAGTTAAGAGAACTCCCCCCGTCAAATGTACTAAAATACATTAGCTCATCATAAATTTGAAGCAAGGTATGAGAACCCCGAACTGATCCACCCTGGTCTGCTCAGCGGGAAGATGTTAAGAATGACTTGAAAATCAGACAGAGTTTAAAGACAGCAACACGGAGTCCAGTGGTGACCCCTGCGGGGTCACGTGAGAATCCCCCCACTGACCCTGGTGTTGTTTCTTTCCACTTTCAGCTCAGCAATTTCTTCTTCTAACAAACTGCTCCCTGCATATATTTAGTTCTTCAGTAGGAGTTGGAAACTCCTAGAAAACAGTTAAATGAAAAACTAAATGCAAACATAAATTAAAAAGAGAGCGAGACTGTGAAGACTGACCCTGTCAATTCTCTCCAGGCTCCACACAAAGGATCTCCTTGCCCCTCCAGAGAAGAGGGGGTCCACTGACCCCAAGACCACACAGACCACCACAACTTAGACTGGCCTTCAGCCTCCACCTCGACCTGACAGGCACATGCCAGTGGAGAACCCAGAATCCAAGCCTGCCTTCTCAAGACACAGGGACGTCTGAAAAACTTTCCAAAACATAAACCTAACAACAAAGTGGATAAAAAGATTCTTAAACAACACACAGACCAGTGACCTAGAGCCACTGCGGAGGGTGAAGAAAAAAGGGAAGGTCTACAAGGTCACCAAGCTTTGCAGTGTTCCTCTGGGAAAAAGGCTGATGGCACCCCAAGGCCATCTGTTAGCCTGACTCCACTGAAGTCACCCAGTCATTCAATCAACTGGTTAAAATGTTAAATTTATGTTATATGTATTTTATCACAATTTGCGTGCACGCGGGGCCAGCCACTTGGTGAACTTGCTCAAAATGAATCACACGGAGTCTTTCATTCTTCTATTTTTCTTTGCAGAAATAAAACAATCCTGGGCTATGTATCCCTTACTACATATTGAGTATTCAGCACCCAAAACAGTACCCAGCACTTGTAAGAGGCATGTAGTAGACATGTGAAGGTATGAGGGTGTATGTTATACACATAAGCAGTAGGTACCTGTCATTAAAATACTGGACACACTGGTCTGTGCTTTGTAAGATGGGAGACATTAATGGGCTTAGCCTTTCTACTTCAAGGACTGACTCTCTAGCTCGATCCTCATGCCCCAGAGACTCCTCCAGCCAGTATATCCTTTCTTTGGAAGAAGGGAGACGTTAAGGGGTTTAGCCTTTCTGCTTCAAGGACTGACTCTATAGCTCAGTCCACGTGCTCCAATGACTCCTCCAGCCAGTGTTTCCCTTCTTGTGGGGCCTCCGTCCATCCTCCATGCAAGACCGGCACAACCTCTTACAAGGTAAACCTGCTGGAGTCAATCCTGCCCACTGAGGCCAAAACGACCTGGCTGGCAGGACGCACAACTATGCTAACAAAATGAAACACAACCCCAACGCTTTGCTGGGTGAGGGCCAATCCGACCAGCCCAGCCCCTGGCTCAGGCCATTCTGCTTCCAGGACTTGGGCTGAAGCCAAGTTCTTCCTCGTCTTGGCCTTTGCCTTGGGGTTGCAGCACTGGAATAACACCCACAGGTGGGCCCTTCTGTGACCCATCCTTGTGGATGGGGGCAGCCCCCTACTCGGGGGCAACGGATGTTTCACAGTAGGATAACTCGGCTCTGGATCTATCACCACTGATCTCACACTACGACCACTCTCAGACACACCGTTCTCACACTATGACCACTGCTCTCACACTATGACCACCAGCATCGCCATCTCAAGGAGAAATGGCACAAAGGCTCTGCCTCCAGCACATCTCCCAGAAGCCCAGAACCAGAACCCGTTCAGTCACAAGGGGCTCCATGGTAACAGAGGGGCTGGGCTCAGGCCCACTGTCAAGGGTGCAGAGATGGGGGAGGGGCTGCCAAAAAGACGACAGGTGAGTGTGGGGTGCCGGAGAAGGAAGGTCATGCTCACAGCTCAGGCCCACTGTCAAACATGACCCTGCAAGGTACTGGGTCACAGTCGAACCGACCAGTATAAACTGCTTCAGAAACCACCACCCCTGGGAATGAGCACGTCTTCTAAGTGGGCTTCTGCCCCCTCTACCCCAAAAATAAGCCTCCAGTGAGGCTACTGAACGGCACCCCTGAGCTCAAGGGCATCCCCAGAACCCACCCAGCTGAGGAGGACTCACCGCACTAGCTGCCCCTCACTCTCACCCTGAGCTCAGTCCTCCCTGACTGACTCCCTCACTCGAGCTCAGCAAGGGCTTGACCAACCTCGCTCCAGGCACTTAAAATGAACCCACAGTGGGTAGAGGGGTTCATTCAACCTGCTGCAAACTCGCCCTCTTAACTTTGACCCTATGCTGCCAGACGACTCTGCCTCATGGGGGCTGCACGGTAGAGGTTCAGGTGTGTCCCTGCCTCAAGCCGCAACAGCCAGCACCTCCCAGACCCCGCCAGGTGCTGCCCCATCCTCCGCCCCAGAGTCTCCCACCGCTCTCCTGGCCCCACTCCCACCCTCGAGGCTCTCCACTCGCCAGGGCACAGGCCAGACTGCTCCTGGCTCAGCCCGGACCTCTGCTGTCACTTGAGGACCTCGGTCCCCAGGGTGCATGGGGTCCTATATCCACCCATCTCAGCGATCACAGACTCTGGGAGAGACAGAGTACAGTTTGGGGTCCTGACCACAGTTCACCCTGAACACGTTCTCTTTTTTTGGCTTTATCTACTGGAGTTCTCTGAGATGACTTTTTAAAACCTCAACTGTTGCTTTCAAAAAGACTGTAAAATCATTGTGCTCAACTTTAAGAATAAAATCTTCATTTTCAACCTTAAAGTGAAACTGGAGGGAAGACTAAAAGCAGTCATTTTTTTCAAACTGAAAAACAAACCCACATGTGACCATGTCACAGAATACAGATCAAATAACCCATCCCTTCCCAGCCTTCTCCTCCACTACCAGCAGCCCGTCATCGAAAGGCCTGCCCTGGGCTGGCAGGGGCAGGGGAAGAGGGCAGACCAGCTCCTCTGTTTCCAGGCTGCGTCGGCCGCTTGCTCCACCTCCTTCCCAAGTTCACGTGGCACTGAAACAGCCCAGACAAGCTGGGGATTCTGATCAGAAACACAACCATGGGTACTAAGCAAGGACCCCTGGTTCTTGGTTTTCCTGGTCAAATAAAGGTAATCAATACAATTACTGTGACTGTTACATGTGGTTTCAGATGACAGAAGACACTCAGGGTGTCCCCACTTCCAGTGACAGACGCAAGCAGCTTGTAGGTCAGCCTACCAAGAGCTAGAAAACCTAAATACAATTTAAAGGAGGTCCTTAGGCAGCCACAATCCAAGATTTCAAACAAAAGGGAAGCCCACTGAGGAAGCTGGAGACTGAGAGGGGAGCTGGAGACTGAAAGGGCCGCTCCTTCCCTCAGTGCATCTGAACAAAGCTGACTCTGCGAAGAAAAGGCAGGGAAAAACTCAAACAGAGGGGACAGGTTAACACAGTTCTGGATGGTTCCTTGGGATGGGAAGACAAAAATTTGAGTGCAGGCCTGACAAGTCAGTCTGGATGTCAGAAAATGTACCCAACACTCTCTCCAAACCGGCTGAGTGCTGAGTATCAGTCACCTCGTGGTGCTTAGGAGACAGACGGTGGGCTTCAGGACCTGCTGAGAAGGGGGAGGCCTGGGAGGCACCCCAGGCTTCCAGATCGAGATGCTGGAAAGCTCCTCCCTGGGGTCGGGGGGAAGGTGGGTGAAAGCTGCTGAGACTGAGCTTACAAGGACCCCCCAGCCTCAAGTCCCTCAGGCCTTGAGTGAACAGACAGCTCTGTCCCCACTGGAGGTCTGCATTAGAGGAAGCTCTGGAGAGGACAGCATCACTCAGAACCTCTGCAGCTGCTGCTGCTGCTAAGTTTCTTCAGTCGTGTACGACTCTGTGCAACCCCATAGGCGGCAGCCCACCAGGCTTCCCCATCCCTGGGATTCTCCAGGCAAGAACACTGGGGTGGGTTGCCATTTCCTTCTCCAATGCAGGAAAGTGAAAAGTGAAAGTGAAGTTGCTCAGTCATGTCTGACTCTTTGCGATCCCATGGACTGCAGCCTACCAGGCTCCTCCATCCATGGGATTTTCTAGGCAAGAGTACTGGAGTGGGGTGTCATTGCCTTCTCCAAGAAGAGGACTACATCAGCTCAAACTACCTGGATGTCCAAATTCATGTCGAGACTGCAGTGAATGTAATACAGGAAACGTTTTTGGATCTCTCTAGTTCTCTAACTGGTAGTTCCATGGCTTGTTACTAAGCATCTCAATACACTGGAAACCAGAAGTTTCACACTTTCCTGTAAATGCAGTTCCTTTTGGGAAAAGTTTCAAGTCTATACTCTGACCCAGGTCAATCAAGACCAAGCCGGCAGATAAGTCATCATCTTTGTTGTCTTGTTCCAAAAATCTGTTTCTGAGTATGGTTTTCCAAACATAATGTCCAACATGCAACCAATAAAGCATAGAAAAGTGTAACAACAAACAGGACCAAGAGAAAAATAACTGAACCAGATCTGGAGGTATCAGATGTATATCAGCATATCAGAGGTATGCTAGAGGTATTAGATGCAAACACCACCTGTTCAAAAATATACTTGACAAAAGGAAAAATTTTTGACAATCAAAACCGACTCTAGAACTTTACAATAACAGTGACTGCATTTAAGAACTCAGTCTCTGGGTTTAACATCAAATTGGACATAGCTGAAGAGAGGATCAGTGAACTGAAGGATGGATCACTTAATATATATATATATATATATATATATATATATATATATATATGAGGGAAAAAAGTATAGAATATATTAAAGGAGCCCGTTGTTAAACTACGTTGTTAAAAACTATAAATGGGTAAAAAAAAAAAAAAGCAAAAAAAAAAACCCACAAAACTATAAATGGGGACCCTCATGGTGGAAAAAAGACAGAAAGGGGAATAAAAAATGCCTCCAGGGGTTGAAACTAAAGTGCCTCTTAATGAAAGTGAAAGAGGAGAGTGAAAAAGCTGGCATAAAACTCAACATTCAAAAAATTAAGATCATGGCATCCAGCCCCATCACTTCATGGCAAATAAATGGGGAAACAATGGAAACAGTGACAGACTGTATTTTCTTGGGCTCCAAAATTACTGCAGATGGTGAAATTAAAAGATGCTAGCTCCATGGAAGGAAAGCTATGACAAACCTAGACAGCATATTAAGAAGTGGAGACATTACTTTACCAACAAATATTCATTTAGTCAAAGCTATGGTTTTTCCAGTAGTCATGTATGGATGTGAGAGTTGGCCCATGAAGAAGGCTGAATGCCAAAGAATCAATGCGTCTGAACTGTGGAGTTGGAGAAGACTCTTGAGAGCCCCACGGACTGCTAGGAGATCCAATCAGTCAATCCTAAAGCAAATCAGTCCTGAATAGTCACTGCAAATGAAGCTCCAATACTTTGGCCACGTGGTGTGAAGAAGTGACTCATTGGAAAAGAACCTGATGATGGGGAAGACTGAAGGCAGGAGGAGAAGGGGACGACAGAGGATGAGCTGGTTGGATGGCATCACTGACTCGATGGACATGAGCTTGAGCAAACTCCGGGAGTTGGTGATGGACAGGGGAGCCTGGCATGTTGCAGTCCATGGGGTTACAATGGGTCAGACACTGAGCGACTGAACTGACTGATGGGGACAGTGGCAAGAGTTGGTTCAAGAATCAGACCATTGACTCAAAAATGAAAACCACACATTGGTTTCAGCAGCTCAGTGGGTACCTAAGGCAAGAAGAAAATGTTCAAGCACTCAGAGGAAAAAAGTTGTGGCTTTTAATGGCACAACAAAACTTAGATCTGACTTTTCAAAAACAAGGAAGTCAGAAGATAATAGACTGGCATCTGTAAAATGCTGAAAAGCAAATAACCACCAACCTGGAATTCTATACCCAACAAAAACACTCTTAGAAAGTGAAAGCAAAATAAAGACTTTTAGGGCAAATGGAAATGAGACAACTTATCACCCACAGACATGAATTAAAAAAAAAAAATTAAGGCAGTGCTTTGGGAAAAAGAAAAGTAGTCTCTGACAGAAAGATAAAAAACAAGTAAAGACCAACAATGAGGTAACTGTGAGGGTAAATATTAACTCTACAAAACAATGATGTTAACACCAAAAATATATCTAATAATTTAAAGTATAACAGTGACAAGGAAGAAACAGTCATGTCAGGGAGGCGGTAAGAGTACTAAGTTAGACTTGAATGTAAAACACATGCTGTATCTGTGAATGTACACCCAACAACCTGACAGAGGAGCACAGAACTAGAAAAACACTTCATACTTCTAAAAGAAGGCAAGAGAAAAGAACACAGAATATGTGGGACAAACAGAAAACAGTCACATGGTATCTGCACATGGAAATATCAAAATTATAAATAGAGCAAATACTCTCATTAAAAGACAAAGTGTTAAACTGATTACAACGAAAACTATAGACTATTCACAGAGGTACACGTTAAGATGGAAGATCTTTTAGACAGGTGAAAGTAAAAGATACCCAGGAAAACAAGGACAGAAAACTGATGTGGCAATACCACTGTCAAACAGTGTCTAAAGAAGCATTACAAGTGATAAAAAGGAGCATCTCATACTGATACAAGTTCAGTCTAGCAAGAAGATGAGGATTCTAAATTTGAATGCACCTAATAACATAACCTCAAAATATCAATACATAAAAACTGACAGAAATAGAAAAGGAGTAACAGCCAAGTTCATAATCCCAGTGGGAGACATTAAAGACACATCTCTCATGGAACTGGGCTCCCTGGTACGTAGTCACCAGCAGCTATGAAGTACCTGAAATGCGGCTGGCTCTACAATGAGATGCACTGCAAGCATGAAGCACACACTGGATTTTAAAGACTTAGCATGAAAAAAAGAACATGAACTATTTCATTAGGTTTTATCATGTTGATTACACACTTAAATGATAATATTTTGGGTGTGTTAAAATAAAATATACTACAGGTAATTTCACCTAACTTATGCTTTTACTCAACGTGGCTACTGGAATTTGAATTACATGAGTGACAAACCAGATCTACTGATACACACGGAACATTGCATTCCCACTGATACATATTATTTTCAAGAGCCCAAGGAAAATATAACAAAAAGAATATATACTGGGACATTAGGAAAATGCAAATTATTTCAAAGTACTGAAATAATGCAGGGTATACTTACAGATTGCAATGGGCTGACGGTTTATACGCCCTCAAACTTCACCCCACACGTGGTGGTGATCCTAGGAGGCAGGCACTCCGGGAGGGGTCAGGTCAGGAGGGAATGGGCTCCCGTGCTGCAAGGACAGAGAGAAGAAGCAGGCAGTCTAGGAACCAGGAAACAGTCCTCACCAGATGTGGCACCTGCGGGTGATCTTGGGACTCCCCAGCCTCCAGGACTACAAGAAACAACTTTCTTTTGTTTATCAGCTAGTCTACAGTATTTATAACAGCAGCCTGAAAAGACTAAGACAGGGCTGTTCATGGAATTAAGCTAGAAATCAAAAAAGGGTCACTAGAAAAATCTTCCCAAACATTGGGAAGTTAAATGACATACTGCTTGAAGAATTTCATGAATAATAATTTTTAAAAACAATGAAATTTAGAAAATACTTTTCCATAAGAGATAATGATAATCTGGCTGATTCAAACCTGCAGGATGTCGCGAACTGTGTTTAGAGGGTAACACGTATACTGGAAAAGAAGAAAGGCTAAAAATCAATTAACCCTCTCTCCCAAGAAACCAGAAAAAAAAAAAAAAACATAGCAAATGAAACACAAGGCAGATGAGGGGGAAAAAAAAAAAAAAGGAGCAGAAAATAAATAAACAGAAAGCAAATATGAAGTAAAACAAACAAACAAAAAAAGCCAAAAGTTGGCTTTTTTGAAAGGACTGATAAAACTGATAAACCCCTAGAGAGACTTATTAAGAAAAAGAGACAAAGCACAAATCACCAGCATCAGGGATTTTTAAAAGGGGAGACTACACATCTTGCAGATAAGAAAGATATTATGAACCACAGTTCACTTACTAATTGGAGAGTCTGCTCACCTCAATAAATTCCTAGCAGGGGGGATGTACTTTACTTAAATAGACCCAAGAAGACATACAAAATCAGAAAATTTTATTTGCATGAAAAAATTACATCTGAAATTAAAAGCCTCCCCATAATGAAACCAACTGGTTTTGCCAATCACTTCTTCCAAAAATCTAGGGAAGAAAACAGTAATCTCACAGGAACTCTTGGGGTAAACAGGGAGCACTCTCCAACCTTGTTTTATAAGACTAGCATGACCTTGATACTAAAATCAACCAGGAAGAAGTACAAGAAAGTAAAATTACAGACTCTGAGTATAGATGAAATAATCCTAAAAAAAAAAAAACACTAACAAGTAAAGTCCAACAGAAGGAGAATACATAGAGATCAGGTTGGGGTTGTTTTAGAATCACAAAATTTTTTAAAAGTTAAATCACCACATAAAAGAAAAATCACCTGTTTCAAAATCTTCAGAAAATAAACTTAAGAAAATTTAATGTAATAATTTTAGTTCATTACTAAGTAAAAACTCTTAGTAAACTAACAGAAGAATTTACATATTTTGATAAAAAATATCTACAAAAAAGCTAATATCCTGTGTGATGGTGAAATGCTGAAAGCTTTTCCTCTGATAATGGGACAGAGACAAGGATACTTATTCTCACTACTTCTGTTCACCACTCTACTGGAGATCCTAGTCCATACAACAAGGCAAGAAAAAGGAAAAGGTTATCACAGTTGCAAAGGGTGAAAAAAAGCACTTATTTGCAGACATAATTGTGTATACATAAAAAAAAAAAACAATTAGAATGATTTGAAGTAAATGGATTAGGCAAGTGAATATAGAAAAGTCAATTGTATCTCTATTAGGAATTTATAATGGCACTGAAAATATCAAGATATCTAATTAAACATGTGCAAGACATATAGCAAACTATAAACTTCTAAGGTAAATTAAAGAAGATCTAAAAAAATGGAGTGCTGTCTATATTGTGTTCATGGATTAAAAGAACAACATAAAAGATACACACGCACACAGAGTTAACCCTGTGAGGTGATGCGTATGTTGGGCAATCATTCCACGACATCTATGGGCATCAAGTCATCACAATGTAGACTTGAAATACACACAAACTGTATCTGTCAATGCCCCTTAGTGAACCTGGGGGTCTAAAATCATGGTCTGGCACCTGATAGCTGGCAGGTGTGGGAACCCGGGTTCACATACAGGCTGTACACACTCTTAATCACAGATGAGACCTGAAGCAGCCCAGCAACTATCCATTTTTCTTTTTCTGTTTTTCTCTGTTCCCCTTGCCATTTGTGTTTAACAGATTCCCAGTATTGAGTGAGCAGCGTCAATGCAGCAATAATGTTTCCCCATCTAAGGCGGAAGCATGTAACACCAGCAGACTTCCCAATCACCCCAAGATAACTGGGGTGCCCCATCACAACAGAAAGCAAAGAAACACAACATTCCCTGAGAGCGAGCTGCCAAACAGCAGTGGGAACTAGGTCTACCAGAAGGCTTGGAGCCCATGCTGGGCCCCTCAGCTTGAGGCCACACTTGCCTTTCCACAATTCTGGGGGTCCTGGCAGAAGAAAGCCAGGCCATGGAAGTGGGATGGTGTGGCCAGCCTGTGGGACTCAGGGCAGGACTGACTTGGGTCTGTGTTGGGCTCCATGTCCGGTCACTTCAAGGGTGCTTGGAGTGCTTGTACAAAGTTCTTGGGATCATTGTAGGTTTTTGGCAAAAAGCAATGGAGCTGAAGTCACTTAGTATGGTTTTTAAGGAAAAAACCTCACTAAGGATTCACTCAGTGCCAGCCTCGGCCCCTAGTGAGGTGCAGACTACTGGTCATCCATGGCTGTGCCCGCAGCCCACCAGGGCAAGGGGAGGCTCCGGGACACCGGGTGCCACGTGGGGTTCTTCCCCCACTTTGAGTGAAGAGCTGCACCCCCTAGGATGAACCCGGGTCAATCCTCCACCTCTGATGCTGAGGCCCCCGTGCCTCCCACGACCGGAGGATCCAGCCTCTCCCGAGGCCTCCGTGTCACTGCATAGGCCTTGTCCATGCAGCCCCAGCAGACAGGGTGAGTTCTGTGCGGAGCCTCCCAACTCGCTGGCCTCGCTGCCCACATCAGGGCCATTGCAGGAGCACCGTGTGTCCACTGAATGAGTGGATGAGGGCCCCTAACAATGACAGTGATGATAATGAGGAGGAGGTGAAGGGGGCTAAGATCCAAGTGTCAGTCCCTGATCCAGGCATCTGTGTGTATTAACTCATTTAACTTCAAGACAAAATTGTGTGTGTCGGGTCCTGCCACTGTTCTCACCTTGGAGCCAGCAAGTTCACTCTCAGTGTCCAGGGGAGGCTTCAGCCACTGGCCACAGACCGGACATCTTTAACACAAATTCATTCTGCCCCAGTTTTGGAGTCAGAAACCTGTGATCAAGGTGTGGGCAGGGCTGAGCTCCCTCCAGAGGCTCCCGGAGAGGGTTTCTCTGGCCTGGTCCAGCCCTTGGGGGACTCCAGGCCTCCCTGGGCTTGTGGCCACATCACCTCGACCTCTGTGTCTATCTACACAAACCTTCTCCCCTGAGTGATCTCCCCAGGATGAGATCACCCCCTCTTCTCTTCCAAGGACACCTGTCATTGGATTTAGGGTCCATATGCATCCCGGGTGATCTGGTGCAGAGTTCAGTAACTTACTTCCATCTGCCAAGAACTTTCATCAGAATAAGGTCACCTTTGCAGGCTGCAGAAGGATGGACGGCTTTCGGGGCCACCACTCAGCCCACCATACTTGTCATGAAGCCACAGGGCAGAGCCTCACTGGGCTTGGTGCAGGGAGCTTTGAAGAAGAAGGGCTCCAGTCCTGGGGCTGCCTCAAGAAAACAGGATCAGGACACTCAGGCACAGGGACCAGATGGGCAGGGTTCAGAGGTGTGCTGGTGGGCGTGGGGCTCACCTGCAGGGAGCCTTGAGCCTGACATGACTGCCCAGGGGTGGGGGACACAGCGCATGGTTTGGGAATGGACACATCCCAGCACAGACGAGGGGAGGCAGGCCCAGGGTGTCAGACCAGGGGAGCACAGATCTTCCTGCTGCCCTCAAGGGGCAGGTTAGATGGGCACAGGAAGGAGCCGTGGTTTCAGTGACCTGGGTCAGAGTCCTGATCTGCTGCTGTGTTGTCTCTGGTGAGTGACTCAGCCTCTTTGAGCTCCCTCTCTGAGGAGCCTTTTGCTCCTCTGCAAATCTTTGCCATACATGACTTGCTTCACGGATGGGGGCAGCTCTTGGTGCTCTCAGCACCCCCGCCCAACCCCATGGCTGGGGCTATGCCACCTCTCTTGAGGCCACTAAGACCACCCCTGCACAGACTCTTTGCAAAGAAGCTGGAAGACGCTTCCCCAACCCCAGGAGCCCTGGGGCACTGAGACCCAAGAGGCAGCAATGCCTTTAGCCTGGGGACTTCCGGGCATGGGGTTGACCACATGGGGCACTGGGAGTGACCGTGGTTGGCTCCATACAGCCAACCCATCTTTCCTGTTACAGCCCAGGTTTATTTCTGTGTGCTCTGCTCAACTTCACACAAAGACCCAAAATATATTCCTCCAAATCTGCAGAGATTTCTCTCCACGGTGGTCAAGAAGCAGTGCCCGGGCCAGCATCCCTGGGAAAACATGCTCCGCTGTTTATGTGAGTGACTGGGTCCCTCCCAGCAAAACATTTGGCAAGATGGGGAAAGGGTCATGGGACTCGTTGGACATATGGGATGTCCTCGTTCTTACAAATATAGGATGTTTTAAACCCTGGCGCCCAGCCTGACAGCAGCCTGCTCCCTGCGGGAAGAAACCGAGAGATGCCGGTCCCCTCCCCCAGACGGAGGCCCCAGAGTGGTGGCTTCTGTCCAGATTGGCCCCTTGGGTGGGGAGTCTGGAGGCCACAGAACCGCAGGAGCCTCGAGCCTTGGCGTGGGCATGGGGAAGGCCAAGGGGCTTGGGGAAATGATAGGGTCAGGGCCCTTGCAATGGACTGCCACCAAAGGCTGGACAAAGACAAGAAGTAAGAAAACAAATGTCACACCTTAAAGCTGCTCAAGAGCCAAGAAGGCCCAGAAGAGTGACCAGGGCCATGCCGTCCAAGATGGGGGAGAGGAGAAGGAGGCTCGCCCAGCAAAGACTGGACAGGGTTAAACCTCCGCTCCCAGCTCAACTCACAGGAACACAGACCCCACCACAGTCACTCCTGGCACTTTCCTTTTAGAAGGAAGAAGGGAATCACAGAACAAGCAACACCGTTCCTGTGGGGGATTCCTGGTGGTCGAGGACACCAAGGGCCCCTCTTCATCCCCAGGCTGCCTGAGCCTGCGTGTTGTATGTCACAGTCACCTGTCTCCACTCGGGGTGGGCTCCGAGGTTGTTGGAAGTTTGGCCACAGCGAGGCCAAGCGGGGGGTCCCTAGCTGCCCCCAGAGGGCTCCCGGGAACCACCACCTCCCCAGCCCACCCTGATCCCACAGCTGCCGCCCACCCCAGAGGGCCCCGTCACTGCCATCAGGGAATTAGAGGGTGCTGAGTTCTCAGGCCCGAGGGCAGTGGGGGTGCCTCCACGGCATCCTGTGTGTGCACCCCTCCCTGGTTCACGATCCAGCAGGAGCTGTGGGGAGCATCTGTGCACAACAGGGACACACAGGACAGCTCCCGAGCACCACCAGCCAGGAAGCCCTGGAGCCCCGATGGGAGGCCTGGGCAGGACTTCTGACCACCACAGGAATGTGATCAACCTCCCCCTCTCCGTGCCCTCAGCTTCCTCAGCTCCAAGGATACCACCACTTGGAGGGCCTCTGATGCCAGGGCTGCTCTGTGGGAGGGGTCGTGTTCTCCTCGAATGTGTTCAAGGTACATGATGCCTGGTCAGTCCCTAATGACCAGGTGCATTCTTGGCAACCCTGGGGCCTGCCTGCTCTTCCTGTTGGCACCAGGGTCCCACATAGGTGTGAGCTGGAAGGCTGGTTCCAGGCTGGGTCTATCTGCTTAGGTGACTGACGTGCCCCATGGGAGGGAGAGTGTCTGGCATGGGGTGGGTCTCATCCCCTCCTTCTCCTGATTGGCGCCAGGACCACCCTCCTTCTAGTGGGGCCCTTTCTGGGTCACCTGAACATGTCCTCTCATGGGAACCTGGCTTAATGATATTTGCTGAGTGATCTAGGGGGGCCGGGGGGACAGTCCCTGCTGAGATCCTACTGTGTGCTGGCTGAGGATACTGCTGTGGTCCTTCCCCAACCTCTGGCAGCATCCCCAGCTTCACTTTAATACTCATGGACAAGGGGGCAGGCTTGCCCGCCACTGGGGGCTGACCCTGGCTTGCTCACGCCCACCCTCCATCTGGACAGCTTCAGCAGGGGACAGGAAAGTGTTCAGTCCCTGGGCAAGGGTCTGCAGGGAGGCATTTCTGCACTGTGGTCCCTGCTGACCACGTCAGCACCCCCCTGGAGGAGCGGCTGCAGTCGTTCAGGCATGGCCACATGGGGCACTGGCATAAGCATGTCTTCTACACATCCCAACATGGTACCATCGACTGTCTCCAGTGAGCCAGGATCCAGAACGTGGTCTCTGAGGGAGCTGGGGCTGCAGGACTGGCTGGGGTGGATTTACCCCTCAGTTCTTGGCATAGGGCCTGGCTCGCAAGGCCTCGCTTATTTAAGCAATAAAAGACATGTATTCATTCACAGGCCTGCTTTGATGATGGGTGGGTAGGTTACTCAGATCCACCCTCTCATGGAAAACAATTAAAAAAAAAAAAAGTGTCACACCCTAAAGTTGCTGAAGACCTGAGAAGACCCAGAGGAGCAACTGCCCAAGATCAGGAGTCTAAAAGAAGACCCCTCCCTCCCCATGGAGCTATACTCCCAGGAGATGACACTTTCAGGTTACCCAGAAAGGGCCTCCCTCCTCCAGATGCGGGAATTACAAGGAAGGTGGTGCTGGTGCCGAGCAGGAGAAGGAGTGGGTGAGGACCCCAGTGGGTCCAGGCATGTCAGCCCGTGACCTTGGTTCAAGGTGGTCCTATCCCTAACGCCCTCAGATGAGTGGAGAATGCAAGTGCCAAGTCTTTCTGGATAAGGGCACCTTCTTCCCTTGGGAAGGCTTGGGAACTGCCCCACGGGTTATGGAAGGGTGGTGGCCAGTAAGGAAGAGTGCCAGGCCTACCAGGATGAAAGAAAGCTGGAGGAGAGCCAGCAGAAGTGACCCGCTCAGCTTTGGGATTCTGAGAGGATTAGATGGATAATAAATCTAATAAATCAGCTAAGCTCACCTCGTTTAGAGAAATAAACCTCAAGATAGAAAGGTCCTGCAAAGGACAGGAAATCATTAAAGAAAATGACACAGCCAACTTGGAAAAG
The DNA here is from genome assembly GCF_003369695.1 of Bos indicus x Bos taurus. Classification (NCBI taxonomy): domain Eukaryota; kingdom Metazoa; phylum Chordata; class Mammalia; order Artiodactyla; family Bovidae; genus Bos; species Bos indicus x Bos taurus. The sequence goes on along the minus strand of NC_040090.1, from coordinate 84,123,251 downwards.
AACCAAATAGAATGTGCAGAAATAAAAAAAAATGTCATAATGAAAAGCAAAAATACAACAGACATGTTTGAAGACCCTTGACCTCTTCAGGAAAGGGAGACATGTGGGCACAGAGCAGGGGCATGCTGATAACATATGCAGCCCCCTGCCCAACCCCCTGCTCTCCAGGAAGAAAAGCCAACTCTGATCTGTAGCTGCATCATTTGCCAATTTCCACGGTGTGAATACTCCTGCCGTGGCCTGATTCATGTACAAAAGGGTTAACACCTGGCTGGCAGAATTCCTGATGAGCCAGAAAGAGCTGACTCTGGCACACAACCAGCTGAGAGGCATGGGAGGACAGCAGAACCGCAACCCAAGGGGCACAGATTTCAACCCGACCACCTGGGACCTGGGCAGAGCCGTCCTTGGGGAACTTTAAAGACAAGACTCTTAAAACATGTCCAGAATTCACTTTATAACTGCCATTTCCTTCTCCAGTTTATAACAAGTATGCTTCCACAAAACCAAGAAAGGCCCAAAGGAAGCCAGGTGGGGTGTATAAAAGCCTCAGCACTTAAGACTCAAGAGACATTAAAAACCTCATGGCCAAAGAAATGAATGTGTAATGGTGGAATTATGAATAGAGATATGAATAGCTTTGGGACTAGACAATGGTCGCTGACACCTCACTGTAGGAAAGGCTCATAGCATAGGCACTAAGCCTGGGGGTATGAGTGAGATGGGGGCTGAAGACCACATTTTGTTGTTGTTCAGTCACTAAGTTACGTCCTACTCTTTGAGACCCCATGGACTGCAACAAACCAGGCTTCCCTGTCCTTCACCATCTCCCAGAACTTACTCAAACTCATGTCCATGGAGTCAGTGATGCCATCCAATCAGCTCATTCTCTGACACCCCCTTCTCCTCCTGCCCTCAATCTTTCACAGCATCAGGGTCTTTTCCAATGAGTCAGCTCTTCACATTAGTTGGCCAAAATATTGGAGCTTCAGTTTCAGCATCAGTCTTTCCAATGAATAATATTCAGGGTTTGTTTTTTTTTTTTTTTTCCTTTAGGATTGCCTGGTTTGATGTCCTTGCAGTCCAAGGGACTCTCAAGAGTCTTATCTATCACCACAGTTCAAAAGCATCAATTCTTTGGCGTTCAGCCCTCTCTATAGTCCAGTTCTCATGGTTCAGGGCAAAGAGTCTGACATGAGGGCCCAGCACCCAGGTTCAAGTGCTGGCTCTGCCCCTGTCAGGCCCAGTGGCCTTGATCTCCTTGCCCCACCTCTCAGAGCCTCAGTTCCTTCCCTTGGTAAAGAAATCTGACCCCTGTACCACAAGCTGGGTCAGGATGCCCACATAAGGTGGGGTGGGGATGGGGGTTTGCATCCAGGCTGGCAAGTCCCTGAGAACATCTGTTGCTGCACTGTCCTTACATAGGGAGTTGTTGAGATTACACTTGAGGTACCTCAATGTTGAGAACCCCCCCCCAATGTCCAGGCTATGAGGAGGGATGCCCATCCCCAACTCCATGCTCATCACCACGCTTAGCAAAGTCTGGGAACTGTCTTGGACACCAGCTCATGCCCACAAGGCCTCAGCTGGAAACTGCAAGAAACATGATGTCCCTCTCCCCTGTCCCATGTCCATGGCAACCCTGCCCACCCCCGGGCAGGGAGGACGTGCCATCACCTCCATTCTACAGATGAAAAAACTAAGGTTCTGAATGGGGAAGCCATGTGCCTGAGGCTGCTCAGCCCTCAGGAAGTGGCCAGGCTGGGTCTGGACCTGCACATGTGGCCTCAGAGGGGCTGGGTGGGGTCTGAGCCTCCCTGGGAGCTCAGGTACCCTCACCACCTGACCGTGGGTCCCGGAGTCTGGTGTGGAGGTGTCTTCCATCCTCAAGCAGGCAGCTCTTTGCTTGCTTTTCAAAAAACAACATCCACAAAGATGGGAAACAGATGCCGCTGCAGCCCACACCAGCTCCAGGGAGGAATGAGGAGAAACTACAGCCCACCAGCCCTGGGGTGCCGTGGCGAGCCCTGAATGGCAGCTTGAAAGTGAACTGACATTGCAGGGTTCACGTGTCTGCGGCCTTACCAATTCTGTCAAAGCTAGAGTCAAGTTCAACATCAGGGCAATGCGGGCCTCCATCACCCCCAGTACACAGCCGGGATTTTCCTGTGTGGCCTTCTTGGCAATGACCAGTTGACAAAAATAATGCCCTGGCTTTGAGGTTGGACTTGAAAAATGCTGATGGGTTTCAGTTACAAGGAAACATGTTGGCTCACAAGCTGCTCTTGTCCGTTTCCTAGGAACCCTGGATGCTGACCCCAACACCATCGGAGGGACAGAGGAGTGAGGGGTGGGCAGAAGAGGCGCTCCTGCAGAAGGAAGGCCTGGGCCGCCTGCCTCTGGGACCTTTCCCCACCATTTCCACTCTGTCTGCTGTCCCAGGAGTGTCTGACATGACACCCGTCCTGGACCCTCATGTGTGAAGCTGACTTTGGGGGTCTTTTGGATCAAGGTGTCAGATCCTAATTTGACAACCATAGCCCCTCTTGTGGGTGGCTGGGCAAGCAATTTTTAAGCAGAGTTCCTCTGGGCCCATAGTGGCTGGTGGAGGGTGGGGGGCAAGTTGGTCACCTGTGGTCACAGCCAGTCAGCCATGCTCAGCCTCCATCCGTCCTATACACGAAGTTATGAGCACGTTTCTTCCAGACTCACCACTCCCCCTCCACTGGGTTCTTGGCCTGGGGCACCCAGTATTGTGCGCGGGTCTCTGTCTGGGGTACCTCTGGGGCACTGGACAGGGGATCGGGGATTTGCATGGACACTGGGTGGGAGGGCTTCCTTGGGGAATTTTCTGATGGCTCCTGGGAAATACCTGCATGCTCCTCACACCCCAGGCATGGACCAGGGTCAGCAGTTTATACACCCTTGGAGCAGGTGAGAAGGGCAGTGTGGGGCCCACCTAGACCTGCTGAGTCAGAACCTGCATCTTGATGACTTCAGGGGCTTTCGTGCACACCCTGGGACCCTGCACCAAGGAAGCCAGGCCAAGGCTTGGCCCCCACCAGACCACCTGCCTTATTCAGCCCTCCAACCACGAGCCATGCCTCCCCCACCCATGGCTGTAATCTGAGGAGTCCCATGTGAGCTCCCCCAACTCCTGGGATAACCACTTGTGTGTAAAGGCTCAGCTTTGTGGTGGGGTCAATGGTGCCCTCCAAAACAGACACCCATATCCCAACTCCCCATATTTGCAAGGGGGGCTTTTATTTGGAAATGGGGTCTTTGCAGATGAAATCAAGTTAAATAAGGTTACAGTGGATTAGGTGGGCCTTATGCAGAATGATGGGTGTCTTTATAAGAAGAGGAGAGACACACAGAGAAGAGGAGGCCATGTGATGAGGAAGCGGAGTCTAGGGGGAGGTGGCCACAAGCCCAGGAACACCTGGAGCTCCAGAAACTGGAAGAGCTGGGAATGATGCTCCCCCAGAACCCGGGTCGGGGGGCACAGTCAGCTGACAACTTGACTTTAGATTTTTGGCCCGCAGAACTGGGAGAGAGTAGATTAGCATTGTTTTAAGCCTCCCCGCTGCCCCCAATTTGTGACCGTCAGTATCAGAAGCCCCACCTGGGACACTCAATGTTCTCTATCCCTAAGATCCACCACCATTCGATCATGACCTCAGCCAGGCGGTCTTCCCCCCATCATCACAGGATATCTTCTCAAACATAAACCTGACCCAGCAGAAAGGCTCGCCCTGCACATAGGGGCCCCGTCTGTGTGGCACTTGAAGCCCATGTTGCCTCAGAGCCACTCAGCCTCACATGCTCACTGGCCCTGGGGGAGCAAAGGAGGTCACACAGCTCTGTGCCCCTGTGACCTCCACACCTTGCCTGGTCACAACTGTGGACAACTGGACCAGCAGACATCTCAGGAGGGGGGACTTGTTCATCTGCCCCCATTCCTTTTGCTTCACTGGCCTTTTTCATCCCCCCATGGTAAAGAATCCACCTTCAGTGTGGGAGACCTGGGTTCTATCCCTGCATTGAGAGGATCCCCTGGAGAAGGGAAAGGCTACCCACTCCAGTATTCAGGCCTGAAGAATCCCATGGACTGTATAGTCCATAGGGTCACAAAGATTTGGACACAACTGAGCAACTTGCATTTCATTCATCCCTGCTTCTGGTCCAGCCTGTTCAGCTGGCCCTCAATGTTGGGGCCTAGGGGACACTGGTGACATCTGGGGACATTTTCAGTTTTATTTACTAATGCTGCAAGATATCAAATGCCAGCAATGCCAAGGCTGAGAAATCCCACTTTAAGACTCTTCATCTTTTGGGGGTCATTGTTTGAGTATCCAATGGAGTCCATGGATTTCTTTCTCCCTGAGGAAGTGTGCATAAGTCCCAATTTTGGGTCCCAGTGGGCAGGGTTGTGTGGCTGGGCTCTCTCCGAGGCTATCTTGTTCCCAAAACCCTCTCACTTCTTGTAATCAGAGAATACCCAGGAATGAGTCATCCTGGGCATCTCTCCACTAACTGTGATGGCATGGACCTGCACACACCCCTCATGCTGCCTGTGCCCGGTGGCCCCTGAATAGACTCTGGTCTCGAGTAGGTGATTCACCTCAGGGGAAAGCTCAGGGTTGCAGGGGCCATGGAAAAGTTGGTTATGATCTGAAGACACCACAGGAAGATGGCTCAAGCTCAGCTCCAGCGTTTGAAATCTTGAACCATTTAGTTTATGCCATGGTAACATTTTCATCTAAAAAGGGCCCAAACAGGGACTTCCCTGGTAGTCCAGTTGTTAACACTCTGCCTTTCAGTGCAGGAAGTGTGGGTACAGTCCCTGGATGGGGAACTAAGATCCCTGCATGCTTTGGGGTGTGGCCCCAACACTTTTTTTAAAAAAGGTCCAATCAACTGCTGAAAACCGTTTAAGGCTAGAGAACCAAATTATCACTGAAATTTGGGGTCACTGTGACCTTGTGATTTGTATTAATAACAAGAAATACATTTTTTGTCTTTGTCCCCAGTCCTGGCACAGAGCTCCTAAAACTCTGGGAATTTCCTAAGTGGGGAGACCAGTCAAGGTGTCTCTTGTTAGGTGAATGAGGTGACTTTTCAGAGGGTGCCTCCTTTCCAAAGTTGGGGGCTGCTTGCCAGGGGAAGTAACCAACATGGTTAGAGGATTAGAACTTTTGGTCCCTCCTCACCCCCACCATGTCTGGGAAAGCGAGAAGGGCTTCTGGTTGAAGCAATCCCCAACAGCCAGTGATTTAATCAATTGTGCTTGTGTGATGAATCCTCCATAAAAACCCCCAAACAGGGTCTGGGCAACTTCTGGGTTAATGAACACATGCAGACTTGGGGAAAGCCAGGCTCAGAGAGCATGAAGTTCCGTGCCTGCCCCACCACACACCCTGTCTTGTGTATCCCCTTCCATCTGCTGTTCCTGAGTTTATTCCCTTTTACAATAAAGCTGTGATCTAGTAGGCAACATGTTTCTCTGAGTTCCATGAGCCACTCTACAAATTAACAGAACCCAAAGTCATTAGAACCTCTGAACGGTAGCCAGTGGGTCAGAGCACAGGTGAAAATTTGGGCTTGCAAATGATGGCTGGAGTGGGGGAAGGGTCTTGTAGGGCTGGGCCTTTAACCTGTGGGGTCTGGCACTACCCCCAGATAGGCAGTGTCCACACTGAGTTAAGCTGCAGGACCCCTAGCTGCTGTCAGAGAAGTGCTGGGTGGTGCCAGGGAAACAAGGCATGCATGTTGGAACTGGGAGAAGAATCCTCGTCACTTATTGGTACAACTCGATCTTTTCTGGTGGCCATAACCAATGTCTTTATGTTTGATGTTCATTTCAAAGTCAAGAAATTTTAAAAAAGATATGTGTGGTGAAGGATGTAATGTGGACTTGGAAAGGCTCTTCTTTCTCCTTTGTGAGCATGGCCATTCCATTATCATATGAGCAATAATGATATATAGTTGAATATTCACATCTCCAGTGAGAATTTCCAGAGTGCCAGACTCTAAGTTAAGTACTTTACAATAACCCAATGATGTAATGATTTGTTTCCCAGGTGGCTCAGCAGAAAAGGACCCACCAGCCAATGTAGGAGATGCAAGAGAACTGGGTTCAATCCCTGGGTCAGGAAGATCCCCTGGAGGAGGCAATGGCAACACATTTCAGTATTCTTGCCTGAAAAATTCCATGGATAGAGGATCTTGGGGGCTACAGTCCACAGGGCTGCAAAGAGTTGGACATGAATGAGCAACTTAACATGCACACAGTCGTGTAAGTACTGTTGTTATCTCTGTTTGACAAATGGTGAAGCTTCATTGTTGTTGTTGTTGTTGAGTCATCAGATTTTGTCTGATTCTTTGTGACCCCATGGACTATACACTCTATGGAATTATCTAGGCCAGCATACTGGAGTGGGTAGTGTTTCCCTTTTCCAGGGGATTTTTCTGACTCCCCACATGTTGTAAGACTAAACTTGAGAATTTTTTTTTTTTTCAGCCCAAAGGCAAATTCTGAGCTCTTGCTCTGGCAGAAACAAATTCACAAAATAAGCCAAGAGAGCTGGGAAAACAAACCACACCAACAAGCAGAAAAGTGTTCCTCATGAGACAAAGCTAGAAAAAAAACCAACATCCTTGTGGGCCAAAAACCCTCTTGGAAATAAATGTTCAGTAAGGAAGAGATGAAACATGTCTAGTTCCAAGGAGAGGCAATGCCCATGGACAGTGTAGTTTAGAGATGTCCTGACCGCTCAGATGAAGACACACACCAATGCAAACCATTTACAGACAGCAGTGATGGTCATCACCATAGTAAGTGTTTAGTCTGGTGACAACCTGCCCTGGGCACCACATAAGGGAGCAGAGATGGTTCTCTTCCTCTGTCCCCACACCATTCACTCATGAAGGCAACTCAGGTGCTATGGTGCCCTGCCTGCCTGTCTGGCTCATCCATGAGCTGTGACCACCTCCAGGGAAGGACCCTGCCTTCTCTTCTCTGTGCACCATGAACCTGCTCAGGAACAGTGTACAGCCAATGTGGTCACATGAGCGTGACTCTTATTCACTCACAAAGCAAGAGAAAGTGGGCAGGGTGTTGGAGTACCCAGAGGGTGTGGTGGGGTGGATGGAGGGAGGTGTCCCTCCTCTCTTCAGTGCAAATTGCTTTTGTGAGTCTCAGAGCTGCCAGAAGGCAGTTACCAAGTCAGGTCCCCACAGTATCTAGTGTGGGCTGGGTGCCTTAGCCCCTGTCACATGGACAAGCCACACCATATGGCTTCCCTGAGTTCTAACAGCAGGATCTGGGGGTTTTGTCTAGGTACACACTTCCTTGCTGTAGCTGTGTTACCCCCTTCTCTGAGCCCCAGTTTTGTCCTCTAGAAAAAGGACATAGATTGCTACCTTAGCAGGTTGCTACTCTACTCCCATGAAGACTAATTAGGGTAAACCTACAATTAATAGCTGGCCTTAAGAGATATCAATGAATAGCTGGACTTAAGAGATATCAATAAATAGCTGGCCTTAAGAGATACTGGGCTTCCCTGATAGCTCAGCTGGTAAAGAATCCTCTTGCCATGCAGGAGACCCTGGTTTGATTCCTGGGTCGTGAATGCTGATCCGCTACAGAAGGGACAGGCTACCCACTCCAGTATTCTTGGACTTCTCTTGTGGCTCACCTGGCAAAGAATCTGCCTGCAATACGGAAAACCTGGGTTCAATCCCTGGACTGGGAAGATCCCCGGAGAAGGGAAAGGCTACCCACTCCAGTATTCTGGCCTGCAGAATTCCACGGACTGTATAGCCCAGGGGGTCGCCAAGAGTTGGACACGACTGAGGGACTTTCACTTCACTTTCAAGAGATATGACCTGAATCCAGATTAAACTGGAGTCTCCCAATGTCATCTGGCATTTCTTCCCTGAAGCCAGCCAGAACTACACAGGTGCACTTCCAGGGTCTCCACTTAGCCAGCTGGACAGAAAATCCAGCATGGTTCAAACAAGCTGACAGACAAGCAGGAGAGGACTCACGGGCAGACGGCTTCCCTCTGGTCTCAGGTGGAGTTCTGGGACCACAGCAGGAACCAGCACTCTCAACCCCTGGGCTCAGCAGCTCCCTCCTTCTCAAGCCGGCAGCTCTGTCCTGACGGGCACAGGAAGGCTACCAACTGCCTTAGGCTGACCTCACGCCCTTCCCACTGCTGTGGCCTGACCTCACCTGGCCCCACCCCTTCTGGCAGAACCAGAGCTCCTCTTCCCTTGATTCCAGCCTGAGGCCCGGCCCTGGGCCACGATTGCTGATTGCTCAATGCTCCGGTCCTGAGCCAATCACATTGGCCAGGGAGGATGGAATACACCGATTGGCCAGGTCCAGGTTATGTGACCATACTCTCTGGGACACGTGTGAGCTGCTCACCGTGTGTCAGGGGTGGAGACAGTGCAATACCCCCAGAGCAGGGCCGAGAGTCCAGTCACTGTGCTCAGTGTCCTGGGACGTGCGTCCTCTGCAGAGAAAATATTCCTGAAACACCTCTTCCCTTCCTAAGCGCTGTTTCACGTACCCACATTCAAGGGAGCAAGACCTCCTGTTTGAAAGTAGGTTTGGAGATCCTCTCTTAACCTCTGGGCTTGTTTCTTGTATCATGTTAGAATAATTTATTCAGTCTAAAACCCCCCAGGTGCACCCACATTCAAGGGAGCAAGACCTCCTTTTGGAAGGTAGGTTTGGAGATCCTCTCTTAACCTCTGGGCTTGTTTCTTATATCATGTTAGAGTAATTTATTCAGTCTAAAACCCCCCACTGAGCACCACCACATGTTGCTTTGCCTATACAGGATTCTTAGCTGTTCTGAGTAGAGGGCATGGCCCAGGGGCCTCGCAAAAGGAATGAATTTTGTCCAAGGAAGCACCTAAGAGGCTGAATCACTGAACCACTTTGCTGTACACCTTAAACAAGCAAATTATTGTAAATCAACAATGCCTCAATTTAAAGAAAAGGTATTCCCTCATCAAAAATGGTTTGAAATTTTGTAAAATTTTTCCTTCAATTGTTGGTTTTTGAAGTGAAGTGAAGTCACTCAGTCGTGTCCAGCTCTTTGTGACCCCATAGACTGTAGCCTACCAGGCTCCTCTGTCCATGGGATTTTCCAGGCAATAGTATTGGAATGGATTGCCATTTCCTTCTCCAGGGGATCTTCCCAACCCAAGGCTCGAACCCGGGTCTCCCGCATTGTAGACAAACGCTTTACCCTCTAAGCCATGTCTAATTGGTTCGGTGGTGTTTTTTGAGGTAGGGATCCAACTTACCTTCCAACATGTATACCAAATTGTCCCAATGGGATGATTCCTTTGTCTTTTCTCCTGAAAATGTCCTTTATGCGTTTATACATTAAGAAGCTTTTTTAAGAATGCCAAGTATCAAGAACTTCAGATCTTTGGTAATTTGTACAGTACCCCAGAGGCATGTTTCCATTTCTGTGTCTTCTCTTTGCATTTCACCATTGCCAGTTTCTAGTATACACAAGTACCCTCAGAGGGTTCTCTGTAGTGAACCGTGTATGTTTCTGTGAGGACAGAGGATGTGAGCACAGAGGAGGGGCTGAGTCCGGAGTGACCATGTGACCATGCTCAGCAACCCCAATATTAAGTCTGGCTGAGACTTCCTAAGGCAAGGTCTGTTCTTCCTCTTGGTGTCTGGATACGCAAAATGATGCTGGTGGATTGGGTCTTGGGTCCCTGGGTCCAGCAGTGTAGAGCCATACCCATAGCCTGCTTTTCCATTATATTTTCCTCCTGTGGTCTCTGCTGAGCTGGTGTGGAGATGTTTCTGCTAAAGGCTTGAGAGGTAGTCAGTCCTTCTGCTTCTCATCCCCTGCCTCATCTATACTTCTGTCCTTTTTATTATTTTTTTAATATAGCTAATTTTCAATGTTGTTAGTCCTTGTGTCATTCTCTCAGGCACCTGTGGTTTAATAGACCTCCAACTCCCGAGAGCTCTTTGCCTGGTGGAGACATGGAGAACTCAGGGAACAGCACCGCATCACACTGGAGCCTGTACCAGAGAGAAGGTTCTTGTTAGGAAGGCTCCATCCCTGCTGTGGGGGGTTCAGAGTTATCACTTCTGATTGTGCATCCGGGCCCTATATTGCAGGCCCCACTCTGAGATCTGGAAAGGAGGTTGCTTCCCTCCCTGACACAGAACTAGTATTTTTTTTTTTTTTTTTTGTCCTCGTCCTTGTTCAGTCCCATTTGGCTCCCAAGCCCTACACTTACCCTCACCAACAGGATCAGGAGAGCCCAGTTCTAAAGGAATTTCATTCAAGGAGAGGCTCCCGGAGACACTCCAACACCCAGGCCTAAATAAGCATTTCCTTGGAGTTTCACAGCCCTGGGAGGAGATACTGGGTTTGTGTCCATTTTACAGTTGAATATGTTGAGCCTCCGGAGAAGGTAATGGCACCCCACTCCAGTACTCTTGCCTGGAAAATCCCGTGGGCAGAGAAGCCTGGTGGGCTGAAGTCCATGGGGTTGCGAAGAGTTGGACACGACTGAGTGACTTCACTTTCACTTTTCACTTTCCTGCATTGGAGAAGGAAATGGCAACCCACTCCAGTGTTCTTGCCTGGAGAATCCCAGGGACAGGGAAGCCTGGTGGGCTGCCATTTATGGGGTCGCACAGAGTTGGACACGACTGAAACTACATAGCAGCAGCAGCAGCTTGTTGAGCCTCAGATCATTGTGTGATTTGCCCTGGGTCACTCTGCAGGTCAGCAGGTAAGGTGGGATTTGAACCCAGACTCTATCTCTTGGATCCTGTGACTGTACAGGTGTTTCTTCTCCTTGGTTAAATTTATTTCAGGTTTTTTTTTTTTTTTTTGATGCATTTGTATATGGGACTGTTCTGTTCTCTCTCTGATGGTTTATATCCTGCTATATTGCTAAGTTTATTAGTTTTAATACTTGTTACTTGGTGGAGTTTTTAGAGTTTCGTATAAATCCTGTCATAATCTAATAGTGGCACTGTAACTTCATCTGTTCCAATGGGGATGCCTTTTATTTCCTTTTCTTGCCTAGTTATTCTGGATAGAACACTTCCACTACTATGTTGAACAAGACTGATGAGAGTGGGCATCCTTGTACTATTCCTGATTTTTTGTAAAATCTTTCACCTCTTTACCACTGAGTTGGATGTTAGCTGTGGACTTGTATTATACACCCTTTAGGATGTCCCATGTATAACCACTGTATTGAGAGATTGTATCAAAATTGATGTGACACTTTGTCAAAAGCTTTTTCTGAAATTATTGAAATCACATGATTTCATTCTTAATTTTGCTCAAACTGTGTATCACAGTGATTGATGTGCAGATAATAAATCATGCTTGCAGGCACAGAATACATTCTATTTGATCATAGTGTATGATTCTTTTTAATGTATCTTCAATTTGGTTTGCTAATTTTTTTTTTTTTTTGAGGATTTTTACATCCGTGTGCACCAGGGTCAGGGTTCTCTGGTGGTTCATATGGTAAAGAATCTGCCTGCAATGTGGGAGACCTGGGTTTGACTCCTGGGTCAGAAAGATCCCCTCGAGAAAGGAATGACTACCCACTCCAATATTCTTGCCTGGAAAATTCTGTGGACAGAGGACCTGGTGGGCTACAGTTCATGGGTCACAAATAACTGGACATGACTAGTGACTCACACTTACAAGAGTGCTTCTTGACATTCTTAATATCTAAATTTAAGATTTTATCTCAGTCAAAAACTATAGTCTAAGGCAAAAATGTCAAAAGTTCGAGTTCTTAGAAGTAAATGACAATAAGGCATAACAGATGAAATCAAGAAAGACTACCCATAATTTATTTTTCACAAGAATTTTAGATCTTCAGAGGAATTCTCATTAAACTGAATTAAAATGCAAGCTTTAGTTTAAAATGGAAACCTTTTTCAGTATTATGTTTCTATGTTGAGACTGAAATTTTATTATTTATGTATGAGACATTAAGCAATACTGCGTAGTTATTAAAATCATATTTTCAAAACCTTTAATGACATTTATAAGCACTTATAGTGGGAAAAATAGCTAGGAATAGAAGATGATCCCATATAGCTTTAGATGACAGTACAGATATGTTGAATGATAGTTTTCAGATTGTATTTATTTATTTTTAATTGAAGGATAACTGCTTTACAATGTTTGGTTGGTTTTCCTCATACAACAACACGAATAGGCCATAAATATATTATCTACTTTTTGGTGAGCCTGTCTCCCACTTCCTACCATCCTACCCTCTAGGTCATCACAGAGCACCATGCTGGGCTCCCTATATTATATAGCAACTTCCCCCTAGCTAACTATTTTACATATGGTAGTGGTGATGTTTCAGTGCTACTCTCTCAATTCATCCCACCCTCTCCTTCTCCAGCTGAGTTCACAAGTCTGTCTTCTACATCTGTGTATCTATTTCTGCCCTTCATATGTTCTCCAGTACCACTTTACAAAATTCTATGTGTATGCATTAATATACTATATTTGTTTTTCTCTTTCTGACTTACTTCACTCTGTATCACAGTTTCTAGGTTCATCCATCTCAATTAAACTGACTTGTATTTGTTCCTTTTCATGGCTGAGTAATATTCCATTGTGTATATGTTCCACAACTTCTTTATCCATTGTTCTCTTGATAGACATTAGGTTGCTTCCATGCCCTGGCTATTTTAAATAGTGCTGCAAAGGACATTGGGTTACATATGTCTTTTAAGAGGTATGGTTTTCTGAGGCTATATGGCCAGTAGGGGATTGTTGCATCATATGAAAATAGATGGGGAAACAGTGGAAACAGTGGCAGAATTTATTTTGGGGGGGCTCCAAAATCACTGCAGATGGTGATTGCAGACATGAAATTAAAAGACGCTTACTCCTTGAAAGGAAAGTTATGACCAATTTAGATAGCATATTCAAAAGCAGAGATATTACTTTGCCAACAAAGGTCTATCTAGTCAAGGCTATGGTTTTTCCAGTGGTCATGTATGGATGTGAGATTTGGACTGTGAAGAAAGCTGAGAGCCGAAGAGCTGATGCTTTTGAACTGTGGTGTTGGAGAAGACTCTTGAGAGTCCAGTGGACTGCAAGGAGATCCAACCAGTCCATTCTAAAGGAGATCAGTCCTGGGTGTTCTTTGGAAGGACTGATCCTAAAGCTGAAACTCCAATATTTTGGTCACCTCATGCAAAGAGTTGACTCATTGGAAAAGTCTCTGATGCTGAGAGGGATTGGGGACAGGAGGAGAAGGGGACGACAGAGGATGAGATGGCTGGATGGCATCACCGACTCGATGGACATGAGTTTGGGTGAACTCTGGGAGTTGGTGATGGACAGGGAGGCCTGGTGTGTTGTGATTCATGGGGTTGCAAAGAGTTGGACGTGACTGAGCGACTGAACAGAACTGAACTGATGGTAGTTTTATTTCTACTTTTTAAAGAAACCTATATCCCTTCTCAATAGTGGCTGAATCCATTTACATGTCTACCAACAGTGCAAGAGGGTTCCCTTTCTTTCATGTCCTGTCCAGCATTTATTATGTGTAGAATTGTTGATTATGGCCATTTTGACTGGTGTGAGGTGATACCTCATACAGTTTTGATTAGTATTTCCTTAATAATGAGCAATGTTGAGCATCATTTCATGTATTTGGTGGCCTTCTTAATGTCTTCTTTGGAGAAATTTGTTCACGTCTTCTGCTCACTTTTCAATTGGTTGTCTTTTTTCTGATATTAGGCTCAATGATCTACTTGTGTACTTTGTAGATAATCCTTTGTCAATTGCTTCATTTACAATTATTTTCTCCTCTTCTGAGGGTTGTCTTTTCATCTTGTTTATGGTTTTCTTTGCTGCTTAAATACTTTGAACTTTCTCTAGATTCCATTTTTAAAATTTTTGTTTTTATTTCAGTCATTCTCAGAGGTAGATCAAAGAGGATCTTGCTATGATAAATGTCAAAGGGTGTTCTGCCTATGTTTTCTTCTAAGAATTTTATAGTTTCTGGCCTTACTGTTGACATTCAATCCACTGTGAAATAATTTTTATGTATAGTGTTAAGAAGTGTTCTAATTTCATTCTTTTACATGTAGTTGTCCAGTTTCCCAGAGAAGGCAATGGCACACCACTCCAGTATTCTTGCCTGGAAAATCCCATGGACAGAGGAGCCTGGTAGGCTGCAGTCCATGGGGTCGCTAAGAGTCAGACACGACTGAGCGACTTCACTTTCACTTTTCACTTTCATGCATTGGAGAAGGAAATGGCAACCCACTCCAGTGTTCTTGCCTGGAGAATCCAGGGACAGGGGAGCCTGTTGGGCTGCCGTCTATGGGGTCACACAGAGTCGGAAACGACTGAAGTGACTTAGCAGCAGCAGTCCGGTTTCCCGGCACCACTTACTAAAGAGGCTCTCTTTTCTGTCCTTTCTCCATTGTACATTCTTGCCTCCCTTGTCAAAGAAAAGCTGCCTATAGGAGTTTGGGTTTATATCTCAGCTTTGTATCTTGTTCCATTGCTCTATGTTTCTGTTTCTGTGCCTGTACCATAGTGTCTTGGTAGTATAGTCTGAAGTCAGAAAGGTTGATTCCTCCAGTTCCACATTTCTTTCCAAGATTGCTTTGGCCCTTCTGGGTCTTTTTTACCCCATATAAATTGTAAAATTATTAATCCTAATTCTTTTTAAAATGTCATTGTTTGATAGGGATGAATTGAATCTGCAGATTGCTTTGGGTAGTATAGTCATTTTCACAACATTGATTTCTTTCAATTCAAGAACATGGCATATCTTTCTATCTGTTTGTTTCATCTTTGCTATCTTTCATCATACAGCCTGTCTTTCTGCATAGACATGTTTTGTATGTTTAGGTAAGTTTATTCCTAGCTATTGGAGAAGAAAATGGCAACCCGCTCCAGTACTCTTGGCTGGAAAATCCCATGAACAGAGGAGCCTGATAGGCTACAGTCCATGGGGTCCCGAAGAGTCGGACGTGACTGAGCGACTTCACTTTCACGTTTCACTTTCATGCATTGGGGAAGGAAATGGCAACCCACTCCACTGTTCTTGCCTGGAGAATCCCAGGGACAGGGGAGCCAGGTGGGCTCCCATCTATGGGGTCGCACAGAGTCGGACATGACTGACGCAGCTTAGCAGCAGCAGCATTCCTAGCTATGCTATTCTTCTTGCTGCAGTGGGAAATGGCACTGTTTCCTTAATTTTTCTATCTGATTTTTCTTGTTGTGTTATAAATATGCAAAGAATTTCTGTGTATTAGTTTTGTATTCTGTGCTTTACTAAATTCACTAATTAGCTCTAGTAATTTTCTGGTTTTATCTTTAGGGTCTTCTGTGAATAGAAACAGGTCATTTGCAATCAATGAGAGATGGACTTCTTCTTTTCCAATATGCATTCTTTCTCATTTTCTTCTCTGACTGCTGTGTCTATGACTTACAAAACTATATTGAATAATTGGAATGAGAGTGGGCACCATGGTCTTGATCCTGATCTTAGGGAAATGCTTAAATTTTGACACCATTGAGGATAATGTTTGCTGAGAGATTTTTCCTATATGACCTTTATTATGTTGAGGTAGGTTTTTTTCCATGCCCATTTATGGGGCGTTTTTAAAATCATAAGCTGGTGTTTAATTTTCAAAACCTTTCTCTGCATCCACCGAGATTATCATGTTTTTTATCTCTCAATTTGTTAATATAGTGTATCATATTGATTGATTTGCATATAGTAAAGAATCTTTGCATCCCTGGGATAAACCCCACTTGAACTTGGTGTATGATCCTTTTCATGTGTTTTTGTTTTGTTTTGTCTTTGCTAGTGCTTTCCTCAGGATTTTTGCATTGATGTTCATCAGTGAGGTTAGCCTGTAATTTTCTTTTCTATGTGGCATTTCTGCTTCATTTTGGTTCATGGTGATGGTGGCCTCACATAATGAGTTCGGGATGCTCCTCCCTCCATGTTGTTCTGGAAATGTTTGACCAGCATATGAATTATCACATCTCTTCCATTTGAGAGCATTCACCTGTGAAGTCCTGGGCATTTGTTTGTTGGAGACTTTTGATCACAGTTAGTAGTGCTTG
Organism: Bos indicus x Bos taurus; assembly: GCF_003369695.1. NCBI lineage: Eukaryota > Metazoa > Chordata > Mammalia > Artiodactyla > Bovidae > Bos > Bos indicus x Bos taurus. The sequence goes on along the minus strand of NC_040090.1, from coordinate 84,107,100 downwards.
TGATTGATCTGTTCATAGTTAGAGCTTGTGACTGGTGTTAGCACTTGATTTATTCATATTTTCTATTTCTTCCTGGTTCAGTCTTAGAAGATTGTACTTTTCTAAGAATCTGTCCATTTGTTCCAGGTTATCCATTTTATTGTCATGGAGTTGTTTCTAATTGTCTCTTATGATCCTTTCCCTTTCTGTGTTGTCTGTTGTAACGTCTCCTTTTTCATTTTGAGTTGATTTGAGTCTTCTCTCTATTTTTCTTGATGAGTCTGGCTAATGATTTGTCAATTTTGTTTATGTTCTCCAAGGCATATCTTATTGTTTTATTGAACTTTGCTAATGTTTCCTACATTTCCATTTATTTCTGCTCCGATCTTTATGATTTCTTTCCTTCTGCTAACTTTGGAAGTTTTGTGGCCATTTTCTTCTTTTTCTAGGTTCGTTAGGTGTTAGATTAGGTTGTTTTATGTTCTTTTCATTTCTTGGGGTAGGCTTCTTGTATTGCTATAAATTTCCCTCTTAGCATTGCTTTTATTGCATCACATAGGTTTTGGGTTGTCATTTATTCATTTCCATTTGTTTTTAGGTATTTTTAAATTTCCTCTTTGATTTCTTCAGTGACCTGTTTGGTGTGATCAGAAAAGATGCTTGCTCTGATTTCAGTTTCTTAAATTTGCCAAGGCTTGATTTGTGAACCAAGATGTGATCCATTCCAGAGAGTGTTTCATGTGCACTTGAGAAAAAAAAAAAGTATTCTGCTGTTTGGTTATGGAATATGCTAAAGATATCAATAAAGTCCATCTAGTCTAATGTGTGATTTAAGGCATATGTTTCTATATTAACTTTCTTTGTGGATGATCTGTCCATTGGTATAAGTGGGGTGTTAAAATCCCCTAGTATTATTTTCTTACTGTCAATTTCCCGTTTTATGGTTGTTTGTATTTGCCTTATGTGTTCAGGTGCTCCTGTATTGGATGTATGTGTATTATTATTGCAATATCTTTTTTTCTGGATTTATCTCTTTATCATTATGTAGTGTCCTTGTCTTTTGTAAGAGTCTTTATTTAAAAGTCTGTTTTATCTATATGAGAATTGCTACTCCAGCTTTATTTTTATTTCCATTTGCATGGAATACCTTTTTCCAGGCCCCTAGTTTTAGTCTATGTGTGTCCCTAGGTCTGAGGTGGATGTATTATTGCAACATTTATATGGGGCTTATTTTGTTTTCATTCAGCCAGTCTGCGTTTCAGTTGGACCATTCCATTTATATTTAAGGTAATTATTGATACGCATGATACTATTATTATTTACTTTATTATTCTGTTTTTTTTTTTTTTTTTTCATGTCTATTCAGTCCCTTCTATTTCCTGCCCAGAGAACGTCCTTTAATATATCTTGTAAAGCTACTTGGGTGGTGCTGAATTTCTTAACTTTTGCTTATTTGTAAAGGTACTGAGTTCTTTGAATCTGAGTGATATCGTAGCTGGTTGGAGAAATCTTGCTGTAAGTTTTCCCCTTTCATAACTTTAAGTATATCATGCCACACCCTTATGGTCTGCAGCATTTCTTCAGAAAGATCAGCTGTTAAACTTACGGGGATTTCCTTGTTATTTGTTGCTTTTCCCTTTCTGCTTTTAATATTTTATCTTTTTGATAAATTTTTTTTCGTTTGATTGATATATGTCTTGGCATGTTTCTCCTTTGGTTTACCCTATGTTGGACTCTCTGTGCTTCTTGGACCTGGGTGTGTTTCCTTCAATAATATAGGAAATTTTTCTTCCATTGTTTCTTCAGATGAGATTTTATCTTTCTCTCTTTCTTCTTGAATCCCTATAATGTGAATGTTAGTATCCTTGATATTATCCACCAAATGCCTTAAACTATCCTCAATTTTTTGGCTTTTTTTTTTTTTTTTCTTTTTGGTGCTCAGATTGGGTGATTTCCACTACTCTATTTCTTTTTCTTTTTTTAATACAAATTTATTTATTTTAATTGGAGACTAATTACTTTACAATATTGTAGTGGTTCTGCCATACATTGACGTGAATCTGCCATGAGTGTACATGTGTTCCCCATCCTGAAGCCCCCTCCTCCCTCCCTCCCCGTCCAATCCCTCTGGGTCATCCCAGTGTACCAGCACTACTCTGTATTTCAACTTACTGATCTGTCCTTCTGAATCATCTAATCTGTTGACTCATCTGCTGTATTTTTCATGTCAGTTACTGTATTCTTCCATTATAATCAGTTCTTTTTTATACTTATTGCCTCTTTGTGGAGTTCTCACTCCATTCATTCATGCTTCCCCTGATAGAAGTAAATATCTTTTATTCATTTATTTAATGGGTCACTGGGCCTTACGGTATCATTGGTTTTTCTAGTTGCATAGAGCGGGGTCTGCCCTCAGTTTTGGTGCATGGGCTTCCCATCGTTCTGTCTTCTCTTGTTGTGGAGCACAGGCTCTAGGGTGCATGAGTTCAATAGCTGTGACATGCAGCTTTAATTACCCCGCAGCCTGGAATCTTAGTTTCCAGACTAAGGGTTGAACCCTTGTTGCTTATATTGTCAGGAAAGTCTTAACAAATGAGCCAGCAGGGAAGACACAGTGAATATCTGTATAACCCTTATTTCAGTCATTTGGTGTAAATTATTTACCTCCATCTTGTTTAGTTCTTTTTCTGAGTTTATGTCTTAGCTGTTCATTTAGCATAGATTCTTTGTCTCTTTATTTTGCCTTTTTGTTTCTATGCATTAATGTTAGGTAGATGAACTATGTCTCCATGTTGAATAAGTGGATTTATCTAGAGTGTCTCCTGTGCAGCCCAAAGGAACAGTTCCCCCAGGTCACCTGAGACAGGAAATCCAGGGTGTCTTCTGTGTAGGCTGAGTGTTGTGTCTTGTTAGATGTATCCACATTGCTTTGGGCATGCTGATGGGTCTGGCTGGCCCACAGTGCAGCCGAATGTGAGCCCCACCTCAACAGTTGCAGATGTACTTCTGGCTAGAGCTGATTTGGAGTGGAAATCACCTTGAGGGGATGAAAGTCATGGCTGAGTCCACCCACTGTGAGTGGTAGGAAAGGAGGCTACTGTGGGGGAATCCAGGCACTTGGGGGAGAAGCCATTTTGGAGGAACATTGTGGGCATGGCTAGGTTGGATATGTCTGTTCCACAGGAAACACAGAGACTAGCAGGGCAAGCAGTGCTAGCAAGGTAAGTGGGGAATGTCAGAAAAGTCTCCTGCTAGCACTGGGACAGCTGGTACAGGAAGGATTTTTTAAATTGTCATCAATCAGTGATTTCATGATTGTTTCAAGAAATCCTTGCCCCTTTGGCACATGTCCTAAAATTAGTACATAATTATCTTTCCCATGTGACCTGTGCCTACATTCAGCATCATTACTGATAACATTCAGCATCAGTAAGTTTGGCACTAACCTATTAAGCATGGGGTCTTGGCTTCCCACAGCCCCCAGCTCTCTCCCAGAAGTAGCTCTGCTGGATTCAAATCAAGATATTATAGGGGTTCATCTTCCTTATTCAGGTTACCAGGGCTCAGGTGCTCAGCATGTCCTCCCAGGGAAGATACCAAGTTGGTAACCCTCCTAATTGTGGGTCACCCATCAGGAGTATGGGTCCTGACTAGGCTGCCTTTCCAATGCATCTCCATGTGTTTTTTTTTTTTTTTTTTTTTACATCCTTAGCTGTGGAAGAGCTACTCTGCTAATTTTCAGGTTGGTATCTGGGTTTTCTGTGTGAGGAAGCTCTCAGAATAGAATAGAGTAAGTGTCTCAAAAAGTGTCATTTCAATTTCTGTGGAAGCTCTCTCCTTGTGTAAGTCAGCGGTTCTCAAATTGTCATCACTGGACCAGCTGTGTTAGCATCACCTGGGAAGTGGTTAAAAATGGAGATTCTCCTCTGAATCATTCCTCCAAGCCTTACACATGCTCAACACTAAATCAACCTGAAACACATCTTCTCCAAGGTTGTGGGACCACCATGCCCCTTAACTTTAACCAGGTACTACTGTTTTGGAATTCTGAGGAGTTTTAGGAATTTGGGGGGCATGTTTCACCACTCTCACTTGGAAGACACTAAGGAATATCTAACAAGTTGAACATGATACTTCTCTCTCGTCACCCATTGTGAGAGTTCTTAGTACATAAAGTAAAAATAAAGGACAATTTTATTTGTAAAGAAAATCCTACAACAGGTTGGAAAGGTACAGATGCCACATTAAGATAAAGGTCTTGCACAAGGTTCATGGGAGTACAGGATGTACAGATATTTTGTAAACTTCATGGAAAAGAAACAAGAGTGGAGCAGAGTAGCCACTGGGCTTCAGTGACCCCCTACTGCTTAGCTGTGCACCTTCCTGCAGGTGTGGCCACCACTGGACCCTGGGAAGAACGCTTCACACCTTGAACTGTGAGGCTCCCCAGCAGTCTGGCCTGTGACCTCCTGGGCACCATCACCTTCTTCTGCTTCCTGAACTGGCCACGTTTTCTCCCTCTGCCTTCATCTCCTCTGCCTTTATCTCCTACTCTTTTGTGGGATTGCCAGTACTTTGTCTTCTGTGCTGGGCCAAGGAAGACGCACCTTTGCACTTCCGAACTGCACTGGCCACCTGATGACACATCATCCTCCCGTGATCGTAACTCTGGCCCTGATGGGAGAGAGCTATGTTCATTCACCACTGATGTACTCTTTTTTAGCTAAAGAAGGAATCTGTTCTAATCATGACTTTTAGGTGGCTGGATTTACCAAACAGAAATACAGGAATCCCAGTTACATTTGAATTTTAGGGAAACAATGAAAACTTTTTTTTCTTTCTTTCTTTATTTTATTTTTATTTTTGGTAGAAGTCTATCTCCTACAATACTTGGGATGTACTTATACTGAAAAATTATTTACTGAAAACCAAATTTAACTAGATGTCTTGTATTTTACCTGACAGGCTTACTCCCAAGGTAAAGGGGTTCCCATTTTAGCTTCCCACCCTAGGAGTGGCACTTTGTCTTAGAAAGGAATGTATTTAGTCATCAAAATAATATCAGACTTATCTGCATGTCAGCCATGACTTGTGACATATTGATCACATATTGAAATGATAATATTTTTTGTTTACTGGATTAAAATATACTTTGAAAACTAATTTCATCTGCTTCTTTTTGTTTTTAAATGTGGTTACTAGAAAATTTAAGGTTTTATATGGAGCTTGACTTTGTAGTCCAGAGTACACTTCACTGGACAGCTTTGGCCTAGAGCAAAAGCCATGTTGGGGGACCTAATGACCAGCAGGCTGAGAGTGGGGCACCCCTCTCGCCAGAAAGAGTTAGACTCTCCCCTTTGGAGTTGTTTGTGGCTGAACTGGTTGGGGGCATACAAAATCCTCGAGTGTAGTTTGTCTTTACAGAGTTTTTATTGTTTGAATTTTTCAGTTCTGACCAAATCTTGGTGGTTTTTGATTGATGACAGACCAAACAGGCCTGGAGTGCATTTCCTGTTAAGTATATTTGTAACATGGTGCTTTCCAGGTGACTCTGGTGGTATAGAACCTATCTGCTAACTTAGGACACACAGAAGACTAAGGATAATAGTTTGATCCCTAGGTCAGGAAGATCACCTGGAGGAGGGCAAGACAACCCACTCCAGTATTCTTGCCTGGAGAATCCCCTGGACAGAGAATCCTGGTGGGCTACAGCATGGGGATGGACTGAGTCAGACATGACTGAAGCGACTGAGCACACATGTGTATTTGCAGTTGAATTATGACAGCAGATTGAAACACATGGGAGGAAGCAAGATGGGTGTGGAAAGGGGGTGGTTTGGGAAAGGGTCTGGTTTCTGGAAGCTGTACCGTGTTGTCCTTTTTTCTTCTTCTTTTTCTTCCTTTGGTTTTATGATTGCATACTGGCTGTGGAAAGACAACACTGACTGCATTTGCTAGAAGAAGATATCCCGATTAATTTAGATTTTAGAGACTGAAAATTAAAGAGGGTGCATTATGCAATATGGAAAAAGGAAATGAAAATTTCTTCGGTGACATTCAAACTCTGAATATCTCCTGAGTTGGATTCTTGGAAGTGGATGTCTTTCTATAACTGACAATATCTTAGGATCATAGGTTAGATGTAGGACTACAATTCTCCTTGGTCATTCACTCCTTTCCTCTCCCTACCCCCTAACCTTCTGAAGTTCTTGGAAAGTCAAGAAACAGTAGTGAGAGCAAAGCAAATAAAAATTCAAGAGCTTTCAGAGGCCAAAGTCTTGGTCTCTTGTCAAATAACCTGACTTTTACTCAGTTCCATTTACAATCTCTCTTCTGGGGAAGCTTGGATGGTAAAAGAATCTGCCTGCAATGCAGGAGACGTGAGGGTTTGATCCCTGGATTGGAAAGATCCCCCACTCCAGTATTCTTGCTTGGAGAATCCCCATGGATAGAGAAGCCTGGAGGGCTACATGAGGTCACTTCTTGCGGGGAGCTGTCCGTGAGAACGGGGTCCTTTGTCCGAAGGACACAGCTCTGGGAGCTGCCTCAGTCCTTGAGGGTTTGTTTGCAAACATAGCTCTCTGTCCCGCCACCCCAGAGATTAGGCGCTTATTTACTGCAGGCACCTGGAGTTTTGTGCAAACTTTTCAAGCACATAGAAATGTTATCTGGTGTAAGAAATAATAACAGGGTGCCATTCCCATGTTCTCAAGATTTCTTGTGACTGTTTGTAAGATGTATAGGTCAACCAAGAAAAAAATGTCAACTGTCTTGTCTTTCTCACGCTCTTCTGTATAAATCTAAGATGCTGAATAAAGTCGGTGTCAGACTGTGTCCCTTCGTGGAGACGTGTCTGAACCTCTCGACCCCATCTTTGTTGTAGTCTCTTGCTGTAGTTTCCTTTCTCAGCCCCTCTGTGCACGTTCTCGGGACCTGATCGAGTTTGCCGGCTGGCACCGGCAGGTGGCGCCCGAACAGGGACTCGAGAATCAGAGCGCGAGGAAGGCCGCTGCCCGCCAAGACTGAGGTAAGTAACAAGGAATTCCTAATTAATTAAAGTAAAGGGCAGCGAGTGTTACTCTCGAGAGTAATAAATCATGGGACAAGGCAATAGCCGCCAGTTATTTGTACATATGTTGAAAACTATGTTAAAAGGTAGGGGAATTCATGTAAATAAGTTACAGCTAAAGAAGTTTTTACTTTTTATAGAAGAGATTTGTCCCTGGTTTCCAGAGGAAGGAACAGTTAGTCTGGAAACTTGGGAAAAAGTAGGAAAACAATTGCAGACATATTATTCCTTACATGGTCCCAATCGTGTTCCTGTGGATGCTTTTTCTTTGTGGACTCTCATAAGACACTGTCTGGATCCTGAACATGAGGGACATAAAATTCAAACGGCTCTCAGGGATTCCACAGAACCCGAAGTTGCAGAGCCTTCCGCCTCTCTGCCTGAGCTGCTTTATGCTGTGCCTGAGGGAACAGCTTGTAAGGCTGGAGGGAGTGATGATGTGTTAAGCTCAGTACCATAGACAGGATATGCCTTGGGAAATGATGGTTAACATGCAATCCCACTTGGGAAAAGGGGAATTAAAACATTCAGGGCTTTCTGAAGAATAGATGGAAAATTTAATTCAGAAGATTGTTATAGCAGTAGAAAAGGATGCACAGGGAGACTCCCACTCCAGCCAGCCTGTGCCTCCAACATATCCTCCCTCGGTTCTTGCTGGACTCGATCCACCTCTGCCTTTCGTAGAACCGCGAGAGCTTATATCTATCCCTGCTTCTTTGGCTGGTGAAAACATAAAAATTAGAAGTGAGATATTATTATCTCCTCTTCAACAAGCCATTAAGTGAGCTAATAAAAAAGGAGAACATATTCCCAGGTTTTCAGGAATCTATCCAGTATTTGAAAATGCTCAACAGCAGAGGTATTATAAACTGCTACCCTTTAAGCAACTAAAAGAGTTAAAAGTGTCTTGTGCACAATATGGCCCGACTGCGCCATTTACTCAGGCTATTATAGAGGCTTTAGGAAATCAAAATCTGCCACCTAATGATTGAAAACAGGTTGCTTGGGCTTGTTTATCTGGAAGAGATTATTTACTATGGAAATCTGAGTTTGCTGAGCAGTGTGGGATCACAGCTGATATCAATCGGCAACAAGGACTGAACATCACTTATGAAATGATGGTGGGAGAGGGAGATTATTGAGATACTAATAGTCAACTTAATTATTTGCCTGGAGCCTACCCTCAGATTAGTACTGCGGCTCTATGAGCATGAAAAAAGCCTCCAAATTCTGATAAAAAGACTGAAGATTTATCTAAAATTTGCCAGGGGCCAGATGAACCATATCAGGATTTTGTTGCCTGCCTGCTTGAGGCAATGGGTAAAATGATAGGGGATGAGCAGGTGGGGATGGTGTTGACTAAACAGCTTGCTTATGAGAATGCCAATTCGGCTTGTCAAGCTGCCCTGAGACCTTACAGGAAAAAGGGAGGCTTATCCGATTATATACGGATTTGTGCTGATATCGGCCCTTCATACGTTCAAGACATAACTTTGGCCACGGCATTACAAGGAAAGACAGTCAAAGAAGTACTGTATCAACAACAAAAGTGGGATAAAACTAGTGGTCGGCTTCGAGTCCCTGGCTCTGGCTGCTTTTCTTGTGTCCAGATGGGTCATCAGGCCACCCACTGCCCGCAGAAGCAGGCCCGGAAACCTGCTCAAACCCCTAACCTCTGTCCTAGGTGTAAGAAAGGCAAACACTGGGCAAAAGATTGCCGTTCTAAAACTGACTTACAGGGAAAGCCACTTCCTCCGGTCTCAGGAAACTGGGTGAGGGGCCAGCCCCAGGCCCCAAAACAATGTTATGGGGCGATGCAAAATCTGACCAAATTGGAGACACTTCAGGGCCAAAACACAGAACTGTTACCGAGTTGCTCAGAGCAACTGCAGGGAGTGCAGGATTGGACTTCAGTTCCTCCACCTACACAGTATTAACTCTAGAAATGGACATACAGGCTTTGCCAACTGGAATTTTTGGCCCTCTTCCGAAGAACACTATGGGCCTCCTATTGGGGAGAAGCAGTACTACGAAGAAAGGTTTATTAGTAGCCCCTGGAGTCATAGAGTCTGATTATATGGGTGAAATAAAAATTATGGCCCATTCACCACAGGGCATAACAGTAATACAATCTAGTCAACGTGTTGTTCAATTAATTCTACTTCCTACAATTCCAGTTGGAAAAGCCTTTAAACAAGAACGAGGATCCCGAGGTTTCGGGTCTTCAGACGCTTATTGGATTCAGGCCATTAAAAAACAGCGCCCTGAGCTTCTATTGTATATTCAAAAAAAAAAAAAAAAAACCTTTTAAAGGTATTTTGGATACTGGTGCAGATGTTTCCGTCATATCTCAAAAACATTGGCCTGATGAATGGCCTTAAGCAGGTTGTAATTTCTACTTTGCAAGGCATTGGGCAATCACACAACCCAGAACAGAGTTCAACCTTTTTAAAATGGAGGGACAAAGAAGGACATAAAGGACATTTTCAACCTTATGTTTTGCCAGGACTGCCGGTTAATCTATGGGGGAGAGATGTTATGATGAATATGGGGGTATATCTTTATAGTCCAGATAAAAAGAGTAGTAATCAATTATTAGACCAAGGCATTTTACCCCATCAGGGGTTGGAGATAAATTCACAAGGGCCTTTACAACCCCTGATCCCTACAGTTAAAAATTATAAAAAAGGTATAAAATGTTTTTAGGAGGGGTCATTGATCGTCCTACAATCCATGCTGATCTGATAAAATAGAAGTCTGACGATCCAGTATGGGTTGATCAGTGGCCCCTATCAATAGAAAAGATCACTGCCGTCAATCAGCTTGTGCAGGAACAACTTGCTCTCGGCCATATTACCCCCTCAAATTCACCTTGGAATTCACCTATTTTTGTCATTAAAAAGAAAACAGATAAATGGAGGCTATTACAAGATTTACAAAAGGTTAATGAAACACTGGAATTGATGGGCCCCCTTCAGCCGGGATTGCCTACCCCCATGGCCATTCCAAAAAATACTTACAAGATTATTATTGACTTAAAAGATTGCTTTTATACTATTCCCCTTGCCACTAATGACTCAAAGATTTGCTTTTAGTGTCCCTTCCACAAATTATAAAGAACCTATGAAAAGATATCATGGCAAGTTTTACCTCAGGAAATGGCTAATAGTCCTACTCTCTGTCAGAAATTTGTTGTTCAAGCTTTAAAAACCACTAGGTCCTTGTACTCCCAAGTATATATTATTCATTATATGGATGATATTCTTTTGGCATGCCAAGTTGAAGAGTTGCTATTAACAACATTCGCTTATATGCAAACTACATTACAGGATTATGGTTTGATTATCACAACAGAAAAGATGCAGTGCTTCCCCCCACCTATTCTTATTTTGGGTTTTTTCTAGGAAAAAAAAAATGGTTTCGAGCTCAAAAGATAGAGATTCGTAAAGATAATCTGGTTACCTTGAATGATTTCCAAAAACTGTTAAGAGATATTAATTGGATAAGACCTTACTTAAAGCAAACTACAGGGGAAATGAAGCCTCTTTTTGATATTCTGAAGGGTGACCCTGATCCAACTTACCCCCGAACTCTGACTCTAGAAGGAAGGCAAGCCTTAGATAAAGTTGAACAGGCCCTGTCTAAACAACAAGCTACTTATTGTGACTATACTCAAAAATGGGGTTTATATATTCTTCCTACTAAACATGCTCCTACAGCAGTCTCATTCCAAAGATTACCTTTAAGATGGCTTCACTTGCCTGCCTCTCCCTCTCGGGTACTAACCCCCTATTATGATTTAGTTGCTGCCCTAATAGCTCTTGGGCGGTCAAAATCCATTGTATATCTAAGAAGAGACCCACATTTTATATGTGTTCCATTTTCTAAAATTCAGCAGGACTGGCTGTTTCAGTTTAGTGACAATTGTGTTATTGCTTTAGCTGGTTTTAATGGACAGCTTGATAATCATTATCCCTCAGATAAAATTTTACAGTTTGCCCACTATCACCAATTTCTCTTCCCCAAAATCGTTGTTTCTCAGCCCCTTGCTGCCGCCCTATTTACTGATGGCTCTTCTAATGGAATAACTAGTTTGATTATACAGGACAATACTGCCGCCTGGCGTACTAATTATAAGTCTGTTCAAGAAGTAGAACTATTTGCCATTTTTCAGGCTCTATTACAAATTTCTGCTCCATTTAATTTATATTCTGACAGTCAATATATCATAAGAGCCTTAAACACTATTGAGAATGTTCCATTTATTGGTACCTTGAATTCTACTATCCAAACTCTTTTTCATGATATACAACATTTAATTTGCTCCAGAGTTAATAAATGCTATTTTGGTCATATTTATGCTCACTCTAGGCTTCCTGGACCTTTAACACGAGACAATGCTTTGGCTGACGAAGCTACATGTATGATATTTCCTTCATTGGAACAAATGACAAAAACTTCTCACAGCTTACACCATCAAAACAACAATAGCTTAAGACTTCAATTTGGCATTACTCGAGAAGCTGCCAGACAGATTGTTAAACAATGTCAAACATGTCCTCAATTTTTTAGTGTTCCCCATTATGGAGTTAATCCCCGAAGATTGTTGCCAAACGATATATGACAAATAGATATTACCCATATTCCTAAATTTGGTAAACAAAAATTTGTTCATGTTACTATTGACACCTTCTCTGGCTTTTTACATGCCTCTCTACAATCTGGAGAAGCTAACAAACATTGTATAGCTCATTACATTAAATGTTTTGCTGTTATGGGAACCCCTAAGACCATAAAAACAGACAATGGTCCAAGATACACTGAAAAAAATTTTCAACTATTTTTACACAATTGTCTATCTCACATAAAACAGGTATCCCTTATAATCCTCAAGGTCAAGAAATCATTGAACGGGCACATCAAACTCTCAAACATCAATTACAAAAACTAAAGTAAGAGAAATTGTATCCTAATACCCCCTCCAACTCTCTAAATCATGCTTTATTTGTTCTAAATTTTTTACAATTGGATAGAAGTGGCCGTTCAGCAGCACAGCGATTTTGGAACTTTGATGCACAAACAATAAGACCTAAAGTCTTTTGGAAAGACCCACTTGTGGGAAAATGGTATGGACCAGATCCTGTACCAATCTGGGGATGAGGACATGTTTGTGTTTTCCCACAGGATGCCAAAATGGCGCACTGGTTGCCAGAAAGGTTGGTACACACGACAGAGACAATCTCTAGTAAACCAGATGAAGAGATTGACGATTCAAGAACATGATGAATTACCATCTCGACAACAACTTCAGACATTGATGCGAGAGACAAAGAATCGTGTTGCTGTACAGGGCAATCCGATATTGCCTTTAAGCTTCCTAATAACCTTATTAATTATCTTAAATCAGATTAATACTGCACACTCTAAAAAATATTCAAGTGCTTACTGGGCTTATTTTCCCGACCCTCCCCTTCTCCAACCGGTGGGCTGGGAGGGTCGGTCTATTCCCATATACACTAATGATACTGTGGCTTTGGGTGGTTTTTCAGATAAACGTATTATTCCTAATCAAGTTAATTTCTCTTATCATAGAGTGTTTGATCACTTACTTATTTGTCTGTCTAGATATTTTAATTCAACAGGATGTCTTTTTGTTGGGGAGTCAAGATATGCTGATTATGACAATGGTTGGAGCCTATATATTCCTGGAGTAACAAAAGAATCTGAAACTCCTCAACGTTGTAATGGAACTGGTCCTTTAGATATCCCTTTCTGCGACTTTGGAACAAGGAAAAGAGTCACTGCTACACCATGGAAACTGTGTCGAGATAGAACTGCTACGGTTTATAACATATTTGGAACAAATGAGTCATTGTGAGACTGGTCTCCAGACTCGGCCCAAAATCCTGGAGCTCAAGATAATAGGAACTTTGCATTCCGTATTTGGAACTTGGGCGGCTCTAAAGTGTTTCAAACAGAAATCTGGAAACTAGCTGCCGCCCTTGGATGTGAGGGTTCCTACCTTCAGGTGGGATCAAAAGTGAGACACGGTTATTTATGAAATCTCACCATGAGGTATCCTCATACATGTGTGCCTCACCCTTATGCTTTGCTAATAAGATCTGTAAAAATACAACCTGGGTTACAAAATTATAATGTAACTTGTAACAATTGTACCTTAACTAACTGCGTTAGAGAAATTACTAATCAAACTAGGGTTCTAGTCTTAAGACAGCCTGCTTTTGTTATGGTTCCTGTAAAGATTAATGGGTCTTGGTATGATAAAAGGAGACTTGAACTTTATAGAAAAGTAGAGGGTGCTTTAACGCGTTATCGCAGGGAAATAGGGTTAATAATTCTGAGATTTGTAGCTTTGGTAACCCTTATTGCTTCCTCGATTACTGCAGCCCTGTCCCTGACACAATCAGTACCAACTGCAACTTTTGTTAATAATCTGGCACAAAATGTATCTGTTGCCCTGGGGACTCAAAAAGACATTGACAAAAAGCTAGAAGATTGATTGAATGCCCTTTATGATGTTGTAAAATTTTTAGGTGAAGAGGTTCAAAGTATAAAGTTGAGATTACGGGTACAATGTCATGCTGGTTTTTGATAGATCTTTGTTACCTCCAAAAATATAATGGTAGTATAACTGCTTGGGACAAGGTGAAAGCTCATTTAAAAGGTATTTGACATAATGAAAATACTTCCTTAGATTTACTGCATCTACATCAGGAAATAATAAACATTAAAAATGCAACCAGACCTGATTTGGATGTTACAAAAAGAGCTGAGTCTTTTGTTAAAAAAACTTTTTCGACATGTACCTACCATCAATAGTATTTGGTACTTGAGAACAGCCATAGGAGGACTATTCTTAATAATTTTAACTGTTTTATTTCTTGCACCTTGTTTAATTAAAAAACTGATTGATGATCTATAGATGATAAAGGCTTCCATCTATGGAAATGGTCTGCAGTTAAAAAAACATAAGCGTGTGCCTATATAAAAAGAAAGGGGGAGATGCGGGGAGCTGCCCGTGAGAATGGGGTCCTTTGTCCGAAGGACACAGCTCTGGGAGCTGCCTCAGTCCTTGAAGGTTTGCTTGCAAGCATAGATCTCTGTCCCGCCACTCCAGAGATTAGGTGCTTATTTACTGCAGGCACCTGGAGCTCTGTGCAAACTTCTCACGCACAGAGAAATGTTATCTGGTGTAAGAAATAATAACAGGGTGCCATTCCCATGCTCTCCAGATTTCTTATGACTGTCTGTAAGATGTATAGGTCAACCAAGAAAAAAATGTCAACTGTCTTGTCTTTCTCATGCTCTTCTTATAAATCTAAGATGCTGAATAAAGTCGGCGTCAGACTGCGTCCCTTCGTGGAGACGTGTCTGAACCTCTCGACCCCATCTTTGTTGTAGTCTCTTGCTGTAGTTTCCTTTCTCAGCCCCGCCGTGCACGTTCTCGGGACCGGATCTATTTTGCCGGCTGGCACCGGCAACTTTTGACCTCATGTAGCTCATGAGGTCATAAAGAGTCGGACATGACTGAGCAACTAGGCATAGCACATGCCAAGCACAGCAACTCAAAGAATCTGCTTTTGCTACAGGATCCACCTTCTGTCCATTCCACTTTTCCCTCCAGGTCTCACTACCTGCTGATCATGTTGCCAGAGTGTCCCTCATAGGTGTCTTGTCACCAGTTTGAGGACATAACTTCCAAGATGTCAGGCCAGTGGGATGTTGATGCCACACCCCTTAGCAGCTGGAAGTTTGGAGCATCTGGTGATAATTTCATTAAGCTCAGCCCTCCCCCACCATAGATCTTCTCATTGGCATTGTTGTTGTTAATTTGAGGACTTCTATAGGACACAAGTGACATATTGCTCTTCAGTAAGAGGGGCTGATAGTCTTGGCTGGCAGAATGAGGCAAGGGGCTGTATGCTAAGTTCCATTTTCTGAAAAGGAGAACACCTCAATTTCATGAGGCCTTGAGCTCTCAGACCTGAAGGAAAGAAACCAAGGGTGTAGAAAGTTGACAGGCGCTGACTGGAAATCTGTGTGAGAAGGTATTGCTTCTGGCTATGTCCTGTGTCTCATGCTGAGCACAGAAAAACTGATGCTTTTGAACTGTGGTGTTGGAGAAAACTCTTGAGAGTCCCTTGGACTGCAAGGAGATCCAACTAGTCCATCCTAAAGAAAATCAGTCCTGGGTGTTCACTGGAATGACTGATGTTGAAGCTGAAACTCCAATATTTTGGCCACCTGATGTGAAGAGCTGACTCATTTGAGAAGACCCTGATGTTGGGAAAAAAAGAAGGCTGAAGAAGGGGACAACAGAGGATGAGATGGTTAGATGGCATCACCGACCCAATGGACATGAGTTTGGGTAGACTCCAGGAGTTGGTGATGGACAGGGAGGCCTGGCATGCTGCGATTCATGGGGTCACAAAGAGTTGGATACGACTGAACGACTGAACTGACTGACTGACTCACACCACCATCATCATACATGGTCACTGGCCCTTGTCCAAGTCCAACAGGTCCAAATCCCCTTATCCCCTGGCAGGCTTATTCTACTTTGTGTTTGCAGTGGACTTATCTGGACATCTCACAGTGGAATCATAGATTATTTGTCCATTTCTGTTTAGCTTGTTTCACTTGGCATATGACTTCAAACTTTACTCACTTTGCAACACATTCCCTTAGTTGTTAAAAATAAATAGCACATAGGCTCACCATCATGTACAATCAGGGAATTACAAATTAAAATTATGATATATCACACCACACCTCTTAGGACTGCTAAACTCCAAATATAAGATAATACTAATTGCTGAAGGGTGAGGGATGACAGTGACCATTCCTCATTGTTGGTGGGATGCATGTACAGCCCCCATGAGAGACAGTCTGGCAGTTTTCCCTAAAGCTCAACAGGTCTCACCTTGGGATCCAGCAATTATGCTTTCAGTATTTATGCAGTTGCTCTGAAATTATACGTCCAAATGCAAACAAGGATGTAATTTTGCACAGCAGTTCTATTCACAACGGGTACAAACTTGAAGAAATCATGATAACCTTCAGTAGATGAATGTGCAAGCAAATTGGTGTACACAGATATCAAGGGAACCAGAACACACCACCCCAAATTATGTCTGTTTGACATGAGTTATTTTAGTTTGATTAATTTAAAACAATAATAAAAAACAACTGAGTAGAGTTTGCCCCCTATTTTTTTTTTTTTAAGATTTATTCATTTCTTTATGGCCATGCTGTGTCTTCATTGCTTTGAGAGGGCTTTCTCTAGTTGTGGAGAGCTGTTTCTACTCTTGTTGCAGAGCACGGGCTCTAGGTACGCAGGCTTCAGTAGTTGTGGTGCATGCATTTAGTAGTTGTGGCTCCCTGGCTCTAGAGCGCTGGCTCAGTAGTTGTGGTGCATAAGCTTAGCTGCTCTGAGGCATGTGGAATACTCCTGGATCAGGGATGGAACCTGTGTCCACGGCATTAGCAGGCAGATTCTTAGCAGCTGGTTCACCAGGGAAGACTGAGGTTGCCCTTCTGTGAAGTACATTTACATTTATTAGGGAAATCTCCATTTGTAAGGGTGTCCCTCTTTGAACCTAGGAGAAGGATAATTACATCTCAAGGAGAGAACACTTATCAATGAAGATGTCAGGACTTAAATCTGCAAACAATCATCTGTTTATTTACTGTGCTTTCCATGATAACCTGTCATAAATGGCCCCTGCCTTACCCTCAAGGTCTTTCTTTTGTTTGGGGCTGAAGAGCTATTCAAGGTGAAGTCTTCCTTCATTGCAGGGAGTGACTCAGTTTTCCTTGGCATCTCCTCTATATGCAAAAGATATACATGTTAATTAAACTTCTGTTTTTCTCCCGATAATTTGTGTTTAATGATGGAGGACGGCTCAACCTAGAACCTGGAAGGGGAGAGGGAAATTTATTTTCCTCCTATATACATGCAAAGGAGTAACATTCAACAGTGGAAAGGAATGAAACATCAACCCTTGAAGTTCAGTTCAGTTCAGTCGCTCAGTCGTGTCTGATTCTTGGCGACCCCATGAATCGAAGCATGCCAGGCCTCCCTGTCCATCACCAACTCCCGGAGTTCATCCAAACTCATGTCCATCAAGTCGGTGATGCCATCCAGCCATCTCATCCAATGTCGTCCCCTTCTCCTCCTGCCCCCAGTCCCTCCCAGCATCAGAGTCTTTTCCAGTGAGTCAACTCTTCGCATGAGGTGGCCAAAGTACTGGAGTTTCAGCTTTAGCATCATTCTTTCCAAAGAAATCCCAGGGCTGATCTCCTTTAGAATTGACTGGTTGGATCTCCTTGCAGTCCAAGGAGACTCTAAAGACTCTCAAGAGTCTTCTCCAACACCACAGTTCAAAAGCATCAATTCTTCAGTGCTCAGCTTTCTTCACAGTCCAACTCTCACATCCATACATGACAACTGGAAAAATCATAGCCTTGACTAGACGGACCTTTGTTGGCAAAGTAATGTCTCTGCTTTTCAATATGCTATCCAGGTTGGTCATAACTTTCCTCCCAAGGAGTAAGTGTCTTTTAATTTCATGCCTGCAATCACCATCTGCAGTGATTTTGGAGCTAAAACAAATAAAGTCTGCCACTGTATCCCCATCTATTTCCCATGAAGTGACAGGACCAGATGCCATGATCTTCGTTTTCTAAATGTTGAGCTTTAAGCCAACTTTTTCACTCCCCTCTTTCACTTTCATCAAGAGGTTTTTTAGTTCCTCTTCACTTTCTGCCATAAAGGTGGTGTCATCTGCATATCTGAGGTTATTGATATTTCTCCCATCAATCTTGATTCCAGCTTGTGCTTCTTCCAGCCCAGTGTTTCTCATGGTGTACTCTGCATATAAGTTAAATAAGCAGGGTGACAATATACAGCCTTGATGTACTCCTTTTCCTATTTGGAACCAGTCTGTTGTTCCATGTCCAGTTCTAACTGATGCTTCCTGACCTGCATATAGGTTTCTCAAGAGGCAGGTCAGGTGTTCTGGTATTCCCATCTCTTTCAGAATTTTCCACAGTTTATTGTGATCCACACAGTCAAAGGCTTTGAAACCATACTCACAGAAAACTAGTCAATCCAATCACACTAGGACCACAGCCTTGTCTAACTCAACCCTTGAAAGACAGGGATAAATCCTAGTTGCATATGGCTAAGTGAAAGAATCCAGTTGAAAGGCTGCACCCAGTATGACCCCATTGTGACATTCTTGGAAAGATAAAGCTACAATAGATGATAAGCAGATCATGGAGTGGGGACTTGGAAGTGATCATTTAGGATGGATACCTGTCGATATGCACTTGTCTTAGTGTATTACTTTATATAGCACAAAGGGTCAATCAGAATCTATTCAAATTTACTTATGTGTTATATAAGTAAGTCATAGGATGGAATACCAAACACAACAGAATCTCAACATCACTCACTAGTCTATCACTATTAGAGAAATCCAAATCAAAACTGCAAATGAGATATTACCTCACATTAGTCACAATACCTATCATCAAAAAATCTACAAACAATGCTGGAGAGGATGCAGAGAAAAGAGACCCTTGTTGCACTCTTGGCGGGAAAGTAAATTGATATAGCCACTATGGAAGGCAGTATGCAGATTCCTTAAAAAACTGAAAATAGAACTACCATAACACCCAGCAATCCCACTGGTTTTGCTGAGACTGAGTTCAGTTCAGTCGCTCAGTCGTGTCCGACTCTTTGCAACCACATGAAGCACAGCACGCCAGGCCTCCCTGTTCATCACCAGCTCCCGGAGATCACACAAACTCGTGTCCATTGAATCGGCGATGCCATCCAGCCATCTCATCAGCTGTCATCCCCTTCTCCTCCTGCCCCCAATCCCTCCCAGCATCAGGGTCTTTTCCAATGAGTCAACTCTTCTCATGATGTGGCTAAAGTATTGGAGTTTCAGCTTTAGCATCAGTCCTTCCAATGAACACTCAGGACTGATCTCCTTTAGGATCGAGTGGTTGGATCTCCTTGCAGTCCACTGGACTCTCAAGAGTCTTCTCCAACACCACAGTTCAAAAGCATCAATTCTTCAGTGCTCAGCTTTCTTCACAGTCCAACTCTCACATCCATACATGACCACTGGAAAAACCATAGCCTTGACTAGACGAACCTTTGTTGGCAAAGTAATACCTCTGCTTTTCAATATACTATCTAGGTTGGTCATAACTTTCCTTCCAAGGAGTAAGCGTCTTTTAATTTCATGGCTGCAATCACCATCTGCAGTGATTTTCAGGATAAATTGATTCTAAATTTCACATGAAAAATGAGCAAGAGCACCTAGGAAAGCCCGAGGGAAAAAAGCCAGGTCCATTGATGAGGTGTGATAAGGCCTACCAGGAGATAAGCCAGGATTATTTTAAAGCCAGGATTATTATCATTTGTTTTTTAAGAATCCAGGCCACTACTGTTACAAGTTTCATTATTGCCTCAGATACCACTATTTCGAAGCCTTTTGACTTGTTAGGTGCCTCCCGATTCAGAGATCTCCACTCTTATTTTATTTCTGGTTTCTCACTCAGATCATTTATTAAGAGTGAAAGTTGCTGGGAGCCGGCAAGAGACATTCCGCTCATGACAAAGGTCATGAGGAAGGAGGCTCGGCATACGCAAAGGCGGGATTGAGCCTCGGGAGTCTCCCCAGATATTCTCGAGTATCTTCCCCCAAAAAACCAGAGTCTGCCTACTTTATTGCTTTGTGCTCTCACCTCTGACTTTACTGGGGGCTGTCCCCCACCACCATCTCACTCTCTCTGTCAAAGAGTTAACTTACAGCTCCAATTAATAAAGTTCCTGGGCAATTAGGAGTGTTTAAATCCAAACCCCTCAGATGGCTCTCTAACTCGCCTGACAAGTTTACCCGGACTCCTACAGCTATGCATAGGATTGTTTACAGTCTCCCAGCCTTGAGAGGCACGGGAAGCTTAAGATATTCAAATAGCTTAGAGCCTCTCAGAGAGTTAGAAACTGTCAGAATAAACTAGTAAAGGATTTCATTGATGAACCAATGCTTGTTGCCAAGTTTCCACATCCCCTGAATTGTATCCTTGAATGTGTATTAATTAATATAGTTGGTATGTAGAAAAAATAATTAGTGGCCTTGGTGTTAGTAACTTTAGACCCTTAAGGTAATAAATTCTTTCCTTTGTTGTAAACCCATTACACATCCACCCTATAGGAATGCAATTTTATCTTCGGAAGATGGCGCCAAACCTTAAAATAATTACTCTTAGAGAAAATAAGTCTTTGTTGATAAGTCCTTGTCAAGAGTCATAAAATGTTAATAGGCCTTCTGGCCAGAAGATGGTGTAAATCACCTAAACCATTTGTATACGATAAATTTGCAGGAAAGAAACCCTGGGTTTTTGAT
The DNA here is from genome assembly GCF_003369695.1 of Bos indicus x Bos taurus. Classification (NCBI taxonomy): domain Eukaryota; kingdom Metazoa; phylum Chordata; class Mammalia; order Artiodactyla; family Bovidae; genus Bos; species Bos indicus x Bos taurus. Next base: position 84,086,604 of record NC_040090.1, on the reverse strand, counting down.
AAGGATCAAAAACTGCTGACTTTGCATCCCCTATTATCCTCTATGTGTAACTTAGGGTATATAAGCCCCTGTTAAAAATAAAGCTACGGGCCTTGCTCACCAACGCTTGGTCTCCCCATGTCATTCTTTCCTTTAACTTCTGGCTGAAGTCTCCATCTGGAGCGTGAATATCCTCTGCGACCACTTATTTGCCTCGGCTTCTAAGACCCACTCGAGAAGGTGTCTAAGGTGGGGCACTTTCCACTATTCGAGAGGGCACCTGCAGCCTCCGTGGTCAGAGCTAACCTGGTGTCACGGGTTATATTGATTTTCCGCGTAAACCAAGCTACTCAGCCTCTTTTCTCCACTGAATTTTCCTACTGAGCTATCCTCATTCTATTACTCTTTATATCTCTAATTACCATTTGAATAGGTCACCGACGCCGTCTCCCCTTCAAATACCCTGGATCAGCTGGGGCTGGACCTCGGCAGAAAGTTGTGTAACCCCATTCACAATTATGCAACACAAAAAGCCATATACATACTCAGAGTGTTAATACCCTCTGTAGGCAGGTGAGAGGTGCCCAAGTGGCAGGAGAAAATAAAACTGCGATTGGTGGACTTTTTTTAATTTATTTTTTCTTTTATAATTCTGCATTGTCATGACAATACCTGGTTCTGCCTGAACTTAACTTGATCTCAAATCTTGCAATTACCAATATGTTTTTCTCATGGAAATGTCTTCCTTAAACTATGTTAATGTGTCAGAAGACTATGTATTTGCTTGGAAATCTGCCTTTCTTTAAGATTCTTGTCAATTGTTTTATGGCCAGGCATGACTCACTTTGTGCCATGCTATCTCAAAATACATGTTGTGGGTGAGGTGCCTGATGCAACTCTTTCAGCTTTGAGGTGTATCTTTTCTCTAATTAGAGCTTGCTAATACGTATATAACTCCTTGCTAGAAACTAGCAAGGGGGCAATCTTTCTGTCCCCTTCTGATGTCTATATCAGACTCTTTCTCTATCTCTTTTATACTTTAATAAAACTTTATTACATAAAAATCTCTGAGAGATCAAGCCTCATCACTGGCCCCGGATTGAATTCCTTTCTTCCAGAGGCCAAGAATCCTGGCATCTGTCATAGCTCATTGCAGCAACATTTCAATACTGAAGAGATCCTCCAAGAACTAAGAGTTTGAATAGTACAGAGCCATAGATTACAAAATGAAAATATATATGACCCCCTCCCCTAATTTGTGCAGCTTCACAGGTGCCACTATGTGGGTCAGGAAGATCTCCTGGAGGAGGGCATGGCAATCTACTCTGCTGTTTTTGCCTGGAGAATACCATGGACAGAGGAGCCTGGCAGGCTACAGCACATAGGGTCACACAGAGTGGGACACGAATGAAGTGACTTTGCACTCACGCACCTTAATTTTTCAAGAAATAGCTGGAGTAACAGGCGGATTTGGCCTTGGAGTACAGAATGAAGCAGGACAAAGACATACAGTTTTGCCAGGAGAACGCACTGGTCATAACAAACACCGTCTTCCAACAACACAAGAGAAGACTCTACACATGGACATCACCATATGGTCAATACCACAGTCAGATAGATTATACTCTTTGCAGCCAAAGATGGAGAAGCTCTATACAGTCAGCAAAAACAAGACCAGGAGCTGAATGTGGCTCAGATCATGAACTCATTATTGCCAAATTCAGACTTAAATTGAAGAAAGTAGGGAAAACCACTAGACCATTCAGGTGTGACCTAAATCAAATCCCTTACAATTATGTAGTGAAAGTGATAAATATATTTAAGGGAATAGATCTGATAGACATAGTACCTGAAGAACTATGGTCAGGAGTTGGTGACATTGTACAGGAAACAGTAACCAAGACCATGCCCCTCCCAAAAAAAGAAATTCAAAAATCCAAAATGGTTTTCTGAGAAGGCTACACAAATAGCTATGAAAAGAAGAGAAGCAAAAGGCAAAGGAGAAAAGGAAAGTTATACCCATTCGAATACAGAGTTGCAAAGAAGAGCAAGGAGAAATAAGAAAACCTTCCTCAGTGATCAATGCAAAGATAGAGGAAAACAACAGAATGGAACAGACTAGAGATCTCTCCAAGAAAATTAGAGGCACCAAGGGAACTTTTCCTGCAAAAATAGGCACAATAAAGGACAGAAGTGGTAGGGACCTAAAAGAAGCAGAAGATATTAAGAAGAGGTGGCAAGAAAACACAGAAGAACTATACAAAAAAGATCTTCAGGGCCCAGATAATGATGATGGTGTGATCATTCGCATAGAGCCAGACATCCTAGAATGTGAAGTCAGGAGGGCTATAGAAAGCATCACTATGAACAAAGCTATTGGAGGTGATTGAATTCCAGTTGAGCTATTTCAAATCCTAAAAGATGATGCTGTGAATGTGCTACACTCAGTATGCCAGGAAATTTGGAAAACTCAGCAGTGGCCAGAGAACTGGAAAAGGTCAGTTTTCATTCTAATCCCAAAGAAAGGCAATGCCAAAGAATGCTCAAACTACCGCACAATTGCACTCATCTCACACGGTGGCAAAGTAATGCTCAAAATTCTCCAAGGCAGGTTTCAATAGTATGTGGACAGTGAGTTTACAGATGTTCAAGCTGGATTTAGAAAAGGCAGAAGAACCAGAGATCAAATTGCCAACATCCCTTAGATCATTGAAAAAGCAAGAGAGTTCCAGAAAAGCATCTACTTCTGCTTAGTTGACTACACCAGAGCCTTTGTCTGTGTGTATCACCACAAACTGTGGAAAATTCATCAAGAGATGGGAATACCAGACCACTTGATCTGCCTCCTGAGAAATCTGTATGCAGGTCAAGAAGCAACAGTTAGAACTGGACATGGAACAACAGACTGGTTTAAAATTGGGAAAGGAGTAAGTCAAGGCTATATATTATTATCCTCCTTATTTAACTTATGTCCAGAGTACATCATGAGAAATGCTGGACTGGATGAAGCACAAGCTAGAATCAAGATTATCAGGAGAAATATCAATAACCTCTGATATGCAGATGACACCACCCTTATGTCAGAAAGCGATGGGGACCTTGATGAAGAGCCTCTTGATGAAGGGGAAAGAGAGTGAAAAAGCTGTAAGAATTGACCCTAGAACACTGTTTGTATCTTTTTCAGAATTCTGTCCTATGGGAAGTTGAAAATGTGAAAAAGCAATTAGAAGAAATGCAAAACAACAAGATGCTTAAATCTCTAAATCCTTTAGAAATTTGTTAAGAGCCGAATTGAGTGCCATTCATTGTTACAGCCACTACAGATGCTTAGTGGAAGTTGAGTTACATTTTCTTTATGGCTAATCCGCTGCTGTAATACCTATAGCATTTCTGGTTTTGAACATTGAACATGTTTGCATTATAGGTGGATTTAGAGTGTGGTCGTTGTATGTGGTTCAGAATTCTGAGTAGTTCTTTCTGGGTTCACCTGAAAGCTGAGACAAAGTGTGAGCCTTTCACATGGACAGTGCTGTCCATCAGAAAGATAATATGAGCCACATACACAATCTAAACTTTCCTAAAAACCAACAGGTTACTTGACGTCCTTTTTTCAACACGAGTCTTGAAATCTTCTGAGTGATTTCCACATCAAGCTTTGCGCCAGCCTGTCTCACATGCTCAGGGGCTGCACGAGGCAAGTGATTGCCATGGCCAACAGCACGGAGCTGCCAGGTTGAGTCAAGTGACTCGAAAACTTGGCCTGTTTGACTTGATTTACCCCATGAGGAAGTGAAATGGGTTGTAGAGGAATGAATGTGAGGAATCCCCAGGAATGTAGGTGAGCTTCATGGAGACAGTTTAAAGCAATGAGAGGAGCGAGAGCAATAGAGTGAGTCCTGCCCCGCCCCCCCCCCCACCACCCCAACCCCAAGTCCAGCTTCTCTCTGCAGACTTCATCATTGTTAATGGCTTGCCATGTTTCCTCCAGAAGCTTTTCTACACCTAAGATGGAACTTTTTATTCATTATGGTTTATGAGGTTCAATATTGTTCCGAGTATTTATATTTGCATGGGACTCTTAGAGAACATTTTCTCAGAATTAAAATATTTGGAGTTGATACACAGTATTGATGAAACTCAAAACCCCAGGCAGAGGTTTGGAAGTGGGGGGTCAACCAGTTGATATTTGGGTGTATTCATTTGAGGGGCCTGACAGACTGTGACACTGATGTTTCTGAAGAGTTGCAGAAGGTTAATGACCTGTAGTCTTTTTTACATGAATGGAGACTGAGACATGACTTGCCGTTGACTGAGGTGGGAGGTATCACTTGGCTTGTGAATGAGGCAAGCAGATTACTGAGTATCCTGATTTTTTCTTACTCGTTGTTGTAGTGGCAGTAATTCGTACTAAGTATTTAAATGTTTCTCTGGCTTCTTCATGGAAAATGGTCACAGGTGAGAGATAAACTTTGGTAAGTTTTTAAAGTGCTTAACTGGTGACATTCATACATCTGTAGGAAATCGACTGCTGCTTGAATCCTGACTTAGGAGACAGTTTGGAGCCCATACGCATATTTCTGCATTTGTGTGCTTAGGGGATCCTCATGGTCCAGGGCCCCTGCTCAGCCTTCTTCTAGAGTAAGGGGATATCACTTGAGACAAAGGCAGAGCCAGAAACTGGCCCTGTGTCCGAAACCACGGCCGGTGGAGTTCAAGGAGAGCATGTGCCCTGCAGAATGAATAGGGAACATGGCTGGATTTGCTGGCAAAGCTCCTCCAGGGTGAGGGGCTGGTGTTGCAGTGGTGGAGACCCCCTGCTCCCAGGGTGAACAAGGTAAGTGTGAGGAGGACTGTGTAGACAGTGGAGGAAGAGGAAGTGGATATGGCCTCCTGCTCCTGAGGGGCTTGGGTAAGGAGCGGGGCGCTGGTGCCTGGACCCGAAGGCCTGGCACGGTTGGGGGGTTCAGACAGAGAAGACTGGGGCCTGGCCAACAGTCCCCTGTGTGTCAGTGAGAGTGAGAGATGAGAAGAGGAAGCAGCTGCAGGGCAGGAAGGGCTGCTGTGCTCTAAAAGACAGTGGGCTGCAGTGGCTGGTGGGAGTGAGGGATGTCTCCAGGAGGCAGCTCTCGAGAGCAGCACAGATGGGGCCTCGGAGCAGGGATTGCAGGAAGTGTGGGTTGGGTGGGGGGCACTATGCCAGCTCAGGAGGGAGAGAGTGGGGACTGAAAACCTGCCTCACAGGCAGGGCAGGCTCGGCGTATTTAGCAGGACCTCCCAGAGGAATTGGTCACCTTGTCTCTGAGACCTTCTTCCGGAGGAAAGAGCCTCGGGTGATGAGGGAGGGGGAGAGAGATGGAGGCTGCACTCTGTGAGGGGAGATGGAGGGGGAGAGAGATGGAGGCTGCACTCTGTGAGGGAACTGGGAGGTGATGGTTGGGGGCCAACCAACCCGGAGGCCTCTGTGGCCCTCAGAAGACCTGCGAGGGTCTGCAGTCCATGGCGGGACTGTGTCGTATCCCCCACCCAATTCCCAAGTGTGCTCTGGCCCCAGGCCCTGGGGTTGAAGTGGAGCAGAGAAAGGATCGGTTCCGTCAGGAGGGAGGGGAGACGGGGGGGATACAGGCGTGGCTCAGGGAGATTCCAGACCTCCATCTCCTGTGCAGCATAGTTTTCCTCACAAAACTGTTGAGCAGAGCAGCATGTGAACCTGAGCAGGCTGAGCTGGTGGTTGGCCCTGGCCGCTCTGCAGACATAAGGGATGTCCTGTCCTAGAAGGAGGGCTCTGCCTCCTGGGTTTAGGGACTCCTGCACGTGAGTCCCTAAACCCATTGCCCTCTTCCCAGAGACAATACTGAGCAAAGCCCCGGCCGTCCTGCAGTGCAGGTGGCTCACAGTCAATGTGGGGCGCCCTGCCTCTCAGCAGGCCCCTCTGAGTGAGCTCCTGGGCGTCGGCAGGCCCAGGCCTTAGTGCTCAGGGCCTGAGCATCTGTGCTAAGCTCCAGAATTCAGCCCAGAGTCTGGTGGCACGCTCATCTCTGCATTTGGTGGGTGACACCAATGGAGCTCAGCTCCGAGCTGTGGGTCCTAGGGCTTTCTGCTGCGGGTTTTCTGAGGCAATGTTAGAAGCGCTGAGAACGATGCAGACAGTATTCCAGGCAGACGGGTGATTGTAATCCGCAGACTTCACGCGGGAGATGGAGGTTAGAGCAGGAGTGGGTGGGAGGGGAGGTGCAGGTGCCAAGGAGAAAGCAGAGCAGGTGCAGGTAAGAATAAGAAATTATTCAATTATGTTAGATTTTAAATAAAATGGCATTGTCCTATCTCTCCAAACCCCACAGAATTTCATACTTTGGAAATTCTGCAGAGAACAAATCACTTCATTCTGAAACCAGAATTTCCATGGAGAGTCTCCTCTGAATATGTCCAACATAAGATCAGGGTGGATCAGAATCAGTTCCCAACATCTGCTTGATTATCTCTAAGGGAGACAAGAATACTCAGACTGTGTGCTCTAGGGAATTTTATTGTTTAAAAGAAAAATTAAATCTCTACTATGGCAAAAGACAATTACTCTGCACTGTCTGAGTTTATCCTCTTGTGACTCACAGATAATCCAGAACTTCAATCCACTCTTTTTGGTGTATTCCTAGTAATCTATTTAGCAAGTGTCCTGGGTAATCTTAGATTGATTCTGCTAATACATGTCAACCTGCAGCTTCATATATTCATTTTTTTTTCTCAGCCATCTGGCTTTTATTGATTTTTCTTTTACTTCGTCTGTCACCCCAAACACCTTGGTGAATTTTCTGTGTGAAGTTAAAAGTATAACATTTTATGCACGTGCCATTCAGGTGTGCTGCTTCATCACATTTGCAGTTTGTGAGCAGTATTTGCTCTCAATCATGGCCTATGACAGGTATGTTGCCATTTGCAACCCTTTACTGTATGCCATCATCATGCCTAAAAAACTCTGCAATCAGATCATTGCTAGCACATATATTTATGGATTCGTTGTGGATTTTGCACAGACAGTCGCAACATTCCTTTTGTCTTTCTGTGGCTCCAGTAGGGTCAACCACTTCTACTGTGATGACGTTCCTTTGGTCGTGTTGGCTTGCTCTGACACTCACATCAAAGAGCTGATGCTGTTAACCATTGCTGGGTTCAACACCCTTTGCTCTCTACTGATCATGATCATTTTTATGTCTTCATCCTCTTTGCCATTCTGAGGATCTGCTCTGCTGAAGGAAGGCAAAAAGCCTTTTCTACCCGTGTTTCCCATCTCACCTCCATCACCATATTTTATGCAACAGTCATTTTTATGTACCTCCTGCCCAAATCAAGCCATTCTCTGAACATATGTAAATTTGCTTCAGTATTCTATGTGGTAGTGATTCCCATGTTAAACCCATTGATCTATAGCTTGAGGAATCAGGAAGTAAAGAATGCACTGAAGAGAATTATAGAAAAGTTCCATTTGGCTATCAAATAACTGAAAAAATCAAGGATGGGGAGGAATCAGAGGACTTGTAATTATGGCTTATCTAGAGTCCATGGGGTCGCTAAGAGTCGGACATGATTGAGCAACTTCACTTTCACTTTCATGCACTGGAGAAGGAAATGGCAACTCACGCCAGTGTTCTTGCCTTGAGAATCCCAGGGATGGGGGAGCCTGATGGGCTGCCGTCTATGGGGTCGCACAGAGTCGGACACTACTGAAGTGACTTAGCAGCAGCAGAGTCAAAATGCTGATAAATGACAGTGTCAAATTCCTCACTTCCAGTGTTCACATTTACTCAATATATCTTACCCACTGTTTCATTCTTGGTGATTTACAAGTGAAAGGCATTTTTAAAAATTTGGAGGTGTTCAATTTTAAAAGGAGAAGGAGACAGACAAACAAGGAAAGACAAAGAGAAACAGAGATAGAGATATCTTAACTTGTTTGAACAGACATATTTAAAATTAAAGAGAAGGAACATCGGGCATAATGACTTTATCTGAATTCTGTATCATATGGGTCATACTAAAATAGATCAACATTTGGTATCTTATATTTTGGGTTTACTGCATAGATAATCTGGAAAATAAGGCAAAGTTTAATGGCAAGATTTTCTTTTTTTAACACTCTGAATAATCTTCCTAACACTCCTCTTCTTGCATTCAGCTCAAAGAATAGCACCAGCAGAACAACCTTGACATTGAACCCTTGGTGACAACCCATATGGACACTGTATCAGTTTAGTTCCCTGGAGCTCTTTCCTGCCATTATCATTCCTTGCTTGTTCTATATCAGTTGTGATTAGAAACATGGACTCTTCCTTCACACAGTTTGGCAAACAATTTTAGTTTTCCCAAGTAATAGTTGTTATCTTGGGTAAATTATTATATTTCACATCTCTTTTCCTTGGTTTCTTCATCTACAATGGTAATAGTTCCTTTGTCCTGGACTGATTGTGAAGATTAAATAAGATGATGACCATAAAAGGCTTATATAGTTTGTAGTACATGCCAAGTGCTTCATGAGCATTGACTATTACACATAATTAGTAAAATTATTTTCAGCATTGTTATAGCATGCATAGCTTTTTTAGAAAGAGTTGGCAACATGATATGCTTTATTTTAAAATCAACAAAATGAAAACATAAAAGCTAACAAATTATTGTATTATCATAATTAAAGCAATTTCATTCCTTTTCATTTTTGTTTCAAATTGATATAAATGACTTTTTTTAAAGTGTACATATTTAAAGTACTCAATTTGATAAGTTTTGAAACATCACCACAGTGAAAATGCTGAATGAGTTTGTCCCTTTCCCCGAGGTTCCTCCTCCACTGACCCTGGGCAACCACCAATCTGGTTCCTGTCACTATGGATTGCTTTGCGATTCTTACGTGCATGCTGCATGCTAAGTTACTTCAGTCGTGTCTGACTGCTTATTTCTTATAGTTTTACATAAATGGAATCATCAATATGAACAGAGAAATTTTATATCTCAGAAGTGCAAACAGCTTCATGTTCAACGTTTGGCATAATTATTCTCTAAAAGTTCATTGCCCACACCACTGAGCTATTCTAAGGCCATTCTACCTCCTATGCATGTGTGAATGCTGTCACTTCAGTCATGTCTTTGTGACACCATGGACTGTAGCCCACCAGACTCCTCTGTCCATAGGATTCTCCAGGCAAGAATACTGGAGTGGGGTGCCATGCCCTCCTCCATGGGGTCTTCCAGATCTAGGGATGGAAAAGTGGCCCTGGCTTCTCCTGCATTGGCAGGCAGGTTGTTTACAACCAGCACAAAGTGGGAAGCCCATCCTACCTCCCACTGCCCCTAAATTTCATCACAACTGCTTTTATTAATTTGTTGGGGGTATAGTTACTTTACAATATTGCATTAGTTTCCTGCCATCAGTTCAGTTCAGTTCAGTCACTCAGTCATGTCCGACTCTTTGCAACCCCATGAATCACAGCATGCCAGGCCTTCCTGTCCATCACCAACTCCAGGAGTTCACTAAAAATCATGTCCATTGAGTTGGTGATGCCATCCAGCCATCTCATCCTCTGTGGTCCACTTCTCCTCCTTCCCCCAGTCCCTCCCAGCATCAGGGTCTTTTCCAATGAGTCAACTCTTCACATGATGTGGCAAAAGTATTGGAGTTTCAGCTTTAGCATCAGTCCTTCCAAAGAAATCTCAGGGCTGATCTCCTTCAGAATGGACTGGTTGGATCTCCTTGCAGTCCAAGGGACTCTCAAGAGTCTTCTCCAACACCACAGTTCAAAAGCATCAGTTCTTCAGTGCTCAGCTTTCTTCACAGTCCAACTCTCACATCCGTACATGACCACTGGAAAAACCATAGCCTTGACTAGACGGACCTTTGTTGGCAAAATAATATCTCTGCTTTTGAATATGCTATCTAGGTTGGTCATAACTTTCCTTCCAAAAAGTAAGCTTCTTTTAATTTCATGGCTGCAGTCACCATCTGTATTGATTTTGGAGCCCAAAAAAACAAAGTCTGACACTGTTTATATTGTTTCCCCATCTATTTGCCAGGAAGTGATGGGATCAGATGTCATGATCTTTGTTTTCTGAATGTTGAGCTTTAAGTCAACTTTTTCACTTTCTTCTTTCACTTCCATCAAGAGGCTTTTTAGTTCCTCTTCACTTTCTGCCATAAGTGTGGTGTCATCTGCATATCTGAGGTTATTGATATTTATCCCAGCAATCTTAATTCCAGATTGTGCTCCCTCCAGCCCAGCGTTTCTCATGATGTACTCTGCATATAAGTTAAATAAACAGGGTGACGATATACAGTCTTGACATACTCCTTTTCCTATTTGAAACCAATCTGTTGTTCCATCTCCAGTTCTAACTGTTGCTTCCGACCTGCATACAGGTTTCTCAAGAGACACGTCAGGTGGTCTGGTATTCCCATCTCTTTCAGAATTTTCCGGTTTATTGTGATCCACACAGTCAAAGGTTTTGGCATAGTCAATAAAGCAGAAATAGATGTTTTTCTGGAGCTCTCTTGCTTTTTCAATGATCCAGCAGATATTGGCAATTTGATCTCTGGTTCCTCTGCCTTTTCTAAAACCAGCTTGAACATCTGGAAGTTCATGGTTCACATACAGCTGAAGCCTGGCTTGGAGAATTTTGAGCATTACTTTACTAGTGTGTGAGATGAGTGCAATGTGAATTAGTTATTCATATACATATATCCACTCTTTTTTAGATTCGCTTCCCTTTTAGGTCACCACAGAGCACTGAGTAGAGATCCCTGTGCTATACAGCAGGTTCTCATCAGTTATCTATTTTATACCTAACAGTGTATATATGTCAATCCCAATCTCCCAATTCATTCATCTGTCTTTCCTCCCTTGGCAATCCTAAATTTCTTTGCTATATCTGTAATTCTATTTCAGTTTTGCAAACAAGTTCATCTGTACCATTTTTGTAGATTCCAGATAAGGGATATGATATATTTGTCTTTCTCTTTCTGACTTACTTCATTCACTTTGACAGTTTCTAGGTCCATCCCTGTTGCTGTTAATAGCATTGTTTCATTCTTTTTTATGGCTGAGTAATATCCCATTGTACATATGTACCACATCTTCTTTACCCCTTCCTCTGTTGATGGACATTTAAGTTGCTCCCATGTCCAGGCTATTGCAAATTGTGCTGCAATGCACATTGGGGTGCATGTATTCTTAGAAATTACGGTTTTCTTCAGATATATGTCCAGGTGGGCTTCCCCAGTAACTCAGCTGGTAAGGTTGCCCAGCAGATCTGGTTTTGATCCCTGGGTGGGGAAGATCACTCAAAGGAAGGCACGACAACCCACCCCAGTATGCTTGCCTGGAGAATCCCTATGGACACAGGAGCCTGTGGGTGACACACCATAGGATTGCAAAGAATCAGACATGAATAAGCAACTAAGCACACACATGGCAGCTGTAGTTTTATTTATTTTAAGGAACTTCCATAATGTTCTTCATAGTGGTTATACCATTTTACATCTCCACCAACAGTATAGGAGGGCTCTTTTTTCTCCAAACCCTCTCTAGCATGCATTGTCTGTAGATATTTTGAAGATGGATAGACATTTCCCCGAAGAAGACATACAGATATTAAAAAAAAAAAAAAACATGAAAATATTCTCCGTATCACTAATTCTTCAGTTCAGTTCAGTTTAGTTGCTCAGTCGTGTCTGACTCTTCCCGACCCCATGAATCGAAGCACGCCAGGCCTCCCTGTCCATCACCAACTCCCGGAGTTCACTCAGACTCACGTCCATCGAGTCAGTGATGCCATCCAGCCATCTCATCCTCTGTCGTCCCCTTCTCCTCCTGCCCCCAATCCCTCCCAGCATCAGAGTCGTTTCCAATGAGTCAACTCTTCGCATGAGGTGACTGGTGACTGGAGTTTCAGCTTTAGCATCATTCCTTCCAAAGAAATCCCAGGGCTGATCTCCTTCAGAATGGACTGGTTGGTAGTGAAATGTAAATCAAAACTACAGTTGGTTAGCAATGACAACCCACTCAAGTATGCTTGCCTGGAGAATTCCATGGACCGAGGAGTCTGGCAGGTTACAGTCCATGGAGTCTCAAAGAGTTGGACATGACTGAGCGACTGTCACTCACTCACCCACTTAACCTAATTGGCCATTTTAAATTCATTTTTTCCTGTGTTTGTGATTATATTTGAAACTGAATTTTTTTTGGTTCTTCCATTCCTGCTATTAAAATAAGCATATATTTTCTTGAAACAAAATTTAAGCTATTTTTGTTGCATTTAGTAAGGATTGCGTTAATAAAATATTAATTATTTTGTTCCAAACTTTTCAAAGTAAAACTGGAGATAAAATCAGCTGAATCTTATTCTGTGTGTCTGGTGCTGGATGAAACTCTTTAAATGGATGGTATCAGCTAATTTTTATAACACTCTACTGAGACAGGTACTTAAAAAAAAAAAAAAAATCCAGAACAGTTTATGTAGATCTTTAATAAGCATGTAGCTAGTAACTAGAGAAAAAAATAAGTTTAATTTTGTTAAAACAGATTTTTAGTGACTATTTTAAACATTTTTAACTATGGCATCAGAGAATACTCTCAAGAGTCCCTTGGACTGCAGGGCAATCAAACCAGTCAATCCAAAAGGACATATCAGTCCTGAATATTCATTGGAAGGACTGATGTGGAAGATGAAGCTCCAATACTTTGTCCACCTGATGCAAAAAGACAACTCATTGGAAAAGACCCTGATGCCAGGAAAGTTTGAGGGCAGGAGGAGAAGGAGGTGACAGAGGATGAGATGGTTGGATGGCATCACTGGCTGAATGTACATGAGCTTGAGCAAAATCCAGGAGATAGTGAAGGACAGGGAAGCCTGGCATGCTGCAGTCCATGGGGTCACAAAGAGTTGGACATGACTGAGTGACTGAACTGGTTTTGAACATTGATCCAAATTCATTTAAAGACTAAATTTAAATTACTTGTTTAATTAAAAAAATAATTTGAAAGACAGATGAGCCTGAATCTGGCACAATGAATGAATCTTTCCTGGGGTTCACATACTCTGGAAAAGAAAATGAAGGGAAAAGTCACCACACCTGGGGAAAAGCTATTCAGGAAAAGCTACTCAGGGGAAATGAACTCTAATGGTCCTCAGCCTGGGTTATTACTTATATAATAAAATATCAACATTTATGCTTATTAATTATCTAAAAACCAAATTAAGTAACAAGAAGAAGGTCTGAGGGAAAAAAATCTGTCAATAAATATATAATGACTAATGGTTTTTCTTCGTAGATAACACTGTAATGTTACTATGAAGCAATCAAACTATATTAAAATATGGACTTCTCTGAACTAGTATGTAAATAAGAGATATAATTGAGGGAATATGAGGTACTTACATGTAAGCAACAAAAAATTAAACTCATTAGAACATTTACATTCTAAGCATATTCTTGAAAATCTAGTACTTCTACAATTTATTTTGTTAAATTAATAAATCATACTTTCAAGAAAATTTACTTATTTTAAAGACTATTTTAGATACATTATATAAGTGGAATAATGAGCATTTTATCCTACTCTAACTGGCTTATTTTACTTATAATATCCTCCAGGCTCATTTATGTTGTCATATATGGCAGAATTTCTTTCTTTTTAAGGCTGATATACATGCCACATTTTCTTTTTTTAATTTTTTTTATTAAAGGGTAGTTGACATTTCTGCAAAGTGATTCATATCTCTGTGTATACATATATCTTACTGTTATAATATATTATTAATAATATTATTTATCATTATATATCATTATATATTATATATTATATAAAATAATTAAAACAATATATTGTATTATATATTATACATACTTATATTATATATAATAATATTTTTATTTTTATGTAATTTATATATAAATTATAAATATATAATTTATAATATATAATATATTATATATATATATTTTATATACATATATAATTATACATATAATATATAAATATATACTATATAATATAATATATTAATATAATATATATAGTTTAATATTTAATAATTATAACGATAATTTTAGTAATAATGATAATAAATTATAATAATAAATAATTATGAGAATACCAAAATATAAAAATTTGCTATTAATATAATAATTAATATTATAATAAATAATGATATATAATATTAATATATAAGATAATATATAGTATATTATGTATAATATATAATAGATAATATATGTGTATGCTGCTGCTGCTGCTAAGTCGCTTCAGTCATGTCTGACTCTGTGTGACCCCATGGACTGCAGCCTACCAGGCTCCTCCGTCCATGGGATTTTCCAGTCAAGAGTACTGGAGTGGGGTGCCATTGCCTTCTCCGAATATATGTGTATAATATATACATATTATATTATATGTATATATAATTATATTATGTGTATATTATATAATATATATGTATAATATAATGTATATTATAATTATAGATTAATTAGGTATAATATATAACATAAATATACAAATATTATAATATGCTATTATATATCATATAATAATTAATTATATTATTTATTATATAAAATTATTATATTTATTATATTTTATATTATTATGTTTTACATTATATATATATATATATATATATATATATATATATATACACATACATACATACTATGCCTACAAGGCTCAGTCCATTGGGTGCAATGAGTTGGACATGACTGAGTGACTGAGCATGAATTATATATATATATACATATATATTCTTCATGTACATTTCTATTATGGTTTATCATAGAATGTTGAATATAGTTCCCTGTGCTATACAGTGGAACCTTGTTATTTATCCATCCTATATGTCCTTACAATTAAAATATATACAATAGAATTCTACTACTGAGCCATAAAGAAAAAGTGAAATAATGTCATTTGCAGCAACATGAATGGACCTAGAGATGAACAGAGCCACTGAACAAGAGGTATGGATGGAACATATCTGACAATGAACAGACATGTTAAAGCTGGCAGGTTTTATGGAGGAAATTATTGTATCAAATCTTTAGGTTTGAAAATTTCCATAGGAAAAAACCTGATTACATGATAATTAGTTTTTTTAGTAAAAAGATAAAAAATAGTTGAAAGTCTGTATGTAGTTGTTTCAGCTTTTCATTTGAAATATTAATGTCTTTATTAAAACTATTATCATACAGGTCAGCAAATCTTTACATGAGGAAAAAAAATACATATATACCCTCAAACTGTACTTTACAGTTGCTACCTCTGAACGTGATAGAAAAAATGGAATTCAAAATGCAAAAATATATATGTTATAGATGATGTGTGTGTACTTGGAAAACAAGATAATTTAGAGATGTACTTTCATAGTTTATTGCTCTTTGGTTTATGTTGGTATGAAAAGGGGTTCTATAGTGGGATTCTTATTTGAGGAAAGAAAAATAATTTCTTTGTTTGAGACATTTAAAAAGATTTAATGATATATATATATATATATATATATATATATATGTATGTATTTGTCTATCTATCATCTATCTATTATACTACTGCTACAAATGACAAAAGTATCCAAGAATTTTGTTAGACATTCTGAAAGGGACACAAAAATTGTACATTCTTGAGAATTTTAGATTGCATTAATTTTGAAATATATAGCCCTTCTGCAGTTAGATCTTGATTCTTGGTACCAGCTAATGATTTAATCAGCTGTTCAGTTCAGTTCAGTTCAGTTCAGTTCAGTTCAATACAATTGCTCAGTCGTGTCCAACTCTTTGCGACCCTATGAATCGCAGCACGCCAGGCCTCCCTGTCCATCACCAAATCCCAGAGTATGCTCAGACTCACGTCCATTGAGTCAGTGATGCCATCCAGCCATCTCATCCTCTATTGTCCCCTTCTCCTCCTGCCCCCAATCCCTCCCAGCATCAGAGTCTTTTCCAATGAGTCAACTCTTCACATGAGGTGGCTGAAACTGGAGTTTCAGCTTTAGCATCATTCCTTCCAAAGAAATCCCAGGGCTGATCTCCTTCAGAATGGACTGGTTGGATCTCCTGGCAGTCCAAGGGACTCTCAAGAGTCTTCTCCAACACCACAGTTCAAAAGCATCAATTCTTTGGTGCTCAGCTTTCTTCACAGTCCAACTCTCACATCCATACATGACCACTGTAAAAACCATAGCCTTGACTACATGGACTTTTGTCGGCAAAGTAATATCTCTGCTTTTGAATATGCTATCTAGGTTGGTCATAACTTTCCTTCCAAGGCGTAAGCGTCTTTTAATTTCATGGCTGCAATCACCATCTGCAGTGATTTTGGAGCCCCCCAAAATAAAGTCTGCCACTGTTTCCACTGTTTTCCCATCTATTTCCCATGAAGTGATAAGACCAGATGCCATGATCTTAATTTTCTTAGGACCCACTAAATGTTAGTCACAGTTATCATTACTATCATTCTACTTTCAATTATTATAGCAGCATCAATTTGCAGTTTGCATATTCACTTACTGTCCATTAAAGGTTTAGTCATCAAAAGTGTCTGGTGTTATAAGTAGTATATTGGGATTCAGAGTTTATGACTTTCCCAACTGTGTGTGAGGAGATAATTGATGAGCTTGAGTCAAACCTACATCCTGCTCCAAAACCTCTAATCTTCCCACTGCAGTCTGCAGTTTGATCTCCCAAAGGAAGGTGCTTCAAGGCTGAGGACAAGAGTCATCCTGAGGAATCAGATGATTACTTCAACACACTCAAACTGCACACTATATTCATTAGTCCTGAGTTTAAACTGTTTGTTGAAATTGGTTTTTATTAATACATCCCCAAGAAAAAGCTGAGAAACATCATTTTAATAAGTCTCCTTGAAACTGATTAAAAGGTAAATCTACCTTTAGCAATTACAGTAGGGAATTCTGTTTGCAGGGAAGAGTTTTGTAATAGGACCCAGAGAGACAGTTTCATCACTGACACTTCAGCACACTTTGACTTCAGTCTCTCTTTACTTAATGATCATCAATTATTCAATTAAAATAGACAAGTAAAGAATGGTAGCTACAATTTGACAAAACTAATACAATTATGTAAAGTTTAAAAATAAAATAAAATTAGAAAAAAATAAAATAAAATAAAAAAATATATATATATATTTTTATTAGTTTTCCCAAATATTCTGAATTTTTGCAACCTGACTAGAAATGGAAATATTAACCTAATTTATTTCATATTATATATTATGAGCAAGCAATAGGCACTTGGGAACTTTTAAATTTTCTGGAGAGATACTTTATATTCACTAACACAAAATAATTTGGTAATAGAATCACTGATTATTTTTTTTCAAATTCAATGCTGCTACTATTTTTTTTCCATAATTCAGATTTTTAACATATGAGGGAAGGTATTGCCAGAATGCATTAAAGGATACCAATGGGTTTAATACTTTCCTGAATAAAAAAACAATCCTAAAGAGTCAGCTAGGTAAAAGCTAACTCATATGAAGATAGGATTGAAATAGCTAATGTAAAATATATGTACTAACAATGTGAGAGGCCATATACCATGTGTGTATAGTTTGGATTAGGCAATAGTGTGTGAGCTGCAATAATTAGACAAAGTTTTGGTTTCTTCATAACTCTAGAATAGAAATTATGAACCAAAATACGATTAAAATGCTCATATTTATCATTTCATCATTTTCTAGAAATTAGACAGGGCACAAAAATCTCATCACAATGAAAACAAGATAATGAAGGTATCAAATGAAGTCCAGTCAGTGCCAGTGCTCAGTGTCCAGTTGTGTCCAACTCTTTGTTACTGCATGGATTGTAACCTGCCAAGCTCCTTTGTCTACAGACTTTTCCAAGCAAGAATACTGCAGTAGGTTACCATTTCCTAATCCAGGGAATCTTCCCAGCTCAGGGATTGAACCTGTGTCTGTTGCATCTCCTGCACTGGCAGATTCTTTATCATTACCTGGGAAGCCCTCAAATCAACTTACTCTGTGAAAACAAATAAAAACTTGCTTCAAGAAATAAGTCAAATTTTCAGCTTAAAAGTATCAGAGAAATAATTGTGTGTGTGGGAGTGTTTAATACCAGGGCCTCTTACACTGCAGGCAGATGCTTTACCATCTGAGAAACAAGGGAAGCCCAAATAAAAGCTAAAAGAATACAAATGAAGTATATGTAGATTATTAGTCATGAATAGCTGTATCCTCCTTCGTAGTTAAATAAGAAAGATTGAAACTAGGTATATTAGAAATTAAGTACCAAAAACGGTGTAAAGAAAATAAAAAGCCTTATGTAACTTGATTTAGGAATTAAAAACAACAACAACGTAAAAGAAAACATAATTAAATGGAGTCATTTTTTAGCTACTTTATCTGTAGTTCCTGACACAACTGGGGAATTAATAAATTATTGTTGAGAAATACATTAATTTCTCAAAAAGTTTTGGTAGTATGACTCCCAACAATACCAATCTCATTATTTTCAAAGGATGTTTCCTCTTTTATGCTAATTCAGTTAATTATTCAGTCAGTTCAGTTCAGTTCAGTCGCTCAGTCATGTCCGACTCTTTGCTACTCCATGAATCGCAGTACGCCAGGCCTCCCTGTCCATCACCAATTCCCGGAGTCCACCCAAACTCGTGTCCATCAAGTCCATGATGCCATCTAGCCATCTCATCCTCTGTTGTCCCCTTCTCCTCCTGCCCTCAATCCCTCAGAGCATCAGGGTCTTTTCCAATGAGTCAACTCTGCATGAGGTGGCCAAAGTATTGGAGTTTCAGCCTCAGCATCAGTCCTTCCAATGAACAACCAGGACTGATTTTCTTTAGGATGGACTAGTTGGATCTCCTTGCAGTTCAAGGGACTCTCAAGAGTCTTCTCCAACACCACAGTTCAAAAGCCTCAATTCTTTGGTGCTCAGTTTCTTCACAGTCCAACTCTTGCATCCATAACTTTACAAATTATTAACATACAATTTACTAAAGATTTAATGCTTCCCTGGTGGCTCAGTGATAAAGAATCCTCCCGCCAATGAAGAAGACACAAGTTCAATCCCTGGGTCAGGAAGACCTTCTGCAGAAGGAAATGGCAACACACTCCATATTCTTATCTGGAAAATCCCGTGAACACGGGACCCTAGTGGGTTACAGTCCTTGGGGTTGCAAAAGAGTTGGAAATGACATAACAACTAAACAACAACAATTTAATAGGCATAAAAGAGAAAATATCATTTTTAAAGGATGAGTTTGGCAAGTGAAAACTATATATAATTATTAATATTAGTGAAGGAAAAAATGTAAACTATTGCAACTCTGTTGAGAATATTTATTGAGTCTCCTGTTTGTGTCAACAAAGACATATAAAGAGGCAAATAAGAGACCAAAACGTCTTCCCATATGATAAATAACAAAGAGAAAGGAACAAATCAACTAAAAGTTTGGTATAATGATGAATGATCTTGGGGGAAAAAAAGTAAGTTAGGGAAGAGAAGCAGTGTACTAGTAATTAATGCTGATGTGGCCTCTATGATAGTACAGACATGATTCTAGACCTTTTACACAATTTACATCCTTTATATTTGCATAGTTTACACACACATTTAATCCTCAAAGTCACACCAGAAGCAGTTACTATGTCCATTTTTGTTTCAAAGATGTTGAAAATAAAATACAGGGTGTTATGTGAATAAGTATTGTCATGGCTCATACCAACAAAGCCAGAATTTGGGCCTAGATAATCTAACTCTAGTGTTCTCACATTTCACACTGTGAAAGTGTCCAGGGGGTGAAAGAGTGAGATATCAAAGAAAGGTATCCTAGGCAGAGGGAATGAATGCAAACCTGGGGTCTCCCAGGTGGCTCTGGTGGTAAAGAACAAGTTTGCCAATGCAGGAGATATAAGAGACATGGGTTTGATTCCTGGGTTGGGAAGATCCCCCTGAGGGAGGGCATGACAACTCACTCCAGTATTCTTGCCTGGATTATCCAATGGACAGAGGAGCCTAGAACATACACACGCAAGCTGGCATGCCTTAAATATTAAATATATATATATATATATATATATATATATATATATATGGATAGAAAGAAGGGAATGGGGGGAGGGGGAAGAATTAAGATAAATGTAGTCAGAAAACCATAAATAGCCTAATCATTCCCAGTTCTGTGGACCCCTGTAAACTTTTTGAAGTGATGTTGATTAACCTAGAGCCTGTTATACAAAAAGTAAGACAGAAAAAGAAAAATAAATATCATATATTACTGCATATATATAGAACCTAGAAAAATGGTGCTGATTAACCTATCTGCAGGACAGGAATAGAGACACAGACATAGAGAAGGGACTTGTGGACACAGGAGGAGAAGGAGTTTTTGATCAGCTCCTAAGCATGTCCGGCTCTTTTCAAACCCATGGACTGCAGCATGCCAGGCTTCCCTGTCTTTCACTATCTCTTGGAGTTTTCTCAAACTCATGTCCATTGAGTCAGTAATGCCACCAGTCATCTCATTCTCTGTCACCCCTTTCTCTTCCTGCCTTAAATCTTTCCCAGCATCACGGTCTTTTCCAATGAGTCAGTTCTTCATATCAGGGGGCCAAATCATTAGAGCTTCTTTCTTAGTCCTTCCAATGAATACTCAGTGTTGATTTCCTTTAGGATTGACCAGTTTGACGTTCTTGCAGTCAAGGGGACTCTCAAGAGTCTTCTACAGCCCCAAAATTTGAAGGCATCTATTCTTCAGCACTCAGCCTTCTTTATGGTTCAACTGTCACATCCTTACATGACTACTGAAAAAAAACATAGCTTTGATTATACAGATCTTTGTCAGCAGAGTAACATCTCTGCTTTTTAAGTTGTCTAGATTCATTATCTTTTCTTCCAAGGAGCAAATATCTTTTAATTTTGTGGCTACAGTCACATTCTGCAGAAATTTTGGTGCCCAAGAAAATAAAATCTAGCACTGTTTCTACTTTTTTCCTATTTGCCATGAAGTGATGAGATTGGATGCCATGACCTTAGTTTTTGGAATGTTGAGTATTAAGCCAGCTTTTTCACTCTCCTCTTTCATCTTCAGAAGGTTCTTTAGCTTCTCTTTGCTTTCCTCCATTAGAAGTGTCATCTGCATATCTGAGAGAGTGGGGCACATTGAGAGTGTAGCATTGACATGTATATACCACCTGTGTATAATAGATAGCTAGTGGGAAATTGCTGTAGAGGACAATGAGCTCATTTGGTATTCTCTGATGACCTAAAGGGATGGGATGGAGGGGGGAACTGGGAGGGAAACTCAAGAGAAAGAGATACATGTCTACTTAAAGCTGATTCACATTTTGTACAGCAGAAATCAACACAACATTGTAAAGCAATTATATTCCAATTCAAAATAAATTTAAAAAAACCATAAAAAAGAATCTGATTTCTATACTGGGTGAAATGGGCAACTATTGGAAGATTCTGTGCCAGGGAGTAAGATAACCTAATTTACTCTTTAAACAAATTACTCTGCTTTACAATCAACTGAAGAGAGAAAGGAAGGAAACAGAGAACCTAGCTGAAAGGATGATGGATAAAAACATGGAATAGCATTCTAGCTGGCAAAATAAGTTGGATGCCAGATAAATTGGAAGAAAGCACCAATCTGAATTCCTCCAAGTCAAGAGTGATTCAAGGTATTTGCCTGGAGCAACCATAGGATTCAGAGGCATTTGAGAGGAATGGACTTGAGAGAAGAAAGGGAATGGTATTAGAAACTCAGTTTTGGACACTAAATCTAAGATGCTTAGTGCACTATCAAGTAAAGACATCAATCTGAAATTGAATATGAGAGTTTAAAATTCAGAAAGTACTAAGGTGAAGAATTACATTGGGAACAATTTGCATGTGGACACTGTTAAATGGAATAAGACTGAATGAAATTAACAAGTAAAAGAAAATGTGTAGATATAATCAGATGAAATTGACAAGGACTTGAACTTGTGTCTGTCCAACATTTAGAGGTCAAGGCAATGAAGAGAAACCAGCAATGAAACTGAGGATGAACATTCAGGAAGAAATTCAGGGGGGCATGAAAATTGAAATGTGAGAAAATTCATCAAGAAAGGAAAAACTATGCCAAATATGGTAATAGATTAAATAGGATGATCTTGTTAAGTGGACTTTATATTGAATAATAGGAATAAAAGGATGACTGGAATGATTTCATGAGGAGTGGGAGGACATACACTGGAGGCAGCATATAAACACAAACAACTTTGCAAAGAACAGTGCTGCAAAAAAGATAATTTTGCAGTAAAGTAAGTACAAGGCTATGTTTGTTTGTTTGTTTTTCCAGTAGTCATGTACAGATGAGAAGGTTGGACTATAAAGAAGACTGAGGGTCAAAGAATTTGTTCTTTCAAATTGCAATGCTGGAGAAGATTCTTGAGAGTCCTTGGGCTGCAAGGAGATCAAACCAGTTAATCCTAAAGGAAATTAACCCTGAATATTCATTGGAAGAACGGATGCTGAATCTGAAGCTCCAATACTTTGGCCACCTGATGTGAAGAGCCAACTCACTGGAAAAGACCTTGATGCTGAGAAAGTTTGAGGACAGGAGGAGAAGGAGGTGACAGAGGATGAGATGGTTGGATGGCATCACTGACTGAATGTACATGAGCTTGAGTAAAATCTCAGAGATAGTGAAGGACAAGGAAGACTGGCATACTGCTGTCCATGGGGTTGAAAAGAGTCAGACACAACTTAGTTACTGAACAACAACAGCAAAAATGTTAAAGTAGACTTATTGTCTTACTCAACATTTCTATTTTTCAGTATTTAATCTTAAAAATATTGGATCATTCTAAACCAATCTTGAGTAAGATAATTTATTATAGGATTAGTATTTTCTAATTTGTTGTTGTTTAGTCACTATGTCATGTCCAACTCTTCTGGTCAAAAGTCATGTCCATGGACTGTAGTCAGCTAGCAACTTCTGTCCATGGAATTTTCCAGGCAAGAATACCAGAGTGGGTTGCCATTACCTTCTCCAGTGGATTTTCCTGCCATTTCCTTCTCCTTGGGATCTATCCCAGGGATAGAACTCGTGTCTCCTGTATTAGCTGGTGGAATCTTTACTACTGAGCCACCAGAGAAGAATTTTACTAATTAGAAAAAATGACAAAATATTAAAATTGGATATATTATAGAGTATTATAAACATATTTTGGAAATAATCTTACATAGTGTATTAAATCCTGATAATCACTGGTGTCCAACTCTTTGCAACTCTGTGAATTATAGTCTGCCACGTTACTCTGCCCATGGGGTTCACCAAGCAAGAATACTAGAATGGGTTGCTATTCCATTCTCCATGGGATCTTCCCGACCCAGGGATTGAACCAAGTCTTCTGCATTACAGGCAGATTCTTTACCATCTGAGCCACCAGGGAGGCCCAGAATCCTGATATATCATCAGACTTTTATATTTGTGGAGCCTGAATTTGGCAATTCATCCAGGAGCCATGGTTGGTGAATCCACTGATGCAGAACCTCTGAATTGGAGGGGCAATTGTGCTATGCTATGCTGTTTTGTATAAGGGATTTTATCACCCCTGCGTTTGGTGGGGAGGAAGGAGAGGTGTCCTAGAACCATCCCACCCCCCCAAGATATTGATGAACTACTGACTTGCTGGGGAAAAGAGGCCACCAGGGAAGTCCCAGTATAAGAAGTAAATCATCATATACTCTAAGAGCATATTTTAATAAAGTACATAAAATATGAAGGACAATGAATTGTCTTCAAGTTTAAAGAGTACTTACCTATAGTGACTGACTTATACTATATATTTTTCATATTTTTCTGTATATCACATTTTATTATGATGCATACATATACATAGGAAAACAAGTACATCAAGGCTGTATCTTATCACCCTGCTTATTTAACTTATTTGCAGAGTACATCATGAGAAACGCTGGACTAGAAGAAACACAAGCTGAAATCAAGATTGCCAGGAGAAATATCAATGACCTCAGATATGCAGATGACACCACCCTTATGACAGAAAGTGAAGAGGAACTAAAAAGCCTCTTGATGAAAGTGAAAGTGGAGAGTGAAAAAGTTGGCTTAAAGCTCAACATTCAGAAAACGAAGATCATGGCAACCAGTCCCATCACTTCCTGTCAAATAGATGGGGAAACAGTGGCAGACTTTATTTTTGGGGGCTCCAAAATCACTGCAGATGGTGACTGCAGCCATAAAAGTAAAAGACGCTTACTCCTTGGAAGGAAAATTATGACCAACCTAGATAGCATATTAAAAAGCAGAGACATTACTTTGCCAACAAAGGTCCGTCTAGTCAAGGCTATGGTTTTTCCAGTTGTCATGTATGGATGTGAAAGTTGGACTGTGAAGAAGGCTGAGCACCGAAGAATTGATGCTTTTGAACTGTCATGTTGGAGAAGACTCTTGAGAGTCCCTTGGAGTGCAAGGAGATCCAACCAGTCCATTCTGAAGGAGATCAGCCCTGGGATTTCTTTGGAGGGAATAATGCTGAAGCTGAAACTCCAGTACTTTGGCCACCTCATGCGAAGAGTTGACTCATTGGAAAAGACTCTGATTCTGGGAGGGATTGGGGGCAGGAGGAGAAGGGGACGACAGAGGATGAGATGGTTGGATGTCATCACTGACTCAATGGACGTGAGTCTGAGTGAACTCTGAGAGTTGGTGATGGACAGGGAGGCCTGGCCTGCTGTGATTCATGGGGTTGCAAAGAGTCGGCCACGACTGAGCGACTGAACTGAACTGAACTTTTACATTTGACCCTTGAGCTATGTAGGATTGGGAACATAAACCCCACTGACTGTAGAATTTGCCTTAACTTTGCATTAAATATGCAGTTCTTCATCTGAAGAGTCAACCAACTTTGGATAGAGTAGGACTGTAGTAGTATTTATTGAAAAGAAAATGGCATATGAGTGGATCCATGCAGTTCAAAACCATGTTGTTCAGGTGTCAGTTCAGTTCATTCACTCAGTCGTGTCTGACTCTTTGTGACCCCATAAATCGCAGCATGCCAGGCTTCCCTGTCCATCACCAACTCCTGGAGTTCACCCAAACTCATGTCTATCAAGTTGCTGATGCCATCCAGCCATCTCATCCTCTGTCATCCTCTTCTCCTCCTGCCCCCAATCCCTCCCAGCATCAGAGTCTTTTCCAAAAAGTCAACTCTTTGCATGAGGTGGCCAAAGTATTGGAGTTTCAACTTTAGCATCATTCCTTCCAAAGAACACCCAGGACTGATCTACTTTAGACTGGACTGGTTGGATCTCCTTGCAGTCCAAAGCACTCTCAAGAGTCTTCTCCAACACCACAGTTCAAAAGCATCAATTCTTCAGTGCTCAGCTTTCTTCCCAGTCCAACTTTCACATCCATACATGACCACAGGAAAAACCATAGCCTTGACTAGACAGATCTTGGTTGGCAAAGTAATGTCTCTGCTTTTCAATATGCTATCTAGGTTGGTCATAACTTTCCTTCCAAGGAGCAAGTGTCTTTTAATTTCATGGCTGCAATCACCATCTGCAGTGATTTTGGAACCCCCCAAAATAAAGTCTGCCACTGTTTCCACTGTTTCCCTATCTATTTCCCATGAAGTGAAAGGACCAGATGCCATGATCTTCGTTTTCTGAATGTTGAGCTTTAAGCCAACTTTTTCACTGTCCACTTTCACCTTTATAAAGAGGCTTTTTAGTTCCTCTTCACTTTCTGCCGTAAAGGTGGTGTCATCTGCATATCTGAGGTTATTGATATTTCTCCCGGCAATCTTGATTCCAGATTGTGCTTCTTCCAGCCCAGCGTTTCTCATGATGTACTCTGCATAGAAGTTAAATAAGCAGGGTGACAATATACAGCCTTGATGTACTCCTTTTTCTATTTGGAACCAATCTGTTGTTCCATGTCCAGTTCTAACTGTTGCTTCCTAACCTGCATATAGGTTTCTCAAGAGGCAGGTCAGGTTGTCTGGTATTCCCATCACTTTCAGAATTTTCCACAGTTTATTGTGATCCACATAGTCAAAGGCTTTGGCATAGTCAATAAAGCAGAAATAGATGTTTTTCTGGAACTCTCTTGCTTTTTTGATGATCCAGCAAATGTTGGCAATTTGATTTCTGGTTCCTCTGACTTTTCTAAAACCAGCTTGAACTTCTGGAAGTTCATGGTTCATGTATTACTGAAGCCTGGCTTGGAGAATTTTGAGCATTACTTTACTAGTGTTCAGGTGTCAACTATACTTTATTTATGTTCTAAAGAATTATATTTTCATACAGTAAATCATATATAAAAATGCCCTATACCTATCAAGTTTTCTAAAACTCTAAACTCATGGATTTTCTTGAGTTATTTTAGTAAATGAGGTGATATTTTTAAAAGTCTTTTTAATTATAAATTGAAGAAGGTAATGGCACCCCACTCTAGTACTCTTGCCTGGAAAATCCCATGGATGGGGGAGCCTGGTAGGCTTCAGTCCATGGGGTCACTAAATCGGACATGACTGAGGGACTTCACTTTCACCTTTTGCTTTCATGCATTGGAGAAGGAAATGGCAACCCACTCCAATGTCTTGCCTGGAGGATCCAAGGGACAGGGGAGCCTGGTGGGCTGCCATCTATGGGGGTCACACAGAGTCGGACACAACTGAAGTGATTTAACAACTTAGCAAATTATAAATTAATATAAAGGGATGGATTATTTGATTAATAATATTAAGGAAATTAGTTCGCTGTGTGGAAAAACAATAGCTTACATTCTTGCTGCAGGTCACACAACAAATTAATGCTATGTAATTTAAAAGTTGAACTTTAACGATATATGATGTAGACAGCAGGTATTTATTGTTCTTAGGTCTACATGTCACAAAGAATAGAGAAAACAACTTACGATTTATAACATCTAGGTGAAAAACACAGGTAGTAGTTATAAAGCAAATAATTTGAATCAGAATCCCATCAACTAGGAAGGTCACAGGGAATGGAAGAGACAGATGTAAACAAATGATGACAATGCATCAGAAACAGTTGGGATATTTAAAGTTTACCACTTTTTTTTTTTTTTTTTTTGCTTTTGCTTGTTTTGTTTCAAGCAACTGAATTGGACATGCACAATCAAGGATAACCACTTCAGTATTTTTGTCTTTAGAACCGCATAAATAGTATGAAAAGGCAAACAGATAGGACACTGAAAGATGAACTCCTGAGGTTGGAAGGTGCTCAATGTGCTACTGGAGATTGATAGAGAAATAACTCCAGAAATAATGAAGATATGGAGCCAAAGCAAAAACAACACCCAGTTGTGGATGTAACTGGTGATGGAAGTCAAGTCCAATTCTGTAGAGAGCAATATTGCATTGGAACCTGGAATGTTAGGTCCATGAATCAAGGCAAACTGAAAGTGGTCAAACAGGAGATGGCAAGAGTGAACATCAACATTTTAGGAACCAGTGAACTAAAATGGACTGGAATGGGTGAATTTAACTCAGATGACCATTATATCTACTACTGTGGGCAAGAATCCCTTAGAAGAAATGGAGTAGCCATCATATTCCACAAGAGTCCAAAATGCAGTATTTGATGCAATCTCAAAAAAATGACAGAATGATCTCTGTTTGTTTCCAAGGCAAACAATTCAATATCACAAAACAAAACAAAACACCAAGTCTATGCCCGGAACAGTCACGCTGAAGAAGCTGAAGTTGAATGGCTCTATGGAGGCTTAAAGCTCAACATTCAGAAAACTAAGACCATGGCATCTGGTCCCATCACTTCATGGCAAATAGATGGGGAAACAGTGGATGACTTTATTTTTCTGGGCTCCAAAATCACTGAAGATGGTGACTACAGCTATGAAATTAAAAGATGCTTATTCCCTGGAAGGAAAGCTATGACCAACCTAGACAGCATTTTTAAAAGCAGAGACATTACTTTGTCAACAAAGGTCCGTCTAGTCAAGGCTATGGTTTTTTGAGTGGTCATGTATGGATGTGAGAGTTGGACTGTGAAGAAAGCTGAGCACCAAAGAATCGATGCTTTTGAACTGTGGTGTTGGAGAAGACTCTTGAGTCCCTTGGACTAAGGGAGATCCAACAAGTCCATCCTAAAGGAGATCAGTCCTGGGTGTTCATTGGAAGGATTGATGCTGAAACTGAAACTCCAAATGCTTCGGCCATCTGATGTGAAGAACTGCCTCATTTGAAAAGACCCTGATGCTGGGAAAGACTGGGGGCAGGAGGAGAACATGACGACAGAGGATGAGATGGTTGGATGGTGTCACCAACTCAATGGACATGAGTTTGGATGGACTCTGGGAGTTGTTGTTCGACAGGCAGGCCTGGCGTACTGCAATTCATGGGGTCATAAAGAGTCGGACACGACTGAGTGACTGAACTGAACTGATGAAGACCTACAAGAACTTCTAGAACTAACACCAAAAAATATGTCCTTTTCATTATAGGAGACTGGGATGCAAAAGTAGGAAGTCAAGAGATACCTGGAGTAACAGGCAAATTTGGCCTTGCAGTACAGAATGAAGCCGGGCAAAGGCTAATAGAGTTTTGCCAAGAGAACACACTGGTCATAGCAAACATCTTCTTCCAACTACACAAGAGAAGACTCTACACATGGACATAACCAGATGGTCAATACTGAAATCAGACTGATTATATTCTTTGTAGTGGAAGATGGAGAAGCTCTATACAGTTAGCGAAAAAAAAAAAAAAAAAAAAACTGGGAGCTGACTGTGGCTCAGATCGTGAACTTCTTACTGGTAAATTCAGACTTAAGTTGAAGAAAGTAGGGAAAACCACCAGACCATTCAGGTATGACCTAAGTCAAATCCCTTACAATTACAGAGCAGAAGTGACAAATAGATTTAAAGGGTTAGATCTGATAGACAGAGTGCCTGAAGAACTGTGGGTGGATATCCATAACATTGTACAGGGGCAGTGAACAAGACCATCCATGAGAAAAACCCAATGCAAAAAAGCAAAATGGCTGTCTGAGAAGGCCTTACAAAGGCCTCCAAAATCACTTTTGAGGGGGCTCTAAAATCACTGCAGATGGTGACTGTAGCCATTAAATTAAAAGATCCTTGCTCCTTGGAAGAAAAGCTATTATCAATCTAGACAGCATATTCAAAAGCAGAGACATTACTTTGCCAACAAAAGTCCTTCTAGTCAAAGCTATGGTTTTTCCAGTGGTCATGTATGGATGTGAGAGTTGAAGTATAAAGAAGGCTGAGAGCTGAAGAATTGATGCTTTTGAACTGTGGTGTTGGAGAAGACTCTTGAGAATCCCTTGGACAGCAAGGAGATCCAATCAGTCTATCCTAAATCAAATCAGTCCTGAATATTCATTGGAAGGACCGATGGTGAAGCTGAAACTCCAATACTTTGGCCACTTGATGCTAAGACCTGACTCACTAGAAAAGACACTGATGTGGTGGGAAACATTGAAGGCAGGGGGAGAAGGGACCGACAGAGTATCAGATGGTTGGATGGTATTACCCACTTGATGAACATGAGTTTGAGTAAGCTCCAGGAGTTGGTGATAGATAGGAGAAGCCTGGAATCCTGCAGTCCATGGGGCTGCAAAGAGCTGGACAGGACTGAGTGACTGAGCTGAACTGAATCAAGCATTAGTGATTTCATGATGACATCATTATAGTTTATTTTTGTTTATTTTTTAAAATTAATTTATTTATTTTAATTGAAGGCTAATTACTTCACAACATTCTAGTTTAAAATAAGACCTATTGTTACCTTTGTCTTTATAGGCTATTTTTTTTTTTCCCTAATTGAAGCTTTCTAATCACAGTTGCACCATGGAGAGTCAGTGAACCTGGTGCAGTCATGTCTGGGGAATATTAGAAATTAACTCCCCAAGGAACAGATACTGCACTTTATAAAGGCCTACTTCACACATTCAGGTAGTCTGGGTCTTCCAACTTTCAGGGGAAGATTTCTTCTACAACGAAGTAGGTTAAGAGATACTGTTGATCATTTCCATAACCCTCTTTTCCAAACCTCTACACTTTTCACAATTTAAAGGAAAGTAGAAGACCCTGATGAATTGGAGAAGGAAATGGCAACCCACTCCAGTGTTCTTGCCTGGAGAATCCCAGGGACAGGGGAGCCTGGTGGGCTGCTGTCTTTGGGGTTGCAGAGTCGGACATGACTGAAGCGACTTAGCAGCAGCAGCAGCAGCAGCAGAGGACCCTAACTCTGCTCCAACTGGATGAAGCTGACATGTATACACAGTAATGAAATACTTTCTTAGCCCACACGAAATAAAATATCCTCTTTGACTTCTGCCCAAGACTTGGGTTTCCTTTAGAGGAAAACACATTGTTGATGAAACTGTGGAAGCCAATTCCTAAGGAAGAAGAGCATTTGTATGTATGAATGTTGTCTTTCTCTCAAGGGAAACTTTTGATCTTTAAAAAAAAAAATGTCATTACCATCTTTCTAAATTTCATATGTATGCATTAGTATACTGTATTGGTGTTTTTCTTTCTTGTTTACTTCACTCTGTATAATAGGCTCCAGTTTCATCCACTTCATTAGAACTGATTCAAATGTATTATTTTTAATGGCTGAGTAATACTCCATTGTGTATATGTACCACAGCTTTCTTATCTATTCATCTGCTGATGGGCTGGTGCACTGGGATGACCCAGAGGGATGGTATGGGGAGGGAGGTGGTAGAGGGGTTCAGGATGGGGAACATGTGTACACCCATGGTGGATGCATGTTGATGTATGGCAAAACCAAAAATAAATAAAAAAATAAATAAAATTAAAATAAAAAAAATATCAAAAGAGACATTTGTGGCTGAAAGTAATTCACAAAGTAGGGAGTTTTTTTTTTTTTTTTTCCCAAAATTGATGAGGCTGTGTGGATTTGGCTTCTTTTTCCTTTTATTACAAAGAACAAATATAAGAAAATAAGCCTGATTTCAATGTATGATAAAAGAAAAGTAACTCAGTATCAAAATTTCTGCTAATTACCTCTAAAATATCCAAACTGATATTTATCATAGAAGACCAAAGTGAGACTCAGTTCAGTTCAGTTGCTCAGTTGTGTCTGACTCTTTGTGACCCCATGAACCACAGCACACCAGGCCTCTATGTCCAACCCAGAGTCTACCCAAAACCATGTCTATCGAGTCGGTGATGCCATCCAACCATCTCATCCTCTGTCGTCCCCTTTTCCTCCTGCCCTCAATCTTTCCCAGCATCAGGGTCTTTTCAAATGAATCAGCTCTTCACATCAGGTGGCCAAAGTATTGGAGTTTCAGCTTCAACATCAGTCCTTCCAACGAACACCCAGGACTGATCTCCTTTAGGATGGACTGGTTGGATCTCCTTGCAGTCCAAGGAACTCTCAAGAGTCTTCTCCAACACCACAGTTTGAAAGCATCTAGAGTTATTGTATTACCATCATGGAAATGGGCAAATGATGTTCAGATCAATATTTTATCTTTTTTTTTTTTTTTTTCCATTCTTTTGCCAGAATGGTGAGCTGTAGTGCCAATAGCTCTTCTAAGATATCTGTTCAGGAAGATAAGTTAGTTGAAACACACCTTTCACAAGCTGGGTTTTGCCTCCAGCAAGAAGAAAATAAATGAATGGGGGAAAACAGTTTTCACGTCACATTTTATGTATGTACTTATGTATAAGTATGCATGTGTTTGTATATATGCATATTGGCATCAGTTCTGGGTGTTCATATATATATATACTTTTCCAGTGGCTCAGTGGTAAAAGAATCTGTCTACAGTGCAGGAGCCAAAGGAGATGCAGGTTCAGTTCCTGGGTTGGGAAGATTCCCTGGAGGAGGGCAGAAACCCACTGAAGTATTCTTGCCTGGAGAATCCTGTGGACAGAGGACCCTTGCAGACTACAATCCATAGTGTTACAGAGAGTGAGACATAATTGAAGTGACTTAACACACACATATATATATATATACATAGTTGCATGTGTATTTTTTTTTTTTCTGGAAAACACATTAGGTACAAGTCATCACATTGAGCTGAGTCAATAGAAAGAGGAGGAAAAACTAAAAGGACACATTTTCTGACTACTCACAGTACCTTTTTAAAAAACAGCAGCAAAAAATGAAGCTTCCCTTTGGGTAAAATGTTTAGGGGAAAAGTAAGGGGTTATTCTTTCTATTTCACACACTTCATTTTAATTTGCTATGGTGAGATTTTTTTCTTTTTCTTTTCAACTTTACTCCTGAAATTAAAATTAGCTAGTTATCTTCCTTAGCCTTAAAAGTGGAAAGAAGCATAGAATTCTCAAAAACCACATCATGCAAGGTGAACATCGTGATAGGAGTACCACTTCCGTATAATTGCTATTTCTCTTGTCAAACAGATGGCTACCATTTAAAAGCAGGAGTGAAGGCTATTGTTACACTAAATATTTACCAGATAATTTAGAAAGCATTCCTAATTATAAGTGTTGAAAATAATTTATGTAAAACTATTTGTTGCTGTTCACTCACTCAGT
Organism: Bos indicus x Bos taurus; assembly: GCF_003369695.1. NCBI lineage: Eukaryota > Metazoa > Chordata > Mammalia > Artiodactyla > Bovidae > Bos > Bos indicus x Bos taurus. The sequence goes on along the minus strand of NC_040090.1, from coordinate 84,054,041 downwards.
AGTGTCTGGCTCTTTGTGACCCCATGGGCTGCAGCATTCCAGCCTTCCCTGTCCTTCACTACCCACCTGGAGATTGCTCAAACTCATGTTCATTGAGTAAATGATTGTAAAGAGCTGTACTTTTTAATATATGTGTATTCTAACTCTAACTACAAGTGTACTTTTTCACTTTTATAAAGTAGTATTTGAAAATGAACAAATTACATATGAATCCAAAATTTGTCTAATTCACAAATAGAAATATTTTGTTGCCTCCACTTTTTTATCTATTAAATATCCTGTTTAGCTTTTATTATATTTAGCATAATGTATATTTGTTAAAATAAATGTCTATTAAAACAGATAAAATGTTACATATTTAAGTTTTATTCCACTGAGAAGTAAATATGGGAGCAGGATATTTAAAAATATCTTAATTCTCTCTATTATTAAATATAACTAAAATAATCTAAACCTAAAATGTTACATATTTTTATAAACATTATTTTTATTAAACCTCAATTTTTGGCTTCAGAAAATTATAAATAGTCAAACAGGAGAGTTTGAGGGGGGGATATATTTATTTGTTCTGATATTCTGCTTCAATGAGCAATAATTTCTCAAGTTAAAACACACACGTTTTGGCATCTGATGACAATTCCTTACTCCTGATAACTTATCTGTCTTTACCTTGTCCCTTTTCAGCAGTTCAGAGACTAGAACAAATGATTGAAGAGAATATTACCAGGGTGATGGAATTCATTCTTTTGGGTTTTTCAGTCCAGAGACAGATTGAAATTTTCTCTTTCTTCTCATTTTAGTGGTATCTTCTCTAACTTTGGTGGGAAACATTGGCATGATTTCTTTAATCCAGTTGGATCCTCACTTTCACACACCGATGTACTTTTTTCTCAGTAATCTGGCCTTTGTAGACTTTTGTTACTCCTCATCAATAGCTCCAAAGTCCCTGGAGACCCTCCTGACCAAGCACAGGTCCATATCTCTCTATGCATGTGTACACAGCTGGGCTTTTCCCTGAAGTTCTTGATTTTGGAGACATTCCTTCTTGCAGTAATGGCTTATGACCTCTATGTGGCCATCTGCAGCCCTCTTCTCTACATGGTGATCATGTCCCAAAAGGTGTGCATGCAACTGGTAGCAGGCCCTTACTTATACAGCTTTTCTGTTGCTTTCCTCCACACAGTTGTTACTTTTTGATTGATCTACTGAGGCCCCAGTGTTATTAATTACTTCTATTGTGATGATGTCCCTTTGCTGGCTTTTGCCTGCTCAGACACCAGCCTCAAAGAGATCTTGATTTTTATCTTAGCTGGATTCAACATGATCAGCTCTTTGACCACAGTCCTTATTTCTTACCTATACATTGTAGCTGCCATCCTGAGAATCCAATCTGCAGAACGGAGGCACAAAGCATTCTCATCCTGTGGTTCTCGTCTGACTGCTGTCACTATATTCTATGGGACTCTGATCTTCATGTATTTGCAGCCCAAATCAAACCATCCCCTTGACACAGACAAAATGGCCTCTTGTCTACTACACAATAGTCATTCCTATGTTGAATCCCATGATCTACAGCCTGAGGAACCAAGAGGTAAAAAATGCCTTGAGGAAAGCCTTTGAAAAATGTTATTTCCTATCTCTAATAAACATTAAAATGTAGCTTGTAACACTGACTGTCTTGGAACTATGCCTCATGCAGATATGTTGTTTTTATTATTTTTGATAGATTAATTTTATTTTCACCATTTTTATGTAAGCAAAATGACTTTGCACATGTGTTCTATTTTTTATATAATTTATAAATAAGATGAATCTTTTTTATATTTCAAAAAAAAAGAAGGATAAAAAAGGTTTTTAGCAGTCACAGTAGAGTATTAAATATGCTAAGAGTATACGTCATATTTGAGCAGGGGCACCTCAGATTGAGTGAAAAGCAAGAAGGAAAAATATCTTCTTAAAACTGAAATTGTAATTAAGTTCACGCGGTAAGAAGTGGGTGAGGTTATGTTAATTGCTTTTGTCCAACTTGAAAGAAAATATATTTTAAAGTGCTTATGCTTCACAAGAGGGGGATAATAAACTAAAACATAAAGATTCTAAAAAAATAAATAAAAATTATAATGCACATTTTTAACAAATCGCTACTATTTGCATATGTGACACTTGACAGTTTTAACCTGGATAGTTTCTATTTAACTGATAATAAGATTTAGCCACTGCTTTCAAAAATGTTTCTATTTTATACATTGTGGAGACAGAAAAAGGGAAGTGATAAAGTAAGTTTCCTGTCCATCCCCACGTCATTTCATGCAGTAGCCGTTCCTCAACTGTACCCTGTCTACTAAAAATCATTCCTCTCTGCTTGTGATCCCCACTAGATTCACTGTTGGTTTCTCTCTGTAATTCCATGGTTCTCATGTTGTTCATCCCATGGACGGAGGAGCCTGGTAGGCTGCAGTCCATGGGGTCGCTAGAGTTGGACACGACTGAGCAACTTCACTGTTACTTTTCACTTGCATGCATTGGAGAAGGAAATGGCAACGCACTCCAATATTCTTGCCTGGAGAATCCCAGGGACGGGAAGCCTGGTGGGCTTCCATCTATGGGGTTGCACAGAGTCAGACACGACTGAAGCGATGCAGCAGCAGCAGCATGTTGTTCAAAATTATGTCATTTTTCACCATGCAGATTTGGGAATCAGGGTCAGCTTTTGGAAAGTCATACTCTCTTTTTCTGTATCAAAACAAAAATGCAGACATACTCCTATATTCCCCCTGCAAAGCTTAAGATCCTTTTATATTTTAGGGATTTGAAGAAATTGCAATGGGTTGAGGGGACAGAAAGGGGTAGTTTAAAACCAAATTATAAATGTGGTTGCTGTCAGATGTCAGGAATATAGTTCTATGTTGGGGTGGTTGTAAAGTGATGTAATCTAAAACCCAATTAAACTGGAATGTATTTGTTTTCTTTTATTCAGATTCAAATGTTTGGTGTCTACCATGTGGGTGATATTGTGAACTATTCTTGTAGAGCAAAATCAAAAACATTCCTGAATATGCTGAACAGTCTGCTATTTTGGGAAATATTGGCAAAAGAAATGATTGTATAAGTTATTCAGAAACATTTTAGCTTATTTTATCCAAGTTATCTTAGTACACATTTCATTGTTAAGTTAGCTTTCAGATTTATGTGGAGACATCAATATTGCCCTATTAAATTATTTATATTAAACTTTATTTTAATATATGCCTCACCTAACCTCAACACCATTATTAAAGCAGCAATGAGGTGTTCTAAGTGGATGTAAATTGTACATATTCTGAAGAGAAACAATGACTTACAATCCTGATTTTCAAGTTCTTATATCAACTTCTTTCAGGGTCAGGGAGCACAGTTGCAGAGAAATTAATCTTGGAAATCATGACTGTCAATTGCCAAAGATAAAACTCAAGAAAATAGAACATCTTTGTTGTAGCTTAAAAAAAATAATTCCAAAAGTATAATTTAAATAGTTAAAAGCACAGCAGCAAGCCTATATAGTAAACTGTAGAGTAAAGGGTGAACCTGAGATTGGCAATGTGAGAAGGGTTTAAAGGTTAGTGAATCTTTCAAAAGGAATCTGGCGCCCCTTCTGGGGGATTCGGGGGAGGTTGGTGCAAAACCACCCATTTACCAAAGATAGTTCAGATACATTTGAAGAGCTCCCAGAGAAGAAAGGGTGATAGCCTGGAAGACTAAAAAAAAACTAAAGAAAAAACAAAGTTCTAACATTGAAACAAAACTCTAAAGAAATATATTAGTTTCATCAGTCTGTGTTAACAAAGTAAACACACTCATTGACTTAAAACAACAAAAATTTATTTTTTCACGGTTCTGGAGCCTACAAGTCTGAAGTCAAGGTATTGGTGGAACCAGGCTCTCTATGAAGCTCTAGGGGAGGTTCCTTCCTTGTTTTTTCCAGCTGCTCATGGTCCCAGGCATTCCTTGGCTTGTAAACATCACTCCAGTCTCTGCTGTCTTCACATGGTCTTCTTCCCCCTACATCTGGGTCCAATTTTCTTTATTCTTGTAAGGACATCACTCACACTGGATTAACGGTCCACCTTACTTCAGTATGACTTCATATTAACAATTTCATCTTCAGTGACCCTATATTCAAATAATGACCTTGTAACCCAATGACCGTATAACCAAACTCTGCAGTTCTTCAGGTTAGGAACTTAACACATCTTATGGGGGGACAATTTCACTCATAATAAGTGCTTGTAAGTGTGTGCATACTCAGTTGTGTTCAACTCTGTGTGACCCTATGGACTGTAACCCACCAGGCTCCTCTGTCCATGGGATTTTCCAGGCAAGAATACTGGAGTGGGTTGCCATTTCCTTCACCAGGGGATGTTCCCCCAGGGATTGAAATCATGTCTTTTGCCTTGCAGATGATTCTTTGCTGCTGAGCCATTGCGGAAGCCCCACTAATAAGTAAGGACAGTTAAAGATGTGCTGGCTCAAATGTCTGGTGAAAACACACCTTATCTGCACCTGCAGGCATAGTGCGGAAAAAAAAAAAAAAATAGCTGAGATTTCCTAGCTTAAGAAAGAGACCTGCAAGTACCTAAAAAGGCTAGCGAAATGGCCTAGATGACTGGTCAAAAGGGATCCAAAACCAGTTAATGTGACAACTGGAGTCTTAAAGATCATAACAAGCCCAAGAACTCATCAAGTAGTTAGGACAAAGGGATATATAACCTAATATCTAATATAGATCAGAAGCTTGAGTTTTTCTCCTTCTGGTTAAGACAGAAGACAAGATGCCCTTCTCTCAATACCAGAATAGTTTCTGAAAAGACTTGATCATTCTCTGGTAAAAATCATCCTAGTGAGTGATAAGATGCAGAGGTGAAGTGCCAAAGATATATTTATGGAAAGTATTATAAGAGCAAATATAACACTATAGCTAAGTGAACTCCCAAGATGCAGTGACTTAATAAAGTAATTTATTTTTTTCTCAGGCAGCAGTATGAGTTAAGAGGTTTGGGAAGGGGAATTAGACCCTCAATATGGGGTTGCCATCTTTGTCTAAAAAGTGATCATTTCAGTGGCAACATTTTCAAGTGGGAAGGAAGAGAAAAAAGTCCATATCTAATGGCTTTAACATAGAGAAGGTGATCTTTAGGTTTCAGGCACCACTTTCTACTGATGGCTCATTGCCAAGACTTGACAACATTATGTATCCCACTGACAAGGGGCAATGGGAACTGTGGTTAACAGCTGGATGACAAATGTTTTACTTATAAAATAAAATATAAAATACTGGACACTGAGGAATATGTCTGCCATAAGGATCACAGAAAATGTGATCTTAAAGGGTCAAGTTACAATGATCTCTGTCAATATGATTATTTCTTGAGCAGCCTATTGTTTCATACTTGAAACCAACTTGTTAGAAGCAAACTTGGGTGATTTGAAAACATTAAAAAAAAAAAAAAACTTTGTTAATGTAGTTTCCAATGCTAATCAAATGGTACTCTTTCTTCCTGTTCAGAACCTAAAGTTATGAAAAAGAACTCTCCTGCCACTGGCTGCCTTTTCTCAGAACCAATCTGAGGGAATGTGTCTTGTGAGAAATTAGTAAATTAGCCTGAGTAACAATACTTTCTGTGCTTAAATGAATCCATCTTTCCAGTGATATTATCACAAGTAAATGTTACTTCTCAGAGTCTTTCTACACATGTTCAGTTGTGCACCCCTTTTAATTGCATTAGCCCTTAAACAAGAATAAACTCATTCATGAGAAATTACTTCTGCTTCTGACTTGCTTTTATGCTGGTAATATTAGCAAGAGTCAACAAGGACAAAAATTTTATTCCACTTATATTAAGAATGAAGGTAGATTAAGTTGACACCAATCAACATAAGTTGAATAGTGAACTTGTAATCAGATCCCAATGGATACCAGTCTGAGCTGTGCTGATCACATTTTAACACATGTTGAGTGCAATGGCATTCAGTTTTACAGAGATTCTTATCTGGTTGATCCATTCTAGTTATTAAAAGCTTGACTTAAGCAGCTAAACACAGACCTAAGAATGTAATGTTAGTGACAAGGATTTGGAATCAAACAATAGCTTCATCATAGCAATCAAATGTTTAATAGGACATTCTTCTGATCAAAAGTTAGATTTTAAATGAAAAAAAAATCCATATTGCTTCATCTTTTTAAACTATGAGAAGGACATGATAGGCTTTAGTCTAAATTTTTCGCCTATTTAAATTAATAAAGAGAAAAACTAGCCAAAATCCAAACCAAAGAGTAGAATTATGGTGAGTCAACAGATTGCTTGAAACACAAATAGTGTTAATTATAGAGCAATACATACTGAGAATTAACCTTATGATTGATTCATGACACTAGTTTAAGATTGTGAATACATTTTTGTTTTCAAAGCCCATGTATGTATGAATGTTATGGAAAGCTCTTTTGGTAAATGAGGATCCACCAACTTTTATATTCATGGAAAAGTGATGAAGTCTTAATTTTTTCTCATGAAATTATATATTATTTATAAAACAAGTGAAGAGTAATTATATATGCAAAATATCCTAAGAAGTCATATTCAACTCTTACAAAGATACCTCCAAATTAACATGTGCTTATCCAAATGTATTTATGAGTTATCCGATGACTACACTTAGCACAATTTTGCATACACTGGGACTAACAGTAATAGGTCAGGGTTAGTATGTTTGCATATGTAGATAAAGGAGGCTTAGTCCTGAGAGTCCATTCATGGAGTAAACCATCACTGTGTTAGACTGGACCTCTTAGTATATTTAACTGTTGCCCTTATACAGTCTATTTTAAACAGGGAATTTATATGCCTGGACATTTATAACAGGAAGCGGCATACGCAGAATTATGTACTGCAGGTTCACTGCCTCAAGTTTGCCTTGATGATTGCTTTGTTAACCGCCTCTTTCACATCTTTGTTCCTCAAACTGTAGATCATGGGATTCAGCATGGGAATCACTGTGGTGTAAAATACAGCTACCATCTTCCCCTGCTCCACAGACTCTTGAGTGGGCCTCCTGAGATACATGAAGATGAGAGTCCCATAAAACATGGTAACAGCTGTCAGGTGGGACCCACAGGTGGAGAATGCCTTCCTCCTGCCATCAGCAGAGCGCATGCGCAGCACAGCTGCTATGATGAGGGTATAGGAAACGAGAACCACAGAGAGGGAATAAGTGAAATTAATCCCAGCAATAACAATCATGGTGTATTCTTTAATGTGGACCCCTCCACAGGCAATCTTGATAAGAGGAGGGTCAGCACAATAGAAATGGTTGATTTTAAAGTTTCCACAGAAGTACAGGCCATATGTCCACAGTGTGCAGATAAGGCTAACAGAGAATCCATAGATGTATGGCACAGAGATGAGACGAGCACAGACAGTCCTGGACATTTTACTGCCATAAGGGAGAGGGTTGCAGATGGCCATGTAGCGATCAAAGGCCATCACAGCCAAGATATATACTTCCACATGGACAAGGGCTATGAAGAAGTAACACTGCACCAAACACCCCACATAGGAAATGGTTTTTGTCTCTGATAGTAAGTTTTCCAGCATCTTTGGAGTGACATTGGAAGAGAACCACACATCGACAAAAGACAAATGACTCAAGAAAAAGTACATGGGGCTCTGAAGCTGGGGGCTGATGCTGATCAAAATAATCATACCAATGTTCCCTATCAGAGTGATCATGTAAACTACTAGAAACACCACAAAAAAAGAACTTGAAGCTCCTGATGACTGGTCAACCCCAGAAGAATAAATTCTGTCACATCTGTGAAATTTGGCATTGCCTTCATTTAGACCCAGTCTGCATTGCCTATGGACAAATTAAAAGAAACAAATAGATTTATTTTATTCTTGAAAATTTTGAGTCATGTTTATCAGTATCCTAGTTCAAATAATATAAAAGTCAATGTAGACTTTGCACAGTCTAATATAAGACTATATTTCCTTTAATAGGCCTTATAGGTAATTATTGCAATATTTATTAATTTCTTAACTCTAAAACAATTACATTCATGTACTACTAGTATCAGACACTTGTTTTTGCTAAATTATTACAATGATGTTAACATCATAGAGTGTTAATAGAAGTAAAGGTAGACCGAGAGTCATCAGAGAATGACCAAATCCATTTCAACATATTGTCTTATAGGAAAAGACTTGAGACTCATAAATATTCAACCAAGGTCAGACAACCACTTTGTGCTGAATAGGGAAGTAATAAGAGTGAATCATTGAAATTCCATTGAATACTATTTTTGTGTATGATGGTTGCCTCTCATTGTCAATATTAATACAAATACATGTAATATTAACTTACTAATTTCCCTATGACTTGAAAGATATCCTTTTTAAAAATGTATTTGTGTATTTATTTTTGGCTGCCCTTGGGCTCCTCTTGGTTGGGGTGTGTGGGCTTCTCACTGCAGTGGCTTCTCTTGTTGTGGAGCACTGACTCTAGATGAGCAGGCTTAAATAGCTGTGGATCACAGGTTCTAGAGTGCAGGCTCAGTAGCTGTGGCTCTTGGGCTTAGTTGCTCCATGGCATGTGGAATCTTCCTTCCACCAGGGATTGAACTTGTGTCCCCTACATTGTTAGGCATATTCTTATCCACTGAGCCACCAAGGAAGTCCAGAAGATATCTTCTTATCTACACAATTTTATGGGATGATTGTCTTAAATCTTGGTCTTACAATCTAGTCATACCTTGGCATACCTTTCTACACTATGCCAGCATAGGATATAAAAAGCTTTCATCTTATGAAAATCCTAGTCATGTTTTATTTTATTTAGCTATATATTTCACTTGCTTGATTACTGCTCCTTGCAGGATGAGGTAACAGGTGTTTAATGACACAGACTGTATCAATTTAACAGCTATCTTAGAAAAGTAAACTGCAAGTGGTTCAATCACCATATCAAAATTATATCAATTGATAAATTCTATTTACATATAAAATTCAGGTGCCATGTTTTTAAAATTACTGTCCTATTTCAGATTCTACTGCTTTTAAGCAACAATCCATTATATGTCCAATTATTTATTTTCAAATTCAATGCCATTACAAGGAAAATGTCCACAAGGAATGTTTTCTCTGTTTAATATACTTCCCCAGATAAGTCTCCTGAGAAGTAAACTGCTCTGAGTACTTAGGGATGCATCTGTAGGATTAACATCATCTTGGGAATTTAAGATCCTCATAATAATATTGCTTGAAGAGAATATTATGACATAAAATGGGCTGTAGTTATAATTGTTTATAATAATTAATTTACAGACATTAAAACCAATTTTATGCCAAATATATTTGCTATGTTATATTTATTATGTATTACATTATATCTAAGAGGTATTTTAGAAGTATCTAGAAGTAGCCTAAGTTTTATAATATGAAATTGAACAAGCTATGTGAGATTCTGGTTTGTATCATTATTGATTCTTTTTGAAAATGAGTGAATGAAAAGCATACAAATGAGACAATTTAGGGAATGGAACTACAGTGAGACAAAAATGGAGCATGCTGATAGACAGAGAAATAAGCAGAAGCAGGATGCACACAGAGTAGTCAAAGATCTCTTTGAGGATTGACTTTTCAGTTATGGGCAAGTAGCCAGTTATATAAAAATATTGAGGAAAATAAATATACAAAAAGTTAGAAGAGGAACTATTTTAAAAAGTGTATAAACTCTATGATTGTATCATGGCTCCCTCCAATAAGTTCAGTTCAGTTTAGTTCACTCAGTAGTGTCAGACTCTTTGCGATCCCATGAACCGCAGTGCACCAAGCCTCCCTGTCCATCACCAATCCTGGAGTTTACCCAAACTCATGTCCATTGTGTCGGTGACGCCATCCAACCATCACATCCTCTGTCATCCCCTTCTCCTCCTGACTTCAATCATTCCTAACATCAGGGTCTTTTCAGATAAATCAGCTCTTTGCATCAGGTGGCCAAAATACCAGAGTTTCAGCTTCAACATCAGTCCTTCCAATGAACACCCACACTAATCTCCTTTAGGATGGACTGGTTGGATCTCCTTGCAGTCCAAGGGACTCTCAAGAGTCTTCTCCAACAACATAGTTCAAAAGCATCAATTCTTTGGTGCTCAGCTTTCTTTATAGTCCAACTCTCACAACCATACATGACCACTGGTAAAACCATAGCCTTGACTAGACAGACCTTTGTTGGCAAAGTAATGTCTCTGCTTTTTAATATGCTGTCTAGGTTGGTCATGACCTTCCTTTGGAGGAGTAAGTATCTTTTAATTTCTTGGCTGCAATCACCATCTGCAGTGATTTTGAAGCCCCCCAAAATAAATTTAGCCACTGTTTCCACTGTTTCTCCATCTATTTTCCATGAAGTGATGGGACCGGATGCCATGAACTTAGTTTTATGAATGTTGAGCTTTAAGCCAATGTTTTCACTCTCTTCTTTCACTTTCATCAAGAGGCTCTTTAGTTCTTCTTCACTTTCTGCCATATGGGTGGTGTCATTTGAATATCTGAGGTTATTGATATTTCTCCTGGCAATTTTTATTCCAGCTTCTGCTTCTTCCAGCTCAGTGTTTCTCATGATATGTACTCTGCATAGAAGTTAAATAAGCAGGGTGACAATATACAGGTTTGCTGTACTCCTTTTCCTATTTGGAACCAGTCTGTTGTTCCATGTCCAGTTCTAACTGTTGCTTCCTGAACGGCATACAGGTTTCACAAGAGGCAGGTCAGGTGGTCTGGTATTCCCATTTCTTTCAGAATTGTCCACAGTTTATTGTGAACCACACAGTCAAAAGTTCTGGTATAGTCAATAAAGCAAAAATAGATGTTTTTCTGGAACTCTCTTGCTTTTTTGATAATCCAGTGGATGTTGGCTATTTGATCTCTGGTTCCTCTGCCTTTTCTAAAACCAGTTTGAACATCTGGAAGTTCACGGTTCATATATTGCTAAAGCCTGGCTTGGAGAATTTTGAGCATTACTTTACTAGCATGTGAAATGAATGCAATTGTGTGGTAGTTTGAGCATTCTTTGGCATTGCCTTTCTTTGGCATTGAAATGAAAACTGACTGTTTCCAGTCCTGTGGCCACTGCTGAGTTTTCCAAATTTGCTGGCATATTTAATGCAATACTTTCACAGCATCATCTTTCAGGATTTGAAATAGCTCAACTGGAATTCCATCACTTCCACTTTGTTCATAGTGATACTTCCTAAGGCCCACTTGACTTCATATTCCAGGATGTCTGGCTCTAGGTGTGTGATCACACCATCGTGATTATCTGGGTCATGAAGATCTTTTTTGCATAGTTTTTCTCTGTATTCTTGCCACCTCTTCTTAATATCTTCTGCTTCTGTTAGGTCCATACCATTTCTGTCCTTTATTGAGCCCATCTTTGCATGAAATATTCCTTGGTATCTCTAATTTTCTTGAAGAGATCTCTAGTCTTTCCTATTCTATTGTTTTCCTCTATTTCTTTGCATTGATCACTGAGGAAGGCTTTCTTATCTTTCCTTGCTCTTCTTTGGAACTCTGCATTCAAATGGGTATATCTTTCATTTTCTCCTTTGCTTTTCGCTTCTCTTCTTTTCACAGATATTTGTAAGGCCTCCTCAGACAGCCATTTTGCTTTTTTGCATTTCTTTTCTTGTGGATGGTCTTGATCCCTGTCTCCTTTGCAATGTCACAAACCTCCATCCATAGTTCATCAGACACTCTGTCTATTAGATCTAGTCCTTTAAATCTATTTCTCATTTCCACTGTATAATAAGGAATTTGATTTAGGCCATACCTGAATGGTGTAGTGGTTTTCCCCACTTTCTTCAATTTAAGTCTGAACTTGGCAATAAGGAGTTCATGTTCTGAGCCACAGTCAGCTCCTGGTCTTGTTTTTGCTGACTGTATAGAGCTTCTCCATCCTTGCCTGCAAAGAATATAATCAATCTGATTTCAGTGTTGACCGTCTGGTGATGTCCAAGTGTAGAGTCTTCTCTTGTGTTGTTGGAAAAGGGTAGCAACTCACAATTTGTAATTTGATTAATATCTGTGAACTATTTTCCTACCTCTGAAATCATTCATATGGGTATTAAATGCACCACAGAGAAAATGATTTGGGCACATAACATAGGCACTCATATTTCAGTTCTGGTCTGGATTCACCTGTACCCTATATTTTCATGATTGTAGGTCTTCTGGCTGCTAAGTGTGGATATACTAAGCCAGATATGAGTTGATGATTTTGACTGGGAGATAGAGCTAAGACCAAGAATTTTCATATATAAAAACTCTTGACTTTTCTTGGTGAAGCCACAATTAACTAATTAACAGAGTTCGATTTGGATTATTGGTACTACTAATTACAAGAGGATGAGATGGTTAGATAGCATCACCAACACAATGGACATGAGCCTTAGCAAACTCTGGGACATAGTGAAGGACAGAGGAGCCTGGCATGCTGCAGTGCATGGAGTCTCAAATAGCTGAATACAACTTAGTGACTGAACAACAACAGCAACTAAATATAGAAAATATAAAAAATCATCAAGGCACCTAAGAAACATAAAGTAATAATACTACTTCTCCAATTTCCCTTCCTGTGTGATATGTGGGTTTTCTTCCACTTGTCATAATCACTAGCTCTGTAATAGTAGAGTTTGTCTCATTCATTTTAGAACACTTCAAACTGACTACATTAGTTGTTATATATTGTAGACATTCATGGATAGTCACACATGATTTTTAAGCATCCTGATCTCCAGATCAGCTTCATAGAATGTATTACTGTGTTCATAACTAATAAAATTTCTATTAAAAAATTGTTCTAGTGGCAATAGTCTCAGCTTTAAGGTAAGATAATAGCTAACTTTTGTTGAATCCTTACAAAATCTTTTGTAAGCAAAGGTCTCATGAGAGAGGTTCAAATTAGTGTATCTTTCTAAACAATGAGAAAACTGAAGCACTGACAGACTAAGAGGCTTTCCTTGGATCAGACATGTGCAAATTGGCCAGATGGAAATGCAAGCCAATTAATTGGACTCTAAGGGTACACTCTTAATAACTTTATATCACTGCTGCCTCTTTGATAACTTTTTCTAATATTCTATTTCCCTACATTTAAAATTTAGTTTGATTATCCTCCAAAAAAGGGGAAATTTTATCCTTTTGATAATTCATGCTTGATGAACCAGAAGAGCTTGGCAATGCCCTAGAGCCCTAAAACCAGAGTTCTTGGACCACCATTATCTAAGCCTCTCAAGGTTTGGTGATCCTATAGTCCTAGGGCCAGATGACTGAAGTAATTTCTTATAGAGAGCCACTTTGTTAAATAACTGTGCATCATCTTTTAAAGCAATTAAGCCTATAGAACATATAATTTACAAATTAAAAAAATCACTTTCATTAACTTTTTAGGAATTTTATACAAACACACAATACAGCAAAAGTATAATTTTTGTCCAATATAGTGAAAGACAGGGATGTGTGGCATGCTACAGTCCATGGGATGGCAAACAGTAGGACACAACTTAGTGACTGAACAATAACAATAATTCCCAATGACGCAATACCTTCAATTCCACTCAGATACATTTTAAAACACAATGTGAAAATCACTGGTTTTTGTAGAGAAGACATAAAAGTCAAAACCTGAAGAGCAAAAATTCTTGTCAGTCCCTATGGTAGCAAGATATTCTTATGAATTTTTATATCAACTATTAATATAAATATTAATATTCCCCAAGTATATAATTCCAGACAATCAAACACTGTGATAACAAATAGGTCCACAAGTAAGGTCTTAGTCTCCTCTTCAAAAAGAGGATAAAAATTAAAAATGTGACTGCATTAATCTGTATTGCAGAGTATAAAATTTGCAGACCTACTTTCGGCAGCAACAAAAAAACAATGATAATTCCTCACTATTTATAATAGAGTCTTGAACACTGCACACATTGAGAGCATTTCCCCAAGGAACTATCCAGATAATGATGAAACAAATTATAATTAAAATTATAGAAACGTCTCAGGAGTAAGGGAAGTTAAGGAGGATTAATCAGAAGAATGTCTTCTGATAACATTAGTGACCAATATCCTTAATATCATGATATAATCTCTCCCATCTTCACATGGTATAATATCTGCCTCAGGAAAACACCTTGCACCTCAGGAAAGCATTCTTGGTTTGCATTATAAAATGTTCCTCAGTAACTTTCTTTTCTATTGTGCTTTAGTTCTAGTAATCATTATCTTTCAGGCCAAACACAGCAATGCACATTTTATGCATCTCATGGCTGTGGAAGAGATCCCGGGTGCCTCAAAAGTACAGATCACATGGAAACATCTAGGGAGAATGAGTACAAGTAGAGGTCATTGGTGGAGAAGTTGATTGTAGTAGAACAATTTATCAGTGCACTGAGGCTCTTTTGGGAGTCAGTAGAGCATCAACTTCAATGTCAGTCAGATCAGAAATAACATCGTAAGTCTGCACCATAGTCAACTACCTGTCTTTGGAAAAGTAAGGATTCTCAGTTCCAAAGCTTATGTGTAGAAAAAGGAAACTGCTGTCTCACAGTGAGGTGTGGGGATCACAGATAACATTGGGAAATTCTTAGTACAATGCCTGTCTCTGATGAAGCCATCAAAAAATTTAAATGACCTGTGTAGTTTCACCTATTAACAGTTCACAAGTACAGTCTCACCACCTATTTGTGATTGTGATCAGTATTATCTCTGTGTTGAAGAGTAAAAAAAAGCATATGTAAAATAATTCTGAGGTTCAATTTTTCCACAAAGTATAGATAGTAGGGGCTTCCCTTGTGGCTCAGATGGAAAAGAGTCTGCCTACAATGCAGGAGACTCATGTTTGATCCCTGGGTCCTGAAGACCCTCTGGAGAAAGGAATGGCTATCCACTCCAGTATTGTTGGTGCTCCCCTAGTGGCTCAGACATTAAAGATAGCTAGCAGATTAAAAACTCTGAATGGAAAACAAAATTGCTCATAAACTCTGATTTGTACTACCTCAACTTTGCTGGAAAATCATGGACAGAATAATACTCAGGCAAAGCTTTCCTCTGTATTCTTCAGTGCCCAAGGACCCCAGACTCCTTAGTTCCTTCTCACCTTTTATGAAGAAATAGCATCAGGCAAACTCATTGCCCCACATTATTATAACTTAACCTGCACTCCCTAGAGAAAAATGAAATTTAAAACAAGAAAGCATTGTGTGTGTGAGTGTATATGGTGTGTGTTAAAGCAGGAGAGAGCAAGGAAGAGAGTAAAGGTTAAATACATTTTATACTACAGATGCTTAACTATAACAAAGTTAATAGATATATAAATAAATGTATGAATGAGATCCATTTTTTAAAAGTATGTTACAAAACCATCCTGAATTTCCTGTAAATGGCAAAATTGCTTGAAATTCACAGAAAGAATCCAGATTTGGGGAAATTATGAACCAGTAGTGATCTTGGAGATCAGATACTACATCCTAAAAATTAACTAGATGAATGACACAAAATGAGTGGTTCAAGGTACACACAAATTAGTTTGAATATTGGAAGCTAAAACCAGGAACATGACATAACCAATGACCTTGACATTATCATTCTTCATGCAACACTGAAACAACTCTGAAAAGAGTATAGAAAGTGGTTCACTTTTGGAAAAAAAAAAAAAGAGGTAACATAGATTACCCAAATCCATTTGCCAAATTCACTTGCTAAATTCAGACTTAAATTGAAGTAGTGAAAATCACTAGACTATTTAGGTATGACCTAAGTCAAATCCCTTACAATCACACAGGGGAAGTGACAAATAGAGTCAAGGACTAGATATGATAGACACAGTGCCTGAAGAACTATGGACAGAGGTTCATGACACAGTACAGGAGACAGGGATCAAGAAGATACCCAAGAAAAAGAAGTGCAAAAAGGCAAAATGGTTGTCTGACAAGGCCTTACAAAGAGCTGAGAAAAGAAGAGAAACAAAAAGGCAAAGGAGAAAAGGAAAGATATGCCCATTTGATGCAGAGTTTCAGAGAAAATAGCAAGGAGAGATAAGAAAGGTTTACTCAGTGATCACTGCAAAGAAATAGAGAAAAACAATAGAATGGGAAAGATTAGAGGTCTCTTCAAGAAAATTAGAGATACCAAGGGAACATTTCATGAAAAGATGGGCTCAATAAAGGACAGAAATTATATCAACCTGACAGAAGCAGAAGATATTAAGAAGACATGGCAAGAATACAGAGAAGAACTATACTTAAAAGATTTTCATGACCCAGATAATCATGATGGAGTGATCGCTCACCTAGAGCCAGACTTTCTGGAATGTGAAGTCAAGTGGGCCTTAGGAAGCATCACTATGAACAAAGCTAGTGGAGGCAATGGAATTCTGGTTGAGCTACTTCAAATCCTCAAAGATAATGCTGTGAAAGTGCTGCACTCAATATACCAGCAAATTTGGAAAACTCAGCAGTGGCCACAGGGCTGGAAGTCAGTTTCATTCCAATCCCAAAGAAAGGCAATGTCAAAGAATGTTCAAACTACCACACAATTGCACTCCTCTCACACACTAGCAAAGTAATGCTCAAAATCCTCCAAGCCAGGATTCAACAGTATGTGAATCTTGTACTTCCATATGTTCAACCTGGATTTAGAAAAGGCAGAGGATTAGGAGATCAAATTGCTGACATCCACTGGATCATTAAAAAAGCAAGAGAGTTCCAGAAAAAAAAAAAAACAAAAAACATCTACTTCTGCTTTCTTGACTACAGCAATGTCTTTGACTGTGTGGATGACAATAAATTGTGGACAATTCTGAAAGAGATGGGAATACCAGACCACCTGACCTGCCTCTTGAGAAATCTGTATGCAGATCAGAAAGAAATAGTTAGAACTGGACATGGAACAACAGACTGGTTCCAAATAGGAAAAGAAGTACATCAAGGCTGTATATTGTCACCCTGCTTATTTAACTTCTATGCAGAGTACATCATGAGAAATGCTGGGCTGGATGAAGCACAAGCTGGAATCAAGTTTGTTTGGAGAAATATCAATAACTTCAGATATGCAGTAGACACCACCCTTATGGCAGAAAGTGAAAAAGAACTAAAGAGCCTCTTGATGAAAGTGAAAGAGGAGAGTGAAAAAGTTGGCTTAAAGCTCAACGTTCAGAAAACTAAGATCATGGTATCTGGTCCCATTGCTTCATGGCAAATAGATGGGGAAACAATGGCTGACTTTATTTTGGGGGGTGTCCAAAATCACTGCAGATGGTGATTGCAGCCACGAAATTAAATGACACTTACTCCTTGGAAGGAAAGTTATGACCAACCTAGACAGCATATTAAAAAGCAAACATTACTTTGCCGAGAAAGGTCCATCTAGTCAAGGTTATGGTTTTTCCAGTAGTCATGTATGGATTTGAGAATTGGACTATTAGGAAAGCTGACTACCGAAGAACTGATGGTTTTGGATGTGGTGTCAGGAAAGACTCTTGAGAGTCCCTTGGACTGCAAGGAGATCCAACCAGTACATCCTAAAGGAAATTGGTCCTGAATATTTATTGGAAGGAATTATGCTGAAGCTGAAACTCCAATACTTAGGCCACCTGATGAGAAGAACTAACTCATTGGAAAAGACCCTTAAGCTGGGAAAGATTGAAGTAGAGAAGAGAAGAGGACAAAAGAGGATAAGATGATTGGATGGCATCACCAACTCAATGGACATGAGTTTGAGTGGACTCTGGGAATTGGTGATGGACAGGGAGGCCTGGCATGCAGCAGTCCATGGGATCGCAAAGAATCACACACGACTGAGTGACTGAACTGAACTGAGGAGAATTTACTTGTGAAAACATGAGCTATGAAGTCAGCTTGTGGAATTCTCATTCTGGCTTTAGCAATTTTGATCCAAGCACTCTGGACAATATTTCTTAACATTTCTGGGCTTCATGATTTTTTTATCTACTCAAAATGGATTCCTTATATGGATAGGGTTATTTTGAGGATTATACAGTAGAAATATGCAATACAGAAGATATTGTTCTACATACATGTCTGTCTGTATGTGTGTATGCTTAGTTATTTCTGACACTTTGTACACCCATAGACTGGCTAGTTCTTAGTAATCATAGCTATTAGTCATTAAGTAAAGAATCCTAGCTATTAGTCATTAAGTAAAGAATCCTAGACAATGGCATTCAATATATTTCAATTTCCTTATCATCCACCTAAATGATTTAATGAATTTTATAAGTAACAGTACCTAAAATAGTAAATATCCATACTTTTCTTGTCATTGGTATTTCCTTTTTCTATCTTGTCATTTATGAATCATAAGTTTAGTTTTGGTAATGCACATGATTGTCTAAATAAAAAAGCAGAATTTTTATGGTTATAAATAAATAAATGTATAATATAGAAGTCTACATATCTATTAAAAAAGAGCCATCTTTGGAAAGAATATCAATTTCATGGCTCTTCTGAATAATGCAGGCAGAATTTATATTATTTGTCAATTGATACATTTCCCTAAGAGATTACACATATAGGTGAGTATTAAGTAACTACTTTGTTAGATAGTATTTTGAACTAAATGAATTCTCTGGATAAATAACAACTGGGTACAATGCAAATTTGCCATGGGACCCAACTGCTTTTCTAGTGATTTTCTTTTTTAGGTTCATTGTCAATATTTTTCTTCATAGGTTGGGAAGTCCACATCATAATATTGATATCTGCCATCGATACTCATACCATATTCTGTTACCTGTAATATTTGCTTAATCCAATTTAATGCAGTTTCTTCCAAACAGTTATCATATCTTTGTGCCACAACCTATTACCATCTTACTTTGGGTTATGGGTTGAATAGTTTTTTTAATATCCATGTATCAAAATCTTGACTCCCAATACTTCTGAATATGACTGAATCTGTAGATATAGTTTTTAAATAGGATATTAAGTTGTAATGAGTTCAGATGAGTGCATCCTAACCCAAGATGACTGGTGTCATATTTAAGCAAGGAGATTAGGGCACAAAAGTACACACAGGAAAGACTGTGACAGACACAGGAGGTGATGGCCATCTATAAGGCAGACAGAAGTTTCAGCATGAAACCAACCCTACTAACTCTTTGATCTTGAGTTAGTATCCTCCAAACTGGAAAGAAATCAGTCTCCTTTGTTTAAGCCACCCAGGCTGTGGTACTTAATTATAGCAGCCCTTGCAAACTAATATGCTCTGCCTTCTGTTGACAAAGAGACTGCTTTCATATTCAAAGGAAATTTAGTTTCTTTGAAGAGTATCATTTTTAATATATTTTAAACCATTATAGTACACATTCAAAATGTGCACAAAACATAAATTTCCATGGGGTCACAGAGTCAGACATGACTAAGCATGTGCAGGTACTAATTCAGTTCATGAGGGCAAAGCAAAGCCTCCATGACCTAATCACTTCCCTAAAGCCCTCACATCTAAATAGCAATTGTTCTTTTATTACTTTAAGTGTAGAAATCAAATTGCCAGCATTCACTGAATCACAGAGAAAGCAAAAATGTTCTAAAAAATAAAAAAAAAAATCTACTTCTGCTTCACTGATTACACTAAAACCTTTGACTGTGTGGATCACAACAAACTGTAGAGAAACTTAAAGAGATGGGAGTACCAGACCACCTTAGCTGTCTTCCGAGAAACTTGTATGTTGGTCAAGAAGCAACAGTTAAAACTGGACATGGAATAACAGACTGGTTCAAAATTGGGAAAGGAGTATGTCAAGGCTATATGTTGTCAACCTGTTCATTTAACATATGCAGAATACATCATAAAAAATGCTGAGCTGAATGAATAAAAAGCTGGAATCAAGATTGCTAGAAGAACTATCAACAACCTCAGATATGCAGATAATACCTCTCTAATGTCAGAAAGTGAAGAGGAACTAAAGAGGATTAGGGTGAAAGAAGAGATTGAAAAAGCTGGCTTGAAACTCATTATTCAAAACTCTAAGATCAGTCCCATTGTTCATGCGTGTTCACTTACTTCAGTCATGTCCTATGCTTTGTGACCCCATGGACTGTAACATGCCAGACTTCTCTGTCTATGGGGATTCTCCTGGCAAGAATACTGGAGTAGATTGCCATGCCCTTCTCCAAGAGATCTTCCTTACCCAGGGATCAAACCAGAATATTTTGTATCCTTTATGTCTCCTGCATTTCTAGGCAGGTACTTTACTACTAGTGCTACATGGGATGTCCTATCACTTCATGGCCAATAGAAGGGGAAAAATTGGAAGCAGTGACAGATTATATTTTCTTGGGCTCCAAAATCACTGTGGATGGTGACTGAAGCCATGAACTTAAAAGAGGCTTTCTCCTTGGAAAGAAAGTTATGGCAAATCTAGATAGCATATTAAAAAGCAGAGACATCACTTGGCTGACAGAGGGTGGTTTTTTTCTGTTGTTGTTGTTTGTTTGTTTTTTTAGTAGCCATGTATGGATGTGAGAATTGGACCGTAAAGAAGGCTGAGCACTCAAGAACTGATACTTTCAAATTGTGGTGCTGGAGAAGACTCTTGAGAGTCTTTTGGACTGCAATGAGATCAAATCAGTCAATCCTAGAGGAAATCAACCCTGAATATTCACTGAGAGGACTGTTGCTAAAGCTGAAACTCCAACTGGCCACTCATCACCAACTCATCACCAACTTAACAGACATGAATTTGAGCAAACTCCAGGAGATAGTGAAAGACAAGGAAGCCTGGTCTGCTGCTATCCATGGGGGTCACAAAGAGTCAGACATGACTGAGTGGCTGAACAGCAACAGCATAGTATCCATTTAGGTACATGACTGTACCTAAACTTATGTATTCTTCTTATTTTTGAAAAATGTCTAGAGTGCTTCCTGATGTGGCTATTACAAAATGCATTCTTGCTCCTGTCTCTATATGAATATATCCGTGCACTTCTGCTTGATAAAATTTTGGATAGAATTGCTGATTTACAGATGAGGTATATAGTCTGCTTAAACTGGCAATAGTTTCACAAACTGGTTATATTAATTACATTCCCATTAGCACTATTTAAGTAGTTTTGTTTCATGGTCTCACCAATATTAATATTACAAGGTGTTTATCAAATTTTTTGTATGCTAGGTTTGTGTGTAGGTACAAATATTTTATAGTTCTAATTTTCATTTCTCTAATTTCCATTGAAATTGAAGATATGTCACATATTACTCAGTTTTTTGAATATATCTTTGTTGAGAACATTTTCATGATTTGCTTTTCTTTTTTCATTCATTTCCATGAATTAATTGGGTAATATTCTAACATTCTATAATGAATTAGACTTAAATCACATTAATATTTCCAGCTCTGTCACTTAATACCTGTAATCTGTGGCAGTTGTTTAATGGTTCTTTGTTTCAGGTTCTCCCAAGTACAAATCTGAGACAGTAACATCACCTGTCTCGGTTGTTTCAATGGCCACTGACATAATATCTGTAAATATCTGGGGGAAAAGATCTGTAAAATATGTGCTGATTATTGTTTGGCATATAAGCAACACTATACATGGATTGTCTATTAATAATGCCTTCTAATGTTTTTTCAAACTATACTCTATGTTTGGTCTTTCACTAGTATCACTTGTTATTCTAACATCCACACTAAGCTTAATAAATTCTGAAGTCATCCAATGTTTTTTTCTTTGGCTTTAAAAATGCAGAATAAAAACCATTTTAGCTACCATTTCTTCCTCTCTCTTTATAATTTGTTTCTTTTCAGTAAGTTAGTTCTGTCTTTTGAACTACCCAAATTTATACTGTTGTTCCATATGATCTGTATTTATGTATATTTAGTCACAAGTTTGTTCTCATTGATGGATTTTATTTTCTTTGTGTTAAGTGTTAATCTCTCAGTCATGTCTGATTCTTTGTGACCCTATGGACTGTAGCTTGCCAGGCTCTTCTGTCCATGGAATTCTCCAGGAAAGAATACTGGAGTGGGTTGCCATTTTTTCTCCAGGGGATTTTCCCAACCCAAGGATTGAACCTGGGTCTCCTACATTATAAGCAGATTCTTTACCTTCTGAGTTACCAGGGAAGCTCTTGTTTTCCTTGTACTCCATCCTAATTGAAAAGTTTCTTCACAAGTTCTAGTTGTCCACTTTATTCTTTATAGTCCCACGGCTTTAGTGTTAACCTTTATTTCTTTCAAATATTAAATGTATAATTTGCATAATATAAATTCAATATCTGAAGTTAACAGTATCCTTCCTTTTTTTTTTTTTTTCTATTTTTCTGGAAATTTGCACGAACAAGGACTTTATCTATGGAAGTTCCTTCATGTGTGAGTGGTTGATAGTTCATTTCTGTATTTATGGTTTTCCAGTCCCACAAAGCTTATTTTAAAGTAGGAACACCTTAAATTCACTTTAAATGAATTTGACAGCTCATTAAAACACTGTAAATCTAAACCCAAAATGACAAAAAAATTGATGTATTATTTTTTGGATTTTCAGTAAAAAATATTTTTAACTTGTCCATTCATCAAAACCTAAGTAAATTACTTTGATTTTGTTGTTGCTGCTGTTATTGTTGACTCTATACCTCTGTTGAAGTTATAGGCCTACAACAATCTTAATTTCATGAGAGACGTCTATTCTAGCTCCTTGCTTTTTGTGAACCTTATCACTGGCCTCTCATATTCCATTAAATAATTATACTTAAAAGACTGAGTTACCTTTAGATGACCTATTAGTCTCAGCATGTATAAAACACAAGTCTACATGATTGGCAGAGGTGGTGCTGGACTGGACTATCTCTCATCACTTTGAGATTTGAATTGCAGTATCTTTGTCTCTAAACAGGAAAAATAATTTCAGTTCCACGGGGTTTCCGTTGAAAATAAGTATTTTCTACTCTTAATATTCTGTGAAATAAAGTGAGATAAGGTAAAGGACTGTTTGGTTTGCAAATTGGTATTCGAATGTGAAGTATTACTATTATTATATTATATATAGTATAACATGGAATTATTCTATATTATTATAGCTGTGTTTTAAGCAATATGGGTTGACATAATAGTTTTAGACACATGTATTATCAAGAAAGCTGAGCACTGAAGAATTTATGCTTTTGAACTGTGGTGTTGGAGAAGATGCTTGAGAGTCCCTTGGACTAAAAGGGATCAAACTAATCAATCCTAAGAAAATCAGTCCTTAATATTCATTGGAAGGACTGATGTTGAAGCTGAAACTCCAATACTTTGGCCACCTAATGAGAAGAACTGTCTCACTGGAAAAGACCTTGATTCTGGGAAGACTGAAGACAGGAGGGGAAGGGGATGACAGAGGATAAGACGGTTGGATGGCATTACTGACTCCATGGACATGAGTTGTTTGTGCAAGCTCCTGGAGTTGGTGATTGACAGGGAAGCCCGTGCTGAGGTCCATGGAGTTGCAAAGAGTCAGACATGACTGAGTGACTGAACTGAACTGATTATCAAGTCATTTTTTATCTCTTTATGTGTTTGTGTTAGTTGCTCAGTTGTGTCCAACTCCTTGTGATCCCATAGACTGTACCTCACCAGGGTCCTCTGTCTGTGAAATTCTCCAGGCAAAATACTGGAGTGGGTTTCCATTTTATCATCCAGGGCTCCTGTAGGAGAAAATAGAATTGGCTGTTTCAAGTCCAAGGGAACTATGTATATCTATGTATATTTCTTTACATAGACCTTTAGGTAGCACTGAATTTGACCAATTAATCTTGCCCCCCACCCCCTCAACAAAAGTCTCAAGGTTAAAAAAAAAAAAAAGCCAGAGGTAGATCCTGGGACAAAAGTGTGATTTGCTGAGGACCATGTCTCTTGTGCTTCAGGCTAAAGAGAGTGCTGATGGAAGCAGGGTATGGAACTGAGCTGACGGGTAAGTATAAAGGAGTGAGACATACTGCTGACTGAATGATTTCGTGGAGGCTCAAAAAAGGTCACAGCAAGATAAACTGCAATGGCACATTGATTATTTCAAAAAACACATTCTAGCCCTCCACTTTTCCTCAAAGGTGGAAAATAAATCTCACCTGTGAGGGTACCCTCTGAACACCAGGAAGATAGAAATCATCCTTATCACCAGAGTTAGAGAAGTCAAGTTAAGAAAACTGTAAACCAACTGCGACTTTTTCATTAGATCACAACCCCAAGCACAAGTCCCTTTATTTTGTAAAATCTTCACAAATAATTGTCTTTGTCTGGAACTGACACATAAACAACTTCGTTTTGTCACTTTGGGTGTTTCTTTCTATGAGACTTCTGTACATATGAGTTTTTTTTTTGTTTTTTTCTCCTCTTTATGTATCTGTGTAAACTTATTTATAGACCAGTCAAAATAACTCAAACAAGGTAAGGAGGAATGTTTCCCCTCTTTGAAAGTTCAAGTGTTTGTTTTCAGTGGTAAGGAAGGCATGCTTATTTAGTAAGTTCAGTTCAGTTGAGTCACTCAGTCATGTCCAACTCTTTGCGACCCCATGAATCACAGCATGCCAGGCCTCCCTGTCCATTACCAACTCCCAGAGCTCACTCAAACTCATGTCCATTGAGTCGGTGATGCCATCCAGCCATCTCATCCTCTATCGTCCCCTTATCCTCCTGCTCTCAATCGCACCTAGTATCAGAGTCTTTCTCAATGAGCCAACACTTCTCATGAGGTGGTCAAAGTACTGGAGTTTCAGCTTTAGCATCAGTCGTTCCAAAGAACACCCAGGACTGATCTCCTTTAGGATGGACTGGTTGGATCTCCTTGCAGTCCAGGGGACTCTCAAGAGTCTTCTCCAACACCACAGTTCAAAAGCATCAATTCTTTGGCACTCAGCTTTCTTCACAGTCCAACTCTCACATCCATACATGACCACAGGAAAAACCATAGCCTTGACTAGACACACCTTTGTTGGCAAAGTAATGTCTCTGCTCCTCAATATGTTATCTAGGTTTGTCATAACTTTCCTTCCAAGGAGCAAGTGTCTTTTAATTTCATGGCTGCAGTCACCATCTGCAGTGATTTTGGAGCTCAAACAAATAAAGTCTACCACTGTTTCCACTGTTTCCCCATCTATTTCCCATGAAGTGACAGGACCAGATGCCATGATCTTAGTTTTCTGAATGTTGATCTTTAAGCCAACTTTTTCACTCTCCTCTTTCACTTTCATCAAGAGGCTTTTTAGTTCCTCTTCACTTTCTGCCATAAGGGTGGTGTCATCTGCATATCTGAGATTATTGATATTTCTCCCATCAATCTTGATTCCGGCTTGTGCTTCTTCCAGCCCAGCGTTTCTCATGATGTACTCTGCATATAAGTTAAATAAGCAGGGTGACAATATACAGGCTTGACATACTCCTTTCCCTATTTGGAACCAGTCTGTTGTTCCATGTCCAGTTCTAACTGTTGCTTCCTGACCTGCATATAGCCTTCTCAAGAGGCAGGTCAGGTGGTCTGGTATTCCCATGTCTTTCAGAATTTTCCACAGTTTATTGTGATCCACACAGTCAAAGGCTTTGACATAGTCAATAAGGCAGAAATAGATGTTTTCTGGAACTCTCTTGCTTTTTCGATGATCCAGCAGATGGTGGCAATTTGATCTCTGGTTCCTCTGCCTTTCTAAAACTAGCTTGAGCATCTGGAAGTTCACGGTTCATGTACTGCTGAAGCCTGGCTTGCAGATTTTCAGAATTACTTTACTAGCGTGTGAGATGAGTGCAATTGTGTGGTAGTCTGAGCATTCTTTGGCATTGCCTTTCTTTGGGATTGGAATGAAAACTGACCTTTTCCAGTGCTTTGGCCACTGCTGAGTTTTCCAAATTTGCTGGCATAATGAGCGCAGCACTTTCACAGCATCATCTTTCAGGATTTGAAATAGCTCAACAGGAATTCCATCACCTCCACTAGCTTTGTTCGTAGTGATGTTTCCTAAGGCCCACTTCACAATCCAGGATGTCTGGCTCTAGGTGTGTGATCACACCATCGTGATTATCTGGGTCGTGAAGATCTTTTTTGTATAGTTCTTCTGTGTATTCTTGCCACCTCTTCTTAATATCTTCTGCTTCTGTTAGGTCCATACCATTTCTGTCCTTTATCTAGCCCATCTTTGCGTGAGATGTTCCCTTGGTATCTCTAATTTTCTTGAAGAGATCTCTAGTATTTCCCATTCTGTTGTTTTCCTCTATTTCTTTGCATTGATCACTGAGGAAGGTTTTCTCATCTCTCCTTACTATTCTTTGGAACTCTGCAATTCAAATGCTTATATCTTTTCTTTTCTCCTTTGCTTTTCGCTTCTTTTCTTTTCACGGCTATTTGTAAGGCCTCCCCAGACAACCATTTTGCTTGTTTGCATTTCTTTTCCATGGGGATGGTCTTGATCCCTGTCTCCTGTACAATGTCACTAACCTCCATTCATAGTTCATCAGGCACTCTGTTAGATCTAGTCTCTTAAATCTATTTCTCACTTCCACTGTATAATCATAAGGGATTTGATTTAGGTCATACCTGAATGGTCTAGTGGTTTTCCCTACTTTCTTCAATTTTAGTCTGAATTTGGCAATAAGGAGTTCATGTTCTGAGCCACAGTCAGCTCCTGGTCTTGATTTTGCTGACTGTATAGAGCTTCTCCATCTTTGGATGCAAAGAATATAAGCAATCTGATTTTAGTGTGGACCATCTGATGATGTCCATGTGTAGAATCTTCTCTTGTGTTGTTGGAAGAGGGTGTTTGCTATGACCAGTGCGTTCTCTTGGCCAAACTCTGTTAGCCTTTGCCCTGCTTCATTCCGTATTCCCAGGCCAAATTTGCCTGTTACCCCAGGTGTTTCTTGACTTCCTGCTTTTGCATTCCAGTCCCCTATAAGGAAAAGGACATCTTTTGGGGGTGTTAGTTCTGAAAGGTCTTGTAGGTCTTCATAGAACCATTCAACTTCAGCTTCTTCAGCATTACTAGTTGGGGCATAGAGTTGGATTACTGTGATATTGAATGATTTGCCTTGGAAATGAACAGAGATCATTCTGCCTTTTTGAGATTGCATCCAAATACTGCATTTCGGACTCTTTTGTTGACCATGATGGCTACTCCATTTCTTCTAAGGGATTCCTGTCCACAGTAGTAGATATAATGGTCATCTGAGTTAAATTCCCCCATTCCAGTCCATTTTAGTTTGCTGATTCCTAGAATGTCGACATTCAATCTTGCCATCTCCTGTTTGACCACTTCGAATTTGCCTTGATTCATGGACCTAACATTCCAGGTTCCTATGCAATATTGCTCTTTACAGCATCAGACCTTGCTTCTATCACCAGTCACATCCACAACTGGGTATTGTTTTTGCTTTGGCTCCATCCCTTCATTCTTTCTGGAGTTATTTTTCCACTGATCTCCAGTGGCATATTGGGCACCTACTGACCTGGGGAGTTCCTCTTTCAGTATCCTTTCATTTCGTCTCTTCATACTGTTCATGGGGTTCTCAAGGCAAGAATACTGAAGTGGTTTGCCATTCCTTTTTCCAGTGGACCACATTCTGTCAGACCTCTCCACCATGACCTACCTGTCTTGGGTGGCCCCACATGGCATAGCTTAGTTTCATTGAGTTAGATAAGGCTGTGGTCCTTGTGATTAGATTGACTAGTTGTCTGTGATTTGGTTTCATGGTGTCTGACCTCTGATGTCCTCTTGCAACACCTACCATCTTACTTGGGTTTCTCTTACCTTGGACATGGGATATCTCTTCATGGCTGCTTCAGCAAAGCGCAGCCACTGCTCCTTACCTTGGACAAGGGGTATCCTCTCATGGCTGCCCCTCCTGACCTTGAACCTGGAGTAGCTCCTTTCGGCCCTCCTGCGCCTGTGCAGCCACCGCTCCTTGGACCTGTGGTTACTCCTCTCAGCCGCCGCCCCTGACCTTGGGCGTGGGGTAGCTCCTCTCAGCTGCCAGCCGCTGCCCCTGACCTTGGGCAAGGGGTAGCTCCTCTTGGCCATGCTTCTGCACTATCACAGCCGGTGCGCTTCTGATACTAACCCAGCAGCCACTCACGATAGTCTAATTTTAACTGGTCGTTCCAAGTTGTGTGTTCTAAGATCTTGTGTGTGTGTGTGTGTGTGTGTGTGTGTGTGTGTGTGTGAATAACTCAGTTGTGTCACTCTTTGCAACCCTAAGGACTGTTACCCACCATCCTCCTCTGCCATGGAGTTCTCCAGGCAAGAATACTGGAGTGGGTTGCCATTCCCTTCTCCAGGGGATATTTCTGACTCAGAGATTGAACCTGAGTCTCCCACATTGCAGACAGATTATTTATCATATGAGCCGTCCAAGATCTTAAGTGAAGTGAAATGAAGTGAAGTCGCTCAGTCGTGTCCGACTCTTTGTGACCCCATGGACTATAGCCAAACATGCGCCTCCATCCATGGGATTTTCCAGACAAGAGTAATGGAGTGGGTTGTCATTTCCTTCACCAGAGGATCTTCCCGGCCCAGGGATTGAACCCAGGTCTCCCACATTGTAGGCAGATGCTTTACCGTCTGAGCCACCAGAGAAGTCTTAAGAGCTAAGACCTTAAGAGCTTCCAAATTTAAAGAGATATCAGAATTTATTGTTGTTTTTTTTTAATGTAAAACTTACAAAATATAGCATTGGCAAATAATCTGAATTTTAATAACGATAACCCTGTATGCGAGACAGCAAAAGAGACACTGATGTATAGAACAGTCTTTTGGACTCTGTGGGAGAGGGAGAGGGTGGGATGATTTGGGAGAATGGCATTGAAACATGTATAATATCATATATGAAATGAATCACCAGTCCAAGTTCGATGCATGATACTGGTTGCTTGGGGCTGGTGCACTGGGATGACCCAGAGGGATGATACGGGGAGGGAGGAGGATGGGGGGTTTGGGATGGGGAACACGTGTATACCTGTGGCGGATTCATGTTGATGTATGGCAAAACCAATACAATATTGTAAAGTAATTAACCTCCATTTAAAATAAATAAATTTATATTAAAAAAATAAACCTATTCTCAACCAGAGCATAACAAATCTGTGTGCTTGATATATTGAAATTCAGATAACAATATATTGACTATATTTACAGTATCTAAGTTGTTCCTAGCAGTTGAATGAAGTACCCTCAGAAGTTAGCTACTTTAATTTTGTGATACTTCCAAGATAGCATAAGAGTTAGTCATTATAATAAGGTAATCTTTGTACATAAACAGCAGTCAACCCTACATGTATGTGAGTCATTTTCCCGGGGAAATAAAAGTAAATGGTAACACTGCTTGCCTCAAAAGATCTGTTTGGTGTCTTCATGGTAAAGGAGATAAATGAAGAGAACATTAACATCAGACGTGATTAGTTCAATGATAAAGATTTGAATGGAGTAATTAACTGTGTTCTAGAATCAGTATATGGATTGAAGAATAATAGCATTTAACAAGAGTTTGAAGGAAAACTAAGAATTTTCTACAAGGACAAGGGTAAAGAGTACTTTCAGATAGAGTGAACATGAAGAGACAAAAGGCTTTCAAGAGAAATCAAATAAACCCATAGGTATATTTTCAAGGATTAATTTTCTACAAGGATGAATTTTTCACAGTACAGAAGAAAACATTTTAAAGGGAAAACAGTTAAATAAACTGAAGTCCCCATCACAAGCTAAGAAGTGTAGATATCCTTGAAAGCTATAAGGTAGCACATCTTTGAATTTTTCTGGAAAGTATGTATTACACCCAAATTATGGAGATGGATTAGATCCAATGTTTTCTGTTAACTTGTCAAATAAATAATTTTCTGGGCTTAAATCTATACCTTTGGTCTTTGGGAGGAAAATACAATAATTAGAGAATCAGAATTTATGTAAATAGCAGGAGTATTCTTACCAGAGCACTTGGGTTTCTCTGGCTTATTGGTACAGAATTCGCTTGCAATGTAGGTAGACCCAGGTTCAGTCCCTGGGTGGGGAAGATCTCCTGGAGTATGAAATGGCAGCCCACTCCAGTATTCTTGCCTGGAAATCCCATGGAGGACGCAATCACTGGGGCACAAAGAGTCAGGCACAGCTGAGCAACTAATTCTTTCACTCACCAGAATGATGAGTCCATTTGGAAAATATTTGTTTAGAATATACAAAGCTTCTGTTTCATGGCATAAAGATACTTATCTAATCTTTAAATCTCTACACTTATGCCCTAAATAACAGCACCTGTTTAGTCACTGTATTACCTTTAACAACTAATAAAGACAAAAATACGACAAAGTTGCCTATGGACAAAGCTATGGTTTTTTCCAGTAATCATGCATGGATGTGAGACTTCAACCACAAAGAAAGCTGAGCACTGAAGAACTGACATTTTTGAACTACTGTGCTGGAAACTCTTGAGAGTCCCTTGGACAGCAAGGAGATCAAACCAGTCCATCCTAAAGGAAATCAATCCTGAATATCCATTGGAAGGACTGATGCTGAAGCTGAAGCTCCACTACTTTGGCCACCTGATGCAAAGAGCTGACTCAATGGAAAAGACCCATATGCTGGGAAAAATTGAAGGCAAGAGGAGAAGGGAGCAACAGAGGATGAGATGGCTAAATGGCATCACTGACTCAATAGACATGAGTTTGAGCAAACTTGGAGCTAATGATGGACAGAGAAGACTGGCATGCTACACTTCATGGGGTTGCAAAGAGTTGTACATGACTTAGCAACTAAACAAAAAAAGACAAAAATAGATATAACCAAAAATAAAAGAGAGAATTTAATCTGACTACTTCTTATTCTTTCCTTTAAATAGATTCAATGAGCACACTCCACAATTTAGGGGGGGGGGGGAGACTATATTTTGAAGTAGTACTTCCTCCCATGCACATGGTTGCTTCAATTTTACAAAGCAATTATGCTTTTTTATTTTATTTTACCTTTAAAAAAATCCTGCAACTGATATAAAGAAGATGTATTAATAATGAGGATAATGGGGCAGAGATAAACATTGTTTGCTATAACCTGAATTTTTTATATTATTATTTTCAAAACTATTCAGCAGGGCTTCCCTGGTGGCTCAGTGGTAAGAAATCTACCTGTCAACGCAGTGGAGATGGGTTTGATCCATGGTAGGATGATCCCACATGCTGAGGGACAGCTAAGCCTGTGCACTACAACTACTGTGAAAGCAAATATTTTAAGGACTTTCAAATATTTATAATTTTCACACATTTTAAATTGTGTTGAAATTAGTAATATTAAGCTCTTTTTAAATCATATCTGCCTGAGTTTCTCCACTTCTCTTTTTTCACCTCTATTTTGCCATCCATGACACTATTATCAAGAGTGCTCAGCAACCCACCAGGCTCCCCCGTCCCTGGGATTCTCCAGGCAAGAACACTGGAGTGGGTTGCCATATCCTTCTCCAATGCATGAAAGTAAAAAGTGAAAGTGAAGTCGCTCAGTCGTGTCCGACTCTTCGCGACCCCCTGGACTACAGCCTACCAGGCTCCTCCGTCCATGGGATTTTCCAGGCAAGAGTACTGGAGTGGGATGCCATCGCCTTCTCCACAAGAGAGCTCTAATTACGTTTTTGGTCTAACTCACACTTTAACGGCCTGTGGTAACTGGAAAACATAATTCTCAACATCTTAGTTAAAAATTCTTTGAAAACCTAAATGTGCATCTTGCAAATATAAATGGTATTAAAGATTTTTTGATAAATTCAGGCATTGCTTTAGAGTTAAAGCCTTTTTTTTTCCCACTGAAAATATCTGAACTTTTAATAGAAATTCAATTGAAGATTCGTTCTGTTTCCATAAGCAAATGGTTATAGAGCTTGAGATATGTCAAAGACTCATGTCCAATGGCTATGAGAATGACTTTTGATAGCCTTCCATTTAATTTTTACTGCACCCGGTATTTCCTATGGTTAGAAATATTGTTTATTTGATACTTATCAAAGTAGTAACTAAATGTATCCTCCACAACTCTCATTTTTAACTCCTTTTCTGATATGGAATACTAAGTAATTTGTATTAAATTATTGTATCAGCTATACTTCAATATAAAATAAAAAGTTTAAAGTTTGGGGAAAAATTATTGGAGTCATTGCTGAACTCGTTTTAAAATAACCATGAATATTTTGCTCTCTGTTGGAGAAATATCACACACAAACATTAAGTAAGCTTCGGTAAGGCAAGGAACTAGACACCCTTCTAAAAATGGTTTTCTCATGGGACATTGATATACTTTTTTTTTTTTTTTTTTAATGTCCAGTTTGAAATTCTGGGTCATTAGTAGTCAAGGTAGATAGTTATCATTTTTTGAAAGTCTAGGTTACTTTTCTTTTCTCAAGAAATATAACTGAAATAAACTCCACATTAGGTTTCACTGGCTCAATAATGTCAAACTGCTTTCCTCTGGATTGGAACAAACCAGAATAAGCTAGGTAACAGAGAAAATATAGATTTGTTTATCCTAATGAACTTGATTCACAAAGATATTGATATTCATATATGTTTATACTTTGCTATGCACAGGTGTGAGAAAAAAAGCTTTACTTGCAATTTAGTAGGAATTATTGATCCAAAAACCAGAGGTGCTATTTATGGTAAATTGATAAACATAGTAAATATTTGGTAGAATCTTGGAGTTCCAAGAATTTCCTCTTCTCCCTCTCCAAGAAAAACAAATCACAACAAGAAAAACATCAATCACTGAAAGTACAAAACTCACCTCTTCAAGTGACACTATTACCTGGAATACTACTCATTGAAATGCTTATAGGAGAAAAGTTTGCCCTCTTCCGGGTCCATTGAAAATAGTGTAGCAGACTAATTTTGAACTGTTGTCACATTTGCTAAAAAATTTAAGTACCCAAATCTACAATTTTGTGGCCATTTAAGATGAAATGAGTAGGAGACTAGGGTATACTGAAGCCCAGAAAAGGACAACAGAAAGTGGAAGTGAGTTATTGAAATTCAGTTTCAGTCTAGAAACTATCTCAACTTGCCATAAAGACAGAGATAAGTCTCTAAGAATAGCTTAGCAAGTAATGCTATTTTAAGATAGTAAATGAAGAAGACAGATGAGTCATGTAGTTGATGGACTCATGCATCTCAAGTGAATATAAACTTCCCAAGGGGAGCAGCCCTTGTCTGCTGTGCCATAATAAACCCAGCTCTTCTCCCTCCTATGTCTTTCCAGTCCAATATCTCACAATGTAAGGACAAAGTGAATTATCTGATTACAGTACACACAGTGGTTTCATACTACCCAATGCTATATCAGTAAATCTCTCTTGAGTCTTCATTTATAAAATAATCTTTTTATCTTGCTATAGATGACTTTCTCCCAGGGACTTCAGAGTCCTCACCTATTCAATATCAGACTTTATCTATGTATTTTTAAAATCAGTTTTATTTTTTTGCTACAATGAGTATAATTCCTGTTGAATCTGTCTCTCTCTTAAATTATTTCATATAGTTTTTTTTTTTTTTTTGAGGGTGGTGGGATATTCTTTCAACAGATATTATTCTAAAAAGACATATGATTGTCAAGTGCTCACTGTAATATGGTTATTTGATGTGTGTTAAATTACTGAATGAATGAAAATAATGTTATTTGTAGAATGAGGAGTGTAAACACAGACCAACCTAAATAAGAAATTTATGCACAGTGACTCATTTTAACTAGCTAAGAAATTAAGATAGGTTTCAAAACTGCTTTTGTTGTCATCTGACTCCTACTGGCTAAAGATCCAAAACTGAAACAGTAAGAGAAAGTGCAAGTACAGAAGTCAGAATTTTCATTCCTACCTGACCGAAGGAAAGATTCTCTCAGAGATTTAAGTAGCCCAAGTGATGTGTTTGCTAAGAATGATTTATACCCACCTTATAATTTGGAGCTTTTATCCCTAAAGCATTTTTCAGCACACTCTGAAAAAAATAATTGCAATGTTATTGCAAGAGAAATCTCCTGAGAAATAGTAATTTATATGAATTTATACTCATTAGAGTCTTGGGATTTTCACAATGCTGTTTCATCAGTTTGAGTTATTTTGAACTGATGGCTTTGGATTGTCAAGAGATTTTTGCATTGTGGATCACCATTTTTTTTTTTTCAATTGGGTCAATAGAACAATTAATAAAGGTATAAAATGATTATATAATTCATACACTATGATGTTTCTGTGTTACCATTTCAGTCTGAATGGTGTTTTTGTAAGTGCTTTCCCCCTAAATTACTATTCAGTGAATGCTTGTCAAAAAGACTTTAATACCCAGAATAAAGTGATTAAATTATAAGGCACAGGGAGAAAAATCACTTGGACAACATATCATAATGAGTTGTCATAAAGTCAGTGCAAAATGTGAGGTCCAGGTGTTGGAAAGTAATATTTTATAGAAACCTTGTGAGCATGTAATTTAGCAATGCTATTTATTTGACCGCAAATGAAAATATACAGGATAAAGGTGAAGATAGCATGACTGCATTTTCTTCTCATTTACGAAGTATTCAATTATCTTACTCAAGAGATGCAAAAATAAAAATGGTATAAACCATGTGCTTAAGAAGTTCTTAGTCTAACTGGAAAATCTGGAGACAGGTGAATCTTTCTGTAGAACATATCATCTGAAGGATATATTGAAATCAAAGCTCTTACTATGGTTTATATTATATATATACCACACAATTGCACTCATCTCACAGGGTAGTAAAGTAATGCTCAAAATTCTCCAAGCCAGGCTTCAGAAATACATGAACACTGAACTTCCAGATGTTCAAGTGGGTTTTAGGACAGGCAGAGGAACCAGAGACCAAATTGCCAACATCCAATGGATCATCAAAAAAGCAAGAGAGTTCCAGAAAAACATCTATTTCTGCTTTATTGACTATGCCAAAGCCTTTGACTGTGTGGATCACAATAAACTGTGGAAAATTCTGAGAGAGGTGGGAATACCATACCACCTGACCTGCCTCCTTAGAAATCTGTATGCAGGTCAGGAAGCAACAGTTAGAACTGGATATGGAACAACAGACTGGTTCCAAATAGGAAAAGGAGTATGTCAAGGCTGTAGATTGTCACCTTGCTTATTTAACTTATATGCAGAGTACCTTATGAGAAATGCTGGGCTGGAAGAAGCACAAGCTGGAATCAAGATTGCTGGGAGAAATATCAATAACCTGAGATATACAGATGACACCACTCTTACGGCAGAAAGTGAAAAGGGACTAAAAAGCCTCTTGAGGAAAGTGAAAGAGGAGAGTGAAAAAGTTAGCTTAAAGCTCAACATTCAGAAAACGAAGATCATGGCATCTGGTCCCATCACTTCATGGGAAATAGATGGGGAAATAGTGGAAACAGTGTCAGACTTTATTTTTTTCGGCTCCAAAATCACTGCAGATGGTGACTGCAGCCATGAAAATAAAAGACACTTACTCCTTGGAAGGAAAGTTATGACCAACCTAGATAACATATTCGGAGAAGGCAATGGCACCCCACTCCAGTAGTCTTGCCTGGAAAATCCCATGGATGGAAGTCCATTGGGTCGCTAAGAGTCGGACACGACTGAGTGACTTCACTTTCATTTCTCACTTTCATGCATTGGAGAAGGAAACGGCAACCCACTCCAATATTCTTGCCTGAAGAATCCCAGGGATGGGGGAGCCTGTTGGGCTGCCGTCTATGGGGTCGCACAGAGTCGGACATGACTGAAGCGACTTAGCAGTAGCAGATAACATATTAAAAAGCAGAGACATTACTTTGCCAACAAAGGTCCGTCTAGTCAAGGCTATGGTTTTTCTAGTGGCCATGTATGGATGTGAGAGTTGGATGGTGAAGAAGGCTGGGCGCTGAAGAATTGATACTTTTGAACTGTGGTGTTGGAGAGGACTCTTGAGAGTCCCTTGGACTGCAAGGAGATCCAACCAGTCCATTCTGAAAGAGATCAGCCCTGGGATTTCTTTGGAAGGAATGATGCTAAAGCTGAAACTCCAGTACTTTGGCCACCTCATGCAAAAAGTTGACTCATTGGAAAAAACTCTGATGCTGGGAGGGATTGGGGGCAGGAAGAGAAGAGGAGGACAGAGGATGAGATGGCTGGATGGCATCACCAACTCAATGGACATGGGTTTGGGTGAACTCTGGGAGTTGGTGATGGGCAGGGAGGCCAGGTGTGCTGTGGTTCATGGGGTCGCAAAGAGTCAGACATGACTGAGTGACTGAACTGAACTGAATATATACATATATATATATATATATGTGTGTGTTTATATATATATATATAAACACATATACAATGGAATATTATTCAGTCAAAATAAAAGAGGGTAACTGCTATTTGCTACAACATAAATGAGCCTTGAAGGTATTACATTAAGGGTGACAAGTCAGACAAACAGAAAGAAAAGTATTAAATACAGCATGATCTTTTTGTGGAATCTCCAACATCAGACTCAGAGAAGTATAGAATCGAACTATGATTATCAGGATCTGGAGGTTAGGGAAATGGGAAGAAGTTGGCCAAAGGAACAAACTTCCAGTTATAAGACAAATTCTGGGAATCTAATATACAGCATAGTGACAACACTTAACTATATGATGTATATGTGAAAGTGCTGAGAGTAGATGTTAAAGGTTTTCACCATCAAATAATAACAACAAAAAATTGTACTTGTATCAGATGATAGATGTGACAACTAATATTATTATGAGAATCATTTTGTAATACATGCATATATCAAAGCATCTCATCTTAAGCTTATACAATCTTTTATGTCAAATATATATCAATAAAGCTGGATAAACATAGTTGTAATAAATTTCAAAGTTAAAATCATAAGATATATCATCTCTGACAACAGAAATAAATAACATGTGATAAAGAAATATCTCTTTAAATCCCAAATATATGTTAATTAAGCACTGTTTTCTAAATAGCATAGAAGTTAACAAAGGCACAGAAAAATAAGAACATATTTCAAAGTCAGGGATAAAATATATCAAAGTGAATGACTTTCAGCTCAAGCAATACATATGTGAAATATACAAAGATTTTATATAAGAAAAGAAACAAGACTCAAATAAATATTTCAAATTATCATTAAAAAAATCTAGAAAAGAAAATAAAAGGTAACCCCAAGTAATCTAAATTTTTCAGATCCAATGATACAAAAAGTGTTTTTTCTTTCCCTAGACCTAAGTATGTGGATTCACATTTGCAGATCTGAGGGAGACAGTAGGTTTCCTACAGATCAGAGGCCTCAAACCAGATCCACAAGCAGCTGTCTGGGAAAAGAAGGACGATTATATTCTTCTTTTTTCTCATTCTAGACTGATCATCAAACAAGTGCATTCATAAGAACCAGAAAAATATTATCATGACCCATAGTTCATAGTTTTACTTTGTAAGTTAGGGGAAGAGTACAGAAGGTTGGTCTTCTTAAAGATTCTTCAGTTCAGTTCAGTTCAGTCGCTCAGTCATATCTGACTCTTTGCGACCCCATGAATCGCAGCATGCCAGGCCTCCCTGTTCATCACAAACTCCCAGAGTATGCTCAGACTCATGTCCATCGAGTCAGCGATGCCATCCAGCCATCTCATCCTCTGTCGTCCCCTTCTCCTCCTGCATCCAATCCCTCCCAGAATCAGAGTCTTTTCCAATGAGTCAACTCTTCCCATGAGGTGGCCAGAGTACTGGAGTTTCAGCTTTAGCATCATTCCTTCCAAAGAAATCCCAGGGCTGATCTCCTTCAGAACAGACTGGTTGGATCTCCTTGCAGTCCAAGGGACTCTCAAGAGTCTTCTCCAACACCACAGTTCAAAAGCATCAATTCTTCAGCGCTCAGCTTTCTTCACAGTCCAACTCTTACATCCATACGCGACCACAGGAAAAACCATAGCCTTGACTAGACAGACCTTTGTTGGCAAAGTAATGTCTCTGCTTTTGAATATGCTATCTAGGTTGGTCATAACTTTTCTTCCAAGGAGTAAGCATCTTTTAATTTCATGGCTGCAGTCACCATCTGCAGTGATTTTGGAGCCGAAAAAAATAAAGTCTGACACTTTCTACTGTTTCACCATCTATTTCCCGTGAAGTGATGGGACCAGATGCCATGATCTTCGTTTTCTGAATGTTGAGCTTTAAGCCAACTTTTTCACTCTCCTCTTTCACCTTCATCAAGAGGCTTTTTAGTTCCTCTTCACTTTCTGCCATAAGGGTGGTGTCATCTGTGCATCTGAGGTTATTGATATTTCTCCCAGCAATCTTGATTCCAGCTTGTGCTTCTTCCAGCCCAGCGTTTCTCATGATGTACTCTGCATTTAAGTTAAATAAGCAGGGTGGCAATATACATACTTGATGTGCTCCTTTTCCTATTTGGAACCAGTCTGTTGTTCCATGTCCAGTTCTAACTGTTGCTTCCTGAGCTGCGTATAAATTTCTCAAGAGGCAGGTCTTAGCCCCTCAAAATAGATGGTAATAAAAAGAGAATAAATTCAAAGAACTGAGCTCAGAGCATGTGTATCTTGTTTACTGTTTTAAGCAGTAAGAGGATACCAGTGTTCCAGGGAATACCTAGTCAAAATTTTCACTTAGAGAGGGCCTCTTCAAAATGTAATGATTTAAACGAACCTAAAATTTGGTTCTAAAAGCGGTTTTGAAATATTGGATCTGAGGTGCAGAAATCTGAGCTTCATTTCTAACAATATCCAAGGAAATGTTACTACTGCCAACCCAGGAAAACGTATTAAAGGGCAGCAGCAGTTTAGACTAAGTACAGCTTATTTGTTCTCAGTCCCAAGAACAATTGAAACACAGACACAAAGAGTATGAAAACTGGTCTTATAAATGTAAAGATATTTGAGCCAAAGATTAAGAGTTATAGTTTATTGGAAATCAAGGC
This sequence comes from Bos indicus x Bos taurus, assembly GCF_003369695.1. Classification (NCBI taxonomy): domain Eukaryota; kingdom Metazoa; phylum Chordata; class Mammalia; order Artiodactyla; family Bovidae; genus Bos; species Bos indicus x Bos taurus. Next base: position 84,015,054 of record NC_040090.1, on the reverse strand, counting down.
ATTGCCATCTTAGTGACCATATTTCTTCGAAGGACTCTCTTCAATGTTTGTTTTACATCTAAGTACTGGACTTACAAAAGTGTAGAAAACAGCTATTATCTTGGATTCTTCCACCGTCTTCTCTGTTGCTGGTCTTACATACATGCAGAAGAGTGTCCCATAACATAGGGTAACAGCATCATGTTGGAACCACAGGTGGAGAATGCCTTGTGCCTTCCTTTTCCTGATTCAATCCTGAGGATTGCAGTGAGAATTAAGGCATAAGAAATCAGGATGATGATGAGGGGGCTGGAGAGGTTGAAGCCTGTTGATATCAATATGGCATGCTCTTTGACATAAGTATCAGAGCAAGAAAAAATGGTGGGTCAGCACAGTAGAAATGGTTGATGGTGTTGGATCTACAGAAGGTCAAGTGGAAGGTCAGGATGGCCTGGAAGAGTCCATATGAGAAGCCATAGACATAAGGGAATGTGGCCAAGCTTATGCAGATATACCTGGATATCTTCACACTGTAGTGCAGAGGGTTGCATATGGCCACATAGTGGGCATAGGCCATTGCTGCCAGCATGTAAAACTCAGTGAGGAGAAGTGCTATGAGAAGGTAACACTGCAAAGCAGCCAGCAAAGCTGATGGTCTTCTTCTGTGATACCAGATTAATCAGCATCAGTGGGGCTGCAGTAGAGGTATAGCACAAGTCTACAAAGGATAAATGAGTGAGGAAGAAGGACATGGGTGTGTAAAGGTGAGAGTCCAGTCTGACTAACACCATTGTGCCCAGGTTGCCTAGGAGGGTGACAAGGTAAATGACCAGAAACAGCACAAAGAGGAGAGGCTGGTGCTCTGGGCGATCCGTGAGCCCGAGGAGAATGACTTCTCTTAGTTTACTGTCATTGGTGAGGGGAATTTTCTGCACTTGAAACAAGTGCAGTCAAAGGAAATATGAAGGTACACATTTTATTACAATTAAAATGATTTTTATATACCTCGAGATGTTATTCAAAATGAATACTGTCATACACTGCTGCTTTACTTCTGTTAAGGCATTGTTTCAGCTTCTTTACAAATGAACAATTATTTTATTTCCATCTCTTACCTATTCTTGTATCTATGGCTGTGTCTTTAGATAAGTATGCTTCTAACCATAGCTATGTTCACAGTCACAAGTGAGCTGCATATTTCCTATCTCCTGCACTATTTTTTCTTCTGCAACTCTACTTATCTTATAAAGCCAACCTCAAGGCTAGTCCCATGTGAAGCATTTCTCACTCTTCTCTCATTATACCTGAGATTGAATTAATCCCCTTCTGTTTTATACTTCTCAGATACCCTATATATTCTAATTTATTCCTTAGCACATTACATCATCAGAAGAGATCCACTTTCTACTCATGTATTAGTTCTCCAGGGGTAGAGCAAATTCTATTTCATTACTGTACTGTGATTTCTAACCACATGTTTACATACTAAATATGTAGTTTTGTAAAATTTACATTTTAAAAAGAAAAGGAAAAATAATGTGAGCATGAAATACCATACTCCTTGCAATCTGTCACCTCTGAAACCCCACAAAACTTTTCACAATGTCATATCTCCATAGGATAATTAAAAGCTTTGAACTTGTATCAGAACAATTGCTTGAGAAGCTTATTAATAAAGCTAATCTACAGAAAGTCTGTAGCAGAAAGTCTCATGTGGGATATTGGAACCTCACCTCTAACAACTACTTTGGTGATTCTAACATAGATGTTCCCAGAATCACAGTTTAAAAAGCCACAGTAACAGTGCTTCCATAAACATGATGGTGGTGGTTTAGTCACCAAGTTGTGTACGAATCTTGCAACCTCATGGACTGGAGCCTATGTGGCTCCTCTGTCCATGGGATTTCCCAGGCAAGAATACTGGAGTGGTTGCCATTCCCTCCTCCAGGGGATCTTCCCAAACCAGGGATTGAACCTGGGTCTCCTGCATTGCTGACAGTCTCCTACATTGCAGGCAGGTTCTTGTCCATAGACATATGACAAATAAATGAACAAAGAATTGTCAGATCAAATGAATTCTCACACAGTGTTTTGAGAATGGTCTACAGCAATGATATAATGGTTCATAAAGAAAAATAATAAGTTTCACATAGTTCATATTTAAGTTGCTAAACAAAACTCCATCTGTATAGATATATTATTATTAATAAAACATCTATGGATTTATTAGCTTGTTCTCACTTCTAAACTAGTGCTGAGTCTCCTATTCCTTACACTCCAAATGTTTTTATACCTTTCTCTTTCATATATCATATTTTTAAAACTTGCTCAAATCTTTGTCTTATTTCAAAGTGAGTCAGAAAAGCTTACTTTAGTTATATTTTAGAAATACAGTAAATATTTCTTTTTCAACCTATAGCTCCCTACCTTAGTATTTGAAGTACTTAATAGATATTTGTTGAATGCACTAATAATAGTTCTTAATAATAGATAATGATTCTTACCCATGAGGTACTTCATTCCCTGTTTGTAAATGGGAATAGTATCAGTTCTGCTTTCTTCTCAAGTCGTTATGGACATCAAACTCCTCCAAAATATATTTATTAATACACAACACATCATGTGTTTAGGCACCACTAATGCCAAAATGAACCAAGTTCAAAACCCCTGCCATTGTGGCATCCACCTTCTAGTGAACACAGAAACATAATAATGAAATAAGCCAATCGTTTTTCGGATGACACTGATATAGAGGGAAAGACAGAAAATGGAGTCAGAGGGAAGGGTATTCAAAATTTAAACAGGAACATTAGCAATAGCACTGAGACATATACATTACCATATGAAAACAGATGACCAGTGTAAGTTCGATCCATGAAGAAGGGCACCCAAAGCTGGTGCTCTGGGACAACCCAGAGGGATAGGTTGGGGAGGGAGGTAGAGGAGGTTCAGGATTTGGGGGACACATGTGTGGCTGATTCATGTTGATGTATTGCCAAAACTATCACAATATTGGAAAGTGATTATCCTCCAATTTAAATAAATAATTTTTAACATAAAAAATTTGCTTTCAAGAAAAAAAAATGAATTCATATAAAGGTGATGTAACAAATCATACAAATGTGATGTGTTTAGCAACAAACTGATACAGAAAGAGAAAAAACCATAAAGCTATTAAAAGAAGGATATTCTACAGTAGGAAAGTTAAGGACCAGAAGCAAAACAAGTTCTGAAACTTGCAGCATATGTGCATGTATAAAATTCACACAGAGGATATCAGAAAATTATAGCTGAGATGTCCCCTGAAGCACAAATGTTTCACTTTATTGAGAGATTGATTCATCTGTACCTATGAGATTCTTAACAAGTTACTGGCACTAGTGGTAAAGCACCCATCTACCAATGCAGGAGATGTAAGAGAGGCAGGCTCAATCTCTGGGTTGAGAAGATCCCCTAGAGGAGGGCATGGCAACCCACTGCAGTATGCTAGCTTGGAGAATTCCAGAAGAACCTAGTGGGCTACAGTCCATAGTGTTGCATAGAGTCAGACACAACTGAAGTGACTTAGATATCAAAGATATCTTAGACAAACCAAGATATCACAACGTTCACTGGAAAAAAAGGACTTGCATTGGTGGTTATTTGCAGCTTCTCTGCAAGAAATGTCTAGCCAATAAATAATAAATAATGTCTAGATATCAGCTGAAAGCAGGATATCTATTTGTATGCCAGGAGCAAGGCGGCTTAAGAGATCTTTCCTATTGTTCAGCACCCAAGAAACCCCAAAGAGAATAGGTAGTAGTTACTAGAAGAGAAAATAATAGAAAAAGATCAGGATGTAGGAATTTCACATTTATGAAGACACAGTAGGAAACTCGACTTGAGAAGTTCATTTGCAGAAGGACTCGTTGATGACATGTTACATATAATGATTGTCTGTGGGATCTGAAATGATGTTGACTCACAATCCCAGTGGATCCAGACATATCACAACTGAAAAGGAGCAGAAGAACTAAGTGATGAGATGCAAAAATGTCTACAGACAATAAAGAAGTCATATCACAGCTGACCTGGCAGCCCGAGCCAGACCAGAGTGACAGATGAACATCTTCTGAAAGAGGTGTTTGTGGTTTTACTAGTTCACAACCAAGGAGAACTTCTGTCTGATGGAAGAAGAACCAAGAATGGGGTAGCTCAAGGACAGTAGAAAGCTACAAATTTTTAATCCTGGAACTAGGGCACGGTACAATATAGACTGAGTCCAGTACTAAACAAAATGTACAGCATCACTTTTCAAAAATTATTAAGACAGAGCAGAAGATTGAACCTGATTTGAAGGGCTTCTGAAAATAGAGCCCTGTCAACTGCACAAGCTGCATGTCCATGAAGCCAGACATTCCTGCAACAGAGACCAGCAGAGCTGACAATGCGGGTACATGGAGGGAGAAGGAGAGCATCCTCATGTCTGCAAAAAGTAGACGGAAAGGAAAAGAAGACAGAGAAAGAAGCTGAAAGCTAGGGTTCAGCTCTTGGGTGATTATCCTAGAGGGTCACCCAGCTCAATGGGCTAGTGTTCTAGATGAATTTTGTGGGCCAGTCAATTACAAGTGCCAGAGAAGAGATTTTGTTTCAGGAGGAAAAATAAAAATAAAAGAAAAAAAGCAGAGGTAAAAGTAAGAGAAACATTTAGCAGAATTCTTGGCAAGATGGCCCTTAAGCTTCTTCTTCTTTTTTTTTTTTTCCAAATTTCATAGAAAACTGTGAAAACCTGTTGGAACTATAGATTCTCAACCAAGATCAATGTGTAATCACAAAATCTTAAAAACAGCAACAAAAAATCTACAGAACCATATATAAAGGGGTAAGATTTCACCAGGCTGCAAAGTATAAGAGTTCTTGCATTAGGCTCTTCTGTGTTCCACAACTGAAAATGTACTCGTATTTGTGAGTGGTCTGCTGACTGTTTGCCTTCCTGGTTCTTTTGCATCTGTGCCAGGGCTATAAAATATTCCCAGGGAGCTCAATAAAAATTTCAATAGATTTGTCATCTAGGAAATCAATTGAGGTTCAAATTCTTCTACTGAAAACATAAAGTTTAGCATGTGCATATTTTGAGCAAACATGGTAAAAATATGTGGACCTCAGTCTGAGTTTTTACTACAGTCTCTTCTTGACTAAGAAATAGAAAGAAAATAGATACACAAATACTTACTTGTTGTTTGGATATGCATCTATTTTCTGAACCTCTAATGAAGGAAGTTCACTGATGCTTCACTAAGCTGAGAAGCACAGCTGAATTTCTAGCAGAACATGGGAGTTAGGAACCAGCTTTTAAAGCAAATCTCTAGAGGACTTAGGAACATCAGAAATGAGTGTGTCTTTGGGATGCAGCCCTTTGGGAATTTACCAGAATGTGCTTGGTATTATAAAGCTAATCATATGCCTCAGTCATAATTTTGATATTTTCTAATTTACTATATGTCCTAAGAGTATGGTGGATGGCACACACACACAAAAAGCATGTTTGCATTTTGAAGAAGGTCTGATTTTTTTTTTCTTTTATACTTGAAACAGCCTCTTTTCCTAAAATCCAGAGTTCTTAACAATGTTCTTTCTGATGGACATTGAAGTCTTGGGCAGAATTAGGCATAAGCAGGACTGTGAAACAGACAAAATGATTGGAAATCAGTTTTTGAGCAATTCTTGTGTGTGGAGTACTTTCCTGTAGGCAATTTAATTGATCCTTCAAGATAACACTAAGAGGCAGAGACTCTCTCCTATCCTTTCAGCTGAAGAACCAGACCCTCCACTAAAGGAACAGTAAACCCTGTGCCACATAGTTAGGAAGTGGCAGAGTGTGACTTGAATTCCTGCCTTCACATTCCCAATTGATTACTTTTTCAATTGTAGTTAGTTTCCATTTAAAGTCAATGTGATGTTTTGAACTGTGGTACTGGAAAAGATTCTTAAGAGTCCCTTGGACTGAAAGGAGATCCAACGAGTCCATTCTAAAGGAAATCAGTCCTGAATATTCATTGAAAGGACTGATGCTGAAGCGCCAATACTTTGACCACCTGATGCAAAGAATTGGAAAACACCCTTATGCAGGGAAATATTGAAGGCAGGAGAGGGGGACACCAGAGGATGAAATGGTTGAATGGCATTATAGACTCAGTAGAGATGGGTTTTAGCAAGCTTTGGGAGTTGGTGATGCACAGGGAAGCCTGCATGCTGCAGTCCATGGGGTCACAAAAAGTCGGGCACGACTGAGTGACTGAACTGAACTGAACTCAGCTTGTCATCTTTCCTTCATCACTTTTTCAACTTTCCCTTAGTTTCCTCCAGTCAGTGCTTGTATCGTTCTCATCTTATTCAAGTTGATCCTGACAATAGAAAAAGCTTACTTATGTGGAAGTGTTCTCGAACAATGCTTTTTTTTTTTTTTTCTCCTTCACAGAACTTGGTATGACCTTCATCCTCCACACCATCTTACTACTCAGGCCCATCCTTGGCTGATACACTCTATTTCCATTACCTACTAATATTTCTATTGCTATCACTAGACTGCAAACCCTTATGAGCACAGACTATGAACTCAGCAGCTAGCACTGCTGCTGCTAAGTCACTACAGTCGTGTCCGACTCTGTGCGACCCCATAGACAGAAGCCCACCAGGCTCCCCCGTCCCTGGGATTCTCCAGGCAAGAACACTGGAATAGGTTGCCATTTCCTTCTCTGATGCAGGAAAGAGAAAAGTGAAAGGGAAGTCACTCAGTCGTGTCCGACCCTAGCAACCCCATGGACTGCAGCCTACTAGGCTCTTCCGTGCATGGGACTTTCCAGCCAAGAGTACTGGAGTAGGGTGCCATTGCCTTCTCTGGCAGCTAGCACAGTCTCTGGAAATAACAGATGAACAAACATGTTGAATAATTTGAGAGTGCAATATGTATCTAATTCAGTGATTATACTGCAAATCCTGGTTATCCCCTCTCAGATAACTTTGCATTTCATTGAACACATATCCTTACCCCTTAAAACCAAAACTCTAACGAGGTGATATGCCATTGATCTCGGGTGGCCTCAGCCTGCAGTGGCTTGAAGTGAGGCTTTGGTTCCCCGGCCAGAGATTGAGGCCAAGTTCCAATGGTGAGAGCACCAAATCCTAGCCACTTTACCAGTGGTCAGTGACAAGGCCCTGGTTCTTTGGTTTTGCAGAAAAAAATTCCCACAGATATTTAAAGTAATGAAACAAAATATTTATTAGGAAGAAAAAGAGTACAGTACACGTGAATAGACACATGTGCAGACTCAGGAAAGTCGCGCCCTCACAGTGGTCTGAATCACTTTTATGGGCCATTTCTTCTGGGTTTTCTTTGGTCAGTCATTTTGATCTTAGTTTCCCTTGACTAATCATTTTGATTTGATATGCCAATAATCATAATAAAATATACCATTTTGGGTATATCTCAGGATCCTTCCACGTGTCTGTGTGCCCCTCTCTTAGTCTCGATGGATTCTAGTGAAAAGGCCTATGAGTAGTTGCATCATTTACTGTGAAATAATGCCACCTCTCTTTTGATGTTCTGAGCATTTATGCACATAGATAGTCAGGAGGTCTCCTTAACTTGGAGAATGAGGAATATGTGGTCTTTTATCTCTAATATGAGAAGGGCCCATCTCCTCTATCATCCTTGTTTTATGGAGTTCCTGTCCACAGGGGAGAAACTGTTAAGTCTGGGGCCTCTCTGTAGTATGAGTGACTCCCTTACTAAAAAAAAAAAAAAACACAGGAAAGAAAATAAAATGGGAGTAATTATTGACAGGTAATAGGCACTGATACTTAATATGTGCCAGAATTAGGCTTAGCACTATAAAGCATTAGATCAATTAATCCTCACAAACTCCATGGACTGTTATTTTTTAGTGGGGAAAGTGAGGCAAGTAGAGGGTAATTAACTTCTGGTATAGGTTACTAATAAATTGTGAGGCTTGTATTCAAACAGTATAGTCAATAGCATTTGATATCACTTTATTTAGAAAAGAAACATGACAAGCTTACAAAACACTATGCACTCTATGAGTATAGTGAGGACATTCATTCAACCATCAATGTATTCATTCATCCTTATAGTTAACAAGTATTCAGGGAAAACCTTCTTCATGCCACCATATGGTCAATGAAGAAAATGTAAGAAAAAGCCAAAAGATTGTGTCCTTAGAGTGCTTCTGCTTCACTATGGGAGGGATGAGGCATGGAGTTCATATAATCAGATTTTAAACTATTAAGAATTAGTGAAAATCATGTTGGAAAGTGGAAGGGAAGAAAGTAAAGCTTGCATTACTTAAATGACTAAAATCTAATGACATAGTGATAGTTTATTAACTCAATAGATTTTTACTGAGAATGATCTGTGTTCTAGATTTGGGGATAAATGTTAACTTTAGTGAGCAGAAAGGAAATTGGAGGGATTCCAAATGTGAAAATAGTACCACACCCTGTTGCTGGCCCTGAGATGTAGGGTCCCTTGAGCAAGGACCAGTAAGAAGCCTTATGGAGCTAACAGCAGACTTTGGCTGACAGCCGTCAAGGAAACAGGACCTCAATCCCACAAACATAAGGCAGGAAATTCTGCCCACAACCAGAAAAACCAGCTGAACCAATCCAACTTCTGACCTGCAGAATTGTGAAATAATAAATTTGTATTGTTTTAACTTGCTAAAACGGAAAAGGCAATGGCACCCCACTCCAGTACTCTTGCCTGGAAAATCCCATGGATGGAGGAGCCTGGTAGGCTACAGTCAATGGGGTCGCTAAGAGTCAGACACGACTGAGCGACATTGCTTTCACTTTTCACTTTCATGCATTGGAGAAGGAAACGACAACCCACTCCAGTGTTCTTGCCTGGAGAATCCCAGGGATGGGGGAGCCTGATGGGCTGCCGTCTATGGGGTCGCACAGAGTCGGACACGATTGAAGTGACTTAGCAGCAGCAGCAGCAAGTTGCTAAAAAAAAAAAAATTAATGAGCACAACCAGACGTAGACCTGGCTCTCATGAAGCTGACAATCCTGAGGACAATATAACCATGAATGAATCACATACACAATGTTAAAATTACAGTTGAAAACAGTTCTGTAAATTAAAGTTATATGATATTGTGAGAACATACCCTAAGAGGATATGACTGAAAGATCAATCAAGAAAGCACTGAAAATGCAAAAGGATAAAATATAACTAAATCCCCAAAAAGACAAACACTGAAATTAAAAATTAGGAAATTAGAAAAAGACTGAGAAATATCAAGTAATCTGGTAATGCAACATTTGTATTAAAAAACTAATAGAAGACAGTTAATAATTTAAAAAAATTAAAGCACAAAACTGTTAGAAAGTATTCCAAAGTATCAATATTTACAACAAAATAAGAAAGTCAATGATTAGAGGAACTCATGGTATCAAGAAAAAAAAAGGTATCATGTTTAGTGAAATGTCAAACAGAGAAAGACTGTACAATATCACTTCTATTTGGAAATATAAAAATTAAAACAACTTAGTGAGTATAACAACAACAAAAACAACCATCAGACTCACAGACATAGAAAACAAATTAGTGGTTGCCTGTGGGAAGAAGAAAGGGGAGGGGCAAGATAAGAGTAGGGATGGACACACTAGAGACTACTATATATAAAATAAGTGAGATACAAGGATATATTGTACAGCTCAAGGAATATAGCCAATATATATCATAATAACTATAAGTGGATCAAAATCATTATGTTGTACATCTGAAACATAATATGGTAAGTCAACTATGAAAAAAAGTGAAAGTGTTAGTCTCTCAGCCATATCCAAGTTTTGGCGACCCCATGGACTCTAGCCCATCAGTCTCCTCCATCCATGCAATTTTCCAGGCAAGAATATTGGGGTGGGTAGCTGTTCTCTTCTCCAGGGGATCTTCTGGATCTAGGTATTGAACCCAGGTCTCCTGCATTGCAGGCAGAAACTTTACCATCTGAGCCACCAGGGAAGACTTCAACTTAAAAAAGGATAAAAATAGTCATAATAAGCATCAATTAGCTAAAAACAAACAGAAAATCCTGCTGAAGAGCTATGAATATCAGACAAATTAAACTTTTAGACTTTATACATCATAGAAGGGATAGAAACTATCTATGATAAAAGGAAAAATACCTGTTCATTACTGATGTGATTAATAATATAGCCTCAGTGTTTAAAGAAAAAAAAATTACAAAAAGAAATAGACAAATACACAAACATTTCTCTTGGTTTTATAGATGAAACAATAAAACATTAGTAAGGATACTGAAGATCAGAAGAAAGAAGCAAGCATAAATCAAGTATGTGAGTGTGCATTCTAAGTCGCTTCAGTAGTATTCAAATGTTTGTGACCATATGGACTGTATCCCTCCAGGCTCCTCTGTCCCTACAGACTCTCCAGGCAAGAAAACTGGAGTAGGTGGCCATACCCTCCAATTGATCTATTTGCACATTGCTCTACTCAACTCCTATTACTTCTGAAAGCTTATTGGCACCAGAAAATTGAGATATGCTTCAACAGGAAATGCCAAAATGACAGGTAGGGCTTCAGAACGTGGAATGGGATCCAATATCTGAATTTTTAAAATATCTGAATAAAAATTGATATGTAAAAAAATAAAAAATAGATATGTAAACATTAATTATTACATATATTTGGGACAGTGATCTATTAGTTTCTATTTTTGGCTCTATATTGGAAATAATTCATAACAAAATAAATAAACAAAAAAGTGAAAACACAAAACCAGTTTTAAGATGAGATTGTTGTTTTTGTTTGTTGCTAAGTCATGTCTGACTTTTTGTGACCCCAGGAACTGTTGCAATCCAGGCTTCCCTCTCCTTCACTATCTCCCTGAGTTTGCTCACACTCCTGTCCATTGAATCACTGATGTCATCTAACCATCTCATCCTCTGTCACATTCCCATTTCCTCTTGCCCTCAATCTTTCCCAGCATCAGGGTCTTTTCCAATAAGGCAGCTCTTCACATCAAGTGATCAAAGCATTGGAGCTTCAGCTTCAGCATCAGTCCTACCAATGAATACTCAGGCCTGATTTCCTTTAGGATTGGCTAGTTTGATCTCCTTGTTGTCCAAGGGATGCTTAACAGTCATCTACAATTTGAAGCATCACCACAATTTGAAGCATCAAATTCTTTGCTGCTCAGCTTTCTTTATGGCCCAAATCTCATATCCGTACCTGACTATTGGAAAAATCATAGCTCTGACCAGATGGACCTTTGTTGGCATAGTGATGTCCTTGATTTTTAATATTAAAGTAATATATTTAAATATATTGTATTAAACACTGTCTAGGTTTGTCACAGCTTTCTTTCTAAGGAGCAAGTGTCTTTTAATATCATGGTTTCAGTCACCATCTGCAGTGATTTGGGGAGGCCAAGAAAATAAATCTGTCACTGTTTCCACTTTTTTCCCCATCTACTCATCATGAAATAATGGGACCAGTATTTTTGCCTGGCAAATCCCATGGAGAGAGGAGCCTGGCAGGCTATAGTCCATTGGGTCTCAAGAGTTGGACATGACTTAGTAACTAAAGAGACAGAGAGAGAGCAAGAGAGATACCATGATCTTAGTTTTTTGGATGTTGAGTTTTAAGCCACTGTTTTTACCCTTCTCTTTCAACCCTCTTCAATAATTCTTTAATTCTTCTTTGTTTTGTGCCATTAGAATGGTGTCATCTGAATATCTGAGGATGTTGATATTCCCCCAGGTGCCTTGATTCCAGCTTGTGCTTCATCCAGTCCAGCATTTCACGTAAGGATCTCTGAATACAAGTTAAATAAGCAGGGTGACCATATACAGCTTTGATATACTCCTTTCCCATATTTAAACCTGTCCATTTTTTTTCATGTATGGTTCTAACTGTTGCTTCTTGTTGCTTCACACAGGTTTCTTAGGAGGCATGTAAGGTGGTTTGTATTCCCATCTCTATAAGAATTTTAAGAAATATTTTAAATATATTTTTTATTTTATTTTTAAACTTTACATAATTGTATTAGTTTTGCCAAATATCAAAATGAATCCGCCACAGGTATACATGTGTTCCCCATCCCGAACCCTCCTCCCTCCTCCCTCCCCATACCATCCCTCTGGGCCGTCCCAGTGCACCAGCCCCAAGCATCCAGCATCGTGCATCGAACCTGGACTGGCAACTCGTTTCCTACATGATATTTTACATGTTTCATTGCCATTCTCCCAAATCTTCCCACCCTCTCCCTCTCCCACAGAGTCCATAAGACTGTTCTATACATCAGTGTCTCTTTTGCTGTCTCGTACACCGGGTTATTGTTACCATCTTTCTAAATTCCATATATATGCGTTAGTATACTGTATTTATGTTTTTCCTTCTGGCTTACTTCACTCTGTATAATAGGCTCCAGTTTCATCCACCTCATTAGAACTGATTCAAATGTATTCTTTTTAATGGCTGAGTAATACTTCATTGTGTATATGTACCACAGCTTTCTTATCCATTCATCTGCTGATAGACATCTAGGTTGCTTCCATGTCTTGGCTATTATAAACAGTGCTGCGATGAACATTGGGGTACACGTGTCTCTTTCCCTTCTGGTTTCCTCAGTGTGTATGCCCAGCAGTGGGGTTGCTGGATCATAAGGCAGTTCTATTTCCAGTTTTTTAAGGAATCTCCACACTGTTCTCCATAGTGGCTGTACTAGTTTGCATTCCCACCAACAGTGTAAGAGGGTTCCCTTTTCTCCACACCCTCTCCAGCATTTATTATTTGTAGACTTTTGGATCGCAGCCATTCTGACTGGTGTGAAATGGTACCTCATAGTGGTTTTGATTTGCATTTCTCTGATAATGAGTGATGTTGGAAGTAAAACTCTCACTATTTGCAGATGACATGATCCTCTACATAGAAAACCCTAAAGGTTCCACCAGAAAATTACTAGAAATAATCAATGACTATAGTAAAGTTGCAGGATATAAAATCAACACACAGAAATCCCTTGCATTCCTATACACTAATAATGAGAAAACAGAAAGAGAAATTAAGGAAACAATTCCATTCACCATTGCAACGGAAAGAATAAAATACTTAGGAATATATCTACCTAAAGAAACTAAAGACCTATATATAGAAAACTATAAAACACTGGTGAAAGAAATCAAAGAGGGCACTAATAGATGGAGAAATATACCATGTTCATGGATTGGAAGAATCAATATAGTGAAAATGAGTACACTACCCAAAGCAATTTATAGATTCAACGCAATCCCTATCAAGCTACCAACAGTATTCTTCACAGAGCTAGAACAAATAATTTCACAATTTGTATGGAAATACAAAAAACCTCGAATAGCCAAAGCGATCTTGAGAAAGAAGAATGGAACTGGAGGAATCAACCTACCTGACTTCAGGCTCTACTACAAAGCTACAGTTATCAAGACAGTATGGTACTGGCACAAAGACAGAAATATAGATCAATGGAACAAAATAGAAAGCCCAGAGATAAATCCACGCACATATGGACACCTTATCTTTGACAAAGGAGGCAAGAATATACAATGGATTAAAGACAATCTCTTTAACAAGTGGTGCTGGGAAATCGGGTCAACCACTTGTAAAAGAATGAAACTGGACCACTTTCTAACACCATGCACAAAAATAAACTCAAAATGGATTAAAGATCTAAACGTAAGACCAGAAACTATAAAACTCCTAGAGGAGAACATAGGCAAAACACTCTCCGACATACATCACAGCAGGATCCTCTATGACCCACCTCCCAGAATATTGGAAATAAAAGCAAAAGTAAACAAATGGGACCTAATTAACCTTAAAAGCTTCTGCACATCAAAGGAAACTATTAGCAAGGTGAAAAGACAGCCTTCAGAATGGGAGAAAATAATAGCAAATGAAGCAACCGACAAACAACTAATCTCAAAAATATACAAGCAACTCCTACAGCTCAACTCCAGAAAAATAAACGACCCAATCAAAAAATGGGCCAAAGAACTAAATAGACATTTCTCCAAAGAAGACATACAGATGGCTAAATATTTTAAGATATGGCTGCATATTGATTTAAAAAAATAAAAGAAATTTAAAAAAAAAAACTTTCAAAGAAAATTTGGAATTTCCTTCAAGTGCTAGTTTTTGAGGATTTCGCTGGACCAGTTCTATGATCTAAAAATACTCCTTAGATTAACAGCATGATATTCTGAAAGATCTTCATTGATACATAATTTGAATGAAGGAAAAACAAACAAATAAACAAAACCACACTGGCTATGGTTGAAAATTTCTGGAAAATCACTTGGAAATTTTAAAGCCCCAAAATCTAACAAATTGTCATAAGTGTAGTATTTTTTTGAAATTCTGCCTTTTATAACATGTATCCCTCTGAATACTGCCAATATAATTTTCTGTCCTTTATTAATTTTATAGAGCAATAATAATTTTGTCTGGTCTTACATTTTAATTTCTGTGCAGTATTCATTTTAAATAAACTAAGGCAACACAAGCTAATAATTTGATAAATTCTTATAAATATAATAGGCCAATTACAAAAAATGACTTAATTTAAAATGTTTAATAAATGCTCAGAGAATACAGCTATGTTAAATACCTGTGACCAAAACATTTACCCTATTTGTTGAACAATTTCCTTTGAATTACTTGCCTTAATGCTCTTTTAACATCTTTGTTTTGAAGGCTGTAGATCAAAGGATTTAGCATAAGACTCACAAAGATATAAAAAACAGCTTCAATTTTCCCCTGTTCTACAGAGGTCTCAGAAGGGGTCTCAGATGCATGCACAACAATGTCCTATAAAATACAGTGACAGCCGTCAGGTGAGACCCACAGGTGGAGAAGGCCTTGTGCTTCCCTTCTGCAGAATGGATACGCAGAATGGTTGTAAAGATGAAAATGTAGGCAATGAGGATGATGGTGAGAGAACACATGAGGTTGAAACCAGCAACTACAAACATGGCAGTCTCTTTGACATAAGTATCTGAGCAGGCCAGGACTACGAGAGGTGGGTCCGCACAGTAAAAGTGGTTGATTTCATTGGGTCCACAGAAGGAGAAACGGAGCATCAGGATGGTCTGGGCAAGATCATTTTCAAAGCCATAAATATAAGCAGCAGCTACGAGAGAGAGGCAGACACCTCGGGACATCTTGCTGGCATATAACAAGGGTTTGCAGTTGGCCATGTAGCGATCATAAGCCATCACTGCCAAAATATAATAATCTGTGATCACCAGGGCAATTAAAAAGTGAAATTGTATGACACAACCAAGGAAGGAAATATTTTTTCTCTTTGTTAAGAGATTGACCAGCATCTGAGGAGCAACAGTGCTGGCATAACAGAGATCTACAAAGGAGACGTGGCTGAAGAAGAAATACATTGAAGTCTGAAGCTTTGAGTCAGTTCTGATTAACAAAATCATGTCCACATTACCAATGACTGTGATCAGGTAGATGACTAAGAAGACCATAAAATGGACAGGCTGCAAATCAGCTCAATCTGTCAGTCCCAGGAGGATAAACTCAGTCACTTCTGTGTAGTTTTCCTTTAACATTGTGTTTGTTCAGCTTCCAGTGATGTCTAAAGTAAAGGAAATTAAAACGAATTGGTCCTTCATCATTTTTCCACTACTGACATCATGTCATCTGAGGCCTATTCCTTTCAAACTCGTAAATACATGTGGTATAAAGAAATAACATAGGGGACTTCCCTGGCAATCCAGTGGTTAAAACGTCACCTTCTAATGTGGTGCATGTGTGTTTGGTTCCCAGTTAGACAGCTAAGATCCCAGATGCCTCGTGGCCATAAAACCAAAACATAAAACTATACTAATAATGTAACAAATTCAGTAAAAAATTTATAAATGGGCCACATCAGAAAGTACTTTAAAGACCGAAATAAGCTAGTAAGCATGAACTATGTATTTTCGATATCTAACTTAATACAGTCTCTTTACATAAAGGCAATCATATTTTAAAATGCTACTCTGCTATTCTTTTAATAGTTGAAAAGCTTTTATCTTTTCTAGAAAACATTAGCATGAATTGACCACTGGTAATTCCTTTAAATATTGTTTCTCTTTGAAATTATGTTCCTTTGTTTTTACTATAATTTTGATGTGGTGTCTAAAGCATCAGTAATTGAAACTCATTTTTTCACAGCTGATTGGGCTTAAGTAAGTGGAATAGATATATCTTTATAGAAGCAGTGTCTGTCTTCTAATCTGCCACTCTAACCTCAAGGTCATTTTAAAGATAGCCCCTCACGTTGCGATGTATGTTCATTTTATCCACTCTTGCCTATCTCTGGTGGCCCTCACCAAATCTTACTTAACTTGTAAGACATCTCAAGATATCCTTGTCTTTCTATATTACAGTCAATTATTGAGGGCAAAATTGGTTCCTAGGGTACAAAATAAACCAGTTTTTTTTTTTTTTTTTGCAAAATCAGGTAAGCAATTAGTACATAAGCAATATGTATATATTTATATATATATATACATGGTAACTATTAAATGAAAGAGCAATAATGTATTAAACATATTATTTGGGGAGCAATAATGTATTAAATGTATTAAACACATTGTTGGAGATGTAATTGTAAGAGACAGGAAGAATAAAAGAAAAGCAGGCCCCAGCAAGGGCCACAAAAGAAATTTATAATTATTGATAAACTGGATACTATAAGGCATGAGACTCTTGGAACAAGTCCAGAGGAAACAACTCATAATCTTGAAAACAAGATATGATCCTGGGGTCAGAAAACCGACCCCAGACTGTTTCTCAACTGGCTTCTCAGAGTCACATGTTTTATGTATTTGGAGGAAAATCTATATATAAGAATATTAGTCTTAGTTACTGATTTGTTATTGATTACTGTTTCCTAATTACTCAATGGTTAATGATCATTTTGTTCTTTGGCCCTGAAGGCCGCATGAGTTATAGTTTAACTCCCCGCATATTCTTTCATTCATATAAAAAGTATAATAAAGTTATAATAAAGTACAATAAAGCTGGCTTGGATTCATTATCGACATCTTCACCTTGGAGCGGTGTTGGTCTCCTGATCCTCTCTTTTCTCTGAATTCTTGTGTCTCTTTCTCATTCTCTCATGGTATCATGCTTTCAGAAACCTTGCTTGTTGAGCTGGTCTCGATGGTAATAATGCATTAAATGTGTTATTGGGGGAAAGCAGTGTATGAAAAGTTTCCTCTTAGGAGAAGAGACAGTTTTTCTAAGATGACTGACTGACAGACACATCCCCAAACTGTAATGATTTTATTGTAACTACCTCATTTTAACTCTTGTAGGGAATAAAGATATACTCAACAACAAGAATTCTAAGTTATTTAAAGCATGTAAAAGGAAACACTGATAAGAATAATTATATTACACATAAAGTTGAGAAAGTATGTAAAAAAATCATAAAGTGCATTTCTCAACATTTGTGCATGATAAGGGAGATCATGAACGCCATGCTAGAAAAATCTACACTTTCTTTCAATAGCACATAACCAGGTATGTCATTGTTATAATGACACTTATTAGTAGCTACAGTGCCAAGAATGGGCATGGGTCACATTTAAATCACTTTGTAAATGAACCACGCTTGCTTTTTTGCGATTTACACTACTTCATTATCCTCTTGAGATATGTGAACTTATTGACCAGGGTCATAAAATGAAAGAGAAGTCATCTAAATCAATTAAGATCACAATCATTTGGTTTTCTTTTTATAAGTTCCTAAGATTACAGTTAGTTGGAAGGAATGATGCTGAAACTGAAGCTCCAATACTTTGGCCAGCTGATGCAAAGAATTGACTCATTTGAAAAGACCCTGATTTGGGGAAAGATTGAAGGCCAGAGGAGAAGGGGATGACAGAGAAAGAGATGGTTGGATGGCATCACCGACTTGATGGACATGTATTTGAGTCATTTCTGGGAGTTGGTGATGGACAGGGAGGTCTACTGTGTTGCAGACCATGGGGTTGCAAAGTGTTGGACATGATGAGCAATGGAACTGAACTGAAGATTATAGCTTTTCTTGTAATAAGTAAACATACTTTAGGGTAAGGATTGTGTCTTTAATATGTATTTATTGAATCCTAAGCAACAGTTAGAACTGGACATGGAACAACAGACTAGTTCTAAATAGGAAAAGGAGTACATCAAGGCTGTATATTGTCACCCTGCTTATTTAACTTCTATGCCGAGTACATCATGAGAAAAGCTGGGCTGGAAGAAGCACAAGCTGGAATCAAGATTGCTGGGAGAAATATCAATAACCTCAGATATGCAGATGACACCACCCTTATGGCACAAAGTGAAGAGGAACTAAAAAGCCTCTTGATGAAAGTGAAAGTGCAGAGTGAAAAAGTTGGCTTAAAGCTCAACATTCAGAAAACAAAGATCATGGCATCCGGTCCCATCACTTCATGGGAAATAGATGGGGAAACAGTGTCAGACTTTATTTTGGGGGGCTCCAAAATCACTGCAGACAGTGATTGCAGCCATGAAATTAAAAGACGCTTACACCTTGGAAGGAAAATTATGACCGACCTAAATAGCATATTGAAAAGCAGAGACATTACTTTGCCAACAAAGGCCCATCTAGTCAAGGTTATGGTTGTTCCAGTGGTCATGTATGGATGTGAGAGTTGGACTGTGAAGAAGGCTGAACACCAAAGAATTGATGCTTTTGAACTGTGGTGTTGGAGAAGACTCTTGAGTGTCCCTTGGACTGCAAGGAGATCCAACCAGTCCATTCTGAAGGAGATCAGCCCTGGGATTTCTTTGGAAGGAATGATGCTAAAGCTGAAACTCCAGTACTTTGGCCACCTCATGCAAAGAGTTTACTCATTGAAAAAGACTGATGCTGGGAGGGATTGAGGTCAGGAGGAGAAGGGGACGACAGAGGAGGAGATGGCTGGATGGCATCACGGACTCGATGGACGTGAGTCTGAGTGAACTCTGGGAGTTGGTGATGGACAGGGAGGCCTGGCATGCTGTGATTCATGGGGTTGCAAAGAGTCAGACACAACTGAGTGACTGAACTGAACTGAACAACCTAAACTCCAAGTAATTAACATCTCCATTCAATTTTCACTGTGCAAAAATGAGACAGTGCAAGCAATGAACATTCCATTTCATTTACCTGAGTATTTTATGGTCATGATCTTTCTTTTCAAAAACAGAACACAGTATCTTACAAGATTGCACAAGAAAAACTCAGAGAGAAGTGAAAGAAATGGCCGGTATTTAGAAGCAATACCTGAATTTGAGTTACATTATAGCATTTTACTGACCGAAATGGCACTGATGGAGATGGCATCACCTACTCAATGGACATGAGTTTGAGTAGACTCTGGGAGTTGATGATGGACAGGGAGGCTGGCATGCTGCAGTCCATGGGGTCTCAAAGAGTCTGACATGACAGAGCGACTGAACTGAACTGTTAGCATTTCACAAACTGAATTGTGTCTTATATTTGATGCATGTGTTTATGACATCCTTTTCTTTGCGGGGAGCACATCACCTTCATCAGGTGAAAGTTAGCAATTAGAAGGGCAGGATAGCAGAAAGGGGACTTCCCTGGTAGTTCAGATGGTAAAGAATCTGCCTGCAATGCAGGAGACCCCGGTTCAGTTCCTGAGTTGTGAAGATCCTTTGGAGAAAGGAGTGGCTACCCACTCCAGTATTCTTGCCTGGAGAGTTTCATAGACAGAGGAGTCCAGTGGGTTACAGTCCATGGGGTAGCAAAGGGTTAAACATGGCTGAAGGACTAACCCTTTCACTTTTTTTTTTTTTTTTTCATCTTCATAGCAGAAAGTACTCAATAAGCAGTAATTACTTAGTGATGATCTAGGCACAGTTAATTCTTCTTTTACCTCCGTTATAGAGAAAAAGAAGAAAAATAACTTTTAAAAGAACTTTGCCTAGCTTATAAAATAATAATGATTTCCATGCAATATTCAGTGAAGGATGTTTCTTCCATTGCATTTATTCTAAATATGTACTGTTCTTTCCTACTTTAATGTAGAAATTTTATTAAAATTCATTTAAGAATTGTTAAAAAAAATTTGTTATTTTATGAGAATAGGCTTCAGGCCATGACTTTATTCTTTTGATTAAAATATTTATTTTTAGATTCTAAAATATTTTAATAATAACAAGTCCTACCTGTGAAAGAAAAGTGATTTCCCAGGGATAGCATGGAAGTGGAAACCTAAGGAGTTGCCATTATTGTCACAGAGGAGCCAACTCCCCAGGGTTCAGTTATTTCTTACATAAAATCATTTAGACTGTAAACAAGTTTTTTACTCTTTTAATAATCTTAAGTCCATTGAGGACATAACTTCTTGCCACTCCCCAGTATCATCAGGGAATAAAATCTCCTGAACTGGTGAAGCAATGGGATCCATTATTTGTTTTAACTTATGCCTAAATATCTTGATATTTTGAGACTTGACTTGGGGAACACATTAAGTTCTCTTGTTTACAAGAAACAAGATGAAAGAGTTCATGATATAGGTAAACCATCAGATGATCAGACAACTTTTGTTGCATTTGGACTACTTATTTCCTGATTCTGATCCTTGTTTTTTATATTTTAGGTAGTTATAGTAATAAACACATAACAATGGGAACACTGTGGGTAGACATAATATAAATGTGCTGCTGATTCTTCCTCTATCAGTCTAGCCCATCTAGATCTATTGTCTTTTTTCTCTACAATTTTTTTGTTGTTGTTCACTCATAGTTTAATCCTTAGAGTCCATCAATAGAGCACCTAGGGTAACTAGTTTTGAGTTTGGCCAATGGGAGAAATCAAGAGCATAACACAGGTAAGAGTAAGAGAAAAATATCCAAATTTCTTTTCCATTTTTCTCCCAGTTTCATAATGAAGTGCTACGGTGGCTGCATCTTTCCAAAGAAAATTCCTGCTGAGGTGGACTGGGACATTCTTCCTGGATATAGTTTCACTGGACTCCTCACAGTAGTTCTTGTGTTGGCCTCTTCAGGTCTGGGACTAAACTTGCATTCTAAACCTAGCCACAGATACTTCAATTTCTTGGACTGATTTCTTTAACTCTGACTGCATTGTCTTTATAAATTTGGTCCATTAAATTCTCTTTAGTTAAAACATCTGAGTAAAATTTTGTTTCTCATCCCTTACTTATACCAGGGTGTCACATGATAGTTATTCAATAAATGCTGCAGTAGAATATGCATTTCTGGCTTCAGTATTGCTGGATGCTAAAAGGGTCATTGAATCACCATCCTTCTGGATCATGGGTCACTTGCAGACTAAACACAAAAATCAGAGATTAACATTACTGGGATTATCACAGATAAAATTGAATTTGAGAATGTGTCTTAGAGGTGCTTCTCTGTCCCCCTTTTTTTTGACAACTGGAATCACCCAGGCACAGCAAAGCTGTGAGATAACTATTGCTCCCTTCTCCCCTTTCCAGAGCCAAGACCACGCAGCGTGTCTGACTGAGATGGGACATTGTTACCAATCACCTGTAAGTAAGTAGGCATAAGTGGAGAGTATCTGAAGTGTACTTCACGTCACAGTGTGTTTACAGTTGCTTCCAGATGTGTTTGACTTGAAATAAAGGTACTGTACCAGTGTACTCTGCAGTATGGTACAGAAGAGTACACACAAACAGTTAGTGGTAGAGGATGCACGCACATAAAGTAAGCTAGACATGTGAACTAACTGATGTGATTTGACATGTGAACACACACTCACACCTTTGAAAGTTCACAACTTGAAAGCTCATATGTAAAGGACCTACTGTATGTGAATGCAGTTTTGCTGTTTGTGGCAGCATAGATGTACTTGGAGGACATTAAACTACTAAAATAAGGCAGAAAGAGACAAAAAGAAATGCTGTATGATATCACATATAGGTGGAATATAAAAAAATACAACAATATTGTGAGGTAAACAAAAAAGAACCAGAGGCACAGATATAGACAAACTAGTGGTTATCGGTGGGAGAGGGAAGCAGGGGAATGCAATACAGCATTAGGGGAAAAAAAGGAGTTGTTATGAGAATATATAAAATCACATGTAAAGAAAGTGAAGTTGCTCAGTTGTGCCAACTCTTTGCGACCCCATGGACAGTGGTCTGCACCAAGCTCCTCCTTCCATGGGATTTTCTAGGCAAAAGTACTGGAGTGGGTTGTCATTTCCTTCTCCAGGGAATCTTCCCGACCCAGGGATCAAACCTGGGTCTCCCGCATTTACCATCTGAGCCAGAATTTCAAAGCACTACAGATTTTAAAGAATGGTTCAGCCAATAAAGATAATAGAATAACATAACATAAAATTTATACATATATAAATATTTGTTGTTGTTCAGTCGCTCGTTCATGTCTGAGTCTGTGACTCCATGGACTGCAGCATGCCAGGCTTCCCTGTCCTTCAATATCTCCCTGAGTTTGCTCACTCATGTCCATTGAGTCCACTATGTCATCCAACCATCTTATCCTTTTCCACCCCCTTCTCTTCCTGCCCTCAATCTTTACCAATATCAGGGTCTTCGTTTCAGATGACCAAAGTTTTGGACCTTCAGCTTCAACATCAGTCCTTCCAGTGAATATCCAAGATTCATTTCTTTTAGGATTGACTGGTTTGATGTCCTGGCTGTCCAAGGGACTCTTCAAAAGTATTCTCTAGCACCACAATTCAAAAACATCAGTTCTTCAGCACTCAGTCTTCTTTATGGTCTAGCTCAAACATCCGTAAATGACTACTGAGAAAACCATAACATTGTCAATATGGATCTTTGCTGACAAAGTGATGTTGCTGCTTTTTAATGCCTTGTCTAGGTTTGTAAAATCGTTTCTTCCAAGGAGCAAGGATCTTTTAATTTCATGCTACAGTCACTATCAACAGTGGTTTTGGAGCCCAAGAAAATAAAATCTGTCATTGTTTCTATTTTTTTCCCATCTATTTACTATGAAGTGATGGGACCTGACGACATGATCTTAGCTTTTGGAATATGAGTTTTAAGCCAGCTTTTTCACTCTTCTATTTAACCTTCATCAAGAAGGTCTTCAGTTTCTATTTGCCTTCTGCCATAAGGGTGGTGTCACCTGCATATCTGAGGGTATTGTTATTTCTCTGGGCAATCTTTTTTTTTTTAATTTTATTTTATTTTTAAACTTTACATAATTGTATTAGTTTTGCCAAATATCAAAATGAATCCGCCACAGGTATACATGTGTTCCCCATTCTGGACCCTCCTCCCTCCTCCCTCCCCATACCATCCCACTGGGTCATCCCAGTGCACTAGCCCCAAGCATCCAGTATCGTGCATCAAACCTGGACTGGCACCTCGTTTCTTACATGATATTTTACATGTTTCAATGTCATTCTCCCAAATCTTCCCACCCTCTCCCTCTCCCACAGAGTCCATAAGACTGTTCTATACATCAGTGTCTCTTTTGCTGTCTCATACACCGGGTTATTGTTACCATCTTTCTAAATTCCATATATATGCGTTAGTATACTGTATTGGTGTTTTTCCTTCTGGCTTACTTCACTCTGTATAATAGGTTCCAGTTTCATCCACCTCATTAGAACTGATTCAAATGTATTCTTTTTAATGGCTGAGTAATACTCCATTGTGTATATGTACCATAGCTTTCTTATCCATTCATCTGCTGATGGGCATCTAGGTTACTTCCATGTCCTGGCTATTATAAACAGTGCTGCGATGAACATTGGGGTACACGTGTCTCTTTCCCTTCTGGTTTCCTCAGTGTGTATGCCCAGCAGTGGGACTGCTGGATCATAAGGCAGTTCTATTTCCAGTTTTTTAAGGAATCTCCACACTGTTCTCCATAGTGGCTGTACTAGTTTGCATTCCCACCAACAGTGTGAGAGGGTTCCCTTTTCTCCACACCCTCTCCAGCATTTATTATTTGTAGACTTTTGGATCGCAGCCATTCTGACTGGTGTGAAATGGTACCTCATAGTGGTTTTGATTTGCATTTCTCTGATAATGAGTGATGTTGAGCATCTTTTCATGTGTTTGTTAGCCATCTGTATATCTTCTTTGGAGAAATGTCTATTTAGTTCTTTGCCCCATTTTTTGATTGGGTCATTTATTTTTCTGGAGTTGAGCTGTAGGAGTTGCTTGTATATTTTTGAGATTAGTTGTTTGTCAGTTGCTTCATTTTCTTGGTGTATGATCTTTTTAATGTGTTGTTGGATTCTGATTGCTAGAATTTTGTTAAGGATTTTTGCATCTATGTTCATCAGTGATATTGACCTGTAGTTTTCTTTTTTTGTGGGGTCTTTGTCAGGTTTTGGTATTAGGGTGATAGTGGCCTCATAGAATGAGTTTGGAAGTTTACCTTCCTCTGAAATTTTCTGGAAGAGTTTGAGCAGGATAGGTGTTAGCTCTTCTCTAAATTTTTGGTAGAATTCAGCTGTGAAGCCGTCTGGACCTGGGCTTTTGTTTGCTGGAAGATGTTTTCATTACAGTTTCATTTTCTGTGCTTGTGATGGGTCTGTTAAGATTTTCTATTTCTTCCTGGTCGAGTTTTGGAAAGTTGTACTTTTCTAAGAATTTGTCCATTTCTTCCACATTGTCCATTTTATTGGCATGTAATTGTTGATAGTAGTCTCTTATGATCCTTTGTATTTCTGTGTTGTCTGTTGTGATCTCTCCATTTTCGTTTCTAATTTTATTGATTTGATTTTTCTCCCTTCATTTCTTGATGAGTCTGGCTAATGGTTTGTCAATTTTATTTATCCTTTCAAAGAACCAGCTTTTGGTTTCGTTGATTTTTGCTATGGTCTCTTTTGTTTCTTTTGCATTTATTTCTGCTCTAATTTTTAAGATTTCTTTCCTTCTGCTTACCCTGGGGTTCTTCATTTCTTCCTTTTCTAGTTGCTTTAGGTGTAGAATTAGGTTATTTATTTTACTTTTTTCTTGTTTCTTGAGGTGTGCCTGTATTGCTATGAACTTTCCCCTTAGGACTGCTTTTACCATGTCCCACAGGTTTTGGGTTGTTGTGTTTTCATTTTCATTCGTTTCTATGCAAATTTTGATTTCTTTTTTGATTTATTCTGTGATTTGTTGGTTATTCAGCAGCGTGTTGTTCAGCCTCCATATATTGGAATTTTTAATAGTTTTTCTCCTGTAATTGAGATCTAATCTTACTGCATTGTGGTCAGAAAAGATGCTTGGAATGATTTCTATTTTTTTGAATTTACCAAGGCTAGCTTTATGGCCCAGGATGTGATCTATCCTGGAGAAGGTTCCATATGCACTTGAGAAAAAGGTGAAATTCATTGTTTTGGGATGAAATGTCCTATAGATATCAATTAGGTCTAACTGGCCTATTGTATTGTTTAAAGTTTGTGTTTCCTTGTTAATTTTCTGTTTAGTTGATCTATCCATAGGTGTGAGTGGGGTATTAAAGTCTCCCACTACTATTGTGTTATTGTTAATTTCTCCTTTCATACTTGTTAGCATTTGTCTTACATACTGTGGTGCTCCGGTGTTGGGTGCATATATATTTATAATTGTTATATCTTCTTCTTGGATGGATCCTTTGATCATTATGTAGTGACCTTCTTTGTCTCTTTTCATAGCCTTTGTTTTAAAGTCTATTTTATCTGATATGAGTATTGCTACTCCTGCTTTCTTTTGGTCCCTATTTGCATGGAAAATCTTTTTCCAGCCTTTCACTTTCAGTCTGTATGTGTCCCCTGTTTTGAGGTGGGTCTCTTGTAGACAACATATGTAGGGGTCTTGTTTTTTTATCCATTCAGTCAGTCTTTGTCTTTTGGTTGGGGCATTCAACCCATTTACGTTTAAGGTAATTACTGATAAGTATGATCCCGTTGCCATTTACTTTATTGTTTTGGGTTCGAATTTATACACCATTTTTGTGTTTCCTGTCTAGAGAATATCCTTTAGTATTTGTTGGAGAGCTGGTTTGGTGGTGCAGAATTCTCTCAGCTTTTGCTTGTCTGAAAAGCTTTTGATTTCTCCTTCATACTTGAATGAGATCCTTGCTGGGTACAATAATCTGGGCTGTAGGTTATTTTCTTTCATCATTTTAAGTATGTCTTGCCATTCCCTCCTGGCTTGAAGAGTTTCTATTGAAAGATCAGCTGTTATCCTTATGGGAATTCCCTTGTGTGTTATTTGTTGTTTTTCCCTTGCTGCTTTTAATATTTGTTCTTTGTGTTTGATCTTTGTTAATTTGATTAATATGTGTCTTGGGGTGTTTCACCTTGGGTTTATCCTGTTTGGGACTCTCTGGGTTTCTTGGACTTGGGTGATTATTTCCTTCCCCATTTTAGGGAAGTTTTCAACTATTATCTCCTCAAGTATTTTCTCATGGTCTTTCTTTTTGTCTTCTTCTTCTGGAACCCCTATGATTCGAATGTTGTAGCGTTTAATATTGTCCTGGAGGTCTCTGAGATTGTCCTCATTTCTTTTAATTTGTTTTTCTTTTATCCTCTCTGATTCATTTATTTCTACCATTCTATCTTCTAATTCACTAATCCTATCTTCTACCTCTGTTATTCTACTATTTGTTGCCTCCAGAGTGTTTTTAATTTCATTTATTGGATTATTCATTATATATTGACTCTTTTTTATTTCTTCTAGGTCCTTGTTAAACCTTTCTTGCATCTTCTCAATCCTTGTCTCCAGGCTATTTATCTGTGATTCCATTTTAATTTCAAGATTTTGGATCAATTTCACTATCATTATTCAGAATTCTTTATCTGGTAGATTCCCTATCTCTTCCTCTTTTGTTTGGTTTGGTGGGCATTTATCCTGTTCCTTTATCTGCTGGGTATTCCTCTGTCTCTTCATCTTGTTTAAATTGCTGAGTTTGGAGTGTCCTTTCTGTATTCTGTGGAGTTCTCTTTATTGTGGCGTTTCCTCGTTGTGTGTGGGTTTGTACAGGTGGCTTGTCAAGGTTTCCTGGTTAGGGAGGCTTGTGTCAGTGTTCTGGTGAGTGGAGCTGTATTTCTTCTCTCTGGAGTGCAATGAAATGTCCAGTAATGAGTTATGAGATGTCTATGGTTTTGGGGTGACTTTGGGCAGCCTGTATCTTGAAGCTCAGGGCTGTGTTCCTTTGTTGCTGGAGAATTTGCTTGGTATGTCTTGCCCTGAAACTTGTTGGCCCTTGTGTGGTGCTTGGTTTCAGTGTCCGTATGGAGGCATTTGATGAGCTCCTGTCAATTAATGTTCCTTGGAGTCAGGAGTTCCCTGGAGTCAGGGTTTGGACTTAAGCCTCCTGCTTCCAGTTATTGGTCTTATTTTTACAGTAGTTTCAAAACTTCTCCTTCCATACAGCACCATTAATAAAACATCTATGTTAAAGATGAAAAGTTTCTCTACTGTGAGGGTCACTCAGAGAGGTTCACAGCGTTACATGGAGAAGAGAAGAGGGAGGAGGGAGTTAGAGGTGACCCAAATGAGATGAGGTGGAATCAGTAGTGGAGAGAGTGGGCTAGCCAGTAGTCACTTCCTTATGTGCACTCCACAACTGGACCACTCAGAGATGTTCACAGAGTTATACAGAGAAGAGAAGAAGGAGGAAGGTGACAGAGGTGGCCAGAAGGATAAAAAGGGGGGAATGAAAAGGAGAGAGACACATCCAGCCAGTAATCAGTTCCCTAAGTGTTCTCCACAGTCTGGAACACACAGAAATTTACAGAGTTGGGTAGAGTAGAGAGGGGTTAGGGAGGAGACACAGGTGACCTGGTGGAGAAAAAGGAGAGTCCAAAGGGAGAGAGAGCAGTCAAGCCAGTAATCTCGCTCCCTAGTGAAAAATGGGTCCTGAAGATTGGGTTCTTAAAGGTACAAAATTGGTAACAGATACATAACATAAAAGCAAAAATTAAAAATCTAGAGTAGAGTTTGGAATTTCAAAAATACGATGTTAAAGAAAAGAAGGAAAAGAAAGAGAGAAAAAACAAACAAACAAAAACAAACAATGTCACAAAAATTATAAAGAAAATACAGGTACAAAATTTATATCAAATACCAAAAAACATAAATTAAAAATCTAGAGTAGAGTTTGGAATTTCAGTACAGTGTTATATAAAAGAAGAAGAGAAACAGAGAAAAGAAAAAAAAAGTCACAGAAACCATAAAAAAGACTATAGGTACAAAATTGATAATATATACCAAAAAGCTAAAATTAAAAATCTAGAGTAGAGTTTGGAATTTCAAAAATACAATGTTAAAGAAAAGAAGAAGAAGAAGAAGGAAAAAAAAAAACAAGGTCAAAAAATTATAAGAAATATATATATGAAGTTTGCTGAAGAAGAAAAAAATAGGGTCTTTTTTTTTTTTTTTGCAAAGTAATAGGTTATAAAAGTGAAAATTAAAGGAACAATAGAGGACTTAAAATTTAAAAAAAAAAAAAAAAGAAAGAATGGTGGTAAAAAATAGTAAAAATATATCTAGGACTTTCTTCGGTTTTGTTGTGAGTATTGTGGGTTCAGTTCATTTTTGGCTAGTTCCTTGGTCCGACTTATATTTCTCAAGACCTATAGGCCCCTTCCTATGTAGTCCGTAGTAACCACAGGGTTTTAATCTATTGCCTGTAGCTTCCAAGGCGTTTCCTTCTGTTATAACTTCTTCTGTTTGCTGGTCTCTTCAGTGTCTGGTTTCCGCCCTGACACAAAGGGGATGGTGGAGGACACTTTTTTTTTTTTTTTTAAAGACTCACTTGTTCAGTCGTGCTGCGGGGAGGGAGGGAGGGATGCTGCAAACAAATAACACTGGCGTGCGCTCACAATGCCTCAGCCACACTGGGTCTGCCCCCGCTCACGGCGCATGTAGCCTCCCTGCCTACACTGCTCGGGCTCTAGGTTGTTCCGCTGGGAACAATCCGAGGCCGGCCCTGGGCTGCATGTACCTCTCAGATCCAAGCCGCTCAGGTTCAGGCACTTGGGTAGTCCTCAGAGGCGCAGACTCAGTTGGGCCTCTGTTTTGTGCTCTTCCCAGGTCCGAGCAGCTCAGGTGATGAGGTGTTTGGCGAGCGCCAATGCTGCGACTTATCGCCTCCCCGCCACTCAGTTATCTGGGTGTAAAACCACCTTCTCAGGCAGATGTTGACCGTCCAGACCCCCAATAAGTTTTAGATAGCAAATAAGCCTGCTTACAGTTTTATAGATAATGTCTCTCTGGGGCTGCGATTGCCCCCTTCCGGCTCTGGCTGCCTGTCACCGGAGGGGGAAGGTTTGCAGCTGGCTATCTCTATTCAGTCCTTTGTTCCGTGCACGGGCCTGGCGGTGTCTTAGGTTAGGGCTGGCTTTTCGCGTGGTAGATATCCCTCCATCTGGTTTGCTAGCCCAAATTATTTCGCTCAGATAGCGCTCAGGGTATTCAGGCCAGATTCTTATTCTCAGCGATGCAGCCCGCGCCGCGCCTCCCTGCCCAGCCCCCGCTTGCTAATGGCGGATGCAGGCGTCTGCACTGCTTCTCCGCTGGGGGAGTTACCATAGGGCTCACAATCTGCGAGTGTTAATTGTTTATTTTTTCTCCCTGTTATGTTGCCCTCAGTGCTTCCAAAGCTCGGCACAGATTCGGCAGTGAGAAGGTTTCCTGGTGTTCAGAAACTTCTCTCTTTTTAAGACTCCCTTCCCGGGACGGAACTCCGTCCCTCCCTCTTTTGTCTCTTTTTTTTTTTGTCTTTTATATTTTTTCCTACCTCTTTTGAAGAGTTGGGTTGCTTTTCTGGGTGCCTGATGTCCTCTGCCAGCATTCAGAAGTTGTTTTGTGGAATTTACTTGACGTTTAAATGCTCTTTTGATGAATTTGTGGGGGAGAAAGTGTTCTCCCTGTCCTACTCCTCCGCCATCTTGGCTCCTCCCCTCTCTGGGCAATCTTGATTTCAGCTTGTGCTTCATCCAGCATGTGCATGATTTACTCTGCATATAAGTTAAATAAACAGGGTGACAATATACAACTTTATCATACTCCTTTCCAAATTTTGAACCTGGAACCTGTTTGCTGTTCCATGTCAGTTCTAACTGTTGCTTTTTGACCTGCATACAGATTTCTCAGGAGGCAGGTAAGGTGTTCTGGTATTCTTATCTGTTTGAAAGTTTTCCACAGCTTGTTGTGACTACACAGTTAAGGGTTTTGGCATAGTCAATGAAACAGAAATATATGTTTTTTATGGAATTGCTTTGCTTTTTCTATGATCTGATGGATGTTGGCAATTTGATCTCTGGTTCCTCTGCTTTTTTTAAATTCAGCTTGTGCATGTGGAAGTTCTCAGTCTCCATACTCTTGAAACTTAGCTTGAAGGATTTTGAACATTAACTTGCTAACATGTGAAATGAGTGTAATTGTGTGGCAGTTTGAACATTTCTTGGCATTGCCCATCTTTGGGATTGGAATGAAAACTGACCTTTACCAGTCCTGTGACAACTGCTGAGTTTTCCAAAGTTGCTGGCCTTTTAAGTGCAGCATTTTAACAGTGTCATCTTTTAGGATTTGAAACAGCTCAGCTGGAATTTCTTCACCTCAACTAGATTTATTTATAGTAATGCTTCCTAAGGCCCACTTGACTTCACACTCCAGGATGTCTAACTCCAGGCAAGTGATCACACCATGATGGCTATCTGAGTCATTAAGACCTTTTTTGTACAGTTCTTCTGTGTATTTTTGCCACCTCTTCTTAATATCTTCTGATTCTGTTAGGTCCTTACCATTTCTGTCCTTTATTGTGCCCATCTTTGCATAAAATGTTCCCTTTGTATCTCTAATTTTCTTGAAGATAGCTCTAGTCTTTCCCAGTCTATTGGTTTCCTCTATTTTTTTTTGCACTGTTCACTTAGGAAGACTTTCTTATCTCTTCTTGCTATTCTTTGGAATTCTGCAGTCACATGGGTAAGTCTTTCCTTTTCTCCTTTGTCTTTCACTTCTCTTCTGACCTATTTGTAAAGCCTCCTAAAACTTTTGCTTTGTTGCATTTCTCTTTCTTGGGTAAAAAGAAAAAGTAGCTGCCTCCTGTACTATGGAATTTCTGTCCATAATTCTTCAGACACTCTGCCTATCAGATCTTGTCCCTTGAATCTATTTGTCACTTCCACTGTATAATTAGAAATCTACAAATTGTTAAACTTAGAACTAGGATATTGTATACCATAGACAAGATCCAGTACAAAGGAAAATGTTCTCAATCACTGTTCAAAAACTATCAAGCATTTCAAGACAATGAGAGTAGAGCATGAAATGGGCTTCTGAAAAAAGAAGCATGCTAACTGCACAAGTTGGATCTGCATGAAGCTTGCATTTCTGCAACAGTTTGTAAGCAGAGCTGCCAATGGAGTATGGAGGGAAAAAGGAAAGTATCCTAAAACCTACAAAAATATTTTTAAAATGGAAAGAGAAAGGAAAATTGCTCCCCAAATCAAGTGTTAAGTGCTTGTGTAGTGTGTGTGCTCAGTCACTAAGTCGATTCTCACTCTTTGCAATGCCATGGATGTAGCCAGTGGGCTTCTCTGTCCATGGGAATTTCACTGGCAAGAATATTGAAATGGGAGCCATTTCCTCCTCCAGCTAAGTGTTTGTGAGACTGTTCAAAAAGAGAATCCACCCGTCTAGATGAATTTCATAGGACATTCTATTACAAGTGAAAGGGAAACTATTTTTTCCCCAGAAAAAAAGCATCAAAAATAAACTCTTTGCAAGAATTCACTGTAAGAATATTTCTCAAGTTTCCCAACTCCTTTGTTTTGTTTTAAATCTCATGAGAAAATGATGACAGGCTATTAAAATCATGGATCCTCAATAAAAACAATGCACCCACACAAAATATTTTCCAATGAGTCAGTTTTTTGCATCAGGTGGCCAAAGTATTGGAGCTTCAGCTTCAGCATCAGTCCTTCCAATGAATATTTAAGACTGATTTCCCTCATGCTGGGAAAGATTGATGACAGGGGGAGAAGAGGATGACAGGACAAGATGATTGGATGGCATCACCGAGTTGATGGACATGTGTTGGAGTAAGCTCTGGAAGCTGGTGATGGACAGGGAAGCTTGGTGTGCTGTAGTCCATAGGGTAGCAAAGAGTTGGACACAACTGAGATGACTGAATGACTGACACAAAATCTTCCAAAGAAATAAACAAATCCACTTCAAGTGGTTCTAAGATTGCCTGTTTCTAATGATAATATCTCTTGTACTAGAATCAGTCTCATTCTACATCTGAGGACATGTCTGTGGGGAGTGGAACATTTGCCTATTTTGATTCTTCTGCAACAGTGACAGCTCTGTAAAATATTGTTCATAAAGATCAATATTTCAGTAACTCTGTTGTCCAGGAAATTAGTTGAATTTGAAACTGACACTGAAAACAGAAAGGATTGCATGTACATATTTTGAGAAAACAAAGTGCAAATTGTGGGCATAATATTAAGAATGTAATAAAATGTCCTTTCAACCAAAAATAGAGAGTAGAAACACGGAGGCTTAATATTGGTTTGGGTATGCTTCTATTTTCTCTACCTATGATTAAGAAAGTTCACTGATCCACTCTAAACTGAGAAGACAACCATATTTCTAGCAGAATATGGGAGGTAAAGGCCTGCTTTTAAATCAAATCTCAGAAGGACTTAGCAACAGTAGCTATGAATGTGATATTGGGAATAAACCCACACAAGATTCACTGGAACATCTGGGTTCAGAAAGTCAATCATATGCCTCAGTCTTATTCTAAATAATTTCAAATCTCCAATTTCCCTAAGAGCTCTATGCAGGCACACAAAATATTTCAACTTGAAATTTCATGAGCATTCAATTTTACATGTTTTCCTTTTCTTTAATACCGAAACTGCCTCCTCTTCAAAATCAGAACTCTCACCAGTGTCCTCCTGATGAACATGTATGTCTTGGGCAGGTCAGGAATGACCAGGATTCTGAAAGTGCCAAGGTGATTGGTAAACACCATTTATGTAGGTAATTTAATTGATTCCTCTAAACACAGAGACAGTGATTTACTCTTGAAGTTTCAGCTAAAGAGATCGTTTCCTCTAAAGGAAAGTGAATCACTAATTCACCTGTGCCACACGGCTAGTATGTTTCAGGGTAGGATTTGAATTCCTGCCTTCAAAAACGCTGTTGACTATTTTTTCAGTCATAGATAGTTTCCATTCCTCAAACTAAAAGACACAATTTGTCCATTCTCCCTTCAGTATTTTTTTTAAACATTCCTTTAGCTTTCCCTGAGTCACGACTCTCTCCATTCTCATCAGATTTAGGTTCAGTTCAGTTCAGTTCAGTCACTCAGTCGTGTCTGACTCTTTGTGACCCCATGAATCACAGCACACCAGGTCTCCCTGTCCATCACCAACTCCCGGAGTTCACTCAGACTCACGTCCATCGAATCAGTGATGCCATTCAGCCATCTCATCCTCTGTCGTCCCTTTCTCCTCCTGCCCCCAATCCCCCCCCCCCCAGCATCAGAGTCTTCTCCAATGAGTCATATCTTCGCATGAGGTGGCCAAAGCACTGGAGTTTCAGCTTTAGCATCATTCCTTCCAAAGAAATCCCAGGGCTTCTCCTTCAGAATGGACTGGTTGGATCTCCTGCACTCCTTGCAGGGACTCTCAAGAGTCTTCTCCAACACCACAGTTAAAAAGCATCAATTATTCGATGCTCAGCTTTCTTCACAGTCCAACTGTGAAGAAATCCATATATGACCACAGGAAAAAACATAGCCTTGCCTAGACGAACCTTTGTTGGCAAAGTAATGGTCTCTGCTTTTGAATATGCTATCTAGGCTGGTCATAACTTTTCTTCCAAGGAGTAAGCATCTTTTAATTTCATGGCTGCAGTCACCATCTGCAGTGATTTTGGAGCCGAAAAAAATAAAGTCTGCCACTGTTTCCCCATCTATTTCCCATGAAGTGATGGGACCAGATGCCATGATCTTCGTTTTCTGAATGTTGATCTTTAAGCCAACTTTTTCACTCTCCACTTTCACTTTCATCAAGAGGATTTTGAGTTCCTCTTCACTTTCTGCCATAAGGGTGGTGTCATCTGCATATCTGAGGTTATTGATATTTCTCCTGGCAGTCTTGATTCCAGCTTGTGTTTCTTCCAGCCCAGCGTTTCTCATGATGTACTCTGCATAGAAGTTAAATAAGCAGGGTGACAATATACAGCCTTGATGTACTCCTTTTCCTATTTGGAATCAGTCTGTTGTTCCATGTCCTGTTCTAACTGTTGCTTCCTGAGCTACATACAGTTTCCTCAAGAGGCATGTCAGGTGGTCTGGTATTCCCATCTCTTTCAGAATTTTCCACAGTTTATTGTGATCCACACAGTCAAAGGCTTTTGTATAGTCAATAAAGCAGAAGTAGATGTTTTTCTGGAACTCTCTTGCTTTTTCCATGATCCAACAGACGTGGGCAATTTGATCTCTGGTTCCTCTGCCTTTTCTAAAACCAGCATGAACATCAGGAAGTTCATGGGTCACATATTGCTGAAGCCTGGCTTGAAGAATTTTGAGCATTACTTTACTAGCATGTGAGATGAGTGAAATTGTGTGGTAGTTTGAGCATTCTTTGGCATTGCCTTTCTTTGAAACTGGAATGAAAACTGACCTTTTCCAGTCCTGTGGCCACTGCCGAGCTTTCCAAATATGCTGGCATATTGAGTGCAGCACTTTCACAGCATCATCTTTCAGGATTTGAAATAGCTCAACTGGAATTCCATCACCTCCATTAGCTTTGTTCATAGTGATGCTTTCTAAGGCCCACTTGACTTCACATTCCAGGATGTCTGGCTCTAGGTCAGTGATCACAACATCGTGATTATCTGGGTAGTGAAGATCTTTTTTTGTACAGTTCTTCTGTGTATTCTTGCCACCTCTTCTTAATATCTTCTGCTTTTGTTAGGTCCATACCATTTTTATCCTTTATCGAGCCCATATTTGCATGAAATATCCCCTTGGTATCTCTAATTTTCTTGAATAGATCTCTAGTCTTCCCCATTCTGTTGTTTTCCTCTATTTATTTGCATTGATCACTGAAGAAGTCTTTCTTATCTCTTCTTGCTATTCTTTGGAACTCTGCATTCAGATGCTTATATCTTTCCTTTTCTCCTTTGCTTTTCACTTCTCTTCTTTTCACAGTTATTTGTAAGGCCTCCCCAGACAACCTTTTTGCTTTTTTGCATTTCTTTTCCATGGGGATCGTCTTGATCCCTGTCTCCTGTACAATGTCATGAACCTCATTCCATAGCTCATCAGGCACTCCATCTATCAGATTTAGGTCCTTAAATCTATTTCTCACTTCCACTGTATAATCATAAGGGATTTGATTTAGGTCATACCTGAATGGTCTAGTGGTTTTCCCTATTTTCTTCAATTTAAGTCTGAATTTGGTAATAAGGAGTTCATAATCTGAGCCACAGTCAGCTCCTGGTCTTGTTTCTGTTGACTGTACAGAGCTTGTCCATCTTTGGCTGCAAAGAATATAATCAATCTGATTTCGGTGTTGACCATCTGGTGAAGTCCATGTGTAGAATCTTCTCTTGTGTTGTTGGAAGAGGGTGTTTGCTATGACCAGTGCATTTTATTGGCAAAAGTCTATTAGCCTTTGCCCTGCTTCATTCCGTATTCCAAGGCCAAATTTGCCTGTTACTCCAGGTGTTTCTTGACTTCCTGCTTTTGCATTCCAGTCCCCTATAATGAAAAGGACATCTTTTTTGGGTGTTAGTTCTAAAATGTCTTGTAGGTCTTCAACTTCAGCTTCTTCAGCATTACTGGTTGAGGCATAGACTTGGATTACTGTGATATTGAATGGTTTGCCTTGGAAACGAACAGAGATCATTCTGTCTTTTTTGAGAATGCATTCTGTCTATTTTGAGACTGCATTTCAGACTCTTTTGTTGACCATGATGGCTACTCCGTTTCTTCTGAGGGATTCCTGCCTGCAGTAGTAGATATAATGGTCATCTGAGTTAAATTCCCCCATTCCAGTCCATTTTAGTTTGCTGATTCCTAGAATGTTGACATTCACTCTTGCCATCTCTTGTTTGACCAATTTGCCTTGATTCATGGACCTGACATTCCAGGTTCCTATGCAATATTGCTCTTTACAGCATCGAACCTTGCTTCTATCACCAGTCACATCCACAACTGGGTATTGTTTTTGCTTTGGCTCCATCCCTTCATTCTTTCTGGAGTTATTTCTCCACTGATCTCCAGTAGCATATTGGGCACCTACTGACCTGGGGAGTTCCTCTTTCAGCATTCTTTCATTTTGCCTTTTCATACTGTTCATGGGGTTCTCAAGGCAAGAATACTGAAGTTGTTTGCCATTCCCTTCTCCAGTGGACCACATTCTGTCAGACCTCTCCACCATGACTTGCCTGTCTTGGGTTGCCCCATGGGCATGGCTTAGTTTCATTGAGTTAGACAAGGCTGTGGTCCTAGTGTGATTAGATTGACTAGTTTTCTGTGAGTATGGTTTCCGTGTGTCTGCCCTCTGATGCCCTCTTGCAACACCTACCATCTTACTTGGGTTTCTCTTACATTGGGCGTGGGGTATCTCTTCACGGCTGCTCCAGCACAGAGCTTAAGGAACAACATACCCTTGAACAAGGTGAGTTGTTTTGTTCTATAATCATTAGCTCTGGGCTTAAAGGAAGTCAGTCATATAGATTATTGTCATAATAACTCAGAATTTAAGGAAAAAGTCTTACGTGTCTAAGGCAAAGGAATGTAGACAAAAATGTTGTCTTTCTTTCCTCCTTGAGATATCCAGACTCCTTATCAACCTACATACGAATTAACTCTCTCACTACACATTTTCTGGGTAAAGTGGCATTCATTTATCCATTAATCCATTCATTCATGTGTTCATATAGTTATCAAATATTCAGAGATAATCCCTTGTTTGCCACTGTATGGTCGATGAAGAAAGTGAAAGAAAAAGACAA
The DNA here is from genome assembly GCF_003369695.1 of Bos indicus x Bos taurus. Taxonomy (NCBI): domain Eukaryota; kingdom Metazoa; phylum Chordata; class Mammalia; order Artiodactyla; family Bovidae; genus Bos; species Bos indicus x Bos taurus. Next base: position 83,978,042 of record NC_040090.1, on the reverse strand, counting down.
AAGATGTTTTTTTGTCCTTCAAAAGTTTTTGTTTCATGATGGGAGAGATGAGGCATAGAAGTTGTACAATCAGATTTTAAATAGTTAAGAATTAGTGAAAATTGTGTTGGAAATGGAAGAGAATAGAGCTTGCAATACTCAAAGAACTATAATGCAGTAGGCATAGTTTATTAGTTTATTAACTCAGTAGATATTTATTGAGAACTCTAGGTTTTGGAATAATTTCTGACTTTAAGTTAGTGAGCAAAGCCAGACATGAACCATAGATCTGATCTTCATGAAACTGAGAATACTGCAGATGATAAAATCATGAGACAATCACACTGGTAATATTAAAACTACAGTTGCCAAATTTCTATGAATTAAAATTATATGCTATTTTGAAAACATATCCTAAAAGGATATGACTTTAAGAGATCAGCCAAGGAAGCATTGGAAATATAAAAGGAACAATATAACTAAATCCCTATAATGAAACTGAAAAATAGCAAATTATTAAATATTTTACCAATGGAGAAATAACAAGTAATCTTATGGTACATCTATCTGTATAACCAAACTAAAAGAAACTGGAAAATAAAGTATTTTAAGTATTGAAAGCAAGTATCTGACTTTCTACATTTATATCCAAATAAATGTTTCTTTGAGAACCGACAAGTGATATTCTCAGATAAGTGAATAGGGAGAGAATCTCACTAAAGAGAACTAAATAAGGGTTTATAACACAGAGAAGAAAACTAAACTGTAAATTAAGAGTGGGAACAAAAAGAATTGTGAGTGATATATTTATAATTGTCACTATAATTAAAATTAAAGGAATATTGATATTAAATAATTATAATTGCAATCAGATACAATATAGATAATATTTAAACTTCATTGTTAAATGATTTATTATTAGTGATGTATTCTATACCTGTAAATAACCATTTATAAGTTAGAAGCAGGATGTATTCACAATTAAAATATTCTCAGTTCATTTTACTATTTTATTAGAAAAGTAGATGTACTGATTAATGAAGACTAAGTTAAGACAAGTATGCATATAATTTACAGGAATTTATTAAAAATAAATAAAAGAATGTGTCATAGATAAACAAAGAGCAAAAAGAATAGAAACTTAAAAATATGATTTAATTCATAGTAGGTAAAGGGGGAAAAACACATAAAGACAATTTGTGAAAAGCACAAATTAACTTGTTAGAAAATATTCAAAAGTGTCAACCCTCACAATAAAATAAGATACACAATGATTAAAAGGACTCAGGACCTGAAAATAAAAGTTTTGAAATATACATAACAGGCATAACCAACTAAAATCAATGGGGAGCACGGGTATACCTGTGGTGGATTTATTTCGATGTTTGGCAAAACTAATACAATATTGTAAAGTTTAAAAATAAAATAAAATTTAAAAAATAAAAAAAAAACACTGCCCAATATATGTGAATATCAGAGTTTTAGACTTTATATATCATATAAGGAATAGAAACCATAAATGTTAAAATGAATAACACTAGTTCAGTACTTGACTAGACCTAATCATACAGCCTCAATATATTTTAAAAAATTTTTAAAAAGGCAAATCCACATCATCTTTCTCCATTTTTGCATAAGAAAATTCAAACTTTTTTAAGGCTATGGAAGATCTTTAGGAATACATTGCAGTAGATGGAAGTAATAGAACCCTGCTCTGCTCAGTTCTCATCTCCTATAAGCACTTTCAGCATCATAGTCTTCCCCCCAAATGTACCTCAGAGGGGGTGCCAAAGATGGGCAGTAGGGTCCATGACATGGAGAGGTGCAGGATCTGAGTTTCTAAAATATATGAAACAAAAGGACCTGCTGTTAGAGAATAGGAAGCACTGTTCAATACTCTATAATAATCTAAATGGGTACACAATTTGAAAAAAGTAGTTACATGTATATGTATAACTGTGTCCCCTTGCTGTACACCTGAAATTAACACAACATTGTTAACCAACTCTGCTCCAGTATCAAATAAAAATGAAAAAGAAAAATGTTGCATTGCTCGAAGATATTACCTGTTAGTTACTGAAACTGGTGGTCTTTATATGAGTTTGTATTTTGGCTGTGTATTCAAAATAGTTCATAACAAAAAATAAATAAAAGTGAAACCACAAGACTAGTTTTATGATAGGGGTATAAATTGTTTTAAAACATTAACAGAATAATAAAAGTATTAAGCAAGAGAGTTCCAGAAAAACATCTATTTCTGCCTTATTGACTATGCCAAAGCCTTTGACTGTGTGGATCACAATAAACTGTAGAAAATTCTGAAAGAGATGGGAATACCAGACCACCTGATCTACCTCTTGAGAAATTTGTATGCAGGTCAGGAAGCAACAGTTAAAACTGGACATGGAACAAGAGACTGGTTCCAAATAGGGAAAGGAATACATCAAGGCTGTATATTGTCACCCTGCTTATTTAACTTCTATGCAGAGTACATCATGAGAAACGCTGGGCTGGAAGAAACACAAGCTGGAATCAAGATTGCTAGGAGAAATATCAATAACCTCAGATATGCAGATGACACCACCCTTATGGCAGAAAGTGAAGAGGAACTCAAAATCCTCTTGATGAAAGAGAAAGTGGAGAGTGAAAAAGTTGGCTTAAAGATCAACATTCAGGAAACGAAGATCATGGCATCTGGTCCCATCACTTCATGGGAAACAGATGGGGAAACAGTGGAAACAGTGGCAGACTTTATTTTGGGGGGCTCCAAAATCACTGCAGATGGTGACTGCAGCCATGAAATTAAAAGATGCTTACTCCTTGGAAGGAAAGTTATGACCAACCTAGATAGCATATTCAAAAGCAGAGACATTACTTTGCCAACAAAGGTTCGTCTAGTCAAGGCTATGGTTTTTCCTGTGGTCATGTATAGATGTGAGAGTTGGACGGTGAAGAAGGCTGAGCGCTGAAGAATTGATGCTTTTGAACTGTGGTGTTGGAGAAGACTCTTGAGAGTGCTTTGGACTGCAAGGAGATCCAACCAGTCCATTCTGAAGGAGATCAGCCCTGGGATTTCTTTGGAAGGAATGATGCTAAAGCTGAAACTCCAGTACTTTGGCCACCTCATGGGAAGAGTTGACTCATTCGAAAAGACTCTGATGCTGGGAGGGATTGGGGGCAGGAGGAAAAGGGGACGAGAGAGGATGAGATGGCTGGATGGCATCACTGACTCGATGGACGTGAGTCTGAGTGAACTCTGGGAGTTGGTGATGGACAGGGAGGCCTGGAGTGCTGTGATTCATGGGATCACAAAGAGTTGGACATGACTGAGCGACTGATCTGATCTCATCTGATCTGATAGGATATATTACATTTACATAAAAAATCTCATGATCTTCATTCTTATATAATTTGGATAAAAGTAAATAAAAGAAAAATATCAACAGACAATACACATGCATTTTTGACAGGTTCCTGGAAAATAGATTGGAAACCTTAGAAAGCCCTAGAAATCTAACAAAATGTCATTGCCTTAGCATAATTTTTTAATTCTGTCTGGTAAAACTGTGTACCCTTATGGGTAATGTGGACATAATAATCTGCCTTTAATTAATTTTATAGAGCACTGGCAATGATTTTTGGTCTTGTGTTTTAATTTATATATGGTATTTGTTTAATACATTGAGTTACAACTAACTATTTGAAAACATTTTTCCAGGTCTAATACCTGAATTACAAAAAGAAAAACAATAGTTTATAGCCAAAATGATTTAAAGTACTCACTAATTGACCAGAGAATATGGATATGTGATATACAAGTGACCAAAATATCTATCCTATTGGCAAATAATTTCTCTTGAGTCACTCTCCTTATTGCTTTTTTAACAATTCCTCCCCCAAGACATATTCCTGACTAGACCTCAAATCAGAATCTTCTGAGTCTCCTGCACTGCAGGCATTCTTTATTGTTGAGCTAATGGGGAAGCTTCCTATAAATTCTAAAAATAGTGAATCCTTATGTCATACACTTGAAACTTATAAATTATAAATCAATTATAAATTAATTTTTAAAAGAATGGACATATATAAATAAGCACCAACTAAAAACAATAAAAAGTGCTGTTGAAGATTTATGATTATCAGAAGCAACTTTTAGATTTTAAGTATCAGAGATGGGATAGAAACTATAAATGATATGAGGAATAATACTAATTTATTACTTGACATAATACAATAATACAAATTCAATATTTAAATAATTATTAAAAGAAAAATTCACAAACCTTTCTCATGTTTTATGTATGAAGTAATAAACATGTGTAGGGATGCTGAAGATCTGAAAAAAAACAGAGAAATCAACTAACTTGGCCAAATAGAACCATGTTCTGCTCAACTGCCATCTCTTCTGAGAGTTTTCCAGCACCATAAGATTCCCCAATTTGTATGCCTCAGGAGGAGATGCTAAAGGTGAGTAGTGGGGTCCATGACATGGAGATGTGTGAAAATCCTAAACAAAAGTGTCCTTGTGTAAATGCTTACTGATGATTAGTTATGCATAGTCAAGTGCTCTTTACATTATTTTCTACTTCTGGCTGTGAGCTGTTAATAGTTCATAATAAAAAAAAATACTAAATCAAAACACAGTATCACTTTTAAAGTGAAAAGCATATTGGTAAAACAAGCAAACAAGAGTCAAAATAAATAAGCTTTTTAAAAACCTAAAGGAAATTTGGCATTTCTCTCAAAAGTTTTATGAATGAGGATTCCATTACATCAGTACTAATATCTACATATGTTTCTTAGATTAATAATTTAAGATACCCATTGATCTTCACTGATATATAAGGTGAAAACAGGAAAAACTGACCAAAAGAATCAAAGAAAGAAAAATCTTTCTTCCTGATATGGTTGACAGATTTTGGTAAACAGTTGCAAATTATTAAGCCCTCCATATCAAACAAATTGTCATTGTCTTAGCATTATGAAATATGAAATTTCATAAATTTCTACCATTATGGGTACTATGAGTAGAATTATCTGACATTCATTAATTTTACAGAAAAATAGCAATGCTTTATGAATTTCAGCATGGTGGATGGTGGTGGTTTAGTCACTGAGTCCTGTCTAACTCTTGAGACCCCATGGACTGTAACCTGCCAGGCTCTTCCGTCCATGGGATTCTCCAGGCAACAATATTGGAGTGGATTGCCATTTTCTTCTCCATTCAAGGTTGTAGTCATTTCAAACACAGTAAAGTAACACAAGCTAATCACTGGACTCATTCTTTCAAGTCTCATAAGTGAATTACAAAAGAAAAAGACAAGTCAATGAGAAAAAGTGACTTATTAGTAGAAAATTTTCTCTAATTGGTCAGAGAATACATACCTCTGACTAAATGTGTACCTGATTTGACAAACAAATTCTCTCGAAACACTTTCCTTATTGCTCTTTTAACATCTTTGTTCTGAAGGCTGTAGATGAAAGGGTTTAGCATAGGACTCAGAAAGACATAAAAACAGCTGCATGGTCTGTTCTACAGATGCCTCAGAAGGTGGCCTTAGATACATCCAGAACAGTGTCTCATAAAACATAGTGACAACTGTCAGATGAGACCCACAGGTGGAGAAGGCCTTGTGCCTCCCTTCTGGAGAATTCATTTGCAGAATGGCTGTAAAGATGACAATGTAGGAGATGAGGATGATGGTGAGAGAAAACATGAGGCTGGAACCAGCCCCCACGAACATGGCAGTTTCATTGACATAAGTGTCTGAGCAGGCCAGGACTAGGAAAGGTGGGTCAGCACAGTAAAAGTGGTTGATTTCATTGGGTCCACTGAAGGAGGGACGGAGCATCAGGATGGTCTGGGTAAGACCATTTGCAAAGCCATAAATATAAGATGTAGCAACGAGAGAGAGGCAGACACCTCGGGACATCTTGCTGCCATATAACAAGGGTTTGTGGATGGCCATGTAGTGGTCATAAGCCATTGCTTTGAGCATATAGGTATCTCTGAGCACCAAGGAAATGAAAAAGTCAAACTGTATAAAGCAACCGAGGAAGGAAGTGGTTTTTCTCTTGGATAAGAGATTGACCAGCATCTGAGGAGTAACATTGGTGGCATAACAGAGATCTACAAAGGAGAGGTAGCTGAGGAAGAAGTTCATTGGAGTCTGAAGCTTTGAGTCAGTTCTGATTAACAAAATCATGCCCGCATTACCGATGACTGTGATCAGGTAGATGACTAGGAAGACTACAAAAAGGACAGGCTGCAAGTCAGCTTGATCTTCAGTCCAAAGAGGATAAACTCAGTCACCTCTGTGTAATTTTCCTTTAACATTGTGTTTGCTCAGCTTCCAATGATGTCTAAAGTAAATGAAATAAAAATGTATTTTTTTATCATTCTCCATTATTAACATCATTTCATCAATGCCTACTTCTTTCAAACTTCTAAATATATGTGGCATAAAGAAGTTACATAAGGGACTTTTCAGGTTATCCAGTGGTTAGAACTTCATTTTGCAATGCAGGGAACAAAGATTTGATCCCCTTTTAGGGAGCTATGATCCCACATGCCTCATGGCCAGAAAAACAAAACATAAAACAGAAGCAATGTTATAAGAAATTCAGTAGTCTTTAAAAGTGTTTCTCATCAAATTTGTCTTTAAATATCCAGAAATAATGTAGTAGATGCTTCAATATTTAACTTAATATAGGATACATTTACATAGTTTCAAATACTTTTCTGCAAGTCTTTTCATAGTTGAGAAGCTTAGATCTTTTCTACAAATCATTACCATGGATTGGTCACTTACAATCCCTTTAAATATATGATTTATATTTATATTCTTTAAAACTATGATTTTTTGTTTTCAGAATAATCCTGATGTAGTGTCTAAAGTGTCAATAATTGAAATTCATTGTTTTTTTTCCCCACAGGTGAATGATTTAGGGAAATAGAACAAATAGATCTTTATAAAATCGGTGTCTGTCTACCTGCCACTCTAACCTCAAGGTTATTTTCTAGGTAGTCCCTCACACTGCATTGCATGTTCATTTTATGCACCCTTGCCTACCTCAGGTGGCCCTCACATGACCAGATCTTACTTCAGTTAGATATCCCAGGCTATCCTTAGCTTTGTATATTTCAGCCAATTATTTAGGGCAATAATTGGCTCATGGGAAAAAATTAAATCAGTGTTTTTGTATAAATACAGGTAAAAATACAGTACATAAACAATACATGATTATTTTTATATATCCACATTTATCAGTGGTATTACATATTAAAAGAAGGAATAATTGGGGTAAAATAACATATTAAAAATTTCTTCTTGAGAAGAAGACAATTTTTTAAAGAGTGATTGACAGACCCATCCCCAAACCATAATAATTTTGTTGTAATTTTACCTCATTTTAACTCTCAGAAAATAAAAATAAACTGTATGATAGGGATTCAATTTGAGTCTGTAGAGGTCATACTGTTAATAATAACCATATTATCTATAAAACTGAGACAGTATGTAAGAAATCATAAAGTGCATTTCTCATCTTTAGTACATGATAAAGGAGACTATCTCCTTGGAAGAAAAATCTATGACGATCCTAGATAGCATATTAAAAAGCAGAGATATTACTTTGCTGACAAATGTCTGTCTAATCCAAGCTGTGGTTTTTCCAGTAATCAGGTATGGATGTAAGAACTGGACCATAAAGAAAGCTAAGCACCTAAGAATTGATGTTTTTGAAATGTGGTGTTGGAGAAGACTCTTGAGAGTCCCTTGGACTGCAAGGAGATCCAACCAGTTCATCTTAAAAGAAGTCAGTCATGAACATTCATTGGAAGGACTGATGCTGAAGCTGAAACTCCAGTACTTTGGCCACCTGATGGGAAGAGATGACTTGGCAAGGAAAACTTAGAGAGACGTGGACAGAAGTGGCTCTGGGCACTATAAAACTTGGTATTCTTGAAAGACTCTCAACCTGAGGTTCTGTCTTGTGGCCTTTGATCTATTTCTTTTTCCATTGTGATACCACTCCATGGCATATTTATAAATATTTGTAATATGAAAAAAATAGAATTTAGCTCAGCTGGTAAAGAATATGCATGCAATGAAGGAGCTTCCCTGGTGGCTCAGAGGGTAAAGCATCTGTCTGCAGTGCAGGAGACCTGTGTTCAATCCCTGGGTCAGGAAGATCCCCTGGAGAAGGAAACGGCAACCCACTGCAGTACTCTGGCCTAGAAAATCCCACGGATAGATAAGTCTGGTAGACTACAGTCCATGGGATTGCAAACTGGACACAACTGAGCAACTTCACTTAGTGCAAAACAGTAGACCCCATTCTGATTACAGGGTCCTGAAGATCCCCTGGAAAAGGGATAGGCTACCCACTGCAGTATTCTTGGGCTTCTCTGGTGGCTCAGATAGTAAAGAATCCGCTTACAATGCAGAAGACCTGGGTTTGATCCCTGGATTGGGGAGATCTCCTGGAGGAGGCCATGGCAACCCACTCCAGTGTTCCTGCCTGGAGAATCCCCATGGACAGAGAAGTCTGGTGGGCTACCGTCCATGGGGTCGCAAAGAGTCAAAGACGACTGAATGACTCAGCATAGAGCACAGCAAACTGTCCAATACGTAGTCCTACCTGTGAAAGAAGAATGATTTCCCAGTGACAGAATGGATATGAAGAAGCTGAGGAATTTATACCAAAATTGTCACAGAGGGGCCAACACCCTAGGGTTCAATTATTTCTCACAGAAAATCATCTAGACTATAAACCACCATGAGTGATTTATTCTTTTTAAAATCTTAAACTCATTGAGGACATGTTTCTTGCCTCTCCCCAGTATCTTTAGGGAATCAAATCTGAAATGGTATACTAATGGGACTCATTTTTTTAAAAAAACTAATGCTTAAATGTCTTGATATTTTGAGACTTGACTTGGAAAAGTTACTAAGTTCCCATGCAGATAGAAGACTGAATGATATAGGAAAACCCTCAGTCAGATAACTTTTGCTGCATTTGAACTACTTATTTACTGATTCTGAACATTGCTCTTTATATTTTTTTTATTTTTTTTAATTAATTTTATTTTATTTTTAAACTTTACATAATTGTATTAGTTTTGCCAAATATCAAAATGAATCCACCACAGGTATACATGTGTTCCCCATCCTGAACCCTCCTCCCTCCTCCCTCCCCATACCCTCCCTGCTCTTTATATTTTAAATTGCTATAATAATAAATAACTAGCAAAGGGAATACCATGGATATACAGATAATATAAATATGCTGATGATGCTTCGTTTGTCAGTCTAGACCATCTATACAGTTTGTCTTTTTTATCTTTTTTTTTTTTTTTGGTCTACCTGGAGCTTAATCTTTAAATTTCATCAATAGAGCTCCTCAAGTGTCTAGTTTCCATCTGAGTTAGGCCACCGAGAGAAACCAGGAGCATAATAGAGATGAGAAGAAGGGAAAAGTATCCAAATTTAATTTTCATTTTCTCCCAGTTTCACAATGAAGGTTAAGGTGGCTGCATCTTTTCAAGGAAAATTCCTGTTGAGGTGTGTGTTGAAAAGGTGGCCTGGCAAGTTCTTCCTGGATCCTGTGACACTAGAACGCTGACAGAGCCCCTTGTATTGGCTGCTTCAGACTTGTATGAAAATTGCTTTATGACCTTAGCCTCCAGGTGCTTCAAATTCTTGGACTGATTTATTTAACACTGCCAATATTCTCCTCATTAAATTAAATTCTTTCCATTAAATTCTCTTCAGTTAAAACATGTGAGTAGGATTTTGTTTTGTCAGACCAGAGTGTTACACAATAATTACTCAATAAATGTTGTGATTGAAGTGATATTTCTGGCTTCACCATTGCTGGATACTAAAGGGGCCATTGAATCACCATCCTTCTGGGTCATGGATCACTTGCCGACTACATGCAGGAGTCAGAGATTAAAATTACTAGCATTGCTGCTACTGCTACTGGTAAGTCACTTCAGTTGTGTCCGGCTCTGTGTGACACCATAGATGGCAGCCCACCAGGCTCTCCTGCCCCTGGGATTCTCTAGGCAAGAACACTGGATTGGGCTGCCATTTCCTTCTCCAATGCATGAAAGTGAAAAAATGAAAGTGAAGTTGCTCAGTCGTGTCCGACTCTTAGCGACCCCATGGATTGCAGCCTACCAGGCTCCTCCATCCATGGGGTTTTCCAGGCAGGAGTGCTGGAGTGGGGTGCCATTGTAAAGAGAAACAGGTATTAAATGACAGGAGTCCAGCAATCAAGGTCTGAAGCTCAGCACATGTCCAGCGAGGGGGACGGTGGTCAAGCCCCAATGTGGGATAGTATTATTATTTTCCTACTGGAATGCTGTTTACCAGACTGTTTCTTCTACATTTAGTATTATTAGCACATTTAATAGGAATCTGAATATTAACTGGTACAACAGTAAAATGATGCTAACAACTTTGGTTTTAAATTGCTACAAAATGTAATAACCATTTTGTAGTTATAAAACACATTAGAAATGAAACACCAAACACACCAGAAATCAAAAAGTACTACAACAAAAAACCCCATCTGACCAAACCACTGACTTTGCTATTCTTCTCTGTGCTCATTTTCAGTTTTCACCATAAATCTAGTTTTGTTTCATGGATCTGGACGGGGAAGTTTTTCTCAAAAAAGGTGCTTTTGCCTTCTAAATACTGTTGGAAGTATTTTGAGTTGGAAGGACTCACCAAAATTGAAACCACTTCAAAGAAACAAATTTGACTGAGGAGTGCCACTGTTCTTTGTGCCTCAGTCTGCTAAGCATTGTGCTGTGCTTATTCACTCAACAGATCTGACTCTTTGTGACATCATGGGCTGTAGACTGCCAGGCACCTCTGTCCATGGGGATTCTCCAGGCAAGAATGCTGGAGTGGGTTGCCATGGCCTCCTCCAGGGGATCTTCCCAATCCAGGGATTGTACCCAGGTCTTTGCATTGCAGGCAGATTCTTTATTTTCTGAGTCACCAGGAAGCCCCAAAACACTGGAGTGGGTAGCCTATCCCTTCTGCAGGGGAACTTCCTGACCCAGGAATTGAACCAGGGCCCCCTGCATTGCAAGTGGATTCTTCACCAGCTAAAATACCAGCATTCTTGCAGATAAAACTGGATATGAGAATGTGGCTTAGACATGCCTCTCTACCTCTTTCTTGAGAATTAGAGTCACCCAGGCACAGCAGAATAGTCAGAGGACTGTTACTCCCTCCTCCTTCTTGACATGACCAAGCAGCATGTCTGATTGAGATGGACATGGGTATCAACCACAATGAGCAGAAAAGGACATTTCTATTGATGATGAGGCACCTGCAGTGATCTTTTTCATCATGTTATGTATTTCCATTGGTGGCTCAGATGGTAAATCATCTGCCTGCAATGCAGGAGACCTGGGTTTGATCCCTGGGTCAGGAAGATCCTCTGAAGAAGGAAATGGCAACCCACTCTGGCCTTCTTGCCTGGAAAATCCCATGGTCAGAGTAGTCTGATAAGTTACAGTCCTTGGGGTCTCAAAGTCAGACATGACTAAGAGACTTCAATTCAAACCAGTGTAGGTAAGTGGGAATCTATAGAGAGCATCTGAAATGTCCTTCAAAGTCAGTACTTCTTTTACACTTGCCTCTGGATGAAATAAAGATACTGTACAGTAGAATACACAAAAACACAACCACTTGTAGAGGATGCGCACACATAATGTACACCAGTCACAAGAACTAACTTATGTGATCTGACATGTGAACAACACATTCACATCTTTGAAAATTCACAAATTGAAGGTTCATATGTAAAGGACTTATTGTATATGAATACAGTTATGCTGTTTGTGACAACATGGATTAAATTGGAGGGCATTAAACTACCGAAATAATGCATAAAGAGAAAACACACAAATGTTGGATGATATCACACACATGTGTAATATAAAAAATATAACAAACTTGTGAATTAAACAAAAAAGAAGCAAACTCACAGATACAGAAGCCAAGCTATGGCTGCCATTGGGGAGAGGGAAATGGGGAAAGGCAGAATAGGGCTACAGGAAAATCGAGTTATTATGAGAATATTTATGTGTATGAAACTCTTGAAAATTTTAAAGCACTGTAGAATTTAAAAAAATCTTTCACTAAGTAAAAAAGTATAATCTTACTTTGGAAACTGTAGGCATGTGTGGGTGCACACAGCACAGAGCACTGCAGTAAATCATATGTGAGTTGCTCCCTCAAACACAAATGTTTTACTTCATTGAGGCTGTGACTCATTTCTGTCTATGAGTTTCCAGTCAAGATGCAACAACTTTTGCTGGAGAACAAGAGTTAGCACCGAGTTACAGGTGCTCTAAAGGAGCGTTTAGGAGGAAACACTCTGAAAACAGCATATTCATTTGTATGATAGCATCAAGATGGCTTAGGAAAATTTTCATGATCTTTAACACACAAGCAACTCAAGAGATAGAATAAGTGGTGATTACCAGAACAGAGAAAAATGGAAGGAAAATGATCAAGACTTGGGAATTTCAAATGTATAAAGATGTGTAGGAAACTGAACTAGAGAAGTTCAGTTGAAGGATTCATTTATTATGTATCACTTGATGTTTGCCTGTGGAACTCAAAGTAGTCTTTTTTTTTTTTTTTTTTAATTTTTTTCACTTTTTTTTTTTTTAATTTTATTTTATTTTTAAACTTTACATAATTGTATTAGTTTTGCCAAATATCAAAATGAATCCGCCACAGGCATACATGTGTTCCCCATCCTGAACCCTCCTCCCTCCTCCCTCCCCACACCATCCCTCTGGGTCGTCCCAGTGCTCCAGCCCCAAGCATCCAGTATCCCGCATCGAACCTGGACTGGCAACTCGTTTCCCGCATGATATTCTACATGTTTCAATGTCACTCTCCCAAATCTTCCCACCCTCTCCCTCTCCCACAGAGTCCATAAGACTCTTCCATACATCAGCGTCTCTTTTGCTGTCTCGTACACCAGGTTATTGTTACCATCTTTCTAAATTCCATATATATGCGTTAGTATACTGTATTTCTGTTTTTCCTTCTGGCTTACTTCACTCTAGTCTTGACTCATAAGCTCAATGACTTATGTGAGATCCAGACATACAACAACTGAAGTAGAATAGAGCTACTGATAAATGGAAAGACAAAAAAAAAAGGCCTGTTGAGAGAATTTGGATACACAGAAAGAAAATCACAGTTGACCTGGCTGCCTGGTCAGGCTGGAGTGAAGATGAGTATCTTCTGAACAAGGTACTTATGGGTTTACTAGTTCATAGCCAAGAAGAGCCTCTATCTGTTGGAAAAAGTATATATCAAAGGATTAGCTCAAGGATGGTAGAAAGCTACAAATTGTTAAACCTGGAAGTAGGACTTTGTACATTATAGATAAGATCCAGTACAATAACAAATATACTATATCCTTGTCAAAAACTATCAAGCATTTCAAGACAATGAGAGGAGAGCATTGCATCTAATATAAGGGTTTCTGAGACCAAAACACTGTTAACATACTAGTTGTATGTACACAAAGCATACCATTCCTGTAAGACAGAGGGCAACCTACTTGTACAGATGAATTTTTTAAGATATTTAATTACAAGTCAATGAGAAAATATTTTGTTTCAGAAAAAATCAGTAAAGGCAAAATTTTAGCATGAATTCACTGTAAGATGGTTTTCACATCCTCTGTTTTATTTGTTTGCTTTGCTTTATATCTCATGAAAACCTTCAAAAGTATATTAAAATCATGGATCCTCAATAAAAATAAGGCAACCCCACACAATCTTAACAAGAAATCAAAAAATCAATATACAAGTGGTTCTTAAGTTGTCTGCCTCTAATAATAAAATCTCTTGTACTAGATCAGGTCCATCATATGCCTGAGGACATGCCCTTATATTAGTATGTGAGGAGCAGAATGTTTGCCTTTCTTGGTTCTTCTGCACCACTGACAGCTCTGTAAAATATTGCTCAGAAAGATCAATAGACATTTCAATAACTTTGTTGCCTAGGAAATTAGTTGAATTTCAAACTGACACTGAAAACAGAAAGGAATGTCTGCACATAACTTGATAAAACAAAGTGTAAATTGTAGGCATTAGATTGAGACTTTACTAAAGTTTCTTTTGACTAAAAAGAGAAAGTAGAAACACAAAGGTTTACTTCTGGTTTGGATGTGCACTTGTTTTCTCTACCTCTGATTAAGATAGTTCATTGATCCTCTCTAAGCTGAGAAGGCAATGGCACCCCACTCCAGTACTTTTGCCTAGAAAATCCCATGGGCAGAGGAGCCTGGTGGGCTGCAGTCCATGGGGTCGCTAGAGTCCGACATGACTGAGCGACTTCACTTTCACTTTTCACTTTCATGCATTGGAGAAGGAAATGGCAACCCACTCCAGTGTTCTTGCCTGGAGAATCCCAGGGAAGGGGGAGCCTGGTGGGCTGCCGTCTATGGGGTCGCACAGAGTCGGACACGACTGAAGTGACTTAGCAGCAGCAGCAGCAGCAGCAAGCTGAGAAATGTAACCACATTTCTAGCAGGATATGGAAAGTAGGGACCTGAATGTGACATTGGGAATCATCCCTCTCGAGATTCATTGTAACACCTGGGACCAGAGAGAAAATCATGTCTTAGTCTTATTCTCCATAATTTCAAACCACTGTTTGCCTTAAAAGCTGTATGTGGGCACACAAAAAATATCAAATTGAAAGTTTGATGACTGCTTGTTTTATGTTTTCCCTTTCTTTTATAATGAAATGACTTCCTCTCTAAAATTCAGAGCTCTTATCAATATCCTTCATGATGCATGTGCATGTCTTGAACAGGTCAGGCTTTAACAGGAGTCTGAAACTGGCAAAGTGATTGGCAAACATCATTTATATAGGTAAGTTGATTCCTCAAAACAACCCAAAGAGACAGTGACTCACTCTTGAAGTTTCAGCTAAACAGATAGAGATGCTTTTAAAGGAAAATTGTGTCACTAACTTACCTTGTCCTACATGGCTAGTTTGTGTTCAGGTAGTGTTTGAGTTCCTGCCTTCAGAAACCAAACTGTCTACAGTTTCAGTCATAGGTGGTTTCCATACCTCAACCTGAAGACAGGTTTCCACAGCTAGCACAACACTGAAACTGAAAATAAGAAAACTAATAACGATAACACTTTACCCACAGAGAAAGATAATCTGATAGTGCATCTCTCTCTATAATTAAACTAGAAGAAGCCAGAAAATAAAATATATTTTAAATACTGAAAACAAGTATTTGTCTTGGCATATTCATACCAACAGACTGGTTCCAAATAGGAAAAGGAGTATGTCAAGGCTGTATATTTTCACCCTGCTTATTTAACTTCTATGCAGAGTACATCATGAGAAATGCTGGGCTGGAAGAAGCACAAGCTGAAATCAAGATTGCTGGGAGAAATATCAATAACCTCAGATATGCAGATGACACCACCCTTATGGCACAAAGTGAAGAGGAACTAAAAAGCCTCTTGATGAAAGTGAAAGAGGAGAGTGAAAAAGTTGGCTTAAAGCTCAACATTCAGAAAACGAAGATCATGGCATCCGGTCCCATCACTTCCTGTCAAATAGATGGGGAAACAGTGTCAGACTTTATTTTGGGGGGCTCCAAAATCACTGCAGATGGCGACTGCAGCCATGAAATTAAAAGACGCTTACTCCTTGGAAGGAAAGTTATGACCAACCTAGATAGCATATTCAAGAGCAGAGACATTACTTTGCCAACAAAGGTTCGTCTAGTCAAGGCTATGGTTTTTCCAGTGGTCATGTATGGATGTGAGAGTTGGACTGTGAGGAAAGCTGAGCACTGAGAAATTGATGCTTTTGAACTGTGGTGTTGGAGAAGACTCTTGAGAGTCCCTTGGACTGCAAGGAGATCCAACCAGTCCATTCTGAAGGAGATCAGCCCTGGGATTTCTTTGGAAGGAATGATGCTAAAGCTGAACTCCAGTACTTTGGCCACCTCATGCGAAGAGTTGACTCATTGGAAAAGACTGATGCTGGGAGGGATTGGGGGCAGGAGGAGAAGGGGACGACAGAGGATGAGATGGCTGGATGGCATCACTGACTTGATGGACATAAGTCTGAGTGAACTCCGGGAGTTGATAGACAGGGAGGCCTGGCATGCTGTGATTCATGGGGTCGCAAAGAGTCAGACACAACTGAGCGACTGAACTGAACTGGACTGATTCATACCCAAATGAATGCTCCATTCCGAATGGACAAGTGATATTCTTAGATAAGTGGATTGAAGGGACTCTCACTAAAAGAACTAATTAAGGGTTCATAACTCTCAGAAGAAAACTAAACCATAAACGAAGAGTGGCAGCAAAGAGAATTGTTACAGAAACAGGGATAAATGTCACTAAAGTTAAAGGAACATGGATATTGAATCAATATTTAATATAAATATACTTGAAATCATATACTATATAGACAATGTGTAAACTTCATTATTAAATAATTTATTATTAGTGATGAATTCTGTGCCTGCAGATGAAAATTTATTAGTTAGAAGCAGGATAAATTCATAATTAAAACATTTTAAGCTCCTTTTATTATTTAATAATAAAGTAGATGTACTGATTAATGACTAAGACAAGTATGAATATAAATTTTAAGTCAATTTATTGAAAATAGATGATAGAATGTGTCATAGTCAAACAAGGAGTAAAAAGAAAAGAAGCTTAGAAAATATGATTTAATTCACAGTGGGTAAAATAAAAAAGCTTTGACCAATCTAGGAAAGTGAAAGTTGCTCAGTCATGTCCGACTCTTTGCGACCCCATGGACTGTAGTCTCCCAGGCTCCTCTGTCCATGCGATTTTCCAGGCAAGAGTACTACAGTGGGTTGCCACTGCCTTCTCCAGGGGATCTTCCCAACTCAGGGATTGAACCAGAGTCTCCTGCATTGCAGGTGGATGCTTTACTCTCTAAGCCACCAGGGAACCTCAATCTAGACAGCATATTAAAAAGCAAAGATATTACTTTGCCAACAAAGGTCCTTCTAATCAAAGCTGTTGTTCTTCCAGTAGTATGGATGTGAGAGCTGGACTATAAAGAAAGCTGAGCACCGAAGAATTGATGCTTTTGAACTGTGGTGTTGGAGAAGATTCTCAAGAGTCCCTTGGATTGCAAGGAGATCCAACCACTCTATCGTAGAAGAAATCAGTCCTGAATATTCACTGGAAGGACTGATGCTAAAGCTGAAACTCCAATACCTTGACCACCTGATGTGAAGAACTGACTGAATGGAAAATACCCTGATGCTAGGAAAGATTGAAGGCAGGAGGAGAAGGGGACGACAGAGGATGAGATGGTTGGATGGCATCACTGATTCGATGGACACAAGTTTGAGCAAGTTCTGAGAGTTGGTAATGGACAGGAAAGCCTGGCATGCTGCAGTCCATGGGGTTGCAGAGAGTCAGACATAACTGACCAACTGAACTGAACTGAACTGACTGAACTGGAAACAATAAATGTACTGCTAAAGAACTATGATTATCAGAAACAACTTTTAGTTTTTAAGTATCAGAGATGGGATAGAAACTATAAATGATATGAGGAATAATACTAACTTATTACTTGACATAATTTAATAATATAAACTCCATATTTAGAGAACTATGAAAAGAAAAGAGAAAAACCCACAAACATCTCTCTCATGTCTTATGTGTGAAACAATAAAACTTGTGTGGGGATACTGAAGATCTGACAAAAGCAGAGAAATCAACTAACTTGGCAGAATAAAACCATGTTTTGCTCAACTGCCATCTCTTCTGAGAATTTTCCAGCACCATAAGATTCCCCCACTTGTATGCCTCAGAAAGAGATGCCAAAGGTGAGCAGTGGGGTCCATGACATGGAGATATGTGAAAATCCTAAACAAAAGTGTCATTGTGAGAATACTTGGCAATGATTTCTTATGCTTAGACAAGTGCTCTTTATATTATTTTGTGTTTATGGTTGTGAGCTGGTAAAAGATCATAATAAAAAATTATTAATGAAAGTAAAATATCAAAATGAATCCACCACAGGCATACGTGTATTCCCCATCCTGAACCCTCCTCCCTCCTCCCTCCCCACACCATCCCTCTATTTAGCAAAACTAATACAATTATGTAAAGTTTAAAAATAAAATAAAATTAAAAAAAAAGAAAGTAAAATATCAATTTTAAAAGGACACTTGTAGGTAAAACAAATCATAAGAATCTTTTTTTCAAAATCTAAAGGCAATTTGGCATTTCTGCCAAATGATTTAAGAATGAGGATTCCATTGGACCAGTACTAACATCTAAACAAGTTTCTTAGAGTAATAACTTAAGATACCCAATGATATTCACTGATACATAATGTGAACCAAGGAAAAATCAAGCAAACAAAGAGAAAAACCTCTCTTCATGATATGGCTGACAAGTTTTTGAAAATATTTCAGAAACTATAAACCTTCCAAATCAAAAAAATTTCATTGTCTTAGCACCGTTTGGTAAATCTGTCTTTTATAACTTTGTACTATGCAAAGAGTTGACTCATTGGAAAAGACCCTGATGCTGGGAGGGATTGGGGGCAGGAAGAGAAGGGGATGACAGAGGATGAGATGGCTAGATGGCATCACCAACTCGATGGACATGAGTTTAAGTGAACTCCGGGCGTTGGTGATGGACAGGGAGGCCTGGCATGCTACAATTCATAGGGTCGCAAAGAGTTGGACACGACTGAGCGACTGAACTGAACTGACTGACTGACTATTATGAGCACTGTGAATAGAATTATCTGTCCTTAGTAATTTTACATAACAATAACAATGCAGTCTGGTCTTGTCATTAAATTCCTATGTGACATTTATTTTAAATACACTAAAATAACACAAGCTAATGATCTGACACATTCCTCCAAGTCTCATAAGTGAATTACAAAAGAAAAAAAAAATAGGAAGAGTGATTTATGTACTGAAAATTATCTCTGATTAGTTAGAGAATACAAATATATTATATACCTCTGGTAAAATGTGTATCTGAATTGATCAACAATTTCTCCTGAAACACTTTGCTTATTTCTCTTTTTACATCTTTGTTTGGAAGGCTTTAGGTCTGTATATTAAAACTCTGTACACTTATGAGTAAAGTGGGTAGAATAAACTTTCCTTTATTAACTTTATACAGCAATAACAATGCTGCTTGGTCTTGTGTTTTAATTTATATGTGGTATTTTTTTAATACACTAAGTCACAACTAACAATAGGCTAACATTCCTCCAAGTTTTATAGGTGAATTTCAAAAGAAAAAGAATAATTCATAGCCAAAATTATTTTTTAATTTAAATAACTCACTAATTGATCAGACAATATGGATACATTACATATCTGTGATCAAAATGTGCACCCTATTTGGGAAAAAATTTCCTTTGCATCATTCTCCTTACTGAGTTTTTAACATCTTTGTTCTGAAGGCGGTGATCAAAGGGTTTAGCATAGGACTCAAGAAAATGTAAAAAACAGCTACAGTTTTGCCTAGTTCTACAGAGGTCTTGGAAGAGGGCCTCAGATGCATGCAGAACAGTGTCCCATAAAATATAGTGACAGCCGTCACATGAGACTTACAGGTGGAGAAGGCCTTGTGCCTCCCTCCTGCAGAGCAGATATGCAGAATGGCTCTACAGATGAAAATGTAGGAGATGAAGATGATGGTGAGAGAACACATGAGGTTGGAACCAGCAACTACAAACATGGCAGTCTCTTTGACATAAGTATCTGAGCAGGCCAGGACTAGGAGAGGTGGGTCCACACAGTAAAAGTGGTTGATTTCATTGGGTCCACAGAAGGAGAGACGGAGCATCAGGATGGTCTGCGCAAGACCATTTGCAAAGCCGTAAGTATCAGATCAGATCAGTCGCTCAGTCGTGTCCGACTCTTTGTGACCCCATGAATCGCAGCACGCCAGGCCTCCCTGTCCAGCACCAACTCCCGGAGTTCACTGAGACTCACGTCCATCGAGTCAGCAATGCCATCCAGCCATCTCATCCTCTGTCGTCCCCTTCTCCTCCTGCCCCCAATCCCTCCCAGCATCAGAGTTTTTTCCAATGAGTCAACTCTTTGCATGAGGTGGCCAAGGTACTGGAGTTTCAGCTTTAGCATCATTCCTTCCAAAGAAATCCCAGGGCTGATCTCCTTCAGAATGGACTGATTGGATCTCCTTGCAGTCCAAGGGACTCTCAAGAGTCTTCTCCAACACCACAGTTCAAAAGCATCAATTCTTCGGCGCTCAGCCTTCTTCACCGTCCAACTCTCACATCCATACATGACCATAGGAAAAACCATAGCCTTGACTAGACGAACCTTTGTTGGCAAAGTAATGTCTCTGCTTTTGAATATGCTATCTAGGTTGGTATAAGGAACAGCAAAAAGAGAAAGGCAGACACCTCGGGACATCTTGCTGGCATATAACAAGGGTTTGCAGATGGCCATGTAGCTATTGTAAGCCATCACTGTGAGCATATAATAATCTTCAATCACCAAGGCAATGAAAAAGTAGAACTGTATAAAGCAGCCAAGGAAGGAAATTATTTTTCTCTTGGATAGGAAATGAACCAGCGTCTCAGGAGTGATGTTGGTGGCATAACAGATCTACAAAAGAGAGGTGGCTGAGGAAGAAATTCATTGTAGTCTGAAGCTTTGAGTCAGTTTTGATTAACAAAATCATGCCCACATTACCAATGACTGTGATCAGGTAGATGACTAGGAAGACCACAAAAAGGACAGGCTACAAGTCAGCTCGATCTGTCAGTCCCAGGAGGATAAACTCAGTCACCTCTGTGTAGTTTTCCTTTAACATTGTGTTTGCTCAGCTTCCAACATGTTCTAAAGTAAATGAAATAAAACTCGTTTGTCATTTTTCCATTACTCACATCATATCATCTGATGCCCATTCCTCTCATAATGTAAATACATGTGAAATAAATAGCCTAGTAAGTGTGAAATTAATACTTTGAATATCTAAATTAATACAGAGCTTCTTTACATAAAGTCATACATTCAAATGCTTTTCTCCAAGTCTTTTCATAGTTGAAAAATATTTATGTTTTCTGAAAATTGTTTTCATGATCAGAATTACTTATAATTCTTTAAACATTGCTTTTCATTGAAATTATGACACTTTGTTTTTCAATATAACTTATGATGCGGTATCTAAAGCATCAGTCATCAAAACTCATGTGTTTTCACAGCTTAGTGGACTTAAGTTCATGGAATTGGTGGGTCTTTATAGAACCAGATTCTGTCTACTTGCCCCTTCAAACTCAAGATCACTTTCAGACTGGTCCCTCACTCTGCAATGCATATCCTCTTTCCCCACTCTTGTCTATCTCAGGGGGTCCTAAAATAATCAAATATTATTCAACTTTTAAGATAGCTCAAAATATCTTTGCTTTGTATTTTATAGACAATTATTGGGGGCCAATTTGTTGCATGAGATACAAAATCAAATCCCTATTTTTGGATAATAGAGAAGCATATAATACATAAATAATGTGTATGTTTGTGTTGGTGGATGGGTATATATATATATATGTATCATATATCAGTGATATTAAATATTCGAGTATAGAGTGATTGGGGTATAGAGATATTGTATTAAAATCACCCTGGTGTGAAATATGTGGAATCTAGATAAGTGGTACTGATGAACCTATTTGCAGGGCAGGAATAGAAATTCAGACATAGAGAACTGGCTTCAGACACAGCAGAGGAAGGAGATGGTGGAATGAATTGAGAGAGCAGCATTGAAACATATACATAACCATATGTAAAGCAGAGAGCTAATGGAAAGTTGCTGTACAACACAGGAAACTCAACCTGGTGCTCTGGGACAACTGAGAAGGGGGATGATGTGCAAGGTAGGAGCGGGGTTCAAGAGGGAGGGTGCATATGTATATGTAAGGCTGATTTGCATTGTCCTATGGCAGAAGCCAACACAATTTTGTAAAACATTTATCCTCCTATTAAATATAAATTTAAAAAGCAATCAAAAAAGATTGTCAGCAATATCCTTGGATCATAATGATTTTAAGTTTACCACGTTTTAACTCTTGCAAAGAGTAAGTATAAATTCTAAAACTGGAATTTTCAATATAAAGTTCATTAAAGCATGCAAAAAGTCATACTGAAAATAATCATATGATCCATATAACTGAGACAGTATATAAGAAATCGTAAAGTGTGTCTCCCAACGTTTGTGCATGATAAAGGTGGCCATGAAGATTATGATGGAAAAATCTACACTTTACTTTCATAGCACATAAAGGTATGTCATTGTTATAATGACTCTTATTAATAGCTACCATTTCAGTGATGGACAGAGGTCACCTTGTAATGTACTTTGTAAATGAAACACTCCTGCTTTCTTACCCATGTGCATTATTTCATTATGCACCTGAGAAACTTGGACTTATTGACCAGCATAATAAAATATAAGTCTCCTAAATCAATGAAATTATAATCATTCTTTATTTGTCATAATAAAGCATTTTTGGTTCTGGGATTGTATTTTAGTGTCCCTATTTATTAAATTATTAATCAAAAGCCAAAATAACTAATACAGTAAACCCCCTACATACAGACATTCAAGTTGCAAACTTTCAAAGTGCGAACATAGGTGTCAGCTCCTGTTTGCCAGCCATTTCACAGTACTGCTGCTGTTGCTGCTAAGTCGCTGCAGTCGTGTTCCACTCTGTGTGATCCCATAGATGGCAGCCCACCAGGCTCCCCCGTCCTTGGGATTCTCCAGGCAAGAACACTGGAGTGGGTTGCCATTTCCTTCTCCAATGCATGAAAGTGAAAAGTGAAAGGGAAGTCGCTCAGTCCTGTCCAACTCTTAGCGACCCCATGGACTGTAGCCTACCAGACTCCTCCGTCCATGGGATTTTCCAGGCAAGAGTACTAGTGAACTTTTAAAGGTACTGTACTGTAAAATTGAAAGTGTTGTCTTTATTTTTGTGTTTGTTCTTTATATGTGTATTATTTCTTTGTACCATAAACATATTATTGTACCTGTTATGAACGTATATTGCCGACTGTGTTAATTGGGTACATAGGCTAACTTAGTTGGACTTACAAATTGTAATTACAAATGCACTCTCAGAACTGAGCTCATTTATTTATAGAGGACCTTTTGTCTTTCCATTTATTTTTACTATGGGGTAATGAGGGATTGCAAGCAATGAGCATTCCAGATCATTTGAGTATTTGATGGTAATGACCTTCTTTTACAAAAATAGAACACAGCATCTTATGTGATAGGGAAAAAAAAAACTCAGGAAGAAGTATTTGCAAGTGGACAGAATTGTCTTTGGAGATGAACAAATTTGTACTCTTGACACTCACTTAAGTTTCTGTCATTGGTCTAGTTCTTTTTCTGCTATGATACCACCCCACTGTACAGTTATAAATATTTGTTCAGTTCAGTTCAGTTGCTCAGTCATGTCCAACCCTTTACAACCCCATGAATCGCAGCACGCCAGGCCTCCCTATCCATCACCAACTCCCGGAGTTCACTGAGACTCATGTCCATCGAGTCAGTGATGCCAAATGGTTGGCAAATCTTTCAAATATTCTTCTGACTAAACTTGTGCTTAGCCTATAGAGATCTTCTTTGGTTCCTGGGAATCTGGATCCAAATGTGTTGGAGACTCAAAACCACACAGTTTCTGTGATCTGGGGATGGTTATGCTTATATGGTCTTCTGGGGTTCATCTTTATCAACACTTTCCAGTGTGGTTACAGGGAAATATTTAAATACGTATTACTCAAGTGCAAGGAGTTAGGAAGTCTCTGATCTCTCAACTCCCAGAGGATAAGAACTAGCAGCTTCAACCAAGATGGCAGCCAAACCAGTTTATCCATTCTCTCTTGTGGCCATGGCACCTGTGATCAAGGAGACGAGGGAGGGGCATCTGGGCTGGGCTTGCGCCCCGTCTATGACTGTGTTTAGAAAATGATCTTGGACTCTGGGACCCAAGGCACAGAAGGTCCTAGTCATGGGATAATGGATGCATGAGCTCCCTAGTGTTCATAAAACAGCCTTATTCATACCTGTCACACAGAGTTGTAGGGGGGATTGAGGAAGAGAACATGTGGAAATATCTAAGTCCCTGCAGAACTGCTATTCTACTGCTAATGCCCAGTAGATAAAGGCATGTAGGCTAGAGTGACTCAGAAGGTAAAGAATTTGCTTGCCACGCAGGGGATCTGGGTTCAGTCCTTGGGTTGAGAAGGTGCCCTGGAGAAGGGAATAGCAACCCAATCCAGTATTCTCTCTTGGAGAATTCCATGGACAGAGGAGCCTAGGGGGCTACAGTCCTTGGGATTGCAAAGAGTCAGACATGACTGAGCAACTGCCAGGCTAGAGAAACTGCTTTTAGTAATAGAATAATGAATCATGATTAACTGTTAAGAGTTTTGCTGCCTCTTCTGTTTCCTAATTATGTGATCTTGGGCAAGTTCCTCAGCCTCTTTCTTTATACCTGAGTTCTAATACTTGTAAGAAGAGGGCAATAGGAGTACCTGTCACAGGATATTGTGGGGTTTCTATGAGTGAGCACATGTAAAGTGCTTACAACAGTGCTTGGCATAAACCAAAAGCTCACTGTTGTCTTTCATCACTTTCTGTATACAAAACCAGAGCACATGGCTTGACTGATTCAAGTTTCTGAAAGAATTGTCTCAAATCACATACATGGCTTCTTTATTCTTATGGCTGGTAAAATCTGGACAAATACAGAAATTAAGAGAGAAGGAAGGTTAAATTTTAAAGTATTGAATACTGATTCAAAAGTCACTATAGTCCAGAAATCTATGGATGTTCAGCCTTCTCTCACTAAAAAATCTGACAGTTTAGTTGAGTCCTAGGAAGGTTGTAGGAGATACAGGAAATGTGGATGCAATGAGAACTAACAGATAATGAGCACTCTGTATTTACGTCACTCCGCTAAGTGTGGTATTTCATCTAATTCTCACATACTCCTACTTTATGTAAATTAAAATTGATGTTTACTGTGAGCATCTTTTGAGATCAAAAGGCTAATAATAAGTAGACCTTGGATTGAAATACAAGCTGGTCTAATTTCTAAGCTTGAGCTCTAACAATTATGTTATTATAGGGCACCGGGCACTGATTCTGTGATGTGTTTTTTGCACTGGTATTGGTGAGGGAAAAGGTGCTGATTCAGACCAACTGTACATTATTTAGAGGCTTTGCTTCTACCACCAGTGGCAAGGAATACATATTCCTCAGACATGCCCTCTGTGTAGCACTGACCAGAAAGGACCATTGAGAAAAGAGAATATTTCTCATCTCCCTTTCCACATTTGGCCCCTATCTGGGATATCGTCCTAAGCACTTTCTTGGGAGTTTTCATTCTATAAATTTCCTGATGTTTTCAGAGTAGAATGGAAGACTAAGCAGATGTTCAGACCTAGGACCAGGGATATTCTCTATATGAATGGGGCATGGTAGAGTCCTAGAGAAATAATATACCAAAGACATGAACCTGTGTATTGATGATCAGTTCTATTTACTGTAGATTTTATGCTTGTCATCGAACTTACCAGAACCTGTTAAACAGCTTAAATACAGCTTAAATAAATAGGGGTTATTGGGAGGAACACCAAAAAATATCATATACAATTACCCATTAGTGCTTTATGCATAAAAATATTTCCTGAAAATTTTGCATTTCTCCACAACTATAATACTGTTGATCATCATTTATTGAATCCTGGCTAAGCTGTGTAATCTTGGGTTAGTTATTCAACTTCTCTGTGCCTCAGTTTCCTCTATCTTATAAAGAGAGATAATAACAGTACCTCATAGGTTGATTAGAATCAAATTAGGTACTTAGGTACTATCTTGGGATATGGGATTGAAGATGGTTGTTTTTCAAAACGGGAGAAAGTTGGTCGTGT
This sequence comes from Bos indicus x Bos taurus, assembly GCF_003369695.1. Taxonomy (NCBI): domain Eukaryota; kingdom Metazoa; phylum Chordata; class Mammalia; order Artiodactyla; family Bovidae; genus Bos; species Bos indicus x Bos taurus. Next base: position 83,952,035 of record NC_040090.1, on the reverse strand, counting down.
CTAAATACCAATGGAAGAGCTTAAAAAGAGAGGAGATGAGGGAGGGTGAGAAATTGGGAGAGAAGAAAAGAAGAGGAAGAGGCAGAGGAAGGAGGAGGGGAAGGGAAATGGAAGGGGCAGGGAAGGAGTAATAAAGTTATAGATACAGGAGTGAGAAGGAGTAATCAGTAGAGGATTATTAGGTATGGCAGACAGTTGTCCACAGAGTAGCTATTTCTCATCTTCTTTCTTTCAACCAAAGCTTCATTTGTTCTGGTGCCAGGTGACCATGTGTTCAGGGGAAACTGTGGTCCATCTCCAGACCATAGTGTGACTTTGAATTAGTTTAAGTAACTATGACTATGTTTTTCTCCTTTCTAGTGATAAACTTAGGAATAGGCATGTGACACAATTCTAGCTAAGGAAAAAAAAAAAAAAACTCTGGGTATTACTTTTAAAAAAATTTGATTGAAATATAGTTGATTTACAATATTCTGTTAATTTCTTCTGTACAGCAAAGTGACTTAGAATATATATTATTTCCCATTATGATTTGTCACAAGATATTAAATATAGTTCCTGGTGCTAAATAATATGACCTTGTTTATCCATCCTGTATATACTAGTTCGCCTCTGCTAATCCTAAACTCCCATTCCATTCCTTCCCTCCCCTACCCAATCTCCCCCTTAGCAACTGCAACTCTGTTCTCTATGTCTGTGAGTCTGTTTCTGTTTTGTAGATATGTTCATTTGTGTCATATTTTATTTATTTATTAAAATTTTTATTGGCATATCATTGATTTACAATGTTGTGTCAGCTTCAGGTGTATAGCAAAGTGAAGTAATTATACATATACATATACATATACATATACATATACATATACCCACACATTTTTTGGTGTCATATTTTAGATTCCACATATAAGTGATATCATATGGTATTTATGTTTCTCTTTCTGACTTACTTTGCTTAGTATTATAATCTCTAGTCCATCCATGTTCTGCAAATGCATTGATTCATTCTTTTGATGGTTGAATAATATTCTACTGTATATATGTACCACATCTTTCTTTACCCATTCTTCTGTTCATGGACATTTAGGCTGTTTCCTTGTATTGGCTATTGTAAATAGTGTTACTATGAATGTAGGAATGGTATCTTTTCAAATTAGTTTTGTCTGAGTATATGCTCAGAAGTGGAATTGCTGGGTCATATGGCAACTCTGGTTTTTTTTTTTTTTTTTTTTTCTCTAGCTGAATTTTATTTATTTATTAAAAAAAAATAAATTTATTTTAATTGGAGGCTAATTACAGTATTGTAGTGGTTTTTGCAATACATTGACATGAATCAGCCATGGGTGTACATGTGTTCCCCATCCTGAACCCCCCCTCCCACATCCCTCCCCATCCCATCCCTCAGCGTCATCCCAGTGCCCCAGCCCTAAAGCACCCTGTCTCATGCATTGAACCTGGACTGGTGATCCATTTCACATATGATAATATACATGTTTCAGTGCTATTCTCTCAAATCATCCCACCCTCGCCTTCTCCCACAGAGTCCAAAAGTCTGTTTGTTTTGTTTTGTTTTGTTTTGAGGAACCTCCATCCTATTTTCCATAGGAGCATTCCCTTTTCTCCACATGTGGGTGCACTTCTGAGTGATGCTTCTCTGTTCCTAAAAAGAGTTATAAAACAATTTTTTTCTTTTCTGAATAATGCTTTTTTGCAAGGGGATGCCAGAATTGCCACTTATTGTTAATCAGTGGGATTTTGGACTGAGAATTTACCTGAAACACTTAAAGAGAACACACTGAATGATGATTTTCTAGCTTGTATTTGAACTTTACCTGAAACTGCTTTTTATTACTAGAGGACATACATTATTGAGATCTAAACTACCCTGAATTATGTCAGATAATCATTCTACTAAGTAGGAAAATGAACAGAAGAGTTATTTTATCAAATAGGAAATCAAATTTAAGAATATGTGAATACAGTAATCATTGCATGTATGAACAATGGCTGCTTTGCCTTCAAGCCCTATACTAGATCCTCCTGAAGACCATCAAAACCTCATGGCTGAAGGAGTCCCTCCCTATGATCAGTTATTGGAAGATGCCTAAAATCAGTATTATTTACAAATGGTGGCTCAAGAGTGAAAAGCTATTTCTCAATCTGGTAAGTAGCAGCATAGAAACTAATTCACTGAAGAGGAAAATGTAAATCCATTCAGTGAGTAGAATGAAGAGTGGCGTTCCTTGTGGAATGAGAAATGGATTATAATGGTAGTGGCATCAGATGGACTACTGATTCTCACTAAGTATCCAATGGATTCATAATAGAGTCTGCAAAATGGGCCTTAGATAACTGGAAGATAAGGGGAACCCTGGATTATATCAAATAGGGGAATCTGAGTGAAAATTAATTCAAATAATAGAAAGAAATAATTGTTGCTAAAAAGGGAGCCAATAAATAAATAAATAATAGTGTACCTTTTTGGGGGATTAATACAGGTATAACTGGTAGGATTAATTTTATTTCAATGAAATCTGTGATAATACTGATATTGATGATCAAACATATTAGGAAATTGAATTAAAATCTCCCCATGATATTCATTAGATGAAAGCTGATGTGTTAGAGGAGGAACTAGAGTTAGTTAACAATCAATGAATTGTTATATAATCAATACATTGATACTTTTCTTTAAGTTTAAATTTTAGTGGTCAGAGGAGATAAAACGGTTATCAAAGTCGTGCATCCTTATGAACAAGTTTGTGGTGAAATATTTGGTTAAATGAAATGCTTCTTTTAAAAATGCCCACACCTCATTTGATGATACAAGGCATTAGCAGCTTGGCAGATGTCATTCTATTCTTTTCTGTTTTATAAGTGATATATGCAGGAGATGAATAATTATGACTGATTTTTATTTAATGACTTGACCAGGAGTCAAAAGATAGAATCTGTGGATTTCTGGAAAATTGTCTTCTGAAAAGACTCAGAAATTTAATATAACATTGGATATATTATATTTAATATAATATTGGAGGTCTTATCCAATATATTGTGCTGTCACTTCAGTTGCAGCCCTATGGACTGTAGCCCACCAGGCTCCTCTGTCCACAGGATTCTCCAGGCAGGAATACTGGAGTGGCTTTCCATGCCCTCCTCCAGGGGATCTTCTCGACCCAGGGATAGAACCTGTATCTCTTATGTCTCCTGCATTGGTAGATGGGTTCTCTAGCACAATCTGGGAAGCTTATTCAATACAATACAATAGGAAAATAAAATGAAAGGTATCAAGATGGGAAAATAAAATATAAGACCATTGTTATTCACAGATATCATAATTTTATATATAGACTCAAGGGCTCAGCTGAGAGGAAAAGAGAACTGAATTGTCAGATGACAGAGGAATGAATAAATTAATAAGTCACAAATGAAAGCAATCATTTGCTGACATAGTATAAGTGACAGGTCAAAAGTAGAGTAAGTATCAACTTCCCCCTGTTCCATCATCCCTCATGAAACATTGCACAGCCAGGAGTCAGGTGGATTAGCACAGATATGCGAGTCATCTCATTGCTGAGGGAGCCCTGAATAAAAGGTTTCCATAATTTTATAGACCTGCACAGGGGAAAGGATGAAGGAGTGGAAAGGGGAAAGAACTAGCAGGAGTGGATGTAAGATGTAAATCCTATCTTATCAATAATTATATAAAGTAGAATTGGTTTAGCACTCCAATTAATAGGCAGAGATTAGCAGAATGGACAAAAAACATGACTCATATATATTTTATCTACAAGGTTCACAATCCAAAGACACAGTGGAAAGTGAAAATGTCAAGAAGTATATATTATGGAAATAGTAACAAAAAGAGAGGTGAAAGAACGGACAATGTAAATATAGGACAAAATAAACTTTAGGCCATAAATTGTTGCTATAGACCAAGAAAGACATTTTATAATGATTAAATAAATAGTCAGTTACTCAAGATATAATAATCATGAACCTATATGTATCTCAGCCTCCTCTGGTGACATCAGTCAGTGAGTAAATTTTCTCAGGGATGTTCCACCTGGATGAAACACCATGGTTCCATCATTTAGAGTCCTTCATGCCTCAGCTTTACCACATAATTTTTCAGACCAAGAATGTAGGCTGTTATAGTGTAGGGAAAGAACCAATAAGGTGATAATGTGTTGCTCATGGATGAATTCTCCCGAATATCTGCTTCTGGCAAAATATTACAAAACAGAGGTAATTAATTCCAGGGAGGATAAAACCTTAGATAGAAAGATTGGTTCTTTGATGTTCTCAGTATTCTCTCTAAACACTAGCATTCATGGAGAAGATGTTTCCTAATTTTAAGAGAAAACTTAAGAAAAGCTTATTAGGTAACAGAAATATTTGTGTCTCTTGTTCTATTAGCCATAGACTAGGTTCTAAAGATCAGAAGATTCCCCTTAGTACCTAAGACTTTGGGTTTCAACAGAGCATTTTCTTTTATTTTGACTTGGTTTTCCAAGGCATTGGAGGATGCTGAATCCATTTAAATAAATTTGTGTCATCTTTACATCTCTGCTTCCTCTAGAATTGTCCAGGCAGTGGGGACTTGAGAAATATGTATGATTTGACATTACAAGTAATGGTTATTTCTTATTACTAAATGCCTTGGGCATTCTCCTTAACTACAGAGTCAACCATGGTAAGTGAATTAGAATTGCTATTTTTTGTTGTTGTTGTTTTTCTCGAGTTTTTACAATTCTGTTTTCTTCTAAGGGATTTTTACAATGAAAATCATTAAAGATTTACTTCCTAATATTTTATGGATTACTTTTATATACCCTGGGATCTTTTGCAGAAATATTTGTTCTCCTCCATATATATGGATTTATCTGTAATTTATCCAGAATAGGATTATAATTTGTGGATTCTGAAGTCAATTTTTAAGTCAGCCTGGGACTAAAGGGAAGGTCAGCATTTAGATTTTGTTCTTTGAAGGAAATCTTCAGCTCAAATATTGAATTCCAAGTGGAAAATGCATTAATATATGGCATCTACAAGAATGCTATAATGAACGTACCCTTTGCTGTAGTTGGGAATATACATTAAATCCCAAGCTCTGGGTAACTTTTTATTCTGATTATATTTAAACATTCTTGGATATTCTAACCAGGTAAGATCTTATTTCTGCTGGAAATAGATGTGGTCTTTGCAATATGACTGAATTTCTGCATCCCTGACCTCAGACTTAGACTTTGATCTTAGAGAGGCAAGATGCATATTGCTGAAGATAAAAGATGAAAGTTAATTTTCTTTGTCACCATAAGGTGTTTTTTTGTTTTTTGTTTTTTTTGCCCTTGTATACACTGGACTTCAGTCATCTTAAGGAAGGTAAGGTGTGGTGGTGGGAAAAAAAAAATCATTAGAAAACTTGGATTCTTATCTGCTACTAATCAGCTGTGTTTCTTCTCTGACCTCAGCTCCTTCATCTTTAAAGAGAATATGAGTTGATAAAATACAAGTCCTAGAAAAAAAAATTTAACTTTTAATTTTGTACTGGGGAATAGCCAATTAACAATGACTCAGCCATACACACATATGTGTATCTATTTTCCCCCAAACTCCCCTCCTCTCCTCAGTGCCACATAACATTGATCAGAGTTCCATGTGCTATACAGTAGGTTTTTGTTGGTTATCCATTTTAAATCTAGCAATGTGTACATGTCCATCCAAAACTCCCGAACTATTCCTTAGTACCGGAAGAATTTTAGGGCACAAAAACTCTGCAATTGTTAAATAGATCCTGAACTCATTAACATCTAACTGTACATCTCACAGCTTAGCCAAATAGCTGCCATGGATTACATATGGTCACAGGTGGTAGCTTTGTCAGAACTCTGACATTGCTGATTCCCAGTAGTAAACTGGATCTACACTAGAGAGCTAAATTCCAAAGAGCTAGAGCCAGACATCCTGGTTTTTAATACAGACTTTATTTTTTTATTTTATTTTTTTTATCATTTTGACTTGGACAAATTGTTTACCTTCTCACCACATTTACTTTTCTTTAGACTACAGATACTAGTGTTGTTAAATGGAATAGTGTATATAAAGCTTGTAGTATAGTGATCTTGCCTGGAGAATCCCAGGGACAGGGGAGCCTGGTGGGCTGCCATCTATGGGGTCGCACAGAGTTGGACACGACTGAAACGTCTTAGCAGCAGCAGCAGCAGCAGTATAATGATAGCACATAGCAAAAACTCAACAACATTTTAAGATTATTATAAGAACAATGTGTGATAAGTTGCTTCGGTCATGTCCGGCTCTTTGCAGCCCTATGCACTATCACTGACCAGGCTCCTCTATCCTTGGGGATTCTCCAGTTAAAAGTACTAGAGTGGGTTGCCATGACCTCCTCTGGGGATCATCCTGACCCAGGGATTGAACCTGTGTCTCTTATGTCTCCTGTACTGGCAGGCAGGTTCTTTACCTCTAGTGCCACCTGGGAAGCCCTTAAGAACCACATGGTGGAAATTTAATCTCTGCATTCTATTAAAAATGAGAAAAAGCAGATTGATAGTAAAAGTTTATATCTTATAATGTTAGAGTATATGGAATTTAAACAAGTACCTAGATGTCCATCAGCAGATGAATGGATAAGAAAGCTATGGTACATATACACAATGGAGTATTACTCAGCCATTAAAAAGAATACATTTGAATCAGTTCTAATGAGGTGGATGAAACTGGAGCCTATTATACAGAGTGAAGTAAGCCAGAAGGAAAAACACCAATACAGTATACTAACGCATATATATGGAATTTAGAAAGATGGTAACAATAACCCGGTGTACGAGACAGCAAAAGAGACACTGATGTATAGAACAGTCTTATGGACTCTGTGGGAGAGGGAGAGGGTGGGAAGATTTGGGAGAATGACATTGAAACATGTAAAATATCATGTAAGAAACGAGTTGCCAGTCCAGGTTCGATGCACGATACTGGATGCTTGGGGCTAGTGCACTGGGACGACCCAGAGGGATGGTATGGGGAGGGAGGAGGGAGGAGGGTTCAGGATGGGGAACACATGTATACCTGTGGTGGATTCATTTTGATATTTGGCAAAACTAATACAATTATGTAAAGTTTAAAAATAAAATAAAATTTTAAAAATAACTAAAGGAAGAAAGAGCTGTGGACTTAAAAAAAAAAAAACAAGTAATAAAGGTTTCTCTGATTGGAAGGAAGTTTATCTGCTTGTTATTGCCTCTCAATTGTAGTATTAATGCCTTTATGAGAGATAAGAATTACTCTGTGAGATTAACATTATTTCTCATTTCCCCAAACATATGTATCATAGAGGATTTGAGTGTTAATAGGCAATGATGACACCCCACTCCAGTATTCTTGCCTGGAAAATCCCAGGGACAGAGGAGCCTGGTGGGCTGCCGTCTATGGGGTCGCACAGAGTCGGACACGACTGAAGCAACTTAGCAGCAGCAGCAGCACCAGCAGGCATAGTTAAGTCTAGTACGTAAGAAGAAAATGATCATGTGTTTGAGTCTGTCAGTTAATAGAGGATATCAAAGACATTGATAAGATAGAATTATTTTAAACATAGTTCTAATTACTTTAAGGTTTTCAAGAAACTGAAGCAATAAGTGAAATAATGAGAACAGGTGGGTCATGTTTGGAATTTTCTATGTGATTTTGATCATGAAATCCAACCTTTGATACAGACCCTCAGGAAATTATAAAAACATATTATTTGTTTCTTGGTTCTCCCAAAGGCCATCTTCTCTAGGGAAGAGAAGCAATTAGAAGTATATTCAACTTGTTCCTCAGGTGTTCCCTTCTCTGGAAGGATTCTGTGATACACTGGGCTATCCAGAAGGGAGACCACTATTCTGGGGCTTGGAACACTAAAACTAGCTTCTCAATGAAGAATATGTGGGATCATCTGGAAGATATTTCCTTTCCACATAACTCATTATTCAACTTGGCCATGTGTAACTGGGAGAAATCATTTTACTATTCACTGCCTTTTTGCTTTAAGAATACCTAAAGAGAATAAGAGAATCTGAGATCCAGGAAAAAAGTGAACATTAATAATGCCATTATTAATGTCCTATAAAACTTAGTTTTATATGCTACCTTAAAGTTTATTTGAATAATGTGTGTATTACTATTACAAGTAAGTTGAAATAGACTTTGCTTTAAACTGATATGGTTGATTATTCAGAGGACTTATTGGCTATATGTATAAATGGTATAAGTTAAGAGCAGAGGCCAAAATTTTTGCTTGGTAGAATAAAGATGGGATTTAGGGTAACTATAAGTGACCCATGGGGCAGCCGTGGAAGCCTCACACTTCATCCTAATTTTCAAGTCAAAGAGTGCCAGTTGTGTCCTCACTCTATGTCTAGTTGGTGAATTGATAACAATTTCAAGTACTTTAAAGCAGTTAACTAAAATTATATTTAGATATTTCTTGGGGTCCCATGATTTACAAAAGTACAATTCCCTATGTCTGTTTTCTCATGCATATTCCAATCAATTTAAAACAACATAGTTTCAACATCACAACTCTAAGAAAAAACATGAAAATTATATTTATTTTCTCATGATATAATTAGTAATGTAAGCTGTAGAAATTTAGAAAATACTGAAAAACATGAGAAATAAAATATCAACCATAATCTCACATTCAGGAGGAAATGTCCTCAATGCATTAAATTGTTTTTCTTATAAATCTTCTATACATATGTTTTAACATAGATTAAAAAAAGTATATACAATTTTATAAGTTAAATTTTTGAATTTGAACCTTATTTTTAAAAGATGTATATAAAACTTATAATCTTTAAATGTTAATTCAATAAGTATATTCACTAAATTTTTACCTGTTTTTACATAATTTGTAAAAATAGACTTGTGATTTTTTGATCCATGGTATTTTATACATAAACTTTTAGGTTATCCTCCAAAATTGTTATATCTAATGGCCCAATTTTTCCATTATATTGATGTTCCATTGAAATATTTCAGACACTATGGCCAAGGAAATTGAATTTATTTCTTCTGGTTATTCTATGTCTTAGAAAAATAGCTCGATCAGAAGAAAAATAGAACCACTACACACCTATTAGAATGGCCAAAATCCAGAACACTGACAATACACAATACCAAATATTGACAAGGATGTGGGCAACAGGAAATCTCATTCACTGCAGGTGGAAATTCAAGATGGCGGTCACTTTGCAGGCAGCTAGGACTTTTTCACCATGTGATTCAGTAAATGTGTTCACTGGCACTTCACCTACAAGAACTGAAAACTTCTGTCCACACAAAAACTTGCACATAATGTGTATAGCAGCTTTATTCATATTTTCCAAAACTTGGAAGCAACCAGGATGTCCTTCAATAGGTGAATAGATAAACTGTGATACATCCAGATGATGGAATATCCAGTGATAAAAAGAGATGAACTGTCAAGCCATGAAAAGACATTGATGAAACTTACATGTATATTACTAAATAAAATAAGCCAATCTGGAAAAAAAAAGAAAAATAGCTTGAGATTAGAATTAAAAAAAAAAAAAAAACTAAGTCAACTAAAAGAAGTTTTAAGATACTACTCCTACAGAGTTTTGGGAAAAGTAAGACTCATGTGTGGCAATGGCACCCCACTCCAGTACTCCTGCCTGGAAAATCCCATGGATGGAGGAGCCTGGAAGGCTGCAGTCCATGGGATCTCTGAGGGTCAGACACGACTGAGCGACTTCACTTTCACTTTTTCACTTCCATGCATTGGAGAAGGAAATGGCAACCCACTCCAGTGTTCTTGCCTGAAGAATCCCAGGGATGGGGGAGCACAGAGTTGGACATGACTGCAGTGACTTAGCAGTAGCAGTGACATTATTAGAGAACTGCTAAAAGGCAGAGTTTTGGTGTGTTTGACTGTTTTATGGTTCTTTTTTATTTTCTTTTTAAGGTAAAGCATTCTTTCCCTGAGTTTTTATTACCACACCACATAGATGAAGAATGAAAGGAATGTGACTGTATTCATTCTATTAGGTCTTACATAGAACCCCCAAATGCAAAAAATAGTGTTTGTCAGTTTTTTGGTCTTATACATGGTAACCCTCTCAGGCAACCTGCTCATTGTGGTTACCATAACTACCAGGCAGTCTCTGAACTCCCCCATGTACTTCTTTCTGACCCACCTTTCCTTGATAGGCACAATTTACTCTTCTTCTTCAGCTCCTAAGTTGATTGTGGACTCCCTTCGGGAGATCAAAACAATCTCCTTTAATGGGTGTATGGCTCAAGTCTATGCAGAACACATTTTTGGTGCTACTGAGATCATCCTGCTCACAGAGATGGCCTGTGACTGCTATGTGGCAGTCTGCAAACCTCTGCACTACACGGCCATCATGAGCCACAGGCTGTGCCTCCTCCTGCTGGGGGTGGCCTGGACTGGAGGATTTCTCCACGCAACCCTTCAGGTCCTCTTTACAGTCTGGCTGCCCTTCTGTGGCCCCAGTGTCATAGACCACTTCATGTGTGACTTGTACCCTTTGTTAAAGCTTGTCTGCATGGACACTCACATTCTTGATCTCTTTGTTGCTGCCAACAGTGGGTTCATCTGCCTGTTAAACTTCCTCCTCCTGTTGGTCTCCTATGTGGTCTTCTTGTGCTCCTTAAGGACTTACAGTTTGGAGGGGAGGCACAAAGCCCTTTCTACGTGTGTTTCTCACATCACAGTAGTTGCTTTGTCTTTGTGTCCTGCATATCTGTGTATCTTCTTCCAGTCACAACTCTGCCCATTGATAAAGCTGTTGCTGTCTTTTACACTATGGTGGCCCCTATGTTACATCCTTTAATCTATACCCTCAGAAATACTGAGATAAAAAATTCTATGAAGAAACACTGGAAGAAAAAGTGACTTCAGATAGTACTTAAGTATAATCATTAAATATTACAGATAGAAATAACAGAGGTACTCTTGTCTAATCCTCTTGATCAATATACCAAATCTAACAATGGGTTGAATATACTTGCAGATAGACACTTAAGCATGGATCTAACGCTTGGGCTGGAATCCTGACTTACTCTCTCCCATCACACACTCTCCTTGTCACAACCTAATGCTTGTTAATCATACATATTTGTCTATTAACAGGATATCTGGAATATCTTCAAAAACTAAAAAGTATGAATCTTGTTTTTGATGGATATTAAAGTTGTCTTATTATATAACATTGAGATGCTGGTTACTACCAATTATTAAAAAAATGTTTAATGGTATTCCTTTACTATGGACTCAGGCCTCAGTATAGATTATTTTGTGAATTTTCTTGTTCATTAAATCTTTGTTGTATAGTGTAAAAAATACTATCCATGAAACACCTATAAGATTAGCATTGTATTACATATTTTCCATATTGTATATTGTCACCTTGCTTATTTAACTTATGTGCGAGTACATCATGTGAAAAGCCAGGCTGGATGAGTCATAAGCTGGAATCAAGATTGCCAGGAGAAATATCAACAACCTCAGATATGCAGATGACACCACTCTAATGGCCCAAAGTGAAGAGAAACTAAACAGCCTCTTGATGAGGGTGAAAGAGGAGAGTGAAAAAGGTGGCTTAAAATTTAACATTTCAAAAACTAAGATCATGGCATCCAGTCCCATCATTTCATGGTAAATGGAAGGGGAAAATGTAGAAGCAGTGACCAGTTTTCTTTTCTGGGCTCCAAAATCACTGTGGACGGTAACTGCAGCCATGAAATTAAAATATGCTTGCTTCTTGGAAGGAAAGCTATGGCAAACCTAGACAGCTTATTAAACAGTAGAGACATCACATTGCCCACAATGGTCTGTATAGTCAAAGCTATGGTTTTTCCAGTAGACATGTACGAATGTTAGAGTTGGGCCATAAAAAAAGGCTGAGTGCTGAAGAATTGATGATTTCAAATGATGGTGCTGGAGAAGACTCTTGAGAATTCCTTGGACAGCAAGGAGATAAAACTACTCAATCCTAAAGGAAATCAACCCTGAATATTTATTGGAAGGACTGATGCTGAAGCTGAAGTTCTAATACTTTGACCAGCTGATGTGAAGAGCTGACTTATTAAAAAAGACCCTGATTCTGGGAAAGATTGAGGGCAGGAGGAGAAGGGGATGACAGGATGAGATGGTTGGGTGGCATCACTGACTCAATAGGCATGAGTTTGAGCGAAGTCTGGGAGATAGTAAAGGACAGGGAGGCCTGGCTTGCTGCAGTCCTTAGGATCACAGAGTCGGACACGATTGAGCCACTGAACAATGACAACAGCAACTGATTATTAAAATGCTTAATGATTTTCCTCCTCTTTGGACTCTGACCTCAATATAGACATTTTTTTGTGAATGTTCTTGTTGATTAAATCTTGGTTGTACAAAAGAAATACTACTTATTGCATGCCTATTAGACTGGCATTGTATAACATATTTTCAGTATTTTATTAGGCAGGGTCTTATCAGGGAACTGAACAGAGTAATTTGAACCAAAAAAGTTCATATACAATTATTAATTGTATCAGCATATTAACTATAAAGGGGGTAACAAGCTCTCTTAAAAAAGCCATGGGACTGAGAAATGAGTATCCAAGCAAGGAGTTCATTTAGAATGTAGATTTCCTTCCCAGGCTGGGATTCCAATCTTTTTGAGAAAGTTTAGCTTTTGCCCATGGATGAATTAATGGCATGATTCGATCAAACTTGAAATTTGTAATAGAACTGAGATACATACTGAGATATGATTCTTTGTCCACATACCTTTTACTCATTAAACACAACTCTAGGGTGTCTTTTTCAGACAGTTCAGACAGAAATGAGGTAATGAAGCTGGAGATATTTATTAAAAAAAAGAAAAAAAACTTCACATACTTTCCCATTGAACATGATCAGATGGTCCCAGAGATGATCATTAGTTCATCAGCTGTAACAGTGATCTCTACTCACATTGCACTTCATTGCTTATACTACTTTAACTTTTTTCTCTTGAAGTTCTAGTTCTTATATCACAAGACAATTTTAATTCTCATTAAAACAGTTAAAAAGCTGTTATTTTATCAACTCTAATTCACTCTTCCTCTGCATCCATGTACCCATGTTCCTCAGACCAGTCTGCTGCCACCACAAACTCATTCCTGTATGTTTTTGTGCTTTGTTCTGTTGCTAGTCACTACTGTCAACAGTTGTGGTTATGCCAAACTACACTCACATTAACAATTTTTATGAACAGTTTTGATTTATGAAAATAATAATTAAAAACATTGGTATCTTTATGTTAAAATACCAACATATTATATAATAAGTATTTCATATAATTTGTCTTCCAATCTTTAAAGTAAAAACTTTTTCATATGTGAATAAATCTGTATAACACTTTGTTTTATTATTTTAAAATTAAACTTGGCACTTGCATTTCTGCAAATTCTCATAGTTCTTTTTAAAAATTAATTTTAATCAGAGTATAGTTTCTTTGCAATGTTTCTTAGTTTCTAGCTGAACAGCAAAATGAATCAGTTATACATGTACATATATCCCCTCCTTTTTGGATTTTCTTTCCATTTAGAGTTCTCTGTGCTATAGGGTAGGTTTTTATTATTTATCTGTTTTATACATAGTAGAGTATATATGTAAGTCCTAATCTCCCAATTCATTCTGCTCCCTCTCCCCCAAGCCTTGGTAACTGTAAGTCCATAAGTTTGTTCTCTATGTCTGTGACTCTACTTATGCTTTGCAAATAAGTCCATCTGTACCATTTTATAGATCCATATGTAAGTGATATTATACAATATTTGTTTTTCTCTTTCTGACTTACTTCAGTAAGTATGAAAGTCTCTAGTTCTGTTTGCTGTGAAGTCACTTCAGTTGTTTCCAACTCTGTGTGACCCCATAGACGGCAGCCCACCAGGCTCCCCTGTCCCTGGGATTCTCCAGGCAAGAACACTGGAGTAGGTTGCCATTGCCTTCTCCAATGCAAGAAAGTGAAAAGTGAAAGTGAAGTCTCTCAGTCATGTCCGACTCTTAGCGACCTCATGGACTGCAGCCTACCAGGCTCCTCCATCCATGGGATTTTCCAGGCAAGAGTACTGGAGTGGGGTGCCATTGCCTTCTCCTCTAGTTCTGTCTATATCTCTGTAAATAGCATTATTTCATTTTTTACAGCTGAGTAATATTTCATTACATATATGTACTACATATTCTTTATCCATTCCTTTGTTGATGGACATTTAGTTTGATTTTATGTCCTGGCTATTGTAAATAGTGCTATAATGAACATTGGGGTGCATGGATCTCCTCAAATTCTCTGGATATATGCCTAGGAGTGGAATCATTGAATCATATGGCAATTCTATTTTTAATTATTTAAGAAATCTCCATACTATTCTCCATAGTGACTGTACAAATTTATATTCCCTACAAATTTCATGGTTACCCTGTGCTTCCACTATCAAACCCAGGTCCTTTGCATTGCCTGTAGATTCTTTATCATCTGAGCCACCACGGAAGCCCAGGAATACTGGAAGGGTATCCTATTCCTTCTCCAGGGGAACTTCCTGACCCAGGAATCTAACCAGAGTCTTCTATATTGCAGTAGATTCTTTATCAACTGAGCTACCAGGGAAGCCTGTAATTGACAACACCATGTTGTAATTTTTTACTTCCTCTTGGGAGTCATTCAGTGGATCCTAAACGTTGTAAAGGCAGAATCTAGTTCTCTCTCTCTCTCTTTATTTTTTTCACCATTGCAATCCCAGCAATGATAAACATGATTGATACATTCTTTGTGCTCAAAATGTTTATTAATGAATTAAAACACAAAGAATAAAAGGAGTGCATTTATCCTGAAATCGGTTTCTATGTAGCCAGAGCCATGTATTTTTAAAAACAGCTGTTAATAATGAAATGTTAATTGAAAGTAAACAGGTTAACAAAAGAATATTACTTAAAGAGCTCTCATTAATAAGATAAAAAGTCTTACTAAGAGCAAACTATTCACTCATATGCTGATAATTATAGTTTCAATTTATTTCTTATCCTTAGTTTAAACAGGAATAAAAACAAATTGTACTTCCCCCTGAGGTTAGGCCAGAATGTTCCTTAAACTTGAATCACTTAAAGTAGAAAGGAATTCCCTAGTCTCTAGTACTATCTTTGGACTTCACTTTAGTAAATTTGATTATATACACACACACACACACACACACACATATATCCCAACACATTAAATATTTATTATGCATATAATACTGTGCTATCTTTTAGAAAATATTCAGTTCAGTTCAGTTGCTCAGTCGTATCTGACTCTTTGCGACCCCATGAATCACAGCACGCCAGGCCTCCCTGTCCATCACCAACTCCCGAAGTTCACCCAGACTCACGTCCATCGAGTCCGTGATGCCATCCAGCCATCTCATCCTCTGTCGTCCCCTTCTCCTCCTGCCCCCAATCCCTCCCAGCATTAGAGTCTTTTCCAATGAGTCAACTCTTCACATGAGGTGGCCAAAGTACTGGAGTTTCAGCTTTAGCATCATTCCTTCCAAAGAAATCCCAGGGCTGATCTCCTTCAGAATGGACTGTTTGGATCTCCTTGCAAATATTAGTTCAGTTCAGTTGCTCAGTCATGTCTGACTCTCTGTGACCCCATGGACTATGGCACCCCAGGCTTCCCTGTCCATCACCAACACCTGAAGCTTGCTCAAACTCATGTCCATAAAGTCAGTGATGCCATCCAACCATCTCATCCTCTGTCTTTCCCTTCTCCTCCTGCCTTCAACTTTTCCTAGCATAAGGGTATTTTCCAATGAGTCAGTTCTTCACAGCAGGTGGTCAGAGTATTGGAGCTTCAGCTTCAGCATTTTCTTTTAAAAAAATTATTATTATTATATTTACTTTACAATATTGTATTGGATTTGCCATACATCAACATGAATGTGCCATGGGTGTACATGTGTTCCCCATCTTGAACCCCTATTCCACCTCCCACCCCATCCCATCCCTCTGGTTCATCTCAGTGCTCCAGCCCTGAGCATCCTGTATGATGCATCAAAACTGGACTGGTGATCCATTTCACATATGATAATTGACATGTGTCAATGCCATTCTCCCAAATCACCCTACCCTTGCCCTCTCCCACAGTGTACAAAAGACTGTTCTATACATCTGTGTCTCTTTTGCTGTGTCACATACAGGGTTATCATTACCATCTTTCTAAATTCCATATATATGTGTTAGTATACTGTATTGGTGTTTTTCTTTCTGGCTGACTTCACTCTGTATAATAGGCTCCAGTTTCATCCACCTCATTAGAACTGATTCAAATGTATTCTTTTTAATGGCTGAGTAATACTCCATTGTGTATATGTACCACAGCTTTCTTATCCATTCATCTGCTGATGGACATCTAGGTTGCTTCCATGTCCTGGCTATTGTAAACAGTGCTGTGATGAACATTGGAGTACACATGTCTCTTTCAGTTCTGGTCTCCTCGGTATGTATGCCCAGCAGTGGGATTGCTGGGTCATATGGCAGTTCTATTTCCAGTTTTCTAAGGAATCTCCACACTGTTCTCCATAGTGGCTATATGAGTTTACATTCCCATCAACAATGTAAGAGGGTTCCCTTTTCTCCACACCCTCTCCAGAATTTATTGCTTATAGACTTTTGGATAGCAGCCATTCTGACTGGCATGAAATGGTACCTCATTGTGGTTTTGATTCGCATTTCTCTGATAATGACTGATATTGAGCATCTTTTCATGTTTGTTAGCCATTTGTATGTCTTCTTTGGAGAAATGTCTGTTTAGTTCCTTGGACCACTTTTTGATTGGGTTATTTATTTTTCTGGAATGAGTCTTTACCAACACCACAGTTCAAAGGCATCAATACTTGTCACTCAGCTTTCTTTATGGTCCAACTCTCACATCCAAACATGACCACTGGAAAAACCATAGCTTTGACTAAATGGACCTTTGCTGGCAAAGTAATGTCTCTGCTTTCTAATATGCTGTCTAGGTTGGTCATAGCTTTTCCTCCAAGGAGTCAGAGTCTTTTAATTTCATGGCTGAAGTCATCATCAGCAGTTATTTTGGAGTCCAATAAAATAAACTCTGTCACTGTTTCTTCTTTTTCCCCTTCTATTTGCCATGAAGTGATGGGAGTGAATGCCATGATCTTCATTTTTTTTAATGTTGAGTTTTAAGCCAGCTTTTTTTACTCTTCTCTTTCACCTTCATCAAGAGGCTCTTTAGTTCCTCTTCATTTTCTGCCTTAAGGGTAGTGTCCTCTATGTATCTGAGGTTAATGATATTTCTTCTGGCAACCTTGATTCCAGCTTGTGCTTCATCCAGTCCGGCATTTCACATGATGTAATCTGCATATAAGTTAAATAACCAAAGTGACAATATACAGCCTTGACATACTCCATTCCCAGTTTGGAATCAGTCTGTTGTTCCATGTCCAGTTCTAACTGTTGCTTCTTGACCTGCATACAGATTTCTCAAGAAGTAGGTAAGGAGGTCTGGTGTTCCCATCTCTTGAAGAATTTTCCATAGCTTGTTCTGATACACAAAGTCAAAGACTTTAGCATAGTCAATGAAACAAAAGTAGATATTGTTCTGGAATACTCTCGTTTTTTCAATGATCCAACCAATGTTGGCAAATTGATCTCTTGTTCCTCTGCCTTTTCTTAATCCAGCTTGAATATCTGTCATGGTTCACATACTGTTGAAGCCTAAGTTGGAGAATTTTCCTTATGACTTTGCTAGCATGTGAGGTGAGTGCAATTGGACAGTAGTTTGAGCATTCTTTGGCATTGCCTTTCTTTGGGATTGGAATGAAAACTGACCTTTCCAGTCCTGTGCCCACTGCTGAGTTTTCCAAATTCGCTGGCATATTGAGTGTATCACTTTCACAGCATCATCTTTTAGGAATTGAAATAGCTCAGCTTGAATTCCATCACCTCCACTGGCTTTGTTCATAGTGATGTTTCCTAAGGCCCACTTGACTTTGGACTCCAGGATGTCTGGCTCTAGGTGAGTGATCGCACCATAATGGTTATACAGGTCATTAAGATCTTTTTTTTTTTTTTTTTTTTTTTTTATAGTTCTCTGTATTCTTGCCACCTCTTTTTGATATCTTCTGCTTCTGTTAGGTCCATACATTTTCAGTCCTTTACTGTGTCTGTCTTTGCATGAAATGTTTCCTTGGTACCTCTGATTTTCTTGAAGAGATCTCTAGTCTTTCCTATTCTACTGTTTTCCTCTATTTCTTTGCACTGATCACTTAGGAAGGCTTTGCTATCTCTCATTGGTATTCCTTGGAACTTTATTTTCAAATGGATTTATTTTTCCTCTTCTCCTTTGCCTTTAGCTCTCTTCTTTTTTCAGCTATTTGTAAGGCCTCCTCAGACAACAATTTTGCCTTTTTTGCATTTCTTCTTCTTGGGGTGAGACTTTATAAGTGAGAGGCTAAAACTAGAGTATCAACTTCCCTCTGTTCCATTATCACTCATGGAACATTGCACAGTCAAGAGTCAAGTGGATTAACACAGATGTGGAAGTCAACTCATTGTTGAGGGAGCCCTGAACAAAGGTTCCTATAGTCTTATGAACCTGGAACAGGGAAAAGGATGAAGGAGTGGAAAGGGGAAAGGATTAGCAGAAGTGGGTGTAAGATGTAAACCCTATCTTGCTGTGCTGTGCTTAGTCACTCAGTCCCTTACAACTCTTTTTCACCCCATGGACTATAGCCCACCAGGCTCCTCTGTCCATGGGGATTCTCGAGGCAAGAATACTGGAGTAGATTGCCATGCCCTCCTCCAGGGGATCTTCCCAACCCAAGGTTCAAATTCAGGTCTCCCATATTGGAAACAGATTCTTTACCATCTGAGCCACCAGGGCCTAGTGGCTCAGATGGTAAATCCTGTCTTATCAACAATTATATAAAATATAAATGGTTTAGCACTCCAGTTAATAGGCAGAAACTGGAAGAATGGACAGAAACCATGATTCATATATATTTTATCTAGAATATTCATAATTTATATTCAAAGACACAGATAAGTGGAAAGTGAAAATGTCAAGAAATATATATTTTGGAAATAGTAACAAAAGAAGTAGTGAAAGAACAGATAAAGCCAATATAGAAGAAAATAAACTTCAGGCCACAAATTATTGCTAGAGACCAAGAAAGACATTTTATAATGGTTAAATAGTCAGTTCCTTGAAATATAATAATCATGAACCTGTATGTATCTCAACCTCCACTGGTGATCTCAGTCAGTGAGTAAATGTTCTTAGGGATATATTCCACCCAGGAGAAACCCCATGGTTCCATCATTTAGAGTCCTTCATGCCTCAGTTCACGAAACCCAAGGGCTTGTGTGAATAGTTTTTTATCACATAATGTTCCAGACCAAGAATGCAGGCTGTTAATGTGCAGGGAAAGGATCAGTCAGGTGAAAATGCTTTGTTCATGGATGAATTCTCCCAAATATCTACTTCTAGGCAAAATCTTAAAAAAAAAAAACAGAGATAATTAATTCCTAGGAGCATTATGTCTTAGATAGAAAAGTTGGTTCTTTGTCATTTTTAGTATCCTCTCTAAACACTAAGATTCATGGAATAGATATTTTCTCATTTTAGGAGAATAAGAAAAGCTTATTAGGTAATATATTTGTGGCTCTTATTCTATAGCGATAGACTAGGTACTGAAGATCAGAAGATTCATTTTAGCACCTAGGTCATTGGGTTTCAAATTCAACATAGGGTTTTCTTTTGACTTGATTTTCAAAGGCATTGGAGCATGCTGAATCCATTTAAATAAATTTGTTGCATCTTGACATCTTTGCTTCCTGTAGAATTGTCCACCAGTGGGGACTTGAGACATATACATGATTTGACATTGCAAGTAATGTTTATTTCTTATTTCTAAATACTTTGGGCATTCTCCTTAACTACAGGGGAAACCACAGTAAGTGAACTAGAATTTCTCTCTCTCTCATTTTTTTTTAATCAAGTTTTTATTGTTCCGTTTTATTTCAAGGGATTTTTACAATTAAAATCATTAAAAATTTACTTTCTGATATTTTATGGGGATTAATTTTAGATGCCCTGGGCTCTTTTGCAGAAATATTTGTCCTCCTCCCTGTATACGGATTTATCAATAATTTTTCCAGAATACGATTACAATTTAAACGGCAACCCACTCCAGTGTTCTTGCCTGGAGAATCCCAGGGGCGGGGGAGCCTGGTGGGCTGCCGTCTATGGGGTCACACAGAGTCGGACGCGACTGAAGTGACTTAACAGTAGCAAAGACAATTTTAAGTCTGCATGGGACTGAGGGGAAGGTCAACAATTAGATTCTGTTTTTTTGAAGGAATTTGTCAGCTCATATTGAATTACAAATTGAGAATGTATTAGTTTATAGCATTTACAAAGGAAAACGTACCCTTTGCTGTGGTTGGGAATATACATTAAGCCCCAAGCTCTGGGGCACTTTTTACTCTGATTATTTTCAAACTTTCTTAGATCTTCTAACCAGGCAAGATCTTATTTCTGCTGAAGTGGATGTGGTCCCTGCAGTGTGACTGAACTTCTGCATCCCTGACCTAAGACTTAGACCTTTCTCTTAGAGAGTCAGGACACATGTTGCTGAAAATAAGAGATGAAAGTTAATTGTCTTCATCAGTTTAAGGTGATTTCCACCCCTGCCTCCTTGTACACACTGAACTTAAGTCATCTTATGAGAGGTAAGTTGTGGTGGGGAAAAAAAAAAAAAAAATCACTGCATTGGGCATTAAAAGACTTGGATTCTTATTTACCACTAATCAGCCATGTTTCCTCTCTAGGCCTCAGCTTCCTTATCTTTAAAGAGCATATAAATTGAAAAATGCAAGGTCCTGGTAGAATTTTCTTTTAAACTTTTTATTTTGTATTGGGGTATAGCCAATTAACAATGTTGTGATAGTTTCAGGTGGCTCAGCCACACATATACACGTGTCCATTCTCCCCCAACTTCCCTCCCCTCCTGGGTGCCATGTAACATTGAGCAGAGTTCCATGGCTATACAGTTCCATGTATTGATCCACCAGCAGTGTGTACATGTCCATCTCAAACTCTCTAACTAACCCTTGGTACTGGAGGAATTTTAGGGCACAAAAATTCTGAACTTGTTAAATAGATCCTGAACTCATTAACATCTGACTGTACATCACACAGTTTAGCCAAATAACTGCCATGGATTACATATGGTCATAGGTGGAGGCTTTGTCCAAAATCTGACATTGCTGATTCTAAGAAGTAAACTAGATCTACACTGGAAAGCTAAATTCCAAAGAGCTAGAGCCAGACATCCTGATTTTTAATACAGACTGTTCTATTTTATTTTTGTATCATGGCTCGGGCAAGTTATTTACCTTCTAACCACATTTCCTTATTTTTAAAGTAGGTAATAGTCTATCAACCTCATAGGATTGTTATGAAGGTACTGTAAATGGAATAGTGAATGTAAAGCTGTTAGTATAGTGTGAACACAGCAAAAACCCAAAAACATTTAATGATTATTATAAGAATAATATGGTGAAAATTAATCTCTGCATTCTATTAAGAATGAGAAAAAGCAGATTTATAGTAAAAGTTTGTATTTAATACTGTGTGAGTATATGGAATTTAAACAAGTAATAAAGGTTTCTCTGCTTGGAAGGAAGTTTGTCTGTTTAAGTTCTTGCCTATCAACTGCAGTATGAATGCCCTTATGAGAGATAAGAATTACTCTGTGAGATTAACACTCTATTTCTCATTTCTCCAAAAATATGTATTATAGAGGATTTGAATGTTAATAGGCAAAGCTAAGTCTAGTACAGAGGAAGAAAATGATCATGTGATTGAGTCTGTCTGTTAATACAGGATATCAAAGACACTGATAAGATAGAACTATTTTTAACTTATGTCCTGATTACTTCAAGGTTTGCAAGAAGCTGAAACAATTAGTAAAATAATAAAAATGAATACTGGATGCTTGGGGCTAGTGCACTGGGATGACCCAGAGGGATGGTATGGGGAGGGAGGAGGGAGGAGGGTTCAGGATGAGGAACACATGTATACCTGTGGTGGATTCATTTTGATATTTGGCAAAACTAATACAATTATGTAAAGTTTAAAAATAAAATAAAATTAAAAAAAAAAATGAATGAGTCACGTTTGAGATTTTCTATGCAATTTTGATCATAAAATCCAGCCTTGGGTACAGGTCTTCAGGAAATTATAGGTTCTTGGTTCTCCCAAAGACCACCTTCTTTAGAGAAGAATTGGCAATTAGATGTACATTCCACTTGTTCCTCAGGTGTTCCCTTCCCTGAAAGGATTCTTTGATGCCCTGGGCTATCCATAAAGGAAACCACTACTCTGGGGCTTGGAACTCTAAAGCTAGCTTCTCAATGAAGAGTTTATGGGATCATCTGTAAGAGGTTTCCTTTCCACATACCTCATTATTCAACTTGACGATGTATAACAGGGATAACTCATTTTACTCTTCACTGCTTTTTTGCTTTAAGAATATATAAAGCAAATGAAGCAACTGACAAACAACTAATCTCAAAAATATACAAGCAACTCCTACAGCTCAACTCCAGAAAAATAAATGACCCAATCAAAAAATGGGCCAAAGAACTAAATAGACATTTCTCCAAAGAAGACATACAGATGGCTAACAAACACATGAAAAGATGCTCAACATCACTCATTATCAGAGAAATGCAAATCAAAACCACTATGAGGACCATTTCACACCAGTCAGAATGGCTGCAATCCATAAGTCTACAAGCAATAAATGCTGGAGAGGGTGTGGAGAGAAGGGAACTCTCTTGCACTGTTGGTGGGAATGCAAAGTAGTACAGCCACTATGGAGAACAGTGTGGAGATTCCTTTAAAAACTGGAAACAGAACTGCCTTATGATCCAGCAATCCCACTGCTGGGCATACACACTGAGGAAACCAGAATTTAAAGAGACACGTGTACCCCAATGTTCATTGCAGCACTGTTTATAATAGCCAGGACATGGAAGCAACCTAGATGCCCATCAGCAGATGAATGGATAAGAAAGCTGTGGTACATATACATAATGGAGTATTACTCAGCCATTAAAAAGAATACATTTGAATCAGTTCTAATGAGATGGATGAAACTGGAGCCTATTATACAGAGTGAAGTAAGCCAGAAAGAAAAACACCAATACAGTATACTAACGCATATATATGGAATTTAGAAAGATGGTAACAATAACCCTGTGTACGAGACAGCAAAAGAGACACCGATGTATAGATCAGTCTTATGGACTCTGTGGAAGAGGGAGAGGCTGGGGAGATTTGGGAAAATAGCATTGAAACATGTATAATATCATGTATGAAACGAGTCGCCAGTCCAGGTTCGATGCACGGTACTGGATGCTTGGGGCTGGTGCACTGGGACGACCCAGAGGGAAGGGAGGGGAGGGAGGAGGGTGGAGGGTTCAGGATGGGGAACGCGGGTATACCTGTGGTGGATTCATTTTGATATTTGGCAAAACTAATACAATATTGTAAAGTTTAAAAATAAAATAAAACTAAAAAAAAAAAGAATACATAAAGAGAATAATGGAGTCTGAGATACAGGAAAAAGTGAACATTAATAATGTCATTATTAATGTCATATAAAACTTAGTTTTATATGCTTCCTTAAAGTTTAATTTAATAATATGCATATTCCCCATCAAGTTAAATGAGGAATGAAAATGAAAATTGAAAAAGATTTTGTATTAAACTAATCGGTTTGTGATGCCGGGAGCCGGCATATTGCGTATTGAGTGCATAGTGCGTATTGCATATTGAGTGCAGCACTTTCCATAGCATCATCTTTCAGGATCTGGAATAGCTCAACTGGAATTCTATCACTGCTGGGAGCCAGTGAGGAACTCCGCCCATGACAAAGGTCATGAGGAAGGAGGCTTGGCATACGCAAAGGCGGGATTGAGCCTCAGGAGTCCCCCATCTACCCCCAAAACCAGAGTCTGCCTACTTTCTGCTTTGTGCTTTCACCTACACCTCTGACTTTACAGGGGGCTGTCCCCTACTACCTCTCTCTGAAAAAAGAGTTAGCTTACAGCGCCAGTTAATAATTCCTGGGTGTGACAGTGTTTAACCTACAAACTCCTTTGGAAATCCTCTAGCCTGCCTGAATAGGTTTTTCCGGCCACATGTGATTGTTCAGAGCCTCCCAACTGTGAGAGGCATGAGATGTTCTAAACTGTCTAAACACAGATTCTTTTGAGTAGTTAAAAGATTGATTAGAAATCGTATTGGTGAAGGGATTTTCACTTGTTGGGCCAATGTTTGCTGCTAAGTTTCCATATCCCTTACCTGCTGTGTCCCTGGCAGTGTATTGATTAATATAATTGGTGTAAGTAGTAGCTTTAATGTTTGTAACCTGGGACGCTTGAGTTAATTCTTTTCTTGATTGAGCCCACCTCACCTTTGCCCTATAGGAATGCAACTCTATCCAATGCTTTTTGGAGGCTGGCACCTGACTTTAGAATAATCGCCTGACTTTGGAATAATCACCTTTAGAGAAAAATAAGTTTCTTAAAATGTTAACAGGCCTCCTGGCCAGAAGATGATGTAAATCACCTGAACTTTTGCATATGATAAGTTTGAAAGCCTGGTTTCGATTAGAATCAGGAACTGCTGTCCTTGCATGACTCCACCCCTTCCCCCATTATCCTCTATGCACAACCTAAGGTATAAACTACTTTGAAAAATAAAGTACACTCCTTTTTTGTTCACCGAAATTTGGTCTCCCCATGTCGTTCTTTCTTTCACCTTCTGGCTGAATTTTTCCTCTGAGGTGGGGAAGCTCGTCAAGCCTACTAATTTTGCCTGGGCTTCTAAGATCCAACTGGGGAGGCCTTATTGTCTCCTCTCCTTCGGGAGAACGGGAGGACACCTGCGGCCTTTGTAGGTGATGTTAATTCCCTGCTTTGGAATTTTATTCAGCCTCTTTTCTTCACTGAATTTTCCTACTGAGCTATCCTTATTTCAGCCGCTTTTCTCCACTAAATTTCCTCACTGAGCTATCCTCATTCTATTACTCTTTATATCCTTAATTAACGTTTAATTAAGCAATTGTTTCCTGATCTTCACCTACACCGTCTCTCCTTTGAATACCCTGGATCAGCCGGGGCTGGTCCCCGGCATGTTTGATTATTCAGAGAACTTATTGGCTACAAGCATAAATGGTATAAGTTAAATGCAGAGGTCAATAATTTTTGCTTGGTAGGATAAAGGCAATGGCACCCCACTCCAGTACTCTTGCCTGGAAAATTCCATGGACAGAGGAGCCTGGTAGGCTACAGTCCATGGGGTCGCTAAGAGTCAGACACGACTGAGCGACTTCGCTTTTACTTTTCACTTTCATGCATTGGAGAAGGAAATGGCAACCCACTCCAATGTTCTTGCCTGGAGAATCCCAGGGATGGGGAGCCTAGTGGGCTACCATCTATGGGGTCGCACAGAGTTGGATACGACTGAAGCAACTTAGCAGCAGCAGCAGCAGCAGCAGAAGCAGGATAAAGATGGGATTTAGGGTAATTATAAGTGACCCATAATGCAGTCACAGAAGCCTCACCTGTCACAGTAATTTTCTCAAAGCAGTGAGCACCCAGTCCTGCCCCTACTCTAAGTGTAGCTGGTGAATTGATAACAATTTTGAATACGTTAGAGCAGTTACTTTAATGACATTCAGATATTTCTTGGGGTCCCATGATGTGTCAAAATACAATTCCCTATGTCTGTTTTCTTATGTATATTCCAATCAATTTAAAACCACATAGTTACAGCTTTAGAGCTCTAAGACAAAACATGAAGGTTATATTAATTTCTAGTCATAGAATTAGTTATGTAAGCTGTAGAAATTTGGAAAATACAGAAAAATATGGGAAAAAAAATATCAACCATAATCTCACATTCAAAAGCAAATGTCCTCAATGTATTAAATTATTTTTCTTACCAATCTTCTATACATCAGTTCAGTTCAGTCACTCAGTCATGTCCGACTGTTTGCAACCCCATGAACTGCAGCATGCCAGGCCTCCCTGTCCAACACCAACTGCCTGAGTCTACCCAAACCCATGTCCATTGAGTCGATGATGCATCCAACCATCTTATCCTCTGTTATCCCCTTCTCCTCCTGCCCTCAATCTTTTCCAGCATCAGGGTCTTTTCAAATGAGTCAGCTCTTTACATCAGGTGGCCAAAATATTGGAGTTTCAGCTTCAGCATCAGTCCTTCCAATGAACACCCAGGACTGATCTCCTTTAGGATGGATGGGTTGGATCTCCTTACAGTCCAAGGGACTCTCAAGAGTCTTCTCCAACACCACAGTTCAAAAGCATCAATTCTTCAGCACTCAGCTTCCTTCACAGTCCAACTCTCACATCCATACATGACCACTGGAAAAACCATAGCCTTGACTAGATGTACCTTTGTGAATGAAGTAATGTTTCTGCTTTTTAATATGCTGTCTAGGTTGGTCATAACTTTCCTTGCAAGGAGTAAGTGTCTTTTAATTTCATGGCTGCAGTCACCATCTGCAGTGATTTTGGAGCCCCCCAAAATAGTCAAAAACTGATTCCACAGTTTCCCCATCTTTTTGCATTGAAATGATGTTTTAACATAGATTAAGACAAATAATATTTTTTAACATAGATTAAAAAAGTATATTGGAGAAGGAAATGGCAACCCACTCCAGTATTCTTGCCTGGAGACTCCCAGGGATGGAGGAGCCTGGTGGCCTGCGGTCTATGGGGTCACACAGAGTTGGACATGACTGAATCAACTTAGCAGTAGCAGCAGAAAAGTATATAACATTTTATAAGTGAAATTTTTGAATTTGAACTTTATTTTAAAAGATGCATATAAAATCTGTAATCTTTAAATATTAATTCAATAAGTATATTCACTAAATTTCCCCTATTTTTATATAATTTGTAAAAATAGACCATTTTGTGATTTTTTATTCATGTTATTTTGTACATAGACTTTTAGATTATCCTCCAAAATTGTTACTTCTAATGTCCAAATTATTCCAAAAAATTGATGTTCCATTAAAATATTTCCGACACTATGGCCGGGGAAATTTAATTTCTTTCTTCTGGTTACTCTATGTCTTATAAAAATAGTTTGAGATCAGAATAAAAAAAGACTAGGTCAGCTAAAAGAACTTTAAGATACCATTCCTACAGAGTTTTGGGAAAAGCAAGACTCATCTGTGACTTTATGAGTACTGTTAAAAGGCAGAATTTCAGTGTATTTCACTTTTTTATGATTCTTTTTTCTTTTCTTTTTAAGGCATTCTTTCCTGGAGTTTTTATTACCCACACCACATAGATGGAAAATGAAAGGAATGTGACTGTATTCATTCTACTATGTCTTACATAGAACCCCCAAATGCAAAAACAAAAAAAAAAATACTGTTTGTCATGTTTTTGGTCTTGTTAACCCTCTCAGGCAACCTGCTCATTGTGGTTGCCATAACTACCAGCCAGTCTCTGAATTCCTCCCTGTACTTCTTCCTGACCCACCTTTCCTTGATGGATGCAATTTACTCTTCTTCTTCAGCTCCTAAGTTGATTGTGGACTCACTTTGGGAGATCAAAACAATCTCCTTTAATGGGTGTATGGCTCAAGTCTATACATAACACATTTTTGGTGCTAATGAGATCATCCTTCTCACAGAGATGGCCTGTGACTGCTATGTGGCAGTCTGCAAACCTCTGCACTACACGGCCATCATGAGCCACAGGCTGTGCCTCCTCCTGCTGGGGGTGGCCTGGACTGGAGGATTTCTCCACGCAACCCTTCAGGTCCTCTTTACAGTCTGACTGCCCTTCTGTGGCCCCAGTGTCATATACCACTTCATGTGTGACTTGTACCCTTTGTTAAAGCTTGTCTGCATGGACACTCACATTCTTGATCTCTTTGTTGCTGCCAATAGCGGGTTCATCTGCTTGTTAAACTTCCTCCTCCTGTTGGTCTCCTATGTGTTCCTCTTATGCTCCCTAAGGACTTACAGTTTGGAGGGGAGGCACAAAGCTCTTTCTACGTGTGTTTCTCACATCACAGTAGTTGCTTAGTCTTTGTGGCCTGCATATTTGTGTATCTTTGCCCAATTACCACTCTGCCCATTGATAAAGCTGTTGCTGTCTTTTATACTATGGTGGCCCCTATGTTAAATTCTTTAATCTATACCCTCAGAAATGCTGAGGTAAAAAATGCTATGAAGAAACACTGGAAGAAAAAACTGACTTCAGAAAATAGTTAAATAGAATCATTAAACATTACAGATAGAAGTAATAGTGGTACTCTAATCCAAGCCTCTTGATTAATATATCGAATCTAACAATGGAATGAATAATACTTGCTGATAGCCACTTAAGCAGAAGAACTAAAGCTTGGGTTGGAATCCAGACTTACTGTCTCCTATCTCTCACTCTCCTTATCACAACTTAATACTTCTCAATCAATAAATACTTATCTATTAACAGGAAATCTGGAAATATCTTCAGAAGCTAAAAAGCACAAATCTAGAGTTTTGAATTGGTCTTATGTAATGAAGGAAATTTATGACCAACCTAAATAGCATATTCAAAAGCAAAGACATTACTTTGCCAACAAAGATCCGTCTAGTCAAGGCTATGGTTTTTCCAGTGGTCATGTATGGATGTGAGAGTTGGACTGTGAAGAAGGCTGAGCATGGAAGAATTGATGATTTTGAACTGTAGTGTTGGAGAAGACTCTTGAGAGTCCCTTGGACTGCAAGAAGATCCAACCAGTCCATTCTAAAGGAAATCAGTCCTGGGTGTTCTTTGAAAGGAATGATGCTAAAGCTGAAACTCCAGTACTTTGGCCACCTCATGCGAAGAGTTGACTCATTGGAAAAGACTCTGATGCTGGGAGGGATTGGGGGCAGGAGGAGAAGGGGACGACAGAGGATGAGATGGCTGGATGTCATCACCGACTCGATGGATGTGAGTTTAAGTGAACTCTGGGAGTTGGTGATGGACAGGGAAGCCTGGTGTGCTGCAGTTCATGGGGTCGCAAAGAGTCGGACACCACTGAGCAACTGAACTGAACTAACATGGAGATGTGTCAGTTACTACTTATTATTAAAAAAAAAAAGTGCCTAATGATATTCCTTTACTTTGGACTCTGGCCTCAGTATAGATATTTTTGTGTGAATTTTCTTGTTCATTAAATCTTGGTTGTACAGTAAAAGAAATACTATTTATGACATGCTTATAAGACTAGCATTGTATTATGTATTTTCCATATTGTGTTAGGTGGGTTTCAGTCAGAAAACAGAGCAGTGATTTGAACTGAAAAAGTTCACATGAAATCATTAATTATGTCAGGGTGCTAGCTACAAAAAGGGTAATGAGCTCTGTAAAAAAAAGCCCTTTGACTGAGAAATGAGTATCCAAGGAAGGAATTCATTTAGAATGTGGACTTCCTTCTCAGGCCAGGACTTCACTCTTTGGAGAAAGTGTAGATTTTGCCCATGGATGACCAAACTTCAAGTTAGTGGTAGAACTGAGACACATACTGAGATATGACTCTTTGTCCACATATGTTTACTCATTACACACAACTCTAGGGTGTCTTTTCCAGACAGTCTGGACAGAAATGAGGTAATTAAACTGGTGATATTTATTAAAAAAAAAAAAAAAAAAACTTCACAGAGTTTCCCATTGAGCATGATCAGATGGTCCCAGAGATGACCATTAGTTCATCAGCTGTAACAGTGATCTCTACTCACATTGCACTTCATTGCTTATGCTACTTTAACTTTTTTCTCTTAAAGTTGTAGTTCTTATATCACAAGACAATTTTAATTATCCTTAAAACAGTTAAAAAACTATTCTTTTATCAGTTCTTTTTCACTCTTCCTTTGCATCCATGTACCCATATTCCTCAGACCGGTATGTTTTTGTGCTTTGTTCTGTTGCTAGTCATTGCTGTCAACAGTTGTGGTTATGCAAAACTACACTCACATTTACAATTTTTATGAACAGTTTTGATTTATGAAAATAATAATTGAAAACTTTGGTATCTTTACGTTAAGGTGCCAGCAACATATTATGTAATACTTACATCATATAATTTGGCTTCTAATTTTTAAAATAAATCTGTATAACACTTTATTTTATTAGTTTTTAAAAATTAAAGTTGGCACAAACATTTCTACAAATCCTCATAATTCTTTTTTAAAATTAATTTTAATCAGAGTATAGTTGCTCTACAATATTGTGTTAGTTTCTTGCTCTACAGAAAAATGAATCAATCATACATATACGTATATCCCTTCCTTTTTGGATTTCCTTTCCAAACTAAATAGAGTTCTCTGAGTTATACAGTGGGTTCTTATTATTTGTTTTATGCATAGTAGAGTGTATATGTCAGTCCCAATCTCCCAATTCTTTCCACTCCCCCTTCCCCACTTTGTAACCATAATTTTGTTCTCTATATGTGTGACTCTATTTTTGCTTTGCAAATAAGTTCATCTGTACCATTTTTTAAATTACACATGTAAGTGATATTATTCAGTTTGTTTTCCTCTTTCTGACTTCACTCTGTATGAGAGTCTCTAGGTGCATCCACATCTCTGTGAATGGCACTATTTCATTTTTTATAATATTCCATTGTGTATATATATACCACGTATTCTTTATCCATTCCTCTGTTGATAGATGTTTAGGTTGCTTCTATGTCCTGGCTATTGCAAATAGTGCTGTAATGAACACTGGGGTGCATGCATCCCTTCAAATTGTGGTTTTCTCTGGATATATTCCTTGGAGTTGGATCACTGAATCATATGGTAGTTTTAGTTTTTTAAGGGACCTCATACTGATTTTCATAGCAGCTGTACAAATTTCTATTCCCCACACATTTCATGGTACCTTGTCCTTCCACTATTTTATAATTTATAACACCTTATTGTAATTTTTTACTCCCTCTTGGGAGTTTCTCAATGAATCTTAAGCTTTTTGAAGGCAGAATCCAGGTCTCTCTCTCTCTCTCTCTTTTTTTTTTTTTTTTAACCATTGAAACCCTAGCAATTATCAATGTCTGATACATTCTGTGTGCCCCAAATGTTTGTTACCTAATGAATTAAGACAAAAAAGAATAAAAGGAGTGCATTTATCTTGAAATTGCTTTGTACGTAGACAGAGCCATGTATTTTTAAAAACAGATTGTAATAATGAAATGTTACTGAAAAGTAAATAGGTTAACTGAAGAATATAGCTTAAACAGCTCGTATTAATAAGATAAAAACGTCTTGCTCAGAGCAGAAAGAATATTAAGGTAAACTATTCATCCATATGCTGAGAAGTGTAGTTTAAATTTCTTTCTCATCCTCAGTTTAAACAGGAATTAAGCAAATTGTAGTTCCCCCTGAGGTCAAGCAAGACTTTTCCTTGAAGGTGAATCAACTTAAAGTATAAATGAATTCCCTAGCCTCTAGTACTACTTTTTGGACTTCATTTTAGCTAATTTAATTGTTTCCTTTAT
The DNA here is from genome assembly GCF_003369695.1 of Bos indicus x Bos taurus. Taxonomy (NCBI): domain Eukaryota; kingdom Metazoa; phylum Chordata; class Mammalia; order Artiodactyla; family Bovidae; genus Bos; species Bos indicus x Bos taurus. The sequence continues at coordinate 83,920,386 of NC_040090.1, read as the reverse complement.
ATATTTACCCACACATTCAATATTTATCATGCATATGATATTGTGCTATCTTGTACAAACTATTGCTATATACTAGGCATGTACTTTATGGTACTTTACAGAGTGTGACTGTATATGTCAAAAATAGAAATTATTTTCTGACATCAAAATGTTATTTTATTTGAGTCATTACTCTTTCTGATGTGTTACCAGCAGAGCATGGGTTATATGAGCAATACTACATGGTGTTGAAGGCTACAAGGAAATTTGGAAATGGTGTAATATTCCTTATCTACCCCTCAGAGGTAGACAGGGCCAGTGCATTTATAGCATTAAATAGTTACATACTATAATATTGCAGGTACCATGTGACTATCAATTGTGATATATAAAAACAAGCACAGTTATTAATGACAAATTATTAGATTTTTAGTGATAATGATCTAAAATATACACTATTAAGCACAGGTCCTGGCTCAGTACATGGTTAGTAGTACAGTTATCTAAACATTCTGTCATCATTGCCTGGAAGTTAATTGATGTTCAGTGCCTGACCTAGGAAATTAGTCAATTTTGATTACTGGCTTGCCAATACATCTGCTTTGATGCTTTCCTCTTTTTGACACTTTTTAATACTTTCCTTTTTCTGCTTCCCAGGTGGTGCCAGTGGTAAAGAATCTGCCTGACAATGCAGGATATTCAAGAGACACAGTTTCAATCCCTGGGTCAGGAAGATTCCCCTGGAGTAGGAATGGCAACCCACTCCACTATTCTTGTTTGGGAATCACATGGACAGAGAGGGACCTACACTCCATGGGGTTACAAAGAATTGTACAGGATTGAGCATGTATGTATGCACACATATCTTTATGCATACCTCCTTTGGTTTATTATAGAGAATATTTGTTATTGTTCAGTCACCCAGTTATGTCCAACTCTTTGCAATGCCATGGACTGCAGCACACCAGGCCTCCCTGTCCCTCATCATAACCCAGAGTTTGCTCAAGTTGATGTTTATTGAATCAGTGATGCCACACAGCCATCACATCCTCTGATGCCCTCTTCTTCTTTGCCCTCAATCTCTCCCATCATCAGGGACTTTTCCAATGAGTTGTCTCGAGTTTCAGCTTCAGTATCAGTCCTTCAAGTGAATATTCATGATTGATCTCTCTTAAGAATGACTGGTTTGATCTCCTTTCTGTCCAAGGGACTTTTAGGAGTCTGGAGTCTTCTCCAGAACCACAGCTTGAAGACATTGATTCTTTGGCATCCTGCCTTCTTTATGGTACAGATCTCACAATCATATGTGACCACTGGGAAGACCATAGCCTTGACTCTCTGGACGTTTGTTGGCAGAGTAATGTCTCTGCTTTTTAATACACTGTCTAGTTAGTCATAGCTTTTCTTCCAAGAAACAAGTGTCTTTTAATTTCATGGCTGAAGTCACCAACTGCAGTGATTTTGGAACCCAAGAAAATAAAGTCTGTCACTGTTTTCATTGTTTCCCCTCATATTTGCCATGAAGTGATGGGACCAGATGCCATGATCTTAGTTTTCTGAATGTTGAGTTTTAAGATGACTTTTTCAGTCTCTTCTTTCAATTTCATCAAGAGGATCTTCAGTTCTTCTTCACTTTCTGCCATAAGGGTGGTGTCATCTGCATATCTGAGGTTATTGATATTTCTCCCAGCAATCTTAATTCCAGCTTGTGCTTCATCGAGCCTAGCATTTCATGTGATTTACTCTGCATAGAAGTTAAATAAGCAGGGTGACAATATACAGCCTTGACCTACTCCTTTCTGAATTTGGAACCAGTCCATTGTTCCATGCCAGTTCTAACTGTTGCTTCTTGATCTGCATACATATTTCTCAGAAAGCAGTTAAGGTAGTCTGGTATTCCCACATCTTGATGATTATTATATGTCAGGCAAATACTTTGTATAATATAACTACATATATAATAAATAAAATTCCTGTCTAATATCAAAATGTTCTTTTGAGTCATCATTTTTTATGATTGTTTTTCAACCTAAGGTGGTGTCATGAGCAGTACTAGACATTCTGAAACCTACAATAAAATAGGGAAAAATTGTGCAATCTTCATTCAACTGTTACAGAAGTTCAATGATGCATTGCCTTTATAGCTATGAAATAAGTATATACTATATAATGTGACAGTCAACATACCACTGTCAACAATGGTATATAGAGTTACTAGTGAAAATTAATGCAAAAAGAAAAATAATTAAATCTTGCCATTTGTGACAATAGGAATGGATCTAGAGGGTATTATACTGGTATATTGTGGCCAGAATACTGGATTGGGTAGCCATTCCCTTCTCCAGGGTATCTTCTCAACCCAGTGATTGAACCCAGGTCTCTCACATTTCAGACAGATTCTCTACCAGCTGAGCAACTATTAATTATATTACCTTTCCATCATAATTACAGGAGAGTGCAATTAAGATTATGGTCTGGAAAATCAATCATATTCTTATTACTGTCTCTTCAGTATGTCTGTTTTAATATCTTACCCTTTCTGCATATTTCCTCACTTTCCTGCTTCTTAGGATTCCTTAAAGATTACTGCTCAAAACCAAACTACTTAGCATTTTAAAAATTTTATTAGAAAGAAAGTATGAATTCACATTCATGGTTGCTGTTGTAAAACTTAATGTCAATTTGGTAGAATTTTCTATGTATGAAATAAATAGTACTGGGTTATATTTTTCTCCTTTTGTGCAGCTATTTCTGTTCCATTCAATGAAAAATACTATAATTTTATGTAGTTAATTTCTTTATCCCTTAAGTAGTTCTTACTGAGCTCATCCAACATGTCATTTTGACATTTGCCTGGTGGGCTACATAGTCCGTGGTGTCACAAAGAGTCAGACACAACCGAGCGACTAACACTAATCAGTGTTGAGTTCTAGGTACATTTATCTGTCAGCTGAAATAACTTTCCTACTGCATAATTTCTTAATGGCATTTTTCATCTGGTCATTTCTCAAGGTATAAATTAAGGGATTTAACATGGGAGTTATCATAGTGTGGAATACAGCAACTGCTTTATCAATAGGTAAAGTAGCTGCAGGTCTCATGTACACAAATGTGCAGGGCACAAAGAATAAGACAACCACTGTGACGTGGGAGATGCAGGTGGAGAGGGCTTTGTGTCCTGCCTCCAAACTGTAGGTCTTTGGGGAGTAAAGGATGGCCACATAGGAGACAAGCAAGAGAAAGAAGTTTAACAGACAGATTAAACCACTGTTGGCAGCAACAAAGAGCCCTAGAGTGTTTGTATCAGTGCAAGCAAGTTTGAGCAAAGGGTTCAGATCACACATAAAGTGATTTATGACATTTGAGCCACAGAAGGGTAAGTGGAAAATAAAGAGGATCTGTATGAATCCATGAAGAAAGCCTCCCACCCATGCCACTCCCACTAGGAGCCCACACACCCACCAGTTCATGATGGTTGTATAGTGCAAGGGCTTGTAGATGGCCACATAGCAGTCATAGGCCATCACAGTGAGCAGGATTATCTCAGCACCTCCAAAGAAATGTTCCCCGAAGATTTGGGTCATGCAACCATTAAATAGGATAGTCTTCTTTTCATACCGTGAATCTGCAATCAGTTTGGGGGTACTTACAGAGGAATAGCAGGCATCAACAAAGGAGAGATGGGCCAGGACAAAGTACATGGGAGACCTCAGTGATGAACTGACATTTATGGTGACCACAATGAGCACATTTGCTACCACAGTGGTGAGGTAGATGACCAGAAACATAGCAAATACAATTTTCTGCATCTTTGGATTCTCTGTGAGCCCCAGTAGAACAAACTCTGTCATGTTCCTGTTCTCCATGTGTTTCATAACGGTTCATTTCATTACCTTAAAGAAAACCGCAATTTTCATTCATGCAACTTTGAATTTATTACACTGCATTCCAATAAGTGATAAATGCCCAGGATACAATGAGTGTGGATTCTTTTGAGTTTATTTGACAAATAAAACATTCTAAGATTTTAAGATTACTCCTGTAACCACATGAGGGAGAGCTTTATCTTCTGAGATATCTCAAGTTACTACTAAACTGAAGTAGATTTCCCAAATAATGGCAGATATGTCTGAAAGGAGTCAGAAAATGGACATAAAACCCATGAATAGAAAGTTTAGGAAGTTTCTTTTTACTCTCTAATAAATGGGAAATTTTGGAAGGTTGTTAATATGAGTAGAGGGATGGAAGGAATTTGATCAAGAGGGAATCTTGTATGTTGTTCTAGTAAAGATCTTTATGTATCTTAGATGAAGCTGGCTGAGTTTCACTAAAGGGATGAAAGATGGAGACAGAAACAACAGAAGCTTCTTATAAGAGTTGGAAAAGGAGTAACAGGAAGATGGCGATGGGAATATAAAAAAATGAATACAAGATCTAATTAAAAGTATTTATAATGCATGTTGACTAAATCTAATCACTTAGCAATAATATAAGTCTTATAAGTTAGTCACTCAGTCATGTCCAACTCTTTGCAAACCCATGGACTGTAGCCTGCCAGGCTCCTCTGTTCTTGAAATTCTCTACTCAAGAATACTGGGGTGGGTTGAAATTTCCTTCTCCAGGGGAATCTTCCCAAACCAAGTACCAAACCCAGGTCTCCTGCATTGCAGGCAGATACTCAACCACTGAGCCACCAGCGAAGCCCATGAATGATTGGGTAGCTTAGTAGGTTAGTGGTAAAAAATCTTCCTGCTAATGAAGGAGACAATCCCATGTTCAGTCCCTGGGAAGATTTGGAAAGATCTCCTAGAGAAGGAAATGGCAACCCATTCTCATATTCTTACCTGTAAATCACCTGGACAGAGGAAACTGTCAGGCTACAGACCATGGGGTTGTAAAGAGTGACTAAACAGCAACAAGAATGAATGATTTCTGTGTGCATGGTGTAGTAGCACATGTTTCATACCCTCACTTCCTTTTCTTAGCAACAACAACCTGTGCGGTTGGTATCGTATCATCCATTCTGCAGGTGAAGAAGCAATGTCATAGACTAATGTTAGCAGTTGTAATAACAATGCTTACACTAAAACTGCACACTTACTGTGGTTTTAAGTGCTTATGCAGACATGTAACCCTCAGTCCAAACTTAAAAGATCCTCACTACTATCATTTTTATACTGATTTTATACATTAGGAAAGAGAAGCATAGAGAAATTTAGGATTCTGTCCACCACCAAGTGGTTAACAATGGGCAGGGCCAACATTAAGTCTCAGGTTAATCTTATTTATTAATTTTCTCTTCAAAATTTTAACCTATACCCAACATTGTTAAGTTATGATAGACAATGTTGAGCTAGTAATCGCATTTTGATAATAATTCAAATTACTTTAATACTACTTCAGAAGCAAGTTTATACAGAATGATTTCATTAGCTCACACACACACACACACGATGACATCTTTGAACTCTCAAAAAATAAGTAAAATGTGATATTGCATTCATTGATTGGTCCTTCCATATTGACTTTTCCCTCAGGCCTAACTCTCCATTCTTCCACTCCAAAGACTGGGACCCCAGATTTCTCTGCGAAATGTTAAAAAATAAATATTGTTTGAGCATCAGAAAAACCTGATTCAAATCCTGGTTCTTCTGAATGCAACCTCTTTCATCTAAGGTACATTTCTTTGTCACCTTGTTTTTCTCAGCTAGAAATTTATAATAATGATACCCACCTCATAGATCATCATGATGATTGAGGGAATATGTATGAACATGTCCACAGATGCAATGGTGCATGGATGCAAAAAAAGAGCTTTTAGTTACTTCTGTAACTGTGTATGCACCTGTGGGATAGGAAGAATTAACAATTGGAGAAATAATGCAGAGAACTGTTTAACTGTGCAATGAGCTCCAGAAGAATCACCGCCAATTTTACTCTCAAAGACACAATGGAGACTCATCTCATCCTTAGCAATTTTTCTCACGAGAACCTCCATATTTGTGTTTGATGAAACTGATGATGATTTATGTCACTAATATTTGTAATTTACTCTTTTATATATGTGAAATGTATTTAAATTTTGTTTTAATCCTCATCAATAGTTTTGCTTACTAAAAGAGAAGTCTCATGACAAAGCCTAGATCACAATGTCAGAGAGCTGGGAGCCTACAATTTGTTTAACCTCTAAAATATCCAGCTTTCAAATTAAGTTAATAATATCACAAGCTACCTTTTGAAAAACTGGAATGAAGATGAAATATTCTATGACCATATCTGAAAAGTGCTGAAAAATAATGAATATTATACATGGCAAGTAATAATCTATAATAAATATTGGTACTATTGAAAAACTTACCTCAGCACTCTTAGATGATTTTAGTGATGTTTGAGGTGCCCAGAAAAAAAATCCTATATTAAACTGACTGATTTGTATAATAAGTAACTTTCATTATGAAAAATGTAACACTTGAGCAGAGCCTATTCACACAACTGTGAAATGAGCAATTGTTAAGAAATTGTATATCTTCAATATATGTACTTTTTTAGGAATATTGATTATACCTCAATAAATCTGTTTAAAAAATGGAAGCCTTCTTAGAAATCAAAACATTTCCACCTAGCTTAAAGCCTCAAAATTTATTCAAAATCTGTTGAAATCTGTTCACTTGTTTGAATTTAGAAGAGATTCAGTTAAAACACTATGGAAAAGTGATCTTAAACAAATCTCTCTGGTCCCACAGGGCAAGAGGCAGAGAGTGTGGAGAAAGCATATTCAAAGAGTTCACTGTGCTCATGATGAATCTTGCTTTGGAGAAGTGAGCTACAAGACCAGTCATTTTCACCTTGTCCTTTATTGCTGTTTACAGAGATTTCCCTAAGGTTCAGGGACCTTGTCTTGCAGTTGTTGCTTTCTCTCTGAAGAATTATCTCTGATGGAAAGGCTTTGCCTTAGAAGCAGCTATTCAGGAGTGACATATTAGAGATTCACCCATTCTTTAGCAAACAATTAAATTCTCTACACCGGAAACTAAGTTTATGGGAGTCCCTTTGCCTGAACCTGGATTGTTAAGAAAAATGAGCATCATGTAATAACAAGGGGGCACAACCCCAGTGTGTGGACCTGTGATGTAATTTTCTCATTGAATCAAGTCATGGAAGAGTTCCTATTTTGTTGTGAATACTAAATCCTTATTGGCAACTACAGCCAATTCCTTGAGATCCAGATCAATAAAGGTACAAAATTAATGAGAATCATTTGAAGTTCTTGAATCTGAAACTGTTTTTCTCTCTCTGCCTCATTTTTTGAAGTATCACGGAGAAATAAAATTGTGTGTGTGAAGGTATATAATGATATTTTGATATAAGTATTCAAAGATGACTTGTAAGAGTCCCTTGGACAGCAAGGAAATCAAACCTGTCAGTACTAAAGGAAATCATCCCTGAATATTCATTGGAAGGACTACTGCTGAAGCTAAAGCTCCAATACTTTGGCCAACTGATATGAAGAGCCTACTTACTGGAAAAGACCCTCATGCTGGGAAAGACTGTGGGCAGGAGGAGATGGGGGTGACAGAGGATAAGATGGTTGCATAGCATCATCAACTTAATGGACATGAGTTTGAGCAAACTCCTGGACATAGTGAAGGGCACAGAAGCCTGGTGTGCTGCAGTCCTTGGGGCTGTAAAGAGTTGGACACGACTTAGCAACTGAACAGCAACAACAATATACCTTGTTAAGTAATTGCCACAATCAACTATTTTATATGTTCACGACTTATACTGTTACTAATTTACTTGGGGTTCTTCTATGTCTTGGCTATTATAAATAATGCTGCAATGAACATAGAGTGCATATGTGTTTCCTGATTGAATGTGAATGAATATGTCTTCTTTGGAAAAATGTCTATTCAGGTGCTCTCCTCATTTTGTAAAAACCGGAATGTTTGTTTTCTTGATGTATGAGTTGTATGAGTTTTTTTTTTTTTTTTTTTTATTGTGGATATTAACCTCTTATCAAATATATTGTTTGCAAATATATTCTCTCACTTAGTAGGCCTTTGGACTACAAGGAGATCCAGCCAGTCCATTTTAAAGGAGATCAACCCTGGGTATTCTTTGGAAGGAATGAGGCTAAAGTTGAAACTCCAGTACTTTGGCCACTTCATGGGAAGAGTTGACTCATTGGAAAAGACTCTGATGCTGGGAGGGATTGGGGACAGGAGGAAAAGGGGACGATAGAGGATGAGCTGGCTGGATGGCATCACTGACTCGATGGATGTGAGTCTGAGTGTACTCTGGGAGTTGGTGATGGACAGGGAGGCCTGGCGTGCTGTGATTCATGGAGTCACAAAGAGTCGAACACGACTGAGCGACTGAAATGAACTGAACTGAACTGAGTAGGCCTTTTGGTTTGTTGATAGTTTCCTTCACTGTGCAAAAGGTTTTTACTTTAATGTATCCTCATCTGTTTAACTTTCCTTTTGTTTCTTTTGCCAAAGGAAACATATCCAAAAATTATTGATAAGATCAATGTCAAATAGTGTACAGTTTATATTTTCTTCTAGGAGTTTAATCATTCCAGGTCTTATATCCAAGTATTTAATCCATTTAGAATTTATTTTTGTTCATGGTGTGAGAGAGTGGTTAATTTGATCCATCTTGTAGCTTTCCAGTTTTTCCAACATTGTTTATTGAAGAGATTGTCTTTTCCCCTTGCCTCCTTTGTCATGGATTAACTGATCATATAACTGTAGGTCCTTTTTTGGGCTCTCTAGTTTGTTTCATTGATAATGGTATATGCTTTTATGTTTAAGTCATACTGTTTGATTACTATAGGTTTGTAGTATAATTTGAAATCAGGGAGTGTGCTACTTCTACATTGTTCTTTCTCAAGACTGTTCTGGCTATTCAGGGTATTTACATTTTCATATAAATTTTAAACTATTTATCCTAGTTCTGTGAAAAATAGCAGTGGTATTTTGGAAGACATTTCATTGAACCTGTAGATTGCCTTGAATAGTATTGTGATTTTAATAATATTAATTCTTCTAGTTCATGAACATGATATATATTTACATGTATCTGTATAGTTTGCAGTTTCTTTCATCAGTCTATTACAGCTTACCAAGTCCAGATCTTTTACCTCCTTAATTAAATTTATTCCTTGATATGTTATTCTTTATCAAGTAATTGTAAATTGGATTGTTCTCTTAATTTCTAATTCTGATGATTTGTTGCTAGTGTGTTGAAGAAATGCAACAGATTTCTGTATATTAATTTTGTATGCTGAAACTTGACCAAATTCATTGATGAGCTCTAGTAGGTTTTCAAAATTTTTCTATATATATTGTCATATCAGATTCAGTGACAGTTTTAGTTCTTCCTTTCTAATTTGGATTTCTTTTATTTCTTTTCTCTGATTGCTATGGGTAGAATTTCCAGCAAATAATAAATGTGGCAAGAGTGAACATCCTTGTCTCTTTTCCTTATCTTAGAGGAAATAATTTCTGTGTATAACATTATACACTGAGTATAATGTTAGCTGTGGGAATATCATGAATGTCCTGTATTACATTGAGATTTGTTTCCTCTGTTCCCACTTTCTGAAGAGTTTTTGTCACAAATGGGTGAAGAGCTTTGTCAAAAGCTTTCTTTGCCTATATTAAGGTGATTAAATGATTTTTAGTCCTCAATTTGTTAACATGGTATATCACATTGACTGCTTTGCTGATATTGAACAATCCTTATATCTCTGGGATAACTCCTATTTGATCATGGTGTATGATCCTTTAAACTTATATTGAATTTAGTTGCTGATATCTTGTTGAAGAATTTTGCATCTAGGTTCACCAGTATATTGGCCTGTAATTTTCTCCTTTTTTAGTGATATTTTTGTCTGGTTTTGGGTGATGTGGGCCTCATAGAGTGAGTTCAGAACCACCCCTTTCTCTGTTAATTTTTTGAAATAGTTTCAGAAAGACAGGTACTAACTCTTCACTAAATATTTGGTACAACTTACCTGTGAAGTAATCTGGTCCTGGACTTTTTTACTTTTAATTGAAAGTGTGTGTTAGTTGCTCAGTTATGTCTGACTCTTGGTGACCCTATGAACTGTAGCCTCCCAGGCTCCTCTGTCCATGGAATTCTTCAGGCAAGAATATTGGAGTGGGTTGCCACTTTCTCCTTGAGGGGATATTCTCAACCCAATAATCAAACCCCAGTCTCTTTCTATGAAGGCAGATTCTTAACCACTGAAACACCAAAGCTTTAATTTTTTTAAATTACTGATTTAATTTAATTACTGGTAATTGATATTTTCATATTTCTTGTCTTTTTTCCTGGTTCAGTCTTGCAGGATTGTGCATTTCTAGGAATTTGTCCATTTCTTCTAAGTTGTTTATTTTATTGGCATAAAATTGTTTGTAGTAATCTCACCTAAAGATAGACATCCTGGAATGTGAAGTCAAGTGAGCCTTAGGAAGAATCACTGCAAACAAAGCTAGCGAAGGTGATGGCATTCCAGTTGAGCTATTTCAAATCTTAAAAGATGATGCTGTGAACGTGTTGCACTCAATATGTCAGCAAATTTGGAAAAGTCAGTAGTGGTAACAGGACTGGAAAAGGTCAGTTTTCAATCCAATCCTGAAGAAAGGAAATGACAAGGAATGCTCAAACTACCACACAATTGCACTCATCTCACACGCTAGTAAAATAATGCTCAAAATTCTCCAAGCCACGCTTCAGCAATACATGAATCATGAACATCCAGATGTTCAAGCTGGTTTTAGACAAGGCAGAGGAACCAGAGATCAAATTGCCAACATCTGCTGGATCATCAAAAAAGCAAGAGAGTTCCAGTTTTTTTTTTTTTTTCAATAAAAAAAAAAAACATCTATTTTTGCTTTATTGACTATGCCAAAGCCTTTGACTGTGTGGATCACAATAAACTGTGCAAAATTCTGAAAGAGATGGGAATACCAGGCCACCTGACCTGTATCTTGAGAAACCTGTATGCAGGCCAGGAAGCAACAGTTAGAACTGAACATGGAACAACAGACTGTTTCCAAATAAGAAAACAAGTACATCAAGGCTGTACACAGTCACCCTGCTTATTAACTTCTATGCAGAGTACATCATGAGAAATGCTGGGCTGGAGGAAGCACAAGCTGGAATCAAGATTGATGGGAGAAATATCAATAAACTCAGATATGCAGGTGACACCACCCTTATAGCAGAAAGTGAAGAAGAACTAAAAAGCCTCTTGATGAATGTGAAAGAGGAGAGTGAAAAAGTTGGCTTAAACCTCAACATTCAGAAAACTATGATCATGGCCTCTGGTTTCATCACTTCATAGCAAATAGATGGGGAAACAGTGCAAATAGTGGCTGACTTTATTTTGGGGGGCTCCAAAATCACTGCAGATGGTGATTGCAGCCATGAAATTAAAAGATGCTTATTCCTTGGCAGGAAAGTTATGACCAACCTAGACAGCATATAAAAAGCAGAGACATTACTTTGTCAAAAAAGGTCCATCTAGTCAAGGCTATGGTTTTTCCAGTAGTCATGTATGGATGTGAGAGTTGAACTATAAAGAAAGCTGAGCGCTGAAGAATTGATGCTTTTGAACTGTGGTGTTGGAGAAGACTCTTGAGCGTCCCTTGGACTGTAAGGAGATCCAACCAGTCCATTCTGAAGGAGATCAGCCCTGGGATTTCTTTGGAAGGAATGATGCTAAAGCTGAAACTCCAGTATTTTGGCCACCTCATGTGAAGAGTTGACTCATTGGAAAAGACTCTGATGCTGAGAGGGATTGGGGTCAGGAGGAGAAGGGGACGACAGAGGATGAGATGGCTGGATGGCATCACTGACTCGATGGATGTGAGTCTGAGTGAGCTCCGGCAGTTGGTGATGGACAGGGAGGCCTGGCATGCTGTGATTCATGGGGTCACAAAGAGTTGGACACGACTGAATGACTGAACTGAACTAAATGGGACTGGATGCCATGATCTAAGGTTTATAAGTGTTAAATCAGTTTTTTATATACAAATACACTGTGATATGATTACAAAAATCAAGTTGATTTATGCAAACCATCACTTCACATGAATACCTAAGTATTTTATTCTTTCTGATGCTAGTGTATATGGGATTATATACAAAATTAAAATTATTTCTGATAATCATTGTTAGTATATGAAAATGTAGCTAATTTTTGTAGATTTTTTATCCTGCAAGCTTCTTGAATTTATCTATTAGTTCTAATAATTTTTGATGTAATTTTTGGATTTTCTATATGTGAGATCATTTCTAATATCTAGTCTTTTAAATATCTCTTCTTGTGCCCAGTAGAATGCATTTGAAATTTATACAGATTACTGTTTGTCAGTAGTTCATTTCATTACTGAGTAGCATTCCAAACTTATCACAGTCAGGGCCTCCCTGGTGGCTCGGATGGTAAAGAATCAGCTTGCAATGCAGGACACTGGGTTTCAATCCCTGGGTCAGGAAGATTCCCCTGTAGAGTGGAATGGTTCCCCTGAGTGTAAGAAATGAAGCTGAGGCTCTGACAAGACAAAGGCGGCTAGAACAGTGATGACAGAATATTGCAAATGATAGACCGATAGACCTGGGATACAGTGAGAGAGATTCAGAGAGACTGAGGAAGGAAATGCTGGAGATCTGGATAGCATTCCCTCAATTATTCATGCATTTGAGGAGACTACATCAGGCTGGGCAAAGACTTATCCAGATGGATTAGAGAGAAGATAGCTTGGTGCTCACATTGAACCAGAAAGAGCATTTATTTTCACCAGCTGGAAAACCTCATAATGCACAGGGCCTGTGCAGTGGGTTGAATATGATGGAGGCTGTGCATCATGAATATGATCTTTCATGAATATGAAAGAAGTAGTAGGACAGAATTAGCCCAAGACTGAGCACTCCTCTGCAGTTGCCTCATAAACCATAACAGCAAAGAAAATAATCCAAAAAGAAAACATTCAAAAGAATCAAACTTATTATTATGTTCAGAATTCTGTGTCTGTGTTAATGTAAGATATTGATCTCACTATTTTCCTTGAGATGCCCTTGTTTCATTCTGGTGTAAGAGTGATGCTGCCTGCATGAAATAACTTGGGCAGTATAATTTCTGGTCATCTCTGAAAGTGTTAATATAGGATTGGTGCTATTTCTTGATTAATTTTAATATATAATTTATTTGCAAAGCTATATGAAAATAGAATTTCATTTTGGGAAGGGAAGGATTATAAGAATTAATTTTCTGGAAAGAAAGTGAAGTCGCTCAGTTGTGTCTGACTCTTTGTGACCCCATGGACTGGTAGCCTACCAGGCTCCTCTGTCCATGGGATTTTCCAGCAAGAATACTGGAGTGGGTTGCCATTTCCTTCTCCAGGAGATCTTCCCAACCCAGGGATTGAACCCAGGTCTCCCACATTGTAGGCAGATGCTTTACCATCTGAGCCACCAGGGAAATTTCATTTTTCTGGAGTATTAGATTATTCCTGTTTTTCATTATTTTTCTTACTGTTTTGAGAAAGTTGTGTTTTTCTTAGCAGTAGCCCATTTTCTTGGAGAAGGCAATGGCGCCCCACTCCAGTACTCTTGCCTGGAAAATCCCATGGATGGAGGAGCCTGGTGGGCTGCAGTCCATGGGGTCGCTGAGGGTCGGACATGACTGAGCGGCTTCACTTTCACTTTTCACTTTCATGCATTGGAGAAGGAGATGACAACTCACTCCAGTGTTCTTGCCTGGAGAATCCCAGGGATGGGGGAGCCTGGTGGGCTGCTGTCTATGGGGTCACACAGAGTCGGACACGACTTAAGCGGCTTAGCAGCAGCAGCCCATTTTCTTTTAATTGGCAAGTATATTGTCGTAAGTTCATCTATCATATTTTCTCTCATCTTTCTAAGATTAGTAAAATCTGCAGTGAGGACAGTCTTTCGTTTTAAATTCAATTGATTGAATTTCAATTCAATTTCAAACAATTGATATTTTGTTTTTCCTATTATTTTTCTCTTAACTCATTTTTCTAGGAGCTTATCAATTTTATCAAACTTTCAAAGAAGCAATTTCTGCATTCACAGATTTCCCTATTTTTCAATTAATATTTATTTCAATGATTTCTGTCTAATGTTTACTATTTCCACTTTACCATATTATCCATGTATATTTTGCTTTTCTTTTTCTTATTTCCTGACAATGAAGCTTAGTTAATTTCTTAATATATCTTGTCTTCTAATACTTGCCTTTAAAGCTATAAATGTCTAACCACTTCTTTAGCTGCCTCCAGTCAATTCACATATATATATATATATATATAATACAGAATATAGTTTATATATTCTTCATAAATATCTTATATATATCTTTTATACATGTATGCCATTATATCCCTATTGAAATTTTATTTTTCAAAATTATACACTAGTAATTTGGATATGTTGTTTAATTCATAAGTATCTGGAAAATTTTATATTTTAGTTATAAACTTCCAATTGAATTATATATATGTATATTTTCTGTGGCTTCCCAGGTGACACTAATGGTAAAGAACCTGCCTGCCATTGCAGGAGACATAAGAGAAATAGGTTCGATCCCTGGGCCAGGAAGATCCCCTGGAGAAAGACATGGCAACCCGCTCCAGTATTCTTGCCTGGAGAATCCCATGTACAGAGAGGAGCCTGATGGGCTATGGTCCAAAGGGTGGCAAAGAGTCACACACAACTGAGTGACTAAGCACTCATATGCTGTTTATATTGCTGAATTGAGTCTCCATGAGCCGCACTTTGAGATAAATAGAAGAGTCCCACAAATTTTTTTTCTTTCTTCACTCTCACACAAATACAGACTATCGACAATTTCATCTGCAACAGAAATAAGTTTTAAATGACTTGTTCTGAAGTTGCCATTCATCATTTCTGGAAATCAGATCAGATGTCATGTGCAAAGACAAAGAATGAACTTGAACAGATTTGCTGACTTTGAAGGTCATTATTTAAAAGAGAAGTTTCTACATATTTCATTTCTATCTAGATTGGACTTTTCCCTTTTGGTGGTTTGACTTCAATTTTTTCTTTTATGCTTTTTCCCCAAAAGAGTTCTCTAAGTCTAGATCTGCTCAGTGATCTGGTGGCATCTCTGGAGGTAGAGTCTATTGTCAAAATTGTGATTAAGGTCCCAATGAATATAATTAGAAAAGAATCACTCTTGGAGATGCACCAATTGAATGCCTCAATTATATGTGGTGTAGTTTAAAGGTAGATAAAGTGTTTACAGACATTTTCCCTTACCTCTGAGAGTATTAGCCTATACCAGTGCTCACATGACTGACTTCTTCATGAATTAAAATGATGGACTCAAAAAGATAATAAATACATATATATGTAAAGTATGTATATAAAATTATTCTCCATCTTTCAGAAAACCCAAAATTCAGCAATACTGAATGAAGACAGAATAGTATAACTGATCGAGAATGAAAATGTGGTAAATACTATTTCTCTGTTTCACTTTTATTGTTATAAAACAAAAAGAGCAATTTTTGTTTGAGAATTCACACAGAACTTACAATTTTCTCTCTACTCAAAATGTTGATTTAACATTTGCTTTTTAAAAGGAGAAATTCTGCCAGCAATAAATATTTTAAATCTCTGCTTACAATCAAGAATAAAATTTCTTTGGGCAACAGGACATTTAGATTCATTCTGAAAATTCCAGCAATTTGAAGAGTAATATTTTTCTGAAAGACTGAAAATAAATCTGATTTTCTACAAACATGAAAAATGTTCAGTTCAAGGTGCAGTAATGCTGCATGTATCTTGCTCTCTGTGTTCCAAGAGATGGCATCAGTGCCTCAAGGACAAAGAAGAAGCCACCAGAGCCCAGAACATCAATTGAAAATCTTTCTCCTTATGCAGGTAACTCAGGAAGTGTATTGAGAAACAAGATTCTGAACTAGGCTTTCCATTTTGCAACAGTACACTGGTGGGGTGAGAATTCAGTCCTTTAAAAGTTCTCCTATCTGATTCTCATGATCAGCCAAATCAGGAGTCCTTTGCTATTGCTAAAATTTTTTGGAATCAGTTTTACTATGTAATACTTTTTTAGAATACTTTCAAATTTTAAAGATCCAGAACAGATTTATCTTCTCTAACATCAAGTGTACCTAGAAACTAACTTCAAGTGTATCCATCTGGGGGAATTTTAAAGGACAGATACTTCTAAATCTCATGATAAGTTCAAATGATAATGTTCTCTAAGCATTGATTGTTAACATGTTAAAAATTAGAAGATGATATAACATCTGTAGAACTTGATCAAGTGGCTTTAAAGAACCCAGAGTAATACTGTCGTAAGCAAGCTGTTACTTCAATTCCTATTTTTCTCTTCACAGGTGAGCTTCAGCATCTAACCATATGCGTGTTTGCCATTTAGATGTGTTCTTTTTTAATTGCTTGTTTTTAATTCATATATTTTATATTTAATTTATATTTTATTAGTTAATTCTTTAGAGATCTTTGTCTATTTTAGATACTATTTCCAATTATACCTTATAAGATGTAAATGATTTCCAGTAACTACCTATATCTATTGATGTTGTGGTATCTTTTCCTAAATCCTTAAAAATAATGGAAAAATTCTAAGACATCTGTTTGGAATTTCAGTGATTTGTTAAGAAGATTCTTCTACCGGAAGAATGGAGAAAATCATCTTCTTTACTAGCTGTAATGTAAATATGAAGTAAATCTTGCTTTACTTTTTTTTTATTGAGTCTTTAATCAATTTTTATTTTTGTGTAAGGTATTAGCTATATATACAATTTAATTAGCTTCCAAATTGAAAGCTAGTTCTAGTTGTGGAAATTCATTTATTTTGTAATGTGTCCTTTTTCCACATAGTTTAAAATTATAAAGATCCAGAATAGACTTACCTTCTCTAATATCAAGTGTTCCTGGAAACCAACTTCAAATATCTCTATCTGGGGATATTTTAAAGGGCAGGTATTTCTAAATGTCTAAATTGATAGGTTTAACTGATAATGTTCTCTAAGCATTGTTTTTTAATATGTTAAACATTAGAAGATGATGTAGTATCTGTAGAACTTCACTGACTTATCTAATCACTTGCCTCCTCCTTATAATATTGCTGAAGTTAGGGAGGATATTTTAATCAGGCTGGTATTATAATCTTTGAAAGTATTAGAATATAATAACCATACTGCCTATTGGTTCAATAAGTAAATGAATTATTTTAATTTTTCAGGCAGCCATGTGTAAGAATTATATTTACAGCTAATTCTGTTCTGAGCTCTGAAATATGATATATAGAAAAATCTATGGAACAAAGGAGAAATGTAACTGAGTTTGTCCTCTTGGGACTCACTCAGAGTGTCCAGGGTCAGAAAATATTATTTGCTGTGTTCTTGCTCATCCACATTGTGACCACGGTGGGCAAACTACTCATTGTCCTGACTGTGGTGTTCAATACAACCCTGGATGCCCCTATGTACTTTTTCTTGGCTACTTATCATTTATGGATGCTGTTACTACAGTCATGCCAAATATGATCACAGATTTACTCTATGAAAAGAAAACCATTTCCTTCCAAGCTTGCATAACACAACTTTTTATAGGACACTTATTTGGTGGTGCTGATATTTTACTCCTGGTGGTCATGGCCTATGACCACTATGTGGCCATATGCAAACCCTTGCATTATTTGACCATCATGAGTCAGCGAGTGTGTGTTATGTTTCTTCTCCTAGCCTGGGTTGGTGGGTTTTTACATGCTGTAGTTCAACTTCTCTTTGTTTACAGCCTTCCTTTCTGTGGCCCCAATGTAACTGACCACTTCATCTGTGACATGTACCCCTTGTTGAAACTTGCTTGCACTGACACCCACATTATTGGCCTCACAGTGGTTGCCAATGATGGGGCGATCTGTGTGGTCATCTTCATGCTCTTACTCATCTCCTATGGGGTCATCCTGCACTCCCTGAAGAATCTTAGTCAGGAAGGGAGGTGCAAAGACTTGTCCACCTGTGGTTCCCACATCATTGTGGTGGTCCTCTTTTTTGTGCCCTGTATTTTTATGTATGTGAGACCTCCTTCCACCTTCAGTTCAGTTCAGTCGCTCAGTCGTGTCCGACTCTTTGTGACCCCATGAATCGCAGCATGCCAGGCCTCCCTGTCCATCACCAACTGCCGGAGCTCACTCAGACTCACATCCATCGAGTCAGTGATGCCATCCAGCCATCTCATCCTCTGTCGTCCCCTTCTCCTCCTGACCCCAATCCCTCTCAGCATCAGAGTCTTTTCCTCCTGGAGTTCACTTAAACTCACGTCCATCGAGTCAGTGATGCCATCCAGCCATCTCATCCTCTCTCGTCCCCTTTTCCTCCTACCCCCAATCCCTCTCAGCATCAGAGTCTTTTCCAATGAGTCAACTCTTCGTATGAGGTGGCCAAAGTATTGGAGTTTCAGCTTTAGCATCATTCCTTCCAAAGAAATCCCAGGGCTGATCTCCTTCAAAATGGACTAGTTGGATCTCCTTGCAGTCCAAGGGACTCTCAAGAGTCTTCTCCAACACCACAGTTCAAAAGCATCAATTCTTCGGCGCTCAGCCTTCTTCACAGTCCAACTCTCACATCTATATATGACCACAGGAAAAACCATAACCTTGACTAGACGGACCTTTGTTGGCAAAGTAATGTCTCTGCTTTTGAATATGCTATCTAGGTCGGTCATAACTTTCCTTCCAAGGAATAAGCATCTTTTAATTTCATGGCTGCAATCACCATCTGCAGTGATTTTGGAGCCCAAAAAAATAAAGTCTGACACTGTTTCCCCATCTATTCCCCATGAAGTGATGGGACTGGATGCCATGATCTTCGTTTCCTGAATGTAGAGTTTTAAGCCAACTTTTTCACTCCCCACTTTCACTTTCATCAAGAGGCTTTTTAGTTCCTCTTCACTTTCTGCCATAAGGGTGGCGTCATCTGCATATCTGAGGTTATTGATATTTCTCCCAGCAATCTTGATTCCAGCTTGTGTTTCTTCCAGTCCAGCATTTCTCATGATGTACTGTGCATAGAAGTTAAATTGATAAATCCTTGACTGTGTATTACACAATTATCACTCCTATGTTGAACTCTCTAATCAATACTCTGAGAAATGCTGAGATGAAAAATGCCATGAAAATGCTCTGCACTAATAAAAGAAAATGAGGCAACAGGAAAGTGTATCACCTGTTTTCAATGAAACATTGCTCTTTCCATGAAAGCCTTGTATAATTTTTTAACTGTAGTAAATTTTTTCTTAGGTTTAATAGCTTGCAATAATAAAAAATAAGACCTAACACCTTGATTCACATCTCTCCACTCAAAGACAGCCCACATAAATATTGGAAGTAGATATTTTGTTTGTATTGGTCAGATAATTTTCATATCTTATTTTTTATATAGCTTAACATCTTAATATTGAAGAACAGTGATGTTTCAAACAGTATAATACTAAGCATAAAGAGGCTAAGAATACAAAAGTAATCTGAATGAAAAAGGTATATAGGCCGAAAATAATCAAGTCATAGTTATTTTGCCAACTGGACAAATGTATTTTTGCATTAAGTGGAGAAGATCTGTTTTGCAATCGACAGAAATTTAATCTTTTAATTTGTAGAGATATTTTAAATGATCAGTTGTCAGACTTTATTTTGGGGGGCTCCAAAATCACTGCAGATGGTGACTGCAGCCGTGAAATTAAAGGACGCTTACTCCTTGGAAGGAAAGTAATGACCAACCTAGATCGCATATTCAAAAGCAGAGACATTACTTTGCCAACAAAGGTCCATCTAGTCAAGGCCATGGTTTTCCCTGTGGTCATGTATGGATGTGAGAGTTGGACTGTGAAGAAGGCTGAGCGCCGAAGAATTGTTGCTTTTGAACTGTGGTATTGGAGAAGACTCTTGAGAGTCCCTTGGACTGCAAGGAGATCCAATCAGTCCATTCTGAAGGAGATCAGCCCTGGGATTTCTTTGGAGGGAATGATGCTGAAGCTGAAACTGCAGTACTTTGGCCACCTCATTCAAAGAGTTGACTCATTGGAAAAGACTCTGATGCTGGGAGGGATTGGGGGCAGGAGAAAAAGGGGACGAGAGAGGATGAGATGGCTGGATGGCATCACTGACTCAATGGACGTGAGTCTGAGTGAACTCCGGGAGCTGGTGATGAAGAGGAAGGCCTGGCGTGCTGTGATTCATGGGGTTGCAAAGAGTCAGACATGACTGAGCGACTGAACTGAACTGAATTGAATGAGGTGGATGAAACTGGAGCCTATTCTCAGCTTTCTTTATAGTTCAACTTTCACTTCCATACATGTCCACTGGAAAAACCATAGCCTTGACTAGAGGGACCTTTGTTGACAAAGTGATGTTTCTGCTTTTTAATATGCTGTCTAGGTTGGTCATAACTTTCTTCCAAGGAGTCAGTGTCTTCTAATTTCATGGCTGCAATCACCATGTTCACCAAGTCAGAAAAAGTTATTTAACTGTCTTTGTGTTCCCTGTTCCTTATACAATATATGGGAATAGAATCCACTTCATATAAAGTGTGTCAATTCCTTGAACTATGAATCTATTGGAGTGAGAATTTTTATTTATAAATTTGATTTGATTAACTCTTCTTATATTAACTACATATATTTTTACAACTAATTACTGTTCTTTGACACTTGGTATATTTATTTATCATGTCATTAGTGCCATAATAGGAGAAGGCAATGGCAACCCACTCCAGTACTCTTGCCTGGAAAATACCATGGACGGAGGAGCCTGGCAGGCTGCAGTCCAGGGGGTCGCAAAGAGTCAGACACGACTGAGTGACTTCACTTTCACTTTTCACTTTCATGCATTGGAGAAGGAAATGGCAACCCACTCCAGTGTTCTTGCCTGGAGAATCCCAGGGGCAGGGGGAGCCTGGTGGGTTGCTGTCTATGGGGTCGCACAGAGTCAGACACGACTGAAACAACTTAGCAGCAGCAGCAGCAGCAGAAGCGCCATAATAATGGATGTTTTTAATATAATGATGCTATTTATATATAATTTTACTTTTTTCTTCCCTCTATCACATTACACTTGGAAAACTCCATTTCCTTCTATTGATTTTATAAATTTTAACCTCTTGCTTTTCTTGAAAAAACTTTTCAAAATATTTTATTGTTCAGTTCAGTTCAGTGGCTCAGTCGTGTCCGACTCTTTGCAACCCCATGAATCACAGCATGCCAGGCCTCCCTGTCCATCACCAACTCCCGGAGTTCACTGAGACTCATGTCCACCCAGTCAGTGATGCCATCCAGTCATCTCATCCTCTGTTGTCCCCTTCTCCTCCCACCCCAACCCCTCCCCGCATTAGAGTCTTTTCCAATGAGTCAACTCTTTGCATGAGGTGGCCAAAGTACTGCAGGTTCAGCTTTAGCATCATTCCTTCCAGATAAATCCCAGGGCTGATCTCCTTCAGAATGGACTGGTTGGATCTCCTTAAACCCATCAATAATTTATTTTTGCTTGTGATGAAGAAATATCTAAGCCTAGTTTCCCCAAACAGGTGAAAATATCTGTCACCATAATTATTAAATCCTCTTCTTTGTCCTCCTACCTTACTTCTCCCTTCTCTTCTAAAATTTATGATTATTTACAAAGATGGAAAACATCCCATAAATACATATTTAGAATACTATGACTGCATTTTTATTTTGAGGAAAATTACATGCTTTAATATTTTGTTTTCCCATCTAGAAAAAGACATATTGTGAAAAACTGATTGACATTTAATAAAAATTTACAATCATCTCCATGGAGTATATAAAATATTGCCTTTTAGTTTTCTTACTTATATCTGATTCACATTTTCAGTAAGCTGGTCAGAAAGGACTTAATGTCTTATTCTGCAATGAATTACAGCACAACCCCAAATCTACAGGTGTATGTCTGTATTCAAACACTAATAGGCCCAAATCCAAAAATGCAGAATAAGTCCCATCATGGCTTCAGATCTGTATCCATCTCCTGTGAATTTGTAGGACCACAGTGTATGTACATCATCAATGATTTGTAGATCTGTAACTATATGC
Organism: Bos indicus x Bos taurus; assembly: GCF_003369695.1. NCBI lineage: Eukaryota > Metazoa > Chordata > Mammalia > Artiodactyla > Bovidae > Bos > Bos indicus x Bos taurus. The sequence goes on along the minus strand of NC_040090.1, from coordinate 83,898,261 downwards.
ATGTATGTCTGTATACATGAAGGAGCTTTCCGGGTGGCTCAACAGTAAAGAATGTATTGTCAGTGTAGGAGATGCAGAGAAACAGGTTTGATCCCTGAGTCAGGAAGATCCCTTGGGGAAGTAAATGGTAACCCAATCCAGTATTCTTGCTTGAAGAATCCCATGGAGAGAGGAGCCTGGCAAAACATGGTCCACAAGGTCGCAAAGAGTTGGGCATGACTAAACAACAACTGTATGTGGTGAACACACAACAGTCTGCATCTTAAAACCCATGAATGTGTTTTCATCCACAAGGTTTCATCAAAACCTCATGTGATCACACACAGACTTGATTTGTCTGCACATACAGGGCTCTATCTTGCCATTTACAGGTCTGTATTTAATCACACACAGGCCTGTATTTGTCCACACACCAGGCTAAAATTTGCTATACATTGGCCTGTATCTGAATGTATACAAATTTAGATAAAACTTGAACAATTGTTCTATCCCATTGGTATGGACTGAAGTCACTGTTAGTCAAAGCCAAATTTCTGGACTTTAAGGAAGGTTGAAAGTTTACTTATATGAATGATGTCTTGGTAAGGATGGATGGAAAATCAGTTCTTCCAGGTATCTTTCCTTCTCCATGTAGATACATGACTATGTAGAGTGTCTGCCCAGTGATGTTGTCAACCTTGTAAAATGTCAGCTCAGAGTTCCCAGAGGAAGGAGGCAAAAGCTAGACAGTCATTTAAGTCTGATCCTAGCATGGTATCAGCCCAGAATCCAAGACCTAAGGTTCTTAATTCAGACTGATCTTCACATCAAAAGAACAATCAACACAATGGAAAGGTAACTCATGGGATGGGAGAAAATATTTGCAAAGCTAATTTCTAAATTATGTAAGGAACTCTACAATTCACTAACATACTTCCAAATAAGTCAATTTCAATTGGGCAACAAACTCAAGTAGGTATTTGTTCAAAGAAGACATAGAAATGGCCAACAGGAACATTAGAAGGTGTTTAAGTGCTCAACATCACTAATCATCAGGGAAATGCAAACTGTAACAAAAATGAGATATCTGAGATATGTAGAAGTTAATAAATGTTTGTGGGATGTAGAGAAAGGGGAACCCCACTACTGTTGATGGGAATGTACATGTGTTAAGCCACTATGGAAAATATTATGAAGGTTTCTCAAAAAATTAAAAATAAAACTGCCATATGATTCAGGAATTTCACTTCTTTGATTATATCCAAGAATATGAAATCAGGAACCTATTGAGATATTATTCAGAACACAGGAGATGTGTACACAACCTAAATGACAGTTGATTCATGAAAGGATAAAAAAATACCCCATAATACATATATATATATGTATATATATATATATATATACACACACACACACATTGTATGGAATGACACATTATATATAATAGGATAGTATATATATAATGCAATATTATTAAATGATATAAAAGAGGGGAGTCCTGTCATTTGTGACAATATAGAATGAAGGGACTTTAAGTGCATTATGCTAAGTGAAATAAGTAGAAATAGAAAGACAATACTATTTGATCTCATTTATATGTGAAACTTAAAAGAAAACTCAGAAGCAGAGAGTAGAATGTTGACTGACAAGTGCTGATGGATGACGGAAATTGGAGGATGTTGTTCAAAGGGTAGATAATTCCACTGATAAGATAAACAAGATTTGGGCATCTGATGTACAGCATGGTGACAATAGTTAACAATATTGTAATATATACTGAAAGTTTCCTAGAGAGTAGATGTTAAATGCTTTCACCTCATGCACACAGACTATAATTATGTGAGGTGATGGATGCATTGCATGCGTGTGTGCTTAGTCACTTCAGTTGTGTCTGACTTTCTGCCACTCTATGGACCTTGGCCTGCCAGACTCCTCTGTCCATGGGATTCTCCAGGCAAGAATACTGGAGTGGCTTGCCACTTCCTTTTCCAGATGGATGCATTACCTAACTTTATAATGGCAATCTCTTCATAATACATATGTATATTGTATATATGTATATATACTGTTGTTATTGTGTTCAGTCATGTCTGACTCTTTGTGACCCCATGGACTTCAGTCTGCCAGGCTCCTCTGTTCATGTAATTTTCCAGGCAAGAGTACTGGAGTTGGTTGCTATTTCCTTCTCCAGGGGATCTTCCCAACCCAGGGATTGCACCAGCATTTCTTGCATCTCCTGCATTGGCAGGCAGATACTTTTTCCACTGTGCCAGCTGGGAATATACACATACATATATTTCACAATATGTATCTATATCAAATCATTATCAAGTTTGAAACAAACAACAGTGTGTGTGTTAGTCGCTCAGTGGTGCCTGACTCTTTGCAACCCCATGGACTGTAGCCCACCAGGCTTCTCTGTCCATGGAATTTTCCAAGCAAGAATATTGGAGGATGTTGCCATTTCCTCCTCCAGGGTCCTTAAACTTACACAATGTTACATGTCAATTGCATCTCAATAAAGCTGGAAAAAAATATATATATATATATATAATGAATTAAAAAGGGAAGACTTATGAGCTAAAGACATTCTATTTCTTCCACATAAACATACATATAATTTTTTTGCATGGGAGCAGGATAAAATGATATTCTTGTTCACAAAGAAAGTCTATGGTGCTTCTTTTAGTGTGAAAGTGAAAGTGAAGTCACTCAGTCATGTCTGACTCTTTGTGACCCCATGGACTGTAGCCTACCAGGCTCCTCAGTCCATGGACTTCTCCATGGACAGGAGTGGGCTGCCATTTCCTTCTCCAGAGGATCTTCCCAACCCAGGATCAAACCCAGGTCTCCAGCACTGCAGGCAGATGCTTTACTGTCTAAGCCACCAGGGAAGCCACTCTTTTAGTGTAGCCCTCTTAAAGACTTTGTAGACTTTTCAAAATTGAAATTTACTTCATTAAACAAGGGCCACATCCACAAACATCTTGTGAATTACCCTTATCAGGTTTTGGTTAAAGTTTGTGTGCAGTAGGATAATAACCCTGAGACTTTTAGAAATAATTTTATATAGTTAAACTGTTTATGAGACACACCTTAAGTCCTTCTGAAGTGAAGTGAAGTTGCTCAATCGTGTCTGACTCTTTGCAATCCCATGGACTGTAGCCTGGAGCCTGGTAGGCTACAGTCCATGGAATTCTCCAGGCAAGAATCCTGGAGTGGGTTGTCATTTCCTTCTCCAGGGGATCTTCCCAACCCAGGGATCGAACCCAGGTCTCCTGCATTGCAGGCAGACACTTTACCATCTGAGCAACTAGGGAAGCCCCAAGTCCTTCTGACTATAACAAATAGTCTTATATTTACAACATTGAGATAACAGTTATCTTGATGCCATTTATTCTAAGAGAGTTTCACTCTTTGGAATGACTGGGAATGGAAACCAGTTCCATTTTATGGAAAAATAAGTACAGGCTCCTTTATTTATTTATTTTTTCCTGAATTCTGCTTGAAAATTTAAGTTACTTTAGTGACTCATCTCTCTTTACTCATTATTTATTACAACTTACACTCTAAAAGAAACAGCTGGCACTTTAAATATTCTACTTGGAAATCTTGATCAAAGTTCCTGTTTATATTTTCCAGTTACTGTAGGTGATGGTATGGCCAAACCTTTCCAGGAAAGATAATAGTTCCTTTGTAAGCCTTTAATTACAGACTCTTCAAAACCCATCCAGCTGCTATCAGTCTTCTGGTACCAAGCCAATGTCAGATGCTTTAAATTTTTGTTATGGAAGCACCTTTCCCTTTACTTTCCCCTTTTTCTTTGATTATCGTTTGCTACATGAATAAGACTACTTGACTTAAAACAATAATTTTATTTATCTCAAAATTTTGTGGGCCAGGAATTCAGGCAGAGATTGACTGGATATTTCTTCTGCTTCAGATGTCATGGACTGAAGTCACTCTGTGCTATTCAACTGATAACTAGATGGCCAATAGGATCCAGGACAACTTAATCTACATGCGTGGTATCTTGAAAGTGCTGGCTGGGAGGGACCTATGGGGTTTCTCTCCCTATTCATTTAGATGCAGGTCAGCTAGTTCTCTTCAGTAGAATAGTCAGACTTTTGATATGATGCTCAGGGATCCCAGTGGAAGACAGTAGAAAGTGTCACACCAGTTAAGAACTTATCCCCAAACTAGCTTACTCCTATTTTCACCATCTTCTGTTACTCAAAGCAGGCAGATACCCTGCCCAGGGTTGAGGCGTTGGAGAAATAGATGATATCATGTGATTTGAAAGTGACAAAGTCACATCGTGTTAACAGCACATGGGATGAGTGATGTTGAATTAATTTTTTAAAAATACAGTCATCCACATATCTAAAGGGCATGTTCAGAGATTTTGGTTTTTTTTTTTTTTTTTTTTGCTTATGTATTTTTTCAAATGTGTGCCATTTTCATTTTATGCAAATTGTACTATAACTGATTTGGTCACAAGACAGTTCAATTGACATATCTACAAGCCAAGATGACATCTGGAATCCTAAAGCTGAAAAATGAGCTCTGTAAGCATCAGTGAGTTAAAATATTTGGAGTAGACTTCAACAAAAGGCTAACATGATGGGGATGCATGTAGTATCTAACTTAATCTTCACAAGAATACTCTAAGATTAAATGAACAATTTTCCATGGGACACTAAGTTTCTGTGAGGTGAAATAGTATGCCCAAAGTCCCATACCTGTTAAATGGGAGAAATAAGATGCTAACTCAGGTTTTTCTTGCTTGAATCTTTCTTCTTTCCAATCCACTGTTTCTCCTTCCAACACACTGCTGTTCACCCAAAGGGCATAGCATACATTTCACCTCCTGATATCATGTATAACACGGAGGAAGACATCGATTTGGTTAAATTTTATAGATTGGCTGGCTAGTGGATGGGACTGGGTTCTACAACTAAAAAGCTAGATGGAGAATTTCAAAACAAAGCTTGCCAGCACCAGTGTCCTGTTGTAGGATAGCTCCCCAAAATAGCTGCTATCAACATCTGTCTCCCCAAAGTGAGTCCCAATTGCTTCCTGCTTCTCTGGGAGACTCTCTCTAAGATCAATAAGTGGGTCTGATCCAATCTCCTTTCAAGTTTCTGTCACTTCACTATTTGTAATTCACTGTCTTATAAGGAGTGACTATGATCTCACTTTACCAAAAAGCTCCATCTAGTCAAAGCTATGGTTTTTCCAGTAGTCATTTATGGATGTGAGAGTTGGATATAAAGAAAGCTGAGTGCTGAAGAATAGATGCTTTTGAATGATGGTGTTGGAGAAGACTCTTGAGAGTCCCTTGGACTGCAAGGAGATCCAACCTGTCCATCCTAAAGAAAATCAGTCCTGAACATTCATTGGAAGGACTGATGTTGAAGCTGATACTCCAAAACTTTGGCTACCTGATGCAAAGAACTGACTCATTGGAGGAGACCCTGATTCTGGGAAATATTGAAGGCAGGAGGAGAAGGGGACAACAGAGGATGAAATGGTTGGATGGCATCACTGATGAAATGGACATGAGTTTGAGTAGGCTCGGGGAGTTGGTGATGGACAGGGAATCCAGGCGTGCTGCAGTACAGGGGGTCACAAAGAGTCAGACATGACTGAGTGACTGAACTGAAACTGAATGACCTCACTTACTTTATTAAAATTGTTTAACTTTATTATAAAAATAGGTGATCTCTGAAGGAAGGAAATTTTACATGATTTTCCCCCTATTTACTGTGTCCTCACTGATAGTATAGTTCCTGACATTAAATAGATACATTAAATTAAAAATATATATATAATCATTACATCTAAATTGTTTATATATCTATCCAAACTCCAAGGCAGAATACATTTAGTATTAAATAAAACGAAAAGAAAATGTTGCTGTAGGTGGTTAGAAACTATGTTTCTAAAAAGTCTAACTGGAGCAGGATAATTGGGCTAATATTTTATTCCAATTTTGCAATAACTTCAAAATGATTCTAAAACTATTTTTTCCTTCATGTTATGCTCTTTGATCCTATCTACATGATTTGACCCAATAGTATCTTTACAAGTACATGTATTTTTAAAACTTTGTGGAAAATCCCAGTGAATTTAATTAAGCATAAGTCAGTCTTGGATACATTCCAATTCTAAGACTCAATACAAGGAAAAAAAAAAGACTCAAGCATAAATGTGGTTAAAAGGGATAAAACGTCCTGATCTTTGCCCATATCAGGAAAAAGATCTTATCCTTGTAAGAACTGATATAAAAATTTTAGGAGGTCCTTGGTTAGGCCTTTAGGCATTCCATAAAAAAGGACAAGAATATTTTTCATGTCTCAAGTCAGCTAGTCTGTATGATATAATGAAAATGCCTGAATAACTGGATGGCATTTTTCTATCTTGAGATTAGTAGGAAAAGAAGTAACTAGAGACACTTTTCCTGAAAATGGTTAGTTGTTCTTCCTGTGTCAAAAGAGCATTTATTTGTCTTTGATAAATTATCCCAACCTGGCAAATTGTGTGTATAGTTGGTGCATGTGTATGTGTGTGTTCATGAAGCATGGAATTTCATTTAAAATTTTACAGTGCAAATAAAAACAGTCTTCTGAATAATCAGAAAATTCCATGAATAAAATGGACAGACAGTGAAATGAAATAAAAATCAACCTCAAGTAATAATGTGGTATTTTACCATCTAGCATCTAACTTGATAAAAGAAGGTATTTCAGGTCCTATGAGTGAGTTAAAAATCCTTCCTTCAGATTGTGAACAAGGATCCAGAAGGTAAGACTAAAGAACTAATGGGAAGTGGGCTTCCCTATTGTGTGGCTTTATTATGTAAGAAACTAAATTACTCTGAAATAAATCAAACTTAGATTCAATTCTATCTTTATTACTTTAAAAAGTGCAACCTTTGGAAAATTAGATGTTCTGAGCCTTAGTTTCTTCAACTGAAATGGGGACTACATATCTTGTTACCATAAATTTTCATTTGACATATTGAGTTGTGAGGGCATGTTTGCAGTCCCCTTTAAGAGTTTTAAGAAGTGGCTGATGTAATCAGAACAAGATCTAAAGAGGATTATATGAGCTTCTGCAATAAAACAGTTTTCTGGAGGTCAGAATAAAAGTGGAAAGACGTGGCAGAAGGCTGTTTCAGTGAGCCAGGAAGAAAATCTGTGGGGGAGTAAGTCTAGTAGGGAATGATCAAATTTGTGACATATTTTGGAAGTGAGACAACAGCATTAAAATCATCAATAAACAATCTGAGAGTAATATCAATGAAGAACACTCTGAGTTTTTTTTTTTTTTCTCAGCAATTACAGGAAGGTTGCTGCTGCTGCTGCTGCTAGTCGCTTCAGTCGTGTCCGACTCTGTGTGACCCCATAGACGGCAGCCCCCCAGGTTCCCCCATCCCTGGGATTCTCCAGGCAAGAACACTGGAGTGGGTTGCCATTTCCTTCTCCAATGCATGAAAGTGAAAAGTGAAAGTGAAGATGTTCAGTTGTATCCAACTCTTAGTGACACCATAGACTGCAGCCTACCAGGTTCCTCTGTCCACGGGATTTTCCAGGCAAGAGTACTGGAGTTGGTTGCCATTGCCTTCTCCACAAGAAAGATAGTACCATTTAATTTCTTATATTGTGGAAATTTTAAAATTTATTTTTTATACTAGGTTGATATCCAATTGTAGACGTCCTAAACTGGACATGCTGCCTACACAAAGCGGGAAATAAGTGGGCAGATAGATGCTCGAGATACAAAGTTAATTTGCTTTAGCATGTATTGGTCAGGAAAAGGAAGAATATCTAACTAAAGACCCTAAATAATCTCAATGTGGTTTGAAAAAATTCAGGATGGTAATGTTGTATTTATTTGATCTACTCACAGTGAATTTATAAATTAAAGTGATCTCAAGTGTTATACATTTCTGACTTTATATATGGTATACCTTTTTAAGGAGTTCCCGTCTCATCTTCTCTTCTTGTTTCCATTTTCCTTTAAAGTTCACCTAAAGTATTTGCTTCCTTTGGGAAACATTTTCCAATTTCAGTTTCATTGATATATTCCTATACAGTTACACTTAGCTTGTGTGAACATATACTCTTATAATGGTACTTACTATGTGTGTCTGGAATTTTCTGACTCTGAGGGTAGGGAACTATGCCTTATTCTACTTGGTAATCACTATATCTATAATCCACACATATTCTTTTAATTGAATGGATGAAGAAATGAAATTTCTAATGCATTAGGGTTTCCCCAGTGGCTCAGTGTACATCATGAGAAACGCTGGGCTAGAAGAAGCACAAGCTGGAATCAAGATTGCCAGGAGAAATATCAATAACCTCAGATATGCAGATGACACCACCCTTATGGCAGAAAGTGAAGAGGAACTAAAAAGCCTCTTAATGAAAGTGAAAGAGGAGAGTGAGAAAGTTGGCTTAAAGCTCAACACTCAGAAAATGAAGATCATGGCATGTGGTCCCATCACTTCATGGCAAAAAGATGGGGAAACAGTGTCAGGCTTTATTTTTGGGGGGGCTCCAAAATCACTGCAGATGGTGACTGCAGCCATGAAATTAAAAGACGCTTACTCCTTGGAAGGAAAGTTATGACCGACCTAGATAGCATATTCAAAAGCAGAGATATTACTTTGCCAACAAAGGTCCGTCTAGTCTATGGTCCATCTAGACTATGGTTTTTCCAGTAGTCATGTATGGATGTGAGAGTTGGACTATGAAGACAGCTGAGCACAGAAGAATTGATGTTTTTGAACTGTGGTGTTGGAGAACTCTTGAAAGTCCCTTGGACTGCAAGGAGACCCAACCAGTCCATTCTGAAGGAGATCAGCCCTGGGATTTCTTTGGAAGGAATGATGCTAAAGCTGAAACTCCAGTTCTTTGGCCACCTCATGCGAAGAGTTGACTCATTGGAAAAGACTCTGATGCTGGGAGGGATTGGGGGCAGGAGGAGAAGGGGACGACAGAGGACGAGATGGCTGGATGGCATCACTGACTCAATGGACATGAGTTTGAGTGAACTCTGGGAGTTGGTGATGGCCAGGGAGGCCTGGCATGCTGCATTCATGGGGTCTCAAAGAGTCAGACATGACTGAGTGACTGAGCTGAACTGAACTGAGGTGGTTCAGTGGGTAAAGAATCCAATTACAACGCAGGAGATGCAGGCAGATGCAAGTTCAATCCTCAGGTTGGGAAGGAAGGAGAAGGAAGAAGGTTCCTGGAGAAGGAAATGGAAACCCACTCCAGTGTTCTGTCCTGGCGAATCCCATGGATAGAGGAGTCTGGTGGACAACAGTCCATAGGGTCACAAAGAGTTTCACATGACTAAAGTGACAGCATGCAAAAATGCAATAATGCATTAATTTTTTTTTTCTCCTTGTTTTACAGGTAAACTTTTAATAGTTAACTCAGCTCCTGCCCAGACTAGATGGAACCAGGGAACAATATATCTTACTTTGTCTTCCTGGGCCTCACACAGAATCCAAAGGAGCGAAAAGTTCTTTTTGTTCTGTTCTTGTTCTTCTACATTTTGACCATGGTGGGAAATCTGCTCATTATCACGACTATACAGTCAGTAAGACCCTGAACTCACCAATGTACTTTTTTCTTGCTTGTCATTTATAGATTTAGTTTTTTGCCCTTCTCTTTCCCCTAGATTGATTTCAGACTTGTTCTTTGGGAATAATACCATATCTTTCCAATCCTGTATGATCCAGCTGTTTACAGAGCACTTTTTTGGTGCATCAGAGATCATCCTTCTGCTGATGATGGCCTATGACTGCTATGTGGCCATCTGTAAGCCCTTGCATTATTTGGTGATCATGAGGCAGAAGGTGTGTGTTGTGATGCTGATGGTGTCCTGGGTTGGAGGTTTCTTGCATTCAGTAATTCAACTTGGCACTATCTACGGGCTCCCATTCTGTGGCCCCAGTGTCATTGATCACTTTATGTGTGACATGTTCCCTTTATTAAAACTCGTCTGTACTGACACCTATGTCATTGGCATCTTAGTTGTGGCCAATGGAGGACTGATCTGCTCTATAGTGTTTCTGCTCTTACTCATCTCCTATGGAGTCATCCTGCACTCTCTGAAGAACCTGAGTCAGGAAGGGAGGCAGAAAGCCCTCCAGACCTGTGGTTCCCACATCACCGTGGTTGTCTGCTTCTTTGTTCCCTGTATTTTCATGTATGTGAGACTTGCTAAAACCTTCCCCATTGACAAATCATTGAGTGCATTTTATTCAGTCATAACTCCAATGCTGAACCCATTAATTTACAGTCTAAGAAATTCTGAGATGACTAATGCTATGAAAAAGCTCAGGAGGAAAAAAAAATATCATATAAAGTGGTAAATCCAATATGAAGAAGCTAATTTAGCATTAGAGCCAATCTTCTTGGATTGTAGAAGTTTCCAAAGTGATACAAACGTCTTTTTCTCTAAAGGAGTTATGATATTTACAGTTAAATAATGGACTGTAAATTTGCTCTGCAAATTTCTTTTTTAGACTGTAAACTTCATAATGCCTGGTTTGGCTCTGCACCTAGAGAAGTAGCATGTATTCACAATAGGCAGCCAATAAATCATATGCAATGAATTAGTCTATGGAATTTATATATATTTCCACTAACTTTTACTTAATTTCTGCTTTTATTTTTATTATTTTATCATTCTTAGTGTTTTTGTTTGTCAGCAGTCTTGTATTTTTATGTTCATTTTTTAAATGTTGCTAGATAAAATATTTAATATTATGTAGACTATCCTCTTCAATCAATTTCATTTGTGTTTAAAATGACATTTTAATGGAATCAGTTCAGTTCAGCTCATTTCAGTCCCTCAGTCTTGTCTGACTCTTTGCATCCCCATGGACTGCAGCACACCAGGCTCTCCTGTCCATGACCAACTCCAGGAGCTTGAACAAGCTCATGTCCATTGAGTCGGTAATGCCATCCAGCCATCTCATCCTCTGTCGTCCCCTTCTCCTCCTGCCTTCAATCCCTCCCAGAATCAGAGTCTTTTCCAATGAGTCAATTCTTCCCATGAGGTGGCCAAAGTACTGGAGTTTCAGCTTTAGCATCATTCCTTCCAAAGAAATCCCAGGGCTGATCTCCTTCAGAATGGACTGGTTGGGTCTCCTTGCAGTCCAAGGGACTCTCAAGAGTCTTCTCCAACACCACAGTTCAAAAGCATCAATTCTTCAGCGCTCAGCTTTCTTCACAGTCCAACTCTCACATCCATACATGACCACAGGAAAAACCATAGCCTTGACTAGACGAACCTTTGTTGGCAAAGTAATGTCTCTGCTTTTAAATATGCTATCTAGGTTGGTCATAACAGCTATAACTGAAGAATAAGGGTCATTGACAGGAGCCTTGGCTTGATTAGAGAGGTATGATCATTCCAAATCATGGCTCTTAAGGGAAAGTGCTAGGGGAATTAATACACTGGTGATTTTAATTTTCACTCTCAGATCTCCTATTTGCTCCCATGAGTGGGACCTAGAAGAAGAAGTGAAGTGAAGTTGGTCAGTCGTGTCCAACTCTTTGCGACCCCATGGACTGTAGCCTACCAGGCTTCTCCGTCCACAGAATTCTCCAGGCAAAAATACTGGAGTGGGTTGCCAAAATGACAAGTCTGATTGATTGATGTACTTTATAGGCATCAAATTCCTAGGGCCCAGAATAACTTGCAAAGATTAGAATTGCATCTGTAGAAGCAAATGTAGAATGTATCCTTAATGGTCAATCCTTTTTGTTCTTATCATTCACATTTTGACTACTGGACAAGAAGTAAAACCCTGCCCCAAACACGGGCAATGTAAACAAGTTCCTTTAACTTCCTTGCCATCAAATAATTTCAACTCAGACATACTCACACCACATTGAAATATGAGCCATCGATGTTCTTCATATGCAGTGAGGGTGAAGTCACTCAGTCGTGTCTGACTCTTTGGGACCTCACGGAGTGTAGCCTACCAGGCTCTTCCATCCATGGGATTTTCAAGGCAAGGGTACTGGAGTGGGTTGCCATTTCCTTCTGCAGAGGATCCTCCTGACCCAGGGATCGAACCCAGGTCTCTCACATTGTAGGCAGATGCTTTACCGTCTGAGCCACCAGGGAAGTCTCTAACCCATTTTCAGTAGAAATCAAATTTTTCTAGCATGACTCCATTGTCAGCAATGGGATTTATCCAAACTACAAATGCCAGCACATTGAATATTTCAATACTGTACTAATTGTTCATATTTTAGCTGTGAAACAAACCAAATGTAAATGCTCAATATATAATACAAATCCACAGATTCTTCACAGAAGAAAACAATGGAAGACTGATTTTCTACATATCACCTGTTCATTAGTTCTTCAATAATGATAACCCTGTATGCAAGACAGCAAAAGAGACACAGATGTTTAGAACAGTCTTTTGGACTCTGTGTGTGTGGTGGGGGTGGGGGGATGATTTGGGAGAATGGCATTGAAACACGTATAATATCACCTAAGAAACAAATCTCCAGTCCAGGTTTGATGCAGGATACAGGATACTTGGGGCTGGTGCACTGGGATGACCCAGAGGGATGGTATGGGGAGGGAGGTGGGAAAGGGGTTCAGGATTGGGAACACATGTACACCTGTGGCGGATTCATGTTGATGTATGGCAAAACCAACACACTATTGTAAAGTAATTAGCCTCTAATTAAAATTTAAAGAAAATAAATAAAATAAAAAAATAGTAAAAAAAAAAAAAAAAAAAAAACTATGTCTTGAGTTATTTAAAATATAATGTATATACCACTACCTATGTTTTTCAACATTTTCTATCTAAGTCCTAAAGGGTATAAACAAGGATGCATACAGTCAGGTTGTTTTTATAAACTTTTGATGTTTCTTCTGTTATGCGTCTTACAACAATGAATATAAGGAGACAAAGACAAATGCAGCAGCAAGAGAAAAAAAGAAAAGTGGGAAAAGCTAAAGAAACAAATGGAATAGAACATGTTTCTGAGTTATAGGGAAACATAAGTTCAGTGAATTTCAGGATTATGGGCCCATTGCTTTGCTGTGATGCAATGTGAGATTGCATTTCTGTTTTATATATCACAGAGTGTATGTGTCGATCTCAATCTTCCAATTTACCCCTCCCAAACTATACCCCTCCTTATAACCGTGTTTATTTTCTACATTTGTAACTCAAATTCTGTTTTGTAGATAAGTTCATTTGTAGTCTTTTTTAGATTCTACATATAAGTGATATATGATATTTTTCTTTCTCTATTTGACTTACTTCACTCAGTATGACAATCACTAGGTCAATACATGCTGCAGCAAGTGACATTTTGTTCATTTTATGGCTTAGTAATATTTCATTATGTATATATATCATATCTTCTTTATGAATTCCTTTATTGATGGACAGTTAGGTTGCTTCCATATTCTGGCTATTGGGAATACTGCTGCAACGAATATTGGGTGCATATATTATTTCAAATTATGATTTTCTTCAGATATATGCTCAGGAGTGGAATTGCAGGGTCATATGGTAGCTCAATTTTTGGTTTTATAAGGAATCTCCATACTGTTCTTCATAGTGGCTGTAACCAATTTACATTCCCACCAAGAATGTAGGAGGGTTCCCTTTTCTCCACACCTTCTCCAGCACTTAATGTTTGTGGTTTTTTTGATGATAGCTATTTTGACTGGTGTGAGGTCATATCTCATAGTTTTGATTTACATTTCTCTAATAATTGACAAGATTGAACATGTTTTCATATCCCTCTTGGCTATCTAATGTAAAATAGCCAAGACATGGATGCAACCTAAATGTCCATTGACAGAGGAATGGATAAAGATGATATGGTACATATATACAATGGAATATTACTCAGTCATTAAAAAGAATGAAATAATGCCATTTGCAGCAACATGGATGGACTATAAGATTGTCATACTGAGTGAAGTAAGTCATACAGAGAAGGAGAAATATCATATGGCATCCTTTGTAAGTGGAATCTACAAAGAAATGATACAAATGAACTTGCAAAACAGAAAAAGACTCCCAGACTTACAGAACAAACTTATGGATGCTAGGGGAAAGGATGGGGAGAAGGGACAGTTAGGGAGTTTGGGATGGATGTGTACACATTGCTATAATTTAAATGGATAATAGACACAGACCTAATGTATAGCACATGGAGCTCTGTTCAATGCTACGTCACAGCCTGGATGGGAGGGGAGTTTGGGGAAGAATGGAGACGTGTATATGCATGACTGAATCCCTTCACTATTCACCTGAAACTATTACCACATTGTTAATTGGCTATAGACAAATACAAAATAAAAAGTTTTCAAAAATTAGTATGATCAACTCTTTTACACAATTATGGCTATGTTGTATCTTGGGATTGCTACTTCCCTCTTCTTTTCAATACTCTCTGCAAGTTCTCTCACTCTCCTCTCAAGCTTGGGCCATAAACTCCAGATTGCCCTGATGGAATTTGATGCTTATTTATTTATTTATAATCAATTTGAAATTTGTTTATTCTCAGTGTCTCAGTTAGGATAAAGTGTTAGTTATATGTGATCTTATGTGCCTATTCAATTGAATTGTTTCTTTTAAAAGACCATATGTAGAGAGATTCAGATTTAAGGACTTGCCATAGCTATATTAAAGACTCCTGGGCTTGGTTTCTATACTTTATTATAGTAATTTATAATAGTATCTTTCAAATTGTAAGTCCTAGTTACCTATTTCTGCATTTCTTTTTGAGAAAGATTAATTTCTTCTGGACAAAGTTTGATTTGAAATTTTGCATGAGAATGTTATCTAAGTTAAATGGTACTTTAAGTCAATTGATTAGTGAGAATCTTATTAAATATGTCTATCATACACAAAGACAGACTTTTACTTTACTCCAGTGCCATATTAGACTTGAGAGTTTCATATATACACTGACTAACTGAAAATAAAGGATTCTTGTTTAAGCAACCTTACTGCTTTTCTATTAATAAGAGATGTGCATACATGCTAAATCACTTCAGTCATGTCCAACTCTTTGCGACCCTATGGACTCTAGCCTGCAAGGCTCCCCTGTCCATGAGATTCCCCAGGCAAAAATACTGGAGTGATTTGCCACGCCCTCCTCCAGAAGATATCCCAACCCAAGGATGAAATCATCATCTCCTACATGTCCTGAATTGGCAGGTGGGTTCTTTACCACTAGCACCACCTAGGAAGCCCAAATAAGAGGCTTATTCTTTGCTATTAGAAGACTCTCCTTTCATTTAATTCCCCTAAAATGATTGGCCAGGAGAAGCCTCTGAAAATATACCGTGCACTGAAAAAAATCTCTCAGTCCTCTAGAGCACGATCCTCAGTGAATTTAATCTTGAACAAACCTTGGGGACAAACTTTTTTAACAACTCAATGAAGTGACTTATTGTTCATTGTTGATTAAGTGCCCATTCATATCTTCCCTTACCTGGGAGATTTCTCCTTGGGTATTAATGTCACTGTCAGGATGTAAAATAAAATCTGTTAGTTCACTAACCATGAACCATATTAGAATGGTCAAATAAATGTTTTAAAATATCCAAAATAAAGTCAATTTCTGTAATAATCCAGTGCTCTACAGTTTTTACTAAAACATTATTAAAATTATTCAATTAATTTGTTAATGAAGTTTTAAATTTGTTCTTGATATATTTTTAGTGACAGCTTTCAAATTCAATGACATCAACTGTATAATTTTGAAGCCATTTCTGAGTAATTCTACAATCCAAAGTGTGAAAAGGTTATAAAAGTTGAACAAGATGTTCATGCTTTGTGCAGGCAGAGAGATGTATCCAAATAACAAAGCACTTCCAGTTGCAGGCACTAAGTGTGTCTTGATTTTTTTCTCTGCACTCACTCCTGCCTTATCTTCATCAAACTAAACACCCATTTTCAAGAACCAAAGATAAAATTGGAGAAGCCTGAATTTGGAACAAGAGAATACCCAGGTAACACATTCAAAAAAATCCTCTTTGTTATGAAAAGAGGGCAAAATAAAGTTATTTGAAATTAATCATGTATACATGATTCAGCGTGGGTGGCTATGGCGGCTACTCCACATCCGAGGTCAGAGGCAGAAGCCGGGAGGATCCCATGCCTGAGAGGAGGCGGCCAAGAGGAGTTACCCCACATCCAAGGTCAGGGGCAGCAGCTTAGAGTGCCAGGTTATGACAGCTCAGGAACAGCTGAGAGGAGCTAACCCTACGTCCGAGGTCAGAGGCGGTGGCCGGGAGGAGCTACCCCATGTCTGAGGTCAGGGGCAGCGGCTGGGAGGACCTACCCAATGCCCAAGGCCAGGGGTGGCGGCCGGGAGGAGCAACCCTACCTCCAAGGAGCAGTGGGTGGCTGCGCCGGTGTAGGAGGGCCTAGAAGGGCTATTACATGTTCAAGGTCAGAAGGGGCAGCGGAGAGGAGATACCCCTCGACCAAGGTCAGGAGCAGCGGCTGCACTTTGCTGGAGCAGCCGTGAAGAGATACCCCACGTCCAAGGTAAGAGAAACCCAAGTAAGATGGTAGGTGTTGCAAGAAGACATCAGAGGGCAGACACACTGAAACCATACTTAGAGAAAACTAGTCAATCTAATCACACTAGGACCACAGCCTCGTCTAATTCAATGAAACTAAGCCATGCCCGTGGGGCCACGCAAGATGGGTGGGTCATGGTGGAGAGGTCTGACAGAATGTGGTCCACTGAAGAAGGGAATGGCAAACCACTTCACTATTCTTACCTTGAGAACCCCATGAACAGTATGAAAAGGCAAAATAATAGGATACTGAAAGAAGAACTCCCCAGGTCAGTAGGTGCCCAATAGGCTACTGGAGATCAGTGGAGAAATAACTCCAGAAAGAAGGAAGGGATGAAGCCAAAGCAAAAACAATACCCAGTTGTGGACGTGACTGGTGATAGAAGCAAGATCCGATGCTGTAAAGAGCAATATTGCATAGGAACCTGGAATGTCAGATCCACGAACCAAGGCAAATTGGAAGTGGTCACCAAGAGATGGCAAGAGTGAACATCAACATTCTAGGAATCAGCAAACTAAAATGGATTGGAATGGATGAATTTAACTGGGATGACCATTATATCTACTACTGCGGGCAGGAATCCCTCAGAAGAAATGGAGTAGCCATCATGGTCAACAAAAGATTTTGAAATACAGTACTTGGATGCAATCTCAAAAATGACAGAATGATCTCTGTTCATTTCCAAGGCATACCATTCAATATCACAGTAATCCAAGTCTATGCCCCAACCAGTAATGCTGAAGAAGATGAAGTTGAATGGTTCTATGAAGATCTACAAGACCTTTTAGAACTAACATGCAAAAAAAGATGTCCTTTTCATTATAGGGGACTGGAATGCAAAAGTAGGAAGTCAAGACACACCTGGAGTAACAGCCAAATTTGGCCTTAGAATACAGAATAGAGCAGGGTCTTCTGTCACATAAAATTTTCTTTCAGTCAATGGTTTGTCTTTTATTACTTAACAGTGTCTTTTCATGAGCAAATATTTTTAATTTTGATGAAGTCCAATTATCAAAAAAAAAAAAAAAGAATACAGAATAGAGCAGGGCAAAGACTAATAGAGTTTTGCCAAGAAAATGCACTGGACATAGCTAACACCCTCTTCCAACAACACAAGAGAAGACTCTACATATGGACATCACCAGATGATCAACACTGAAATCAGATTGATTATATGCTTTGCAGCCAAAGATGGAGAAGCTCTATACAGTCAGCAGAAACAAGACCAGGAGCTGACTGTGGCTAAGATCATGAACTCCTTATTGCCAAATTCAGACTTCAGTTGAAGAAAGTAGGGAAAACCACTAGACCATTCAGGTATTACCTAAATCAAATCCTTTATGATTATACAGTGGAAGTGAGAAACAGATATAAGGGCCTAGATCTGATAGAGTGCCTGATGAACTATGGACTGAGGTTCGTGACACTGTACAGGAGACAGGGATCAAAACCATCCCCATGGAAAAGAAATGCAAAAAAGCAAAATGGCTGTCTGGGGAGGCTTTACAAATAGCTGTGAAAAGAAGAGAAGTGAAGAGCAAAGGAGAAAAGGAAAGATATAAGCATCTGAATGCAGAGCTCCACAGAATAGCAAGAAGAGATAAGAAAGCCTTCCTCAGCGATCAATGCAAAGAAATAGAGGAAAACAACAGAATGGGAAAGACTAGAGATCTCTTCAAGAAAATTAGAGATACCAGGGGAACATTTCAGGCAAAGATGGGCTCAATAAAGGACAGAAATTGTATGGACCTAACAGAAGCAGAAGATATTAGAAGAGCTGGCAAGAATACACAGCAGAACTGTACAAAAAAGATCGTCACGACCCAGATAATCATGATGGTGTGATCACTGACCTAGAGCCAGACATCCTGAAATGTGAAGTCAAGTGGGCCTTAGAGAGCATCACTATGAACAAAACTAATAGAGGTGATGAAATTCCAGTTGAACTATTTCAAATCCTGAAAGATGATGCTGTGAAAGTGCTGCACTCAATATGCCAGCATATTTGGAAAACTCAGCAGTGGCCACAGGACTGGAAAAGGTCAGTTTTCATTCCAATCCCAAAGAGAGGCAATGCCAAAGAATGCTAAAACTACCACACATTTGCACTCATCTCACATGCTAGTAAAGTAATGCTCAAAATTCTCCAAGCCAGGCTTCAGCAATACGTCAACTATGAACTTCCAGTTTTCAAGCTGGTTTTAGAAAAGGCAGAGGAACCAGAGACCAAATTGCCAACATCTGGTGGATCATAGAAAAAGCAAGAGAGTTTCAGAAAAACATCTATTTCTGCTTTATTGACTATGCCAAAGCCTTTGACTGTGTGGATCACAATAAACTGTGGAAAATTCAGAAAGAGATGGGAATACCAGACCACCTGACCTGCCTTGAGAAATTTGTATGCAGGTCATGAAGCAACATTCAGAACTGGACATGGAACAACAGACTGGTTCCAAATAGGAAAAGGAGTACCTCAAGGCTGTATATTGTCACCCTGCTTATTTAACTTACATGCAGAGTACATCATGCGAAATGCTGGACTGGAAGAAGCACAAGCTGGAATCAAGATTGCCGGGAGAGATATCAATAACCTCAGATATGCAGATGACACCACCCTTATGGCAGAAAGAGAAGAGAAACTAAAAAGCCTCTTGATGAAAGTGAAAGAGAAGAGTAAAAAAAGTTGGCTTAAAGCTCAACATTCATAAAACTAAGATCATGGCATCTGGTCCCATCACTTCATGGGAAATAGATGGGAAAACAGTGTCAGACTTTATTTATTTATTTATTTATTTATTTTGGTCTCCAAAATCACTGCAGATGGTGACTGCAGCCATGAAATTAAAAGACATTTACTCCTTGGAAGAAAAATTATGACCAATCTAGATAGCATATTGAAAAGCAGAGACATTACTTTGCCACAAAGGTCCGTGTAGTCAAGGCTATGGTTTTTCCTGTGGTCATGTATGGTTGTGAGATTTGGACTGTGAAGAAGGCTGGGTGCCAAAGAATTGATGCTTTTGAACTATGGTGTTGGAGAAGACTCTTGAGAGTCCCCTGGTCTGCAAGGAGATCCAACCAGTCCATTCTGAAGGAGATCAGCCCTGGGATTTCTTTGGAAGGAATGATGCTAAAGCTGAAACTCCAGTACTTTGGCCACCTCCTGTGCAGAGTTGACTCATTGGAAAAGACTCTGATACTGGGAGGTATTGGGGGCAGAAGGAGAAGGGGACCACAGAGGATGAGATGGCTGGATGGCATCTCTGACTCTATGGATGTGAGTTTGAGTGAACTCCAGGAGTTGGTGATGGACAGGGAGGCCTGGCATGCTGTGATTCATAGGGTCACAAAGAGTTGGACACTACTGAGCGACTGAACTAAACTGAACTGAAGATCTGTCTAGTCAAGGCTATGGTTTTTCCAGTGCTCATGTATGGATGTGAAAGTTGGACTGTGAAGAAAGCTCAACGCTGAAGAATTGATGCTTTTGAACTGTGGTGTTGGACAAGACCCTTGAGAGTCCCTTGGACTGCAAGGAGATCCATCCAGTCCATTCTAAAGGCGATTAGTCCTGAGTGTTCTTTGGAAGGACTGATGTTAAAGCTGAAACTCCAACATTCTGGCCACCTCATGTGAAGGGTTGACTCATTGGAAAAGACTGACGCTGGGAGGAATTGGGGGCAGAAGACAGGGATGACAGAGGATAAGATGACTTGATGGCACCACCGACACTATGGACATGAGTTTGGGTGAACTCCACAAGTTGGTGATGGACAGGGAGGCCTGGCATGCTGCAATTCATGGGGTCACAAAAGGTCGGATACGACTGAGCGACTGAACTGAACTGAACTGAATCATGTATTTTTCTTAAGGAGCTGTTTCATTTATCATTTGACTTTAAGTATTTTATGCCAAAAGTTCCAGGAATAATATAGTATATGCATTACTCCATTTTACAAAATACTAATTGAATAAGTCCAATGATGATAATGTTTGCCAATATTTTGTATTAAGATTGTTTAAATTCAAACAGAAATAGAGTCTAAATTTAACATAACAAAATATAACAGGACATGCATATGGTCTGCACAATAATTTTTTATAATATTTCATATAATTTAGAAAATCAAACAATTATTTATTTTGCATCTTCGTATATTGAAGATAATGATAGTAAAGATTTTGATAGCCTTTCCCTTCTCCAGGGGATCTTTCCAACCGAGGGATTGAACCCAGGTCTCCCACATTGCAGGCAGATTCTTTACCAGCTGAGCCACAAAGGAAACCCAAGAACACTGGCGTGGGTAGCCTATTCCTTCTCCAGCAGATCTTCCCAACCCAGGAATCAAACCAGGGTCTCCTGTATTGCAGGTTCTGAGCTCTGAGGGAAACCCAAAGATTATGATAGTTCTTTACAAATTGCTACCTTGTACACGGTATTTTTAATGTTCTTGTTTTGTGTAGATATTTAACTCCTTTTCATAATTTTTTTTTTTTTAGTTGTGGTAAAATATACAAGAACACTCTCCATCTAACAGAATTTTTTTCATCATCTCAAACTGAAACTCTATGCGTAAAAAAGTAATTCCCTGTCTCCTCATCCCTCTAGTCCCTGTTGTACTGTATACTTTCCATCTCATTGAATTTGACTATTCTAGGTACCTCGTAAAGGGGAGCTCATAAAATATAAGTGTTTCTGTGTCTGGCTTATTGTGCTTAGCGTAATTTCTTCAAGATTCATCTGTTACTTTAATTTCTTCATCTGTTACTGTTAATTTCTTCAAGATTCATCTGATAGCATGTATCAGCATTTCCTTCCTATTTAAAGCTGTATGATTCCACTGTCTGTATATACCATAATTTGTTTGCACATTCACTAATTTATGGCCATTAGAGTTGTCATCACCTTTTGGCTATTGTGAAAAATGCTTCTATCAACACTGGTGTATAAATGTTAAAGTCTGTTTCCTATTCCTTTGTGTATAAACCCCAAATAACATTTTGATATGTAAATCAATAGCCTCTTATTATAAAAGGGAAATCAAAACTTCAAATGTAAAAACTTACATTCAGAGACCTTTAATTACTTGTTAGACTCATTAATTTGTACTTATACCTAGCTGGAGAGTGACTTTTAGTGTCTGTGGAAATACAATCCATGAATTGTGTTGTATACAAGGTATATTAAAGTCTTAGAGAAAATGTCAGCATCTATCTTCAGGGGGTTAATGAACTGGATATTTTCTCATTTTTAGGGTCTTATGAATATTGTGAATGAAACAAGACACATAGCATTATGCAGTCAGTTGACCTCATAATTTATGGAAAGAAGATCCCTCAAATTAAATTTAAATTCTTGGTACATTTCAAAGAGGAGAGTGAGATATAGAGAAAGACATAAAAGAGAATTTCCACACAATCATCTGAGTAGTAAAACTGGAAATCTTCCAAAACTGCATATGATAATGACCCAGTCAATCTCTCCATCCCTCAGGAAAGCATCTTTGGATAGTTATATAAAAGAGTAGATTTTGAGAAAACTCAAGTAAAACTAATTATAGGGATGTGGCACTAAAGTTGAATGGGGAAATGAATAATAAAACATATTTTGAACTTATTTCACACCTATTATTTACTAGACAATTTTTGACAATTTTGAAGGTCTTCATTTACATTATTCTCTTTAAACCCTACTGTGTTAGATTCTATTATGTTTCATTACAGAGATTACGTTGAATGATTTACCCAGGTCACAAAGTTTGTAAGTACAGATTTTGAGGCTCAAATTCCAAACCAGAGTTTAGAACCTGCACTCTCAAAAAGTACACTGCAGACATTTAGGGTCACAATATTTATAAAACAAATTTTATATTTATAAAACAAAACAAAAGTTATATAATTATATATGTTAGGCAATATGACATCTCTGATAGTTTTATTGTGTGTGTGTGTGTATTTGTTTCCAAAGTCTATTCAACCATATTCAGGGTTTAGAAGTAACACTTTTATTATAAAGAAACTGATTTGGAAAATGTGATATTTCTTTAAAATTTATCTCTTTTAAACCTAGTGAACTGGTTAGGTATTTTTTAGGACCTCAAAACTTTTGCTGCATCATTTTAATGGTCACTATAGCTCACATGGGAAGCAGGTTTTACTATGACAGAGACAGCAGCAGTGTTAGTCGCTCAGTTTCGCCCAACCCTTTGTGACCCTGTGGATGGCAGCCCACCAGCCTCCTCTGTCCATGGGATTTCCCAGGTAAGGGCACTGGAGTGGGTTGCCATTCCCTTCTCCAGGGGATTTTCCTGACCCAGGGATCAAACCCAGGCCTCGTGCATTGCAGGCAGATACTGACTGAGCTACAAGGGAAGCCCAGGTTTTACTATATAGACAGTTAAAGAGAAACATATTTAGGCATGAATTGCAATCACATTTTTCAAAAGAATATGTACCAAAATTTTCAAAAACTGAAATTTCAGTCTATAATTTCTAATATGTTGCTGAATGAAAATGTTTTTCAGTATTTTACACTTTGCATATCCATGTAGATGTTTTGTTTTTCCTCCTATGTTGTTGAATTTGTCATTGTGTGCTGCTGCTGCTGCTAAGTCGCTTCAGTCATGTCCGACTCTGTGCGACCCCATAGACAGTAGCCCATCAGGCTCCCCCATCCCTGGGATTCTCCAGGCAAGAACACTGGAGTGGGTTGCCATTTCCTTCTCCAATGCATGAAAGTGAAAAGTGAAAGTGAAGTTGCTCAGTCGTGTCCGACTCTTAGCGACCCCATGGACTGCAGCCCACCAGGCTCCTCCGTCCATGGGATTTTTTAGGCAAGAGTACTGGAGTGGGTGTCATTGTGTATACCTACTTAATTTATCTTATTTCATTTATCATTGTGGGATAGTTATCATGGATATACATGTTCTGAGAATTCTTTAAAGATTTATTTGTTCCAATTGATTATATTAAGAAGTTTGAAGAATATCCCAAGTGTTTGAAGTAGATATATTTATTTTAATAAAATATAATACTGATAAAGTATAGGATTTTGTATCTTGTCTTGTCAAATTAATGGTTTAAACCATTTAGAGCAATAAATGTGTTCATAAGAATATTTTAATAGTGAGCTATTTGTTGATCACTTAAAATTTACGAGGCACATTCAGATTCCGGAGAAACAGTTATTAAGACATGTTTATTGTCCCAACAAACTCAACAGATAAAAGCATAAAAACATAAATGTTTTAAATGCTCAGCAGGTCAAAGGGTTAGACTCTTTTACTGGAAGTTATCTCTTGAACACAGAACAACTTCTAAGAACCACGAGTATTTATTTTCCATTACAAATGAATATGTGGCTATGTCATTGTGAGTGGAGATATTTAACTATGTATGTATACAATGAACAGCCAGAACCTTGAAGATGGAACTCTGAGGCAACTGGTTTCTTCAATTCACATATGTTCAGAATTTTCTTTTCTTTATTTGATCTAGAAATATAAAGATTCTGAGAGGCAAATCCTGATGGTGATTCTGAGTTACCCTCCAATCCATCTCTAGCTGGACAGCTCAGGAAATCCTCCATTCCCTATTCATTCAGTACCCTCAACCCAAACTGTTGACTGATTTCAAAGCATATTTTATTTAATTTTTAGTCTTTGCTGTTTTTTTTAAATTTTATTTTTAAACTTTACATAATTGTATTAGTTTTGCCAAATATCAAAATGAATCCATCACAGGTATACATGTGTTCCCCATCCTGAACCCTCCTCCCTCCTCCCTCCTCCCTCCTCCCTCCTCCCTCCTCCCTCCCCATACCATCCCTCTGGGTCATCCCTGTGCACTAGCCCCAAGCATCCAGTATCGTGCATTGAACCTGGACTGGCATCTCGTTTCATACATGCTGTTTTGTATCTACCTTTTCTCAGTCATCTCTTATTTTCTCTCTTCCTTCTTTCTCACTTTTATTTTCCCTCTGATATCTGAGCATAAATTGAATTGCCAAATGCATAAAGAAGAGAACAATCTTCCACCTTTCACAAATGACACTCTGTAAATTAGACACTGAGATGGAGCACATTTAAAATAATTTTGCCAAAATGAAGTTACCCACATTACATGTAAAACTGGCCATGGATCTATTTTCCTCAAGTGGGAAGGATTGTCCTGTTTTCCACATAGACTCAAAAAACCAAGAACTTACAATATGAACCAGATAATGAGTTTAATTTATTGATTACTATAATAGTTAAATAACCTTCAATACACACTAATTACCCCTGGTTAATATAAAGATGATCTACCAGCCAAAGTGTTAGCATGTCATTTAGGATAAAGTCTTCAATGACAAAAATTCAGAAACTCACAGTATCTGGAAATATTGTCTTCTTTCCAAGAAAAGTATGAGTTTTCCTAAGATTCCTGAGCAAAATCAAATAATAGCTCTAGATTTTTGGCATGGAATTCTTTCTACTATACCAAGATTCTGCCTAAAATTTTTATTTTGGCATTCTGAATTGAGCTATGACTAGCAATAATCAAATCTAAACAGTTTCGTAAATCAAGAAACATGTCTATGTAGTACTTATTAACATAGATTTGTATTGTCTATTGTTTTCCTCCAATAACCTAGACTATAATAAATGTCTATTTAGTGTGTCTTTGGCAGGGCCGGGGCAGGGCGGGGTGAGCTTCCTAGGTGGCTGAGTGGTAAAATATCCACTTGCCAATTCAAGAGAAATAGGAGACATGGGTTTGATTCCTAGGTCTGGAAGATCCCCTGGAGGAGGAAATGGCAACCACTCTAGTATTTTTGCCTGAGGAATCCCATGCACAGAGGAGTTTGGCATGCTACAGTCCATGGAGTCACAAAGAGTCAGACAGAACTAATGACTGAGCATGCATGTTATGTGTGTGTGTGTGTGTGTGTGTGTGTGTGTGTGTGTGTGTATTTACAAACAAAACATTGCTTTTGCTGTATTTTCTTGGATGGGAAGAAGTTCATACATTTATCTGTTCTCAGGTGCTTTCTTATGTGTTTTGAAATTCATTGTAATTAAGTGGAATCTTATCAACATTTATTGAGGACTTATGATGTCCCTGGTTCTTTCCCTGCAGAGGGCGGCTGACTGATTTTGGAGCTCATAGCATCTTAGAAAGGATGCTATTTAAGCATCAGTTTATGATTTTATGCCCCATGCCTAGGTATTACTTTATGTAAATATGTAAATAAAGCTATTAGGGATGCGATTGTTTTCATGGTATATTTCAGAATGCCAAAATTGCTCTCAAAAAAAAATTAAAGAAAAGGAAAGAAACAATATATAAAGTTAAAAACATTTGGTGTTTGTGAGAGGTATTTAGAGAAAGCAACTTGCTTGTCATTTGGTACGTCAACTCACACCCACTCATATATACTTCCCAGTTAGAACACTGAAGTCTCACCACGATAGTTGAAGCAAGGAATTTGATAAAATGAATGAAGTACTTGTGGGAAAAGAGTCAAATTCTGATATTCTATAATTTCTATGTGTGAGATCTCATGGAGCCAACACTGTTTAGTAAGCATTATGTATTTGACACAAAGCTTGCAATCCTCTGAAAGTCATTACTGGCCATTTGTTTGCAGCCTCTGATACTCGATTCACAGATTCAGAAGGACACATGGAAAATAGGAACAATGTGACAGAGCTTGTTCTCCTGGGGCTCACACAAAATCCTGAAATGCAAAAAGTTCTATTTGTCCTATTCTTACTCATCTACATTGCAACAATATTGGGCAATCTGCTTATCATGGTGACCATTGCAGCCAGCAGGTCACTTGGTTCCCCCATGTATTTTTTCCTGGCTTATTTATCATTTATAGATCCTGTCTATTCTACTATCATTGCTCCCAAAATAATCACTGACTTGCTTCATGAGAAAAAGACTATTTCCTTCCAGTATTGTATGACTTAAGTCTTTATAGATCATTTATTTGCTGGTGCTGAAGTCATTCTTCTGGTGGTGATGGCCTATGACCAATATGTAGCCATCTGCAAACCTCTTCATTATTTGATCATCATGAATCGGAGGGTATGTGTCCTCATGCTGCTGGTGGCCTGGACTGGAGGCTTTCTGCACTCACTGGTTCAATTGCTCTTTATTTATCATCTCCCTTTCTGTGGTCCCAATGTGATTGACAACTTTGTCTGTGACATGTACCCTTTACTGAAACTTGCTTGCACTGATACCCACCTCATTGGATGCTTTATGATAGCTAATGGAGGGGCAATTTGCACTGTTGTCTTCTTCATCCTCTTAGTGTCCTATGGGGTCATATTACACTCCCTGAAGACTCATGGTTTGGAAGGGAATCACAAAGCCTTCTACACCTGTGCATCCCATATGATGGTGGTCATTTTATTCTTTGTTCCCTGTATCTTCCTGTATGCCAGGCCTAATTCAACCTTACCCATTGACAAATCCATGACTGTGGTTTTAACTTTCATAACTCCCATGTTGAACCCTTTAATCTAAAACCTGAGAAATGCAGAAATGAAAAATGCCATGAGGAAACTTTGGAGTAAAAATGTGACCTTAGTTGGAAGAGATTGTGTAGGACATGATATTCTTTTTTTTTTTTTTTTAAGAGAATCAAAGAATATTTTCAATATCAGTGATTACAACTAAAAAATAATTTCCTTTGGGTTACTTAAACTACTTATTCCTGAAACCACTATATGAACTAATCCTTATCCTAGTGGAATAGTTTATAGATCTTAAACACCAAGAGAATTGCATAGCTTCAATCTCTTACAGATGTCATCATACTGTGTTAAGATTCTATAGTGGAATCTGATAAAAAATTAATTTAAAATTTCACAGAAATGATCATAGCTGCATTTTCAAATCTATGAAAAATGAAATTTGTTAACATATATTCTGATTGTGTCATATGGTTGATTTTGTATATTCTGAAAAAAATTTGAACTGAAGAATTAAATTGTTCAACCCCAGTCTCTGTATCTGGATCACTTGGCCTCCTCCAATAATTGAAATACATATTTAAGTCATTCACATCACATAAGGCCCCAGAGTCTGCCTGCATTAAATTAAAATGTCTGGGTACATGTTTTTTAAGCACAATGAATGTTTAACATTCTGGAAACAGATTATTCTGATTTATATAATAAATACTAATCTGATTCTCTGTAAGCTGTATGTTCTTGACTTAAATGATTAATTAAAAGTTGTCTTGCTCTTGGCAATTGCTCTATATCGGACTTGGAGATCAGATACTATATTATAAGCATCCTATTTAAGGCTTTAGAATTACATGTTTCCTGTTAGAACCCAACTTACAGCATAGATACTAAGTGCTAAAATATGCCTTCATCCTTTTCTCAATTCTAATTGGATTCGTCTAGTGTACTTAGCAATATTAATGCCTCCACACTAATTAATTAATTAATTAATGCCTCCACCTGACACACATTAAATAAAGTTTCCTTTATTTCCCAGTGGAAGAAATAAAAGAAGTACTTTAGATCTTTTAATCAGAAATAAATCTAGGACACTAGCTTCAGGATCAGGAGATGTGGATTTTAATTCTCACTATACCATCATTTTATTCCATAACCTTTAAATTTCTAAAAGTAATTTACTTAGGTGATTTGGAAGCTGTTTCCAAGTTCTGTGATTCTTCCCATGCCAATAATTTGTTATAAATATTGTTATATTTGCTTGTACTTCTATTAGAAGTAAAATTATCTCATTCCCCCAAACTTTTATTTTTCTGATAGATAACATAGAAATACCCTCCTGGTATAAAAGTATCTTAGGATTGGATTAAGACATGTTGCCTCTGGGTGACAAGATGAAATGATTGGATGGTATCACTGAAGCACTGGACATGAGTTAGAGCAACCTCTGGGAGATATTGAAGGATAGGGAAGCCTTGTGTGCTGGAGTTCACGGGGTCGCAAAGAGTGAGACATGACTTATTGACTGAACAACAACAAGACATACAAACTCTGCTTTTGAGTGCTTTGTTGTTTTGAGAATATGTTCTTGCACCTATCCAAGTACACAAAGCTGTCAAGAGAACACTTTGACAGGTACCTGGTTTTTGTGAAATTAGTCCCTGAGTCTATCAAAGGTCAAAGCACACCTCAACTAGTTTCTGATCAACAGTGATATAATCCATATATAATCCCTCCTGTTTTCATTCTGTTTTACCTTTTAAGTTTGAGAATCTGTGTTGCTGTCTTTTCAGGATTTTGAACTGTTCTGTCTTTGGATTTGTATTCTGGGAACAGACTTTCCTGGTATAGATCCAAGAAACTCCTTTTTGAAAAATTTTTTCATGGACATGAATGGTAGATCAATTAAAAAATAAAATATCATAATGAAAAATAAAAAAATAGTTACCCAATTAACTGTTTACATATGTAATATTAAATATTCAGACTCCATATTTAAGCTCATTTACTATCAAATATCTAAGTTCATATATGGTCAACTGTTGTTTTTTTTTTTTTTTTTCCTCTCATCATGTTTTGTTCTCATGTAGACATCAGGATGAAGTTCACAAAGACGTACGCTGTAGAAGTTCTTCTCTGATGTTCAGTTACCTTACTTGAGATAATCGGTTTGTTGGCAAGACCTGGTAATGATGGTGAAATATCCCTTGGGTTTAATTAGCCACAGGTAAGTAACTTCATAGACTTTGCTCCCAAACAGGATATGTGGTAACACTTTTAAGGCTCAAGAGAAAGGCCTTCTCCACAGGTACTGTTTATATCTCAAAAAAAAAAAAAAAAAAAAAAAACACTTACTGTATCTGAATTAGTTGATGCTTTTAATATTGAAATTTACTTCTTTCTTGGTGCACTAACAGCTGCCTGGGGCCCTGGCTGTAGACCTACATGTCAGACAAGTTCATGGGTGAGATTTCCCAGCCTGTCCCCTGGCCAGGACATCATATAGTCATAGAGTATCAGGTTTAAATGGATTTTACAAATCATATAATCACCTCTCACCCCCACCAGTCTAAGATTTAAATCTCTTTTAAGCATGTCAAGCATCAAGAAAAATAGGTTCAACTACAGTGCTATCAATTTAGAAGTAAAAATATTTCAGACTTTTTCTTACTGATATTTAACACCTCTGTTAAAACTATACATTATTCAAAAATATGCAATATATTTTAGTTATCCCCTTCCCCAATGTTGAGCATTCTGTGTGGTTTCTAAATTTTCCACAGCTTTTAATAACTGTGTTGAACATATTTGAACATTTAATTTTTCTGTTTTAAAAATATTTTCCATTAGGTTATTTCTAGAAAGAGTATTTTGGAGTCAAAGAAAAAAAAGACAAAATAATTTCTATTTTTTCACAGTTATGTCCAAGTAACTTTTATTAGTTATGTTTAATTCTTACTTTCTATTCACTATACTTTTTATGATCTGCTGAGAAACTTCACCTCAGAGTATAAGGAAATGTAATGAAGCTGCTGTACTTTGTTTTCACATATGTATAGAGTTTTCATCTTGGAAAAAGGAATACTTTTAAAAATTATGTTTATGTTTTCTCTTTTCTTTGGAAAATTTTTGTCTCACCTGTCCTTATCATATTAGTAATACAGTATCCTGTAACCAAGAATGATTGATGATGGATGCTATGGGAAGATGGGAGAAGAAGGCAGGGGAATGCCTGTAGCAGAAACATAATGGAGTGGGAGGGTGACTTGTATCAAGGATGGATGCCTTGCTGCTGTTTGGTGATGAAATTTCAGGGAAATGGTTACAAAGACATTTAACAGGCACACTTTTTATGACTCAATGTGAATACATACACATTACTATACATAGTCATATCCAGTAAATATTTGTTGAATGAATGAACTTGTAATATTAATGATTGCTTACATGAAGAGATTTTATATGTGTTTGGGTATATATACATAGTACTTTATCTCATCCAGCAGAGTCTTTCTATTTTTCACATCAATCTCTGTTTTTAAAACTTTGAAAATAATGATTTTCTTTGCTTGATAGATCTTATTTTATTGCACACCTATGTCACAGTTTTTTATATGCCTACTGAAGATGTAAATTTACTGAATGTAACCATGTTAAATTGTATGTGGAACAGGATTTTGAAGAATTAAAAATATTAATTAATAACTATTGTAATTATCCTGAAAGTAAAATGACCCAGTAATATACTCTTTCCTAGAGGCAATTAATATTTTTATACTTACCCCATAAAGTGTGTCAGAAATTATTAAAGTGGAATGCAGCTTCCTTTCAAAGGTTTATTTATGTTTTTCATAAAAAGTAATGATAATCAGAGCTGGAGGACAAGAACACTTGAATTCCTCTGGGTTTATAATCTGGGGAAGAAGGCATACTCTTACCCATGAACGACAACTTGGAAAGCATTTACTCATCATCTAACAGGTTTCAGACACTGCAGACATCCTGCCAGGCACTGTGGTAGGCACAGTTACTAAACACACTTGAATAGCATATGCGCTCTGGTAGGTTAAAACGGACAGTGTGTTGCAAGGACTTATATCCATTTCCTTAAACTGCCTTCTTGGGATAGATTTATTGATGTGTCTTTCCTTCCACAGTTAGATCTAAGAATTCAAATGTAAATTCTCATGGAAAAGAGAATAGCTCTAACCCCTGTGGGACACCTCTCAGCTTTCTAGATACATGTGAGAATTACTATTTGTAAGCTCACATACACAAAGGAGGGCTTGAAATCAAGGAACACCGAAATGACATGGCAGAGTTGCAAGTAGCTGAAATCAGGAGGAGAATCCAGGTCTCATGTAGGGAGCCCAGTGTTTTCTCAGTAAATTACACATCATGTGTTTCCCTCCCAATATTTTACAGGTGATAGGTGCTGGGTGTCTGAAGGGATGGAACACATCATGAAAAAAATAAGAATGATTTGAAACAATTACTGGGGCAAAACTGCCAAGGACTTGAGCCACAGCTATAGAGACTGTTCTGTTTTGTTCTAAGAAATTCAGACCACAAATC
This sequence comes from Bos indicus x Bos taurus, assembly GCF_003369695.1. Classification (NCBI taxonomy): domain Eukaryota; kingdom Metazoa; phylum Chordata; class Mammalia; order Artiodactyla; family Bovidae; genus Bos; species Bos indicus x Bos taurus. The sequence goes on along the minus strand of NC_040090.1, from coordinate 83,866,620 downwards.
TTTCATGATTAACAGGTGCCACTTTTTATTCCTTTGTAGGAAATTCAGGCCCCAAGAAGGTATTACTTCCCAAATGGATGTTGTTATACCTCCAAACAATGTGACTGAATTTGTTCTCTTGGGACTCACACAGAATCCACTCTTGCAGAAAATACTCTTCATTGTGTTTTTGTTCATTTTCCTATTCACTGTTCTGGCCAACTTGCTCATTGTCATTACCATCTCCCTCAGCCCCACACTTTCTGCTCCCATGTACTTCTTTCTCACTTACTTGGCCTTCATAGATGCCTCCTACACATCCGTCACCACCCCTAAATTGATCACTGACCTACTGTACGAGAGGAGAACCATATCCTTGGGAGGCTGCCTGACTCAGCTCTTTGTGGAGCACTTCCTGGGAGGATCAGAGATCATACTCCTCATCGTCATGGCCTATGACCGCTACATGGCCATCTGCAAGCCTCTGCACTACACAACCATCATGCGACAGGGGCTCTGCCAGCTCCTGCTGGTGGTGGCCTGGATCGGGGGGATTATGCATGCCACTGTGCAGATTATTTTCATGGTCAACTTGACCTTCTGTGGTCCCAACATCTTCGATCACTTCATGTGTGACCTCTTTCCACTGTTAAAGCTTGCCTGCAGTGACACCTACAAGCTCGGTATAGTGGTGGCAGCAAACAGTGGAGCCATGTGCTTGCTCATTTTTTTCATGCTCCTCATCTCGTACACAGTCATCCTGAGCTCCCTGAAATCCCATGGCTCTGAAGGACAGCGCAAGGCCCTCTCTACATGTGGCTCCCACTTTACAGTAGTGGTGTTCTTTTTTGTCCCTTGTATATTCACCTACATGCGTCCTGTGGCCACCTATCCTGTGGACAAGTGGGTGGCTGTGTTCTTTGCAATCCTCACTCCCATGTTAAATCCTATCATCTATACAGTGAGAAACACAGAGGTGAAAAATGCCATGATGAATTTGACGAAGAGGAGAATAATGTAGCCTGTTCATGAAGCCAATAGTATGATGATTTGTCTATGTAGAGGATTTTATCTATTGTAAAATACAAAAAAAACCCAATAAATTTTGCAGATCATTGACATTAAAAAAGGCCCAGAAACTAAAATTTGTTGAATGCTTAATGGATAGGTACTTTGCTAGGTGCTTTTTATAACTTTTAATGTACTCTGCTAAGGCTTTAACATTAATGTGCATAGATTTAGGATGTGCAATAGAAAAAACACCTATGAATCCCTAGTGAGATGATTATAGAGTATGTATTTCTACTGTACTAAATTCTTTATACAAATGTTGCTTGGATGAAATTGGCTTTTCCCTAGGGCCTGTGTTGATTTCAGATCTTCTTTTATTTTTATTTAACCTGTGGTGAAGCAAATAGATCCTATAAATTCTTAGATATATAGGGAAGGGATATTTGCGAAGTGAAAGAATCACTGCTGAATTTTTTTGGCACCATGAATTTATCAAAAGCAAAAAGAGAAACACTCACTAAAGGAGGAAGGAATGGTTCTCAACTTATCTTTAATTCTTTTTGTAGCATAAAAATAAACCAGAAATTTAAAAATTATTCTTAATTTAGTCTTATTTTCTTAAATATCCTACCACTTACAGTTTTTATTGAATTGGTTTTTTTTTTTCTTCTTACCAAGACTTGAGGAGTCTTTTGAATAAAGAAGAGTAAACATTCTTTAATCACATGCAGCAACAAGAAGAAAATATATCTAAGAGTTTTAGCTACAGCATTTGAATCCAGGTGTTCCAAAACTCCGTTCTACTTTCTTCAAATAAAACATGGTTGTCTTTGATATACTTCAGTTCAGTTCAGTTCAGCCACTCAGTCGTGTCTGACTCTTTGCGACCCCATGGACTGCAGCACGTCAGGCTTTCCTGTCCATCACCAACTCCTGATACATTTATGTCTATAGATAAGAAATGTATCTGTAATGTTAGTGATTCACTTTCTCCTTTAAGAAGATAATCGAATTTGCTATAGCCTTGTCACATGTGGGGCAATATAATAATACCTATGCTTGGAACTATTTCCACTAACTGAAAGAAATTAGAAGATAAATTTTGCTCTTATGAACAAAAACATTACTGTACTAATGTTGGCCTTTTACAAAAGCAAAATTTTACAGAAGTTTTCATAACACAAACTTTAGGAAAGCAGTGATACCTGTTATGCTCCTCTAGACACATGGAGAATATCAGATCATTCTACATTATTACCTAACACTTTATAAGTCAAAGGTTCTCTGACTATAACACTCCAACTTGCACTATTTCAGAAATATTCTCTCAAACTCAGTAGTCATCTCTAGCCATTTTTTCACCATAATTTGACCATATCATTATGCCAGTCACCCCACCTATTCTGTGGGGTGACTGTTTACTAGCTTATGCATGGTACCTCAGATTCATAAGAAACAGAAGCTTTTCCCACAATGTCTAGGCCTGGAAGATAATATCATCAGCACTTAATCTATTAAAGATGATCAATTTTGCAGTTGATAGTGAGAAGCACTGCAATAGAATTTACACTAAATAATATACGGTTCATTTTGCCTTATGACTATTAGATAGGAGTTGACAGTAATTCAGGGGTAAGAATGGAAAAAGTATTAAGTAGATGGCATTTCTACTAAAAGATGAAATGAATTATTTGAAGAGGAAAATAAGACTGAAGGGGCTATACCAAGGGCTCAGTGTCAAAAGCAAACCTGAAAAGTGTAAGAAAAGAAGAAAGAAATGTAAGGCAGTCTCACCTCAGTGTATGGAATTTTGCTGGTTTGTAAATAATTCTAGGGAATTTAAAATATTTCTTTGAACTCATCATCAAAAATCTCATGAGGACAATGCCATTTGATTATGTCTGATTCTTTAAGAAACATATAAAGAAATATGTCTCTCCTAAAATCAATGAGATAAATAATGTTTGGATCTGTTGTTAAGAATATTTTCATTTAATCTGGACTGTTAATTTAGTGAAAATATTAGGCATTAAATGAGGAAGGTGAGCTCATTGTTGAAGGCCAACTATGAGGCATACATTTTGACAGGGACTTCCCTGCTGGCTCAGAGAGTAAAGCGTCTGCCTACAATGTGGGAGACCCGGGTTAGATCCCTGGGTTGGGAAGATTCCCTGGAGAAGGAAATGGCAACCCACTCCAGTGCTCTTGCCTGGAAAATCCCATGGAGAATCCTGGTAGGCTACAGTCCATGGGGTCTCAAAGAGTCGGACATGACTGAGTGACTTCACTTTCACTTTTACATACTTTAACTCTCTTAATGAAGAAACATATATTATTATAGAGGTTGATATTTCATTTTATACAAAAAGAAAATGTGACAATGAAATTAAACAATATCAAACCTTTGAAACTCTGCTTCCTCTACTCTTTCCACTTCACAAGATTTTTTCTAGCTTGATGTGAAAATATAAAAATACAGATCTGATCATTGGCCAAGTTGTGAAGATTGTCATTGAAGTATTCAAGCTTTATTTTGGGATCAGGGGAGGGATGGGGCATTTTCTTCCTCTCATTTCTGCATTGATCTTCATTTCCCAGGCTACTTGTACCTTCTTGATTCCTCTTGTCTTAGAGAAAAACCAACTGATGATCTCATTTGTGCAGATATGTTACCCATTATGCACATCATGAAAAATGAAGTCTAATGGACTTAAGAAATAAAAATCAAATAGTTGAGTTTCAAAAAAGAGTGGCACTTAGATGAAAGACATAGTTGGACAAAAAATAAGCAGCTCAGTCTTCGAGGAAACTGATACTTTGTTTGAGCATGAAGGTAGCACCTTGAGCAACTATATAGATACTGTTTCCTCAGGGCTTTTCATATTGTTATCCCATAGTGTTAACAAATACTACTGGAAAAATGTCTCCATGGGCAATTTAGCTTAGGAAATTTTGACATATTTAATTTGTTCAAATAATACTGTCTAGTGCCTACAGTATGTGAGAGTTAAAGGTATACAACTTTTACAAATAAGACTTGTGTTTGTGTGAAAGTTATTTACCAGTGGGGAGTAGATGTATAATAAATAAATAAATGAAAAAATATAATTTTGTTAACAATGGGTCTGATGAAAATCATTTTATAAGAGGGTGTTACAGGAGATAAGAATTGGATAGAGATTTTTGTAGTTTTTAAAGTCCAGCTAGAATTGTAGTTAGGGCCAAGTTTAAATAATCACATTATTCTTCTCACCCTTTCAAAAAATAAGTAGGTTGCTCTAATACATACACTTGAAATGAAGAAAATATCTCTCTGAAGCATGTAGAAATGTTTTCTTGGAGGATGAAAATGTCAAAGTTTTTATATATAAAGCACAGATATACATAAAACAGATAAGTGGGCAGTATATTTGTGGTTATAATATTTTAAGAGGAGTGATTAAGGAAACAATGTTTTTTTTTTTCTTTTCTTTTTTTCCATTTTTTTCCCTCTAATTTTATTTTTAAACTTTACATAATTGTATTAGTTTTGCCAAACATCAAAATGAATCCGCCACAGGTATACATGTGTTCCCCATCCCGAACCCTACTCCCACCTCCCTCCCCATACCATCCCTCTGGGCCGTCCCAGTGCACCAGCCCCAAGCATCCAGCATCGTGCATCGAACCTGGACTGGCAACTCGTTTCCTACATGATATTTTACATGTTTCATTGCCATTCTCCCAAATCTTCCCACCCTCTCCCTCTCCCACAGAGTCCATAAGACTGTTCTATACATCAGTGTCTCTTTTGCTGTCTCGTACACCAGGTTATTGTTACCATCTTTCTAAATTCCATATATATTCGTTAGTATACTGTATTTATGTTTTTCCTTCTGGCTTACTTCACTCTGTATAATAGGCTCCAGTTTCATCCACCTCATTAGAACTGATTCAAATGTATTCTTTTTAATGGCTGAGTAATACTCCATTATGTATATGTACCACAGTTTTCTTATCCATTCATCTGCTGATGGACATCTAGGTTGCTTCCATGTCTTGGCTATTATAAACAGTGCTGGAAGTAAAACTCTCACTATTTGCAGATGACATGATCCTCTACATAGAAAACCCTAAAGAGTCCACCAGAAAATTACTAGAAATAATCAATGACTACAGTAAAGTTGCAGGATATAAAATCAACACACAGAAATCCCTTGCATTCCTATACACTAATAATGAGAAAACAGAAAGAGAAATTAAGGAAACAATTCCATTCACCATTGCAACGGAAAGAATAAAATACTTAGGAATATATCTACCTAAAGAAACTAAAGACCTATATATAGAAAACTATAAAACACTGGTGAAAGAAATCAAAGAGGACACTAATAGATGGAGAAATATACCATGTTCATGGGTTTGAAGAATCAATATAGTGAAAATGAGTATACTACCCAAAGCAATTTATAGATTCAACGCAATCCCTATCAAGCTACCAACAGTATTCTTCACAGAGCTAGAACAAATAATTTCACAATTTGTTTGGAAATACAAAAAACCTCGAATAGCCAAAGCGATCTTGAGAAAGAAGAATGGAACTGGAGGAATCAACCTACCTGACTTCAGGCTCTACTACAAAGCCACAGTTATCAAGACAGTATGGTACTGGCACAAAGACAGAAATATTGATCAATGGAATAAAATAGAAAGCCCAGAGATAAATCCACGCACATATGGACACCTTATCTTTGACAAAGGAGGCAAGAATATACAATGGATTAAAGACAATCTCTTTAACAAGTGGTGCTGGGAAATCTGGTCAACCACTTGTAAAAGAATGAAACTAGAACACTTTCTAACACCATACACAAAAATAAACTCAAAATGGATTAAAGATCTAAATGTAAGACCAGAAACTATAGAACTCCTAGAGGAGAACATAGGCAAAACACTCTCCAACATACATCACAGCAGGATCCTCTATGACCCACCTCCCAGAATATTGGAAATAAAAGCAAAAATAAACAAATGGGACCTAATTAACCTAAAAAGCTTCTGCACATCAAAGGAAACTATTAGCAAGGTGAAAAGACAGCCTTCAGAATGGGAGAAAATAATAGCAAATGAAGCAACCGACAAACAACTAATCTCAAAAATATACAAGCAACTCCTACAGCTCAACTCCAGAAAAATAAACGACCCAATCAAAAAATGGGCCAAAGAACTAAATAGACATTTCTCCAAAAAAGACATACAGATGGCTAACAAACACATGAAAAGATGCTCAACATCACTCATTATCAGAGAAATGCAAATCAAAACCACTATGAGGTACCTTTTCACACCAGTCAGAATGGCTGCGATCCAAAAGCCTACAAATAATAAATGCTGGAGAGGGTGTGGAGAAAAGGGAACCCTCTTACACTGTTGGTGGGAATGCAAACTAGTACAGCCACTATGGAGAACAGTGTGGAGATTCCTTAAAAAACTGGAAATAGAACTGCCTTATGATCCAGCAACCCCACTGCTGGGCATACACACTGAGAAAACCAGAAGGGAAAGAGACACGGAAACAATGTTTAAAATGTGCCTTTAGAGAGCACTATTCTCCAGTACTTTGGCCACCTCTTGGGAAGAGTTGACTCATTGGAAAAGACTCTGATGCTGGGAGGGATTGGGGACGGGAGGAGAAGGGGACGACAGAGGATGAGATGGCTGGATGGCATCACCGACCTAATGGATGTGAGTTTGAGTGAACTCCGGGAGTTGGTGATGGACAGGGAGACCTGGCATGCTGCAATTCATGGGGTTGAAAGAGTCGGACACGACTGAGCGACTGAAATGAACTGATTGATAAGAGAAAGAAGATTAAGGAATACAGCCCTAGCTTATATCTGAAGGGTTAGGCAAGATAACTACTCATGGAGCAACTAGGAAACGCCATCCAAGCGCAGAGGTTGGCCGATCATCTGTACAGATCATATTCAGTAAAACTGAGAGGTTCTTTCTTCTCAGGAGGCTTCCCAGAGTACGTTGTCAACTACATTAACAAACCAGTTGTAGTCTGTGAAGTATATTATATATATAAGATATAGCTATTTTTAACTATTGAAGATTGAAAATAAGGAAGGCTATAACCCCAAATATTTCTAAATTCAAAGGATGTTGACTGAGAATACTGTTACGGAGTGAGAGTTTAGTCCTTATTTTTTCTGGCTTAGAAACATTTTAGAATCCATTATAATGGCAACTCTCCTGAAGTTAGATGTGATATAATTTTAACAACAGTCTTGAAAGATGTAGAGAACATCAGGTTAGGTGATACAAGATTTCAGTCCTGATACTACCTAGGTGGCCAAAAATAAGTCCTATTGACTTTTCTTCATCTGTATTATCAGACAGGCAAATTATTGTGCGGCCATTCTTCTACTGAAGAAAAGAGTTTAGTTGTTCAAAAATTACTGAATGGTTAATATTGTGATATGGTTTTGTGTTTGTGAAATATCAGCTTGGCCTGGCTCCAGTGAACTTCTGCCTCTGGGAAAAGCAGATCATTGCAGGGGGGGATGGTAATTGACTGGTATGGTGATTAGTGCCTCAGTCAGCAGAGACACACCTTCAAAGGGGTGCAGTTGAAATGATGCAAATCTGCACTTGAAAATGGCAGTTTGCCCTCTTTCAGCCCAGGTTCTGTTACCCAAAGGAGAACATCTCAATAATGATGTGTCTGCTAAAGTGTGTATTAAAAACTGTTTGCAAATTAAACTCAAGTATAGCTAAATGGTAGGCAGTTCCATGAACAATTCTATAAACAGCTTAGCTGGCTGCCTTATTTGGCAACCTTTCCTATTTGGATGAAGTCTGAATTACTTTGCCACATGCAAGTAGTTTCTTTTTTTTTTTTTTTTCCTTTTTTATTTTTTATTTCTAATTTTATTTTATTTTTAAACTTTACATAATTGTATTAGTTTGCCAAATATCAAAATGAATCCGCCACAGGTATACATGTGTTCCCCATCCTGAACCCTCCTCCCTCCTCCCTCCCCATACCATCCCTCTGGGTCGTCCCAGTGCACTAGCCCCAAGCATCCAGTATCATGCATCGAACCTGGACTGGCAACTCGTTTCTTACATGATATTTTACATGTTTCAATGCCGTTCTCCCAAATCTTCCCACCCTCTCCCTCACCCACAGAGTCCATAAGACTGTTCTATACATCAGTGTCTCTTTTGCTGTCTTGTACACCGGGTTATTGTTACCATCTTTCTAAATTCCATATATCTGCGTTAGTATACTGTATTTATGTTTTTCCTTCTGGCTTGCTTCACTCTGTATAATAGGCTCCAGTTGCATCCACCTCATTAGAACTGATTCAAATGTATTCTTTTTAATGGCTGAGTAATACTCCATTGTGTATATGTACCACAGCTTTCTTATCCATTCCTCTGCTGATGGACATCTAGGTTGCTTCCATGTCCTGGCTATTATAAACAGTGTTGCGATGACCATTGGGGTACATGTGTCTCTTTCCCTTCTGGTTTCCTCAGTGTGTATGCCCAGCAGTGGGATTGCTGGATCATAAGGCAGTTCTATTTCCAGTTTTTTAAGGAATCTCCACACTGTTCTCCATAGTGGCTGTACTAGTTTGCATTCCCACCAACAGTGTAAGAGGGTTCCCTTTTCTCCACACCCTCTCCAGCATTTATTATTTGTAGGCTTTTGGATCGCAGCCATTCTGACTGGTGTGAAAAGGTACCTCATAGTGGTTTTGATTTGCATTTCTCTGATAATGAGTGATATTGAGCATCTTTTCATGTGTTTGTTAGCCATCTGTATGTCTTCTTTGGAGAAAGAAGACATCTATTTAGTTCTTTGGCCCATTTTTTGATTGGGTCGTTTATTTTTCTGGAGTTGAGCTGTAGGAGTTGCTTGTATATTTTTGAGATTAGTTGTTTGTCGGTTGCTTCATTTGCTATTATTTTCTCCCATTCTGAAGGCTGTCTTTTCACCTTGCTAATAGTTTCCTTTGATGTGCAGAAGCTTTTTAGGTTAATTAGGTCCCATTTGTTTATTTTTGCTTTTATTTCCAATATTCTGGGAGGTGGGTCATAGAGGATCCTGCAGTTATGTATGTCGGAGAGTGTTTTGCCTATGTTCTCCTCTAGGAGTTTTATAGTTTCTGGTCTTACGTTTAGATCTTTAATCCATTTTGAGTTTATTTTTGTGTATGGTGTTAGAAAGTGTTCTAGTTTCATTCTTTTACAACTGGTTGACCAGATTTCCCAGCACCACTTGTTAAAGAGATTGTCTTTAATCCATTGTATATTCTTGCCTCCTTTGTCAAAGATAAGGTGTCCATATGTGCGTGGATTTGTCTCTGGGCTTTCTATTTTATTCCATTGATCTATATTTCTGTCTTTGTGCCAGTACCATACTGTCTTGATAACTGTGGCTTTGTAGTAGAGCCTGAAGTCAGGTAGGTCGATTCCTCCAGTTCCATTCTTCTTTCTCAAGATCGCTTTGGCTATTCGAGGTTTTTTGTATTTCCATACAAATTGTGAAATTATTTGTTCTAGCTCTGTGAAGAATACTGTTGGTAGCTTGATAGGGATTGCATTGAATCTATAGATTGCTTTGGGTAGTATACTCATTTTCACTATATTGATTCTTCTAATCCATTAACATGGTATATTTCTCCATCTATTAATGTCCTCTTTGATTTCTTTCACCAGTGTTTTATAGTTTTCTATATATAGGTCTTTAGTTTCTTTAGGTAGATATATTCCTAAGTATTTTATTCTTTCCATTGCAATGGTGAATGGAATTGTTTCCTTAATTTCTCTTTCTGTTTTCTCATTATTAGTGTATAGGAATGCAAGGGATTTCTGTGTGTTGATTTTATATCCTGCAACTTTACTATAGTCATTGATTATTTCTAGTACTTTTCTGGTGGAATCTTTAGGGTTTTCTATGTAGAGGATCATGTCATCTGCAAATAGTGAGAGTTTTACTTCTTCTTTTCCAATTTGGATTCCTTTTATTTCTTTTTCTGCTCTGATTGCTGTGGCCAAAACTTCCAAAACTATGTTGAATAGTAATGGTGAAAGTGGGCACCCTTGTCTTGTTCCTGACTTTAGAGGAAATGCTTTCAATTAATGTTTGCTGTGGGTTTGTCATATATAGCTTTTATTATGTTGAGGTATGTTCCTTCTATTCCTGCTTTCTGGGGAGGTTTTATCATAAATGGGTGTTGAATTTTGTCAAAGGCTTTCTCTGCAACTATTGAGATAATCATATGGTTTTTATTTTTCAATTTGTTAATGTGGTGTATTACATTGATTGATTTGTGGATATTGAAGAATCCTTGCATCCCTGGGATAAAGCCCACTTGATCATGGTGTATGATCTTTTTAATGTGTTGTTGGATTCTGATTGCTAGAATTTTGTTAAGGATTTTTTCATCTATGTTCATCAGTGATATTGGCCTGTAGTTTTCTTTTTTTGTGGGATCTTTGTCAGGTTTTGGTATTAGGGTGATGGTGGCCTCATAGAATGAGTTTGGAAGTTTACCTTCCTCTGCAATTTTCTGGAAAAGTTTGAGCAGGATAGGTGTTAGCTCTTCTCTAAATTTTTGGTAGAATTCAGCTGTGAAGCCGTCTGGACCTGGGCTTTTGTTTGCTGGAAGATTTTTGATTACAGTTTCAATTTCCGTGCTTGTGATGGGTGTGTTAAGATTTTCTATTTCTTCCTGGTTCAGTTTTGGAAAGTTGTACTTTTCTAAGAATTTTTCCATTTCTTCCACGTTGTCCATTTTATTGGCATGTAATTGTTGATAGTAGTCTCTTATGATCCTTTGTATTTCTGTGTTGTCTGTTGTGATCTCTCCATTTTCGTTTCTAATTTTGTTGATTTGATTTTTCTCCCTTTGTTTCTTGATGAGTCTGGCTAATGGTTTGTCAATTTTATTTATCCTTTCAAAGAACCAGTTCTTCGTTTTGTTGATTTTTGCTATGGTCTCTTTTGTTTCTTTTTGCATTTATTTCTGCTCTAATTTTTAAGATTTCTTTCCTTCTACTAACCCTGGGGTTCTTCATTTCTTCCTTTTCTAGTTGCTTTAGGTGCAGAGTTAGGTTATTTATTTGACTTTTTTCTTGTTTCTTGAGGTGTGCCTGTATTGCTATGAACTTTCCCCTTAGGACTGCTTTTACCGTGTCCCACAGGTTTGGGGTTGTTGTGTTTTCATTTTCATTCGTTTCTATGCAAATTTTGATTTCTTTTTTGATTTCTTCTGTGATTTGTTGGTTATTCAGCAGCGTGTTGTTCAGCCTCCATATGTTGGAATTTTTAATAGTTTTTCTCCTGTAATTGAGATCTAATCTTACTGCATTGTGGTCAGAAAAGATGCTTGGAATGATTTCTATTTTTTTGAATTTACCAAGGCTAGTTTTATGGCCCAGGATGTGATCTATCCTGGAGAAGGTTCCATGTGTGCTTGAGAAAAAGGTGAAATTCATTGTTTTGGGGTGAAATGTCCTATAGATATCAATTAGGTCTAACTGGTCTATTGTATCATTTAAAGTTTGTGTTTCCTTGTTAATTTTCTGTTTAGTTGATCTATCCATATGTGTGAGTGGGGTATTAAAGTCTCCCACTATTATTGTGTTATTGTTAATTTCTCCTTTCATACTTGAGTCCCCAACAGGATAAACCCAAGGAGAAACACCCCAAGACACATATTAATCAAATTAACAAAGATCAAACACAAAGAACAAATATTAAAAGCAGCAAGGGAAAAACAACAAATAACACACAAGGGAATTCCCATAAGGATAACAGCTGATCTTTCAATAGAAACTCTTCAAGCCAGGAGGGAATGGCAAGACATACTTAAAGTGATGAAAGAAAATAACCTACAGCCCAGATTATTGTACCCAGCAAGGATCTCATTCACGTATGAAGGAGAAATCAAAAGCTTTTCAGACAAGCAAAAGCTGAGAGAATTCTGCACCACCAAACCAGCTCTCCAACAAATACTAAAGGATATTCTCTAGACAGGAAACACAAAAACGGTGTATAAGTTCGAACCCAAAACAATAAAGTAAATGGCAACGGGGTCATACTTATCAGTAATTACCTTAAACGTAAATGGGTTGAATGCCCCAACCAAAAGACAAAGACTGGCTGAATGGATACAAAAACAAGACCCCTACATATGTTGTCTACAAGAGACCCACCTCAAAACAGGGGACACATACAGACTGAAAGTGAAGGGCTGGAAAAAGATTTTCCATGCAAATAGGGACCAAAAGAAAGCAGGAGTAGCAATACTCATATCAGATAAAATAGACTTTAAAACAAAGGCTGTGAAAAGAGACAAAGAAGGTCACTACATAATGATCAAAGGATCAATCCAAGAAGAAGATATAACAATTATAAATATATATGCACCCAACATGGGAGCACCACAGTACGCAAGTAGTTTCTTATGTAAATCTCTGGACACTTAGATCATCTGTTTAAAATCTTTCTTTAAAATCATTAGAAATTCTGGTCCTATCAAAATAACTCTCCATTAAGTGATTGGATGTTTTGCTCCCAGTGTGTTCCTGACTTATTTGCCTCTGTGCCTGGATTTGCTAAGTTGTAACTCTAATGTGTCATAACTCCAAGCTCCTTTTTTAGAGGAAAGTTCTCATAACTACATCTTGGATGGAGCCAGATCTTTGGTTACCCTGACATGGTCCTAAAAATTTACTTCCACGATATCTGCCTTCTATTTAATGGAACCATCAGGTAACTGGGTTTTAGAAGTCACAGAGATGACATGAGACTGAGTTTTGGAGGTGATTTTAACAAATATTTGAGTATTTAAGACAGTTACAGCCTTATTAATTTGAACTATTATTTAAAAATCTTTGATTAATTGAATTACCTATATGCACACACAATTATGTTTAAAATGTGTCAGTAGTTCACCTGTTTTGTCTGTATAAGAAAATTGTAGCCTCAGGATGAATAGCTTTGAGCTATCAACAATTTTTAGCTTAATTTACTTTAATCTCTTTTGGCAATTTATCAAAATATAAGTGTCTCCTTTTGGTCTCTGTCCAGCTCATGAGATTATCAAATAAAATAGTGTGTTTATGTTTCAGAGATTTGTTTTAGAAAAGGGAGGAACAGGAGTAGCTGATATATATAGGATACCTTAAGATAGATTTTGTGTTTCCCTTCTTTCATACAATTTTCTGTGTGTGTGTGTGTGTGTGTGTGTGTGTGTGTGTGTGTGTGTATATATATATATATATATATATATATATATATATATATATATATATATATATAAAGGGATATATCCATGTATATGGATATATTCCTTTTTCTTCTTGTACCAGTTTCCTTTAACTTAATTTATTTACTAATCATCTCTGAGAAAGACTTTTTATCATGATTTTTCTGTTTGACTTGATTAATGATTCCAGTTTTTCAGTGATACTGAAGAGCTGACTTTAGAAATATATCTATCTATGTAAAAATACATTCCTTTGTGAGCAGCTCTTCCCACAGGGATGGTGTTGGTTTTGGTGCTGAGGGTGATGTATTATTATGAGACGGGTACATTTGTTAAGATTATATATCTCTATTTAGACATTACATTGCATGCAATTTAAATTTATCTGGAGGCCAATAATATATTTATTCTTTATGTCATTAGCAAGATTCTATGAATGAATACAAATTAAAATGAGGTGTATTTTCACCTAATTTGTTTTAAATATATTAGTTTAATAATGATAATATTTAGAATTGGCAAGGCTGTGGGGAAAATTACTGTTTAATAGTTTGTAATACATGATTTATGACAATAAAAGATGCTTCAAAACTTTGAGAGAAGAATGTTACAGAATCTATCAGATTTAAACATATGCATATTTTTGATGTGGTGATGATATAGATTTCTTCAACAGACATATTCAAACCACTAAGTAAATATTTCTGTAAGGGATGCTCCTTATGGCCCTGTATGTGAGGCAAAATATTAGAAATAAAATAAATTCCAAGCAAAAATGGACTGGTTAAAAGAACTATGTTGTAACCATAAAATGGAATAATGTTTGTATGTGTGTGTAAGTTTCTCAGTCATGTTTGACTCTTTGTGACCCCACGGACTGTAGCCTACCAAGCTCCTCTGTCCATGGGATTTCCCAGGCAAGAATACTGGCTTGGGTAACTATTCTCTTCTCCGGGGAATCTTCCCAGTGCAGAAATCAAACTCGGGTCTCCCACACTGCAGGCAGATTCTTAACCATCTGAGCCACCAGGGAAGCCCCAAATAGAATAATATGTAGCAATTAAAATGAAGGAGAATTAATAAATACCGACAAGTAGTGTTCATGCAAATTTTAATTAGAATTTCATTTACTTTTTTTTTTAATTTCATGTATATTATTGCATTGTGTGTGCTTTCATATGGAGTAAGCATATTAAAGAATGTTCATGTACCAACACACAAACGCACATCTGAAGAGAGTGCACTAGACTGGTGATTGAGGGTCCATGAGTGCTTACGGTTGGGAGAGGTCCTTTGATGGTAAAGTTTGTATCACTCTATCTGTATGTGCTATTTTATAACGGTACAACTTACATAAATAAATGCTTTTTATTTAAGTTATCCTTCTTTTGTTCAGAACTATGTTTTAGAAAAGAGTTTTGGCATATTTTTCCTTTCAGGTCAATTCAAAAACCTACATTCTGCTAAAGTGTTGAGGAATCATTAAGCCAGTATCCTGCCAGTAAATGGAACATTTATCAGATGCACATGTAAACACATGATCCAAAGGAGGGGAAGTTTTTAAAAATGGTGTGTTGTCAGTAGCATTCTCCTCATGCTGGGAAAACAAATGAGAATGCTGATCTAACCCCTTTATATTCATAAAACCATTCAATCTTTAAAACAACCTTTTCGGATGGTAATGTTACTTTCCCATTTAACAGAGAATGAAACTGAGGCACAGAGAGGTTGTCTAACATATTGCAGGTACTTAGAAGAAAGAATCAACTGAAATGTGAAAAATAAAGTATTTACATAGATTTATTTAAGATGGAAGTTGAAAGTGTTACTCACTCAGTCATGTCCAACTCTTTGTGAGCCCATGGACTGTAGCCTGCCAAGCTCCTCTGTCCTTGGAATTCTCCAGGCAAGAATACTGGCGTGGGTTGCCATTTCCTTCTCTGGGGCATCTTCCTGACCCAGGGATTGAACCCAGGTCTCCCACATTGCAGACAGATTCTTTACTGTCTGAGTCACCACTAAAGCTTTTACTAATTACTACCAGTTGAACTTCAGTCTGGTTATATATCTCTACCTAAGATACCTCCTATCTGGGATTAGTATGGGTATATGTGACTAACTTTCATGAGACACACAACATATACCAGGACATTGTTATATTTAAAAAATATTTAAGCTATAACTTAAGTTCACATTTTTATCATCTCACATCCTAGTAAAGTGATGCTATACATGAACCGTGAAATTCTTGATGTTCAAGCTGGTTTTAGAAAAGGCAGAGGAACCAGAGATCAAATTGCCAGCATCCAATGGATCATCAAAAAAGCAAGAGAGTTCCAGAAAAACATCTGTTTCTGTTTTATTGACTATGCCAAAGCCTTTGACTGTGTGGATCACAATAAACTGTGGAAAATTCTGAAAGAGATGGGAATACCAGACCACCTGATCTGCCTCTTGAGAAATTTGTATGCAGATTAGGAAGCAACAGTTAGAACTGGACATGGAACAACAGACTGGTTCCAAATAGGTAAAGGAGTATGTCAAGGCTGTATATTATCACCCTGCTTATGCAGAGTACATCATGAGAAACGCTGGACTGGAAGAAACACAAGCTGGAATCAAGATTGCTGGGAGCAATATCAATAACCTCAGATATGCAGATGACACCACCCTTATGGCAGAAAGTGAAGATGAACTAAAAAGACTCTTGGTGAAAGTGAAAGTGGAGAGTGAAAAAGTTGGCTTAAAGCTCAACATTCAGAAAATGAAGATCATGGCATCTGGTTCCATCACTTCATGGGAAATAGATGGGGAAACAGTGGAAACAGTGACAGACTATTTTTTTCGGCTCCAAAATCACTGCAGATGGTGACTGCAGCCATGAAATTAAAAGACGCTTACTCCTTGGAAGGAAAGTTATGACCAACCTAGATCGCATATTCAAAAGCAGAGACATTACTTTGCCAACAAAGGTCCATCTAGTTAAGGCTATGGTTTTTCCTGTGGTCATGTATGGATGTGAGAGTTGGACTGTGAAGAAGGCTGAGCACTGAAGAATTGATGCTTTTGAACTGTGGTGTTGGAGAAGACTCTTGAGAGTCCCTTGGACTGCAAGGAGATCCAACCAGTCCATTCTGAAGGAGATCAGCCCTGGGATTTCTTTGGAAGGAATGATGCTAAAGCTGAAACTCCAGTACTCTGGCCACCTCATGCAAAGAGTTGACTCATTGGAAAAGACTCTGATGCTGGGAGGGATTGGGGGCAGGAGGAGAGGGGGACAACAGAGGATGAAATGGCTGGATGGTATCTCTGACTCAATGGACATGAGTCTGAGTGAACTCCGGGAGTTGGTGATGGACAGGGAGGCCTCCGTGCTGTGATTCATGGGGTCTCAAAGAGTCGGACACGACTGAGCCACTGAACTGAACTGAACTGAATGTCTGTAAGGTTTAATATTAAAATTTAAACTATAATGCCAGGAAATTAATTTGTTTCATATAACAACCCTGAAAAAAGCAATTGATACGTGGTTAGTTATTGATACATTCCTGGAAGGTCCATAATGAAACCCAGGTTTTCTGACCTCAAAATCGATATAATTTGATTCTACACACCATGTATTCATGCTTCTTTCTCTGTGCCTTGACCATGCCGTTGTCCTTGTTCATTCTCTAAATTATAACTTTATAACATTTAGAATTGTCTAAATTCTTGTGTCAAAGACTAGCTTATATTATCTTTTCTGAAGTCTGCATATCATACTGTTATTTTCCCTTCTGAAAGTTATTTTGCACATGCATTAGTTCAGGAGTGCTCATTCTCTCTCCCTTCTTTGGAGAAGGTGCTGAATTGTATTCCTTGCACTATCAGATATGCTATTAAGTGAGAAATATATACAGTATAGGTTTTATGTAAACATCTTATGAGCAATGGTATTTCACAGGCACACTGGAAAGAAATAGACATTATTACAAAGAAAGTCTCATGGCAGTGAGGGACTGAACATTGAACTTGGAATTCTAAGGTATGAAGAAGCTCTTGATTTTGGCTAATGAATGTTTGGGAATAAAACTACCAAAGACAAAAGAAAGTTACTGGGATTCTTCAACCTGACTGTCGGGGGAATAATGACCAGGCTCTGAGAGCAGCACTCTCTCATTTCTGGAAGCAAGGTCTGGAACTGGTTTGCCTGGGCTTCAGGGTTCAATGCAGTTCCCTTTGGATGGATTCAGTTCTATGAATGTTGTTAAATTTCATTAAATGACTTTGAACACAGCGCAACATTTTATATTTGGTGGAACATGACTTAACCTAATCTGGAGGTTTTTCAGCTAACACATTCTAGGTGCTCCGTAAGTATACAGAATAAATGAATGACAATTTATAGGAAACCTTCTAAATTATTGGCTATTAGGTGTGTCTAGTGATAATGTAAGTTCAGATTCCTAACTTTAGATTTCTAAAAGGCAGAGGCTGAGAGAAGGACTTGTGGGTAAGTGGTTCATTTTGGAAAGCAGAATGAAGGTTGTAAATGGGGGTGAGCAAGACAAGGAATGAATGTAAGTGAATCTAAGACTGTGATAAGATGGCTACCATTGATCCCCTGGCTCCTATCTACTGATGATCTAGGTTTTCCTTATAAAATAATATACAAATAAAGGGCTTTCCCTGTGGCTCAGATGGTAAAGAATCTGCCTGCATTGCAGGAGACCTGGGTTGTATCCCTAGCTCTGAAAGATCCCCTGGAGAAGGGAATGGCTACCCACTCTAGTATTATGGCCTGGAAAATCCCATGGACAGAGGAGCCTGGTAGGCTGCAGTCCATGGGGTCGCTAAGAGTCGGACACGACTGAGCGACTTCCTTTCACTTTTCATTTTCATGCATTGGAGAAGGAAATGGCAACCCACTCCAGTGTTCTTGCCTGGAGAATCCCAGGGACGGGGGAGCCTGGTGGGCTGCCGTCTATGGGGTTGCACAGAGTCGGACACGACTGAAGTGATTTAGCAGCAGCAGATGACACCTATTCTTTTGCCATTGCCCCCAAGATGATTGTGGACTCCCTCTCTGAGAGCACTGCCATCTCCCTGGAAGGGTGCATGGTCCAGCTCTTCTCTGAGCACTTCTTTGGTGGAGTGGGCATCATCCTTCTCACTGTGATGACCTATGACCATTCCGTGGCCATCTGTAAGCCTCTTCACTATGTGACCATCATGAGGCCTTGGATGTGCTGCCTTCTGCTGGGAGTGGCTTGGCTGGGGGCGGGGGGGGGGGTGCATACATGAAACAATATAACTTCTCTTTATGTATCAAGTACCCTTCTGTGGCCCTAACATTATTGATCATTTTATGTGTGATTTGTTCCCACTGTTGGAACTGGCCTGCATGGACACCTGCACCCTGGGCCTCTTAGTCATCCTCAATGGTGGGGTGATGTGTGTCACCATCTTCCTGATTCTCATCACCTCCTATGTGGTCATTCTCTGCTCTGTGAAGTCCTGCAACTCCAAAGGGTGGTGTAAAGCCCTCTCCACCTGCGGCTCCCACCTCATGGTGGTTATTATGTTCTTTGTGGCTTGTATGTTTTTGTATTTGAGGCCTGTGACCACCTACCCCATAGACAAGGTAATGGCTGTGACTTTTACCAACATTGCTCCCATGTTAAATCCCCTGATCTACACCTTGAGGAACACAGAGGTAAAAAATGCCACAAGGAAACTGTGGATGAAACAAGGGGCCTTGTGTGGTCATTAGCTTACATGCTAAGAGCAATTCTTTCCTGAAGGACAATGAGGTCTTACCTCCCATTCATTATAACCCACTTGGGACACAACAAATAATGCAAATCTGGTTAAGAATGCAAATCAATTTAAGGTAATAAAATTAGGTATTGCCTACGTCTCAAGTACATTTTATGCAATGCTAATGCTAAGTCACTTCAGTCGTGTCCGACTCTGTGTGACCCCATGGACGGCAGCCCACCAGGCTCCCCCGTCCCTGGGATTCTCCAGGCAAGAACACTGGAGTGGGTTGCCATTTCCTTCTCCAATGCAGGAAAGTGAAAAGTGAAAGTGAAGTCGTTCAGTCGTGTCTGACCCTCAGCGACCCCATGGACTGCAGCCCACCAGGCTCCTCCATCCATGGGATTTTCCAGGCAAGAGTACTGGAGTGGGGTGCCATTGCCTTCTCTGAAGTACATTTTATATTTCATCCCTTTTCTTAAGGCTCTCTGTCTCTCTCTTCCTTTTTAACCTGTCTTTTGCATAATTCAAGTCTTCCTCAATTCAGAACTTTTGTTTATCTGATTCCATTTACTTCTGGAATTCTCTTCCTAGCAATTTTGCTTGTCTCATTCCATCTTATTTTATCTACTTTCAGAAGAGTTCCCATCTTGTTAAACAAATTTTCCCTGATGACTTTTTCTAGTCATTTCCCTCTATTATTCCCTAATTCTCCATCTGGTTATATCCTTCACCTTAATGATCAGAAGCTGTACTTTAAAAATTGTTTCTTTATTTTTATTTTCTCTGTTTCCCCCATAAGATTATAATCCCTGTAAGGGGAGAGATTGTGTTTATTCATTCATGCTGCATGTGGAACACTGCCAGTCACTTGGCGCTCAATAAATGCTATTGAATGAATATAAGTCTAAAAGAAATAGATTTCTAAATATCTGCAAATTGGGTACAAAGTAAGGGAGAATACATAAATATTAACTCTTTAGGTAATAGAATCTTCCTATCTTTTTTGGAAGATAGAATCTTCCTATGGTTTTCATGCTGCCAAATGTCCTTTTTGGAAGTTCTAGAAGGCAGTGTAATTTCAAGCTAGTAGTTTATTATTTAATATGGAAGACACCACTACAAACATTCTCTACTTTTTTTATATTCCTTTAGATGAGCTGAATAAGAAATAGCCATGTCAGCATAATTCAGAATCTGTTGTCTATATTTTGAAGTTATATAATCCTTTATGAGCAGAGAACAACTATATAGACATAAATTTTTCTTTAACTATAGGAAGAACTATCCTTGCTGTTAAATGTGAGAGTTTAGTTTATAAATCCAAAAGATGGTGTATGATCTTTTTAATGTGTTGTTGGATTCTGGTTGCTGGAATTTTCTTAAGGATTTTTGCATCTATGTTCATCAGTGATATTGGCCTGTAGTTTTCTTTTTTTGTGGGATCTTTGACAGGTTTTGGTATTAGGGTGATGGTGGCCTCATAGAATGAGTTTGGAAGTTTACCTTCCTCTGCAATTTTCTGGAAGAGTTTGAGCAGGATAGGTGTTAGCTCTTCTCTAAATTTTTGGTAGAATTCAGCTGTGAAGCCGTCTGGACCTGGGCTTTTGTTTGCTGGAAGATTTTTGATTACAGTTTCAATTTCTGTGCCTGTGATGGGTCTGTTAAGATTTTCTATTTCTTCCTGGTCGAGTTTTGGAAAGTTGTATTTTTCTAAGAATTTGTCCATTTCTTCAATATCCGCAAATCAATCAATGTAATACACCACATTAACAAATTGAAAAATAAAAACCATATGATTATCTCAATAGTTGCAGAGAAAGCCTTTGACAAAATTCAACACCCATTTATGATAAAAACTCTCCAGAAAGCAGGAATAGAAGGAACATACCTCAACATAATAAAAGCTATATATGACAAACCCACAGCAAACATTATCCTCAATGGTGAAAAATTGAAAGCATTTCCTCTAAAGTCAGGAACAAGACAAGGGTGCCCACTTTCACCATTACTATTCAACATAGTTTTGGAAGTTTTGGCCACAGCAATCAGAGCAGAAAAAGAAATAAAAGGAATCCAAATTGGAAAAGAAGAAGTAAAACTCTCACCATTTGCAGATGACATGATCCTCTACATAGAAAACCCTAAAGACTCCACCAGAAAATTACTAGAACTAATCAATGACTATAGTAAAGTTGCAGGATATAAAATCAACACACAGAAATCCCTTGCATTCCTATACACTAATAATGAGAAAACAGAAAGAGAAATTAAGGAAACAATTCCATTCACCATTGCAATGGAAAGAATAAAATACTTAGGAATATATCTACCTAAAGAAACTAAAGACCTATATATAGAAAACTATAAAACACTGGTGAAAGAAATCAAAGAGGACATTAATAGATGGAGAAATATACCATGTTAATAGATTGGAAGAATCAGTATAGTGAAAATGAGTATACTACCCAAAGCAATCTATAGATTCAATGCAATCCCTATCAAGCTACCAACAGTATTCTTCACAGAGCTAGAACAAATAATTTCACAATTTGTATGGAAATACAAAAAACCTCGAATAGCCAAAGCGATCTTGAGAAAAAAGAATGGAACTGGAAGAATCAACCTACCTGACTTCAGTCTCTACTACAAAGCCACAGTTATCAAGACAGTATGGTACTGGCACAAAGAAAGAAATATAGATCAATGGAACAAAATAGAAAGCCCAGAGATAAATCCACGCACATATGGACACCTTATCTTTGACAAAGGAGGCAAGAATATACAATGGATTAAAGACAATCTCTTTAACAAATGGTGCTGGGAAAACTGGTCAACCACTTGTAAAAGAATGAAACTAGAACACTTTCTAACACCATACACAAAAATAAACTCAAAATGGATTAAAGATCTAAACGTAAGACCAGAAACTATAAAACTCCTAGAGGAGAACATAGGCAAAACACTCTCTGACATACATAACTGCAGGATCCTCTATGACCCACCTCCCAGAATATTGGAAATAAAAGCAAAAATAAACAAATGGGACCTAATTAACCTAAAAAGCTTCTTCACATCAAAGGAAACTATCAGCAAGGTGAAAAGACAGCCTTCAGAATGGGAAAAAATAATAGCAAATGAAGCAACTGATAAACAACTAATCTCAAAAATATACAAGCAACTCCTCCAGCTCAACTCCAGAAAAATAAATGACCCAGTCAAAAAATGGGGCAAAGAACTAAATAGACATTTCTCCAAAGAAGACATACAGATGGCTAACAAACACATGAAAAGATGCTCAACATCACTCATTATCAGAGAAATGCAAATCAAGACCACTATGAGGTACCATTTCACACCAATCAGAATGGCTGCGATCCAAAAGTCTACAAATAATAAATGTTGGAGAGGGTGTGGAGGAAAGGGAACCCTCTTACACTTTTGGTGGGAATGCAAACTAGTACAGCCACTATGGAGAACAGTGTGGAGATTCCTTAAAAAACTGGAAATAGAACTGCCTTATGATCCAGCAATCCCACTGCTGGGCATACACACTGAGGAAACCAGAAGGGAAAGAGACACGAGTACCCCAATGTTCATCACAGCACTGTTTATAATAGCCAGGACATGGAAGCAACCTAGATGTCCATCAGCAGAGGAATGGATAAGAAAGCTGTGGTACATATACACAATGGAGTATTACTCAGCCATTAAAAAGAATACATTTGAATCAGTTCTAATGAGGTGGATGCAACTGGAGCCTATTATACAGAGCGAAGTAAGCCAGAAGGAAAAACACCAATACAGTATACTAATGCATATATATGGAATTTAGAAAGATGATAACAATAACCCTTTATACGAGACAGCAGAAGTGACGCTCATGTATGGAACAGTCTTATGGACTCTGTGGGAGAGGGAGAGGGTGGGAAGATTTGGGAGAATGGCATTGAAACATGTAAAATATCATGTATGAAATGAGATGCCAGTCCAGGTTCAATGCACGATACTGGATGCTTGGGGCTGGTGCACTGGGACGACCTGGAGGGATGGTATGGGGAGGGAGGAGGGAGGAGGGTTCAGGAGGGGGAGCACATGCATATCTGTGATGGATTCATTTTGATATTTGGCAAAACTAATACAATTATGTAACGTTTAAAAAAAATAAAATTAAAAAATAAATAAATAAATCCAAAAGATGTTATTTCTTCCAGATCTTACTTTTTTTGTCACTAGAGACACACTGATACTTTTCAAAACTGCATTGCTTAATAGGTATATGGGAATACTAAGGTTTTAGTCTAACATAGTGTTCCATTATGGTTTTCTTACGTTTTAAAAATATATGATGTATATGATGATAAAAATTACAGTATCAGTTTAGTATTTTATACAAACATGACACATAAAACAGTATTTTATCTTTAAACACAGAATGTGTATGTGCAAAGGTATTTCATATTAACTGTGAACTATTTTCAATAACTATGAACTACATATACTTTTTGAAGAATCTTTGCCAAGTTAGAATGAAGCATCAGATACTCTAATGGGATTGGGATGTACAATAATGACTCAGGCAATACATTTGACTTTTGTCCTGGAGTTTATTTCCTCCAGAAGTCAAGAGTACTCAGATAAGATCAGATCAGATCAGTCCCTCAGTCGTGTCTGACTCTTTTCAACCCCATGAGTTGCAGCACGCCAGGCCTCCCTGTCCATCATCAACTCTCGGAGTTCACTCAGACTCATGTCCATCGAGTCAGTGATGAGATCCAGCCATCTCATCTTCTGTCGTCCCCTTCTCCTCTTGTCCCCAATCCCTCCAAGTATCAGAGTCTTTTCCAATGAGTCAACTCTTCTCATGAGGTGACCAAAGTACTAGACTTTCAGATTTAGTATCATTGCTTCCAAAGAAATCCCAGGGCTGATCTCCTTTACAATGGACTGGTTGGATCTCCTTGCAAACCGATGGACTCTCAAGAGTCTTCTCCAACACGACAGTTCAAAAGCATCAATTCTTCAGTGCTCAGCCTTCTTCACAGTCCAATTCTCACATCCATACATGACCACTGGGAAAACCATAGCCTTGACTAGACGAACCTTTGTTGGCAAAGTAATGTCTCTGCTTTTGAATATGTTATCTAGGTTGGTCAAAACTTTCCTTCCAAGGAGTAAGCGTCTTTTAATTTCATGGCTGCAATCACCATCTGCAGTGATTTTGGAGCCCAGAAAAATAAAGTCTGACACTGTTTCCACTGTTTCCCCATCTATTTCCCATGAAGTGATGGGACCGGATGCCATGATTTTAGTTTTCTGAAGGTTGAGCTTTAAGCCAACTTTTTCACTCTCCTCTTTCACCTTCATCAAGAGGCTTTTTAGTTCCTCTTCACTTTCTGCCATAAGGGTGGCGTCATCTGCATATCTGAGGTTATTGATATTTCTCCCGGCAATCTTGATTCCAGCTTGTGTTTCTTCCAGTCCAGCATTTCGCATGATGTACTCTGCATATAAGTTAAATAAACAGGGTGACAATATACAGCCTTGAGGTACTCCTTTTCCTATTTGGAACCAGTCTGTTGTCCCATGTCCAGTTCTAACTGTTGCTTCCTAATCTGCATACAAATTTCTCAAGAGGCAGATCAGGTGGTCTGGTATTCCCATCTCTTTCAGAATTTTCCACAGTTTATTGTGATCCACACAGTCAAAGGCTTTGGCATAGTCAATAAAACAGAAATAGATGTTTTTATGGAACTCTCTTGCTTTTTTGATGATCCAGTGGATGTTGGCAATTTGATCTCTGGTTCCTCTGCCTTTTCTAAAACAACCTTGAACATCAGAAAGTTCACAGTTCACATATTGCTGAAGCCTGGCTTGGAGAATTTTAAGCATTACTTTACTAGCATGTGAGATGTGTGCAATTGTGCAGTAGTTTGAGCATTCTTTTCCATTGCCTTTCTTTGGGATTGGAATGAAAACTGAGCTTTTCCAGTCCTGTGGCCACTGCTGAGTTTTCCAAATTTGCTTGCATATTGAGTGCAGCACTTTCACAGCATCATCTTTCAGGATTTGGAATAGCTCAACTGGAATTCCATCACCTCCACTAGCTTTGTTCGTAGTGATGTTTCCTAAGGCCCACTTGACTTCACAATCCAGGATGTCTGGCTCTAGGTCAGTGATCACACCATCGTGATTATCTGGATCATGAAGATCTTTCTTGTACAGTTCTTCTGTGTATTCTTGCCATCTCTTCTTAATATCTTCTGATTCTGTTAGGTCCATACCATTTCTGTCCTTTATTGAGCCCATCTTTGCATGAAATGTTCCTTTGGCATCTCTGATTTTCTTGAAGAGATCTCTAGTCTTTCCCATTCTGTTGTTTTCCTCTATTTCTTTGCATTGATCACTGAAGAAGGCTTTCTTATATCGTCTTGCTATTCTTTGTAACTCAGCATTCAGATGTTTATATCTTTCCTTTTCTCCTTTGCTTTTCGCTTTTCTTCTTTTCACAGCTATTTGTAAGGCATCCCCAGACAGCCATTTTGCTTTTTTGCATTTCTTTTCCATGGGGATGGTCTTGATCCCTGTCTCCTGTACAATGTCACAAACCCATTCCATAGCTCATCAGGCACTCTATCTATCAGATCTAGGCCCTTAAATCTATTTCTCACTTCCACTGTATAATCATAAGGGATTTGATTTAGGTCATACCTGAATAGTCTAGTGGTTTTCCCTACTTTCTTCAATTTAAGTCTGAATTTGGCAATAAGGAGGTCATGGTCTGAGCCACAGTCAGCTCCTGGTCTTGTTTTTGTTGACTGTATAGAGCTTCTCCATCTTTGGCTGCAAAGAATATAATCAATCTGATTTCAGTGTTGACCATCTGGTGATGTCCATGTGTAGAGTGTTCTCTTGTGTTGTTGGAAGAGGGTGTTTGTTATGACCAGTGCATTTTCTTGGCAAAACTCTATTAGTCTTTGCCCTGCTTCATTCCATATTCCAAGGCCAAATTTGGCTGTTACTCCAGGTGTTTCTTGACTTCCTACTTTTGCATTCTAGTCCCCTATAATGAAAAGGGCATCTTTTTAGGGTGTTAGTTCTAAAAGGTCTTGTAGGTCTTCATAGAACCGTTCAACTTCAGCTTCTTCAGCGTTACTTGTTGGGGCATAGACTTGGATTACTGTGATATTGAAAGGTTTGCCTTGAAAACGAACAGAGGTCATTCTGTTGTTTTTGAGAGTGCATCCAAGTACTGCTCTTTGGACTCTTTTGTTGACCATGGTGGCTACTCCATTTCTTCTGAGGGATTCCTGCCCACAGTAGTAGATATAATGGTCATCTGAGTTAAGTTCACCCATTCCAGTCCATTTCTGTTCACTGATTCCTAGAATGTTGACATTCACTCTTGCCATCTCTTGTTTGACCATTTCCAATTTGCCTTTGTTCATGGACCTGACATTCCAGGTTCCTATGAATATTGCTCTTTACAGCGTCGGACCTTGCTTCCGTCACCAGTCACATCCACAGCTGGGTATTCTTTTTGCTTTGGCTCCATCCCTTCATTCTTTCTGGAGTTATTTCTCCACTGATCTCCAATAGCATATCAGGCACCTACTGACCTGGGGAGTTTCTCTTTCAGTATCCTATCATTTTGTCTTTTCATACTGTTCATGGGGTTCTCAAGGCAAGAATACTAAAGTGGTTTGCCATTCCCTTCTCCAGTGCACCACATTCTGTCAGATCTCTCCACCATGACCCGCCCATCTTGGGTTGCCCCACTGGCATGGCTTAGTTTCATTGAGTTAGACAAGTCTGTGGTCCTAGTGTGATTAGATTGACTAGTTTTCTATGAGTATGGTTTCAGTGTGTCTGCCCTCTGATGCCCTCTTGCAACACATACTGTCTTACTTGTGTTTCTCTTACCTTGGGCATGGAGTATCTCTTCTTGGCTGCTCCAGCAAAGTGCAGCCAATGCTCCTTACCTTGGACAAGGGGTATCTCCTCACCACCGCCCTTCCTGACCTTCAATGTGGGATAGCTCCTCTAGGCCCTCCTGTGCCCGTGCAGCCATGGCGTGGGGTTGGTCCTCCCAGCCGCTGCCCCTGGCCTCGGGCGTGGGGGCATGGGGTAGCTCCTCCCGCCCACTGCCCCTGACCTCAGAAGCTGGGTAACTCCTCTCGTCACTGCCCGTGACCTCGGACGCTGTGTATCTCCTCTCGGCTGACCCCCTGACCTCGGACGTGGGGTAGCTCCTCTCTGCCGTTCCTGTGCCGTGGCAGTCTGGCACTCTCGGCTGCTGCCCCTGACCTCAGATGTGGGGTAACTCCTCTTGGCCGCTGCCCTTCGGGCATGGGGTCCTCCCGGCTTCTGCCCCTGACCTCAGACGTGGGGTAGCTCCTCTCCACCGAGCTTAGTGCGCCCATTGCAGCCACCTGAGCTTTAGCGCGCCCTTCGCAAGATACTAAATAAGATATTAAAATGAAAATAAGGTCATAAGTTGATAATTGATATTCAGAAAATTTTAATGAAGTGGCACTTGTGTGACTGGATAGCTCTTGTTAGGTGAACAAAGGGGGCTTTTCTGAGAGTGTACTTCAAAACTGAGGTCTTAATAATGAGATAGGACCATCCTTAAGCACATCGGTGGGAAGGACACTCAGGACAAGAGAAAAGCTTGGGGGTACACTCTAAGATAGGAACCACCCTGAAGTGAAGATCAAGGTAATCTGTTTACAGAGGACTGGAGAGAATCTGGTAGAAGGTGAAATGCAAAAGGTAGGCAGAGCCATGATGAAAGAATCTACTATTTTCTAAATCTCAGGTTCAAAAAGAACACGGACTTCAAAATAACTCTATTAGAATAATAATTAAAAATCAAACTCTTCATGAGCTTATGGATGACACAGAAAATTGCTGTCAAATATCTTTGCACAGAACTTCCATTTGAATTTTGCTGCATCAATGGCAGAATGTAATATTTACTGTCTGCTTACAATATCTAAAATTTGAATTTCTAGATTCACTTTACAACTCTGTTCCCTGCTTCATGTCAAAGAAGAAGAAAAAATTCATGGCAGTGTTATAACCTTGAACTGTGTAAGAACATTTGAGGATCATTTTTTTTTTTCTGTTTTAATTGCGGAATTAAAGAATAGGGAAGATCACAATGAGATCCCTAACCTTAAATATTTGTAATATTTTGGTAATTTTCCAGCAGCAAGGTTAGATATAGAGTTTATCCCTACTATTACTTAGGTAAAAGCTCTTCTGGCCATTGATGCAGAAATTATCTCCTGTCATTTAGATGCCAAAGATTTTTCTCTAATCTGTTCTAGACCTAAATAATAGGTCCCCCTAATTGTTTCACATGTTTGTTTCACATTTCATGTTTCACATGAAATAGCTTTACTCAATAAACATTTATTTAGCAGCTCAATGGATGACTTTTTTTTTATCTTTTGAAATAAACCTTGGTCTTACTGCTTATTTTTATAGAAACTTGCTGTTGCTAATATTAGATTGTAAACCATATGATATCTATTTCCGAATTGAAAAAATTTGATACTACTCACGATACAAAAATATCAAAGTGTAGGTATAAAATGGTGCTTTAATTTGAAGGAGAGTAGTGGTCAAAAAAAAAAAAATGCTGCAAGCATCAAACTTACTGGGAAACTTTAGATGAACTTATTTACTATTTCAGTTAGAAAATATAAGCCATCAGAAGAAATTTCTCCAGACTCTTACAACTTTATCTACTCATTTGCCAGCACCCATTTGGTTACATACAGGCTTCCCTGGTGATTCAGATGGTAAAGAATATGCTTTCAATGCAGGAGACCTGGGTTCAGTCCCTGGGTAGGAAGATCCCCTGAAGAAGGGAATGGCTACCCACTCTAGAACTCTTGCCTGGAGAATTCCATGGACAGAAGAGCTTGGTGGGCTACAGCTACATGGGGTTGCAAAGAGTCGGACACAACTGAGTGACTAACATTCAGTTATATGATAACCTCTTGATTCTTCTAAATGCATTTTCTGTTCTATCTGAAGGCAACCAACATCATACACACTGGACTTCATCTTAAACTTCACATGAAGACATTGGCCAAAAATATCTTCTATCTCTATTAATTCATCTGCATTTCCCTTTTTCTGAATCATTTTACATCAGCAAAGAACTAATCTATTATCTATCTCATTCTTAAAAATAAAATCTCTTGATTCCATTTCCTTTATCATCTATGACTTCATTTCATTCTCTTTGCTTTATAACAAAAATCAGAGGATTCTGTAATACCTGTCTCCAATTTCTCTCCTATTTTTCTTTAGCCATATTCATTCACACTTCAGATATTATATTAACACTGAAAATGCTTTTTTCGATGTCATCTGTGACCTCTATGCCACTAGATACAGGACTCATCACTTGCTTCTCATATTACAAAATCCATCAGCAACATTTCATCCAGTCTTCTTTGGCACACTCTCTTTAAAAGACCACAATTCCCAAATTAACTCGTGGTCAGATGGCTTTCCTGAGGTTGAAATCTGGAAATTTAAGTTCCTCCATAGTATTCCTCTTGAGACTAACAGATTTCTTAAACTGAATAAGGCTAAAGCTGTGCCCTGGCTCTTCCTTCATCCCCAAACCTACTTCAGTTACAACATTCTCTGTCTCAGCCAGTGGCATATCTGGTCTCTCATTTTCACCCCATGTCTATCAGAAAATCTTTTTGGCTCAAACTTCAGTGGTGGTAGTGGTGGTTTAGTGGCCAAATCATGTCCGACTTTTGCAACCCTAGGGACTGTGGCCCACAAGGCTCCTCTATCCATGGAATTTTCCTGGCAAGTATACTGGAATGTGTTGACATGCCCTCCTCTAGAGGATCTTCCTGACCTGGGGATCAAACCAACATCTCTGCATTGCAGGCAGATTCTTTTCTACTGAGCCACAGGGAAAGCCTTCAGACCTGTTACCTAGTATCAGACTACTATCATTTTTCGCCTGAATTATTGAAATGCCTCAAACCTTTTTGCTGTTGTTCAGTCACTCGTGTCTGACTATTTGTGACCCCATGGACTGCAGCACACCAGGATTCCCTGTCCTTCATCATCTCCTGGAGCTTGCTGAAATTCATGTCCATCAAGTCGGTGATGCCATCCAACAATCTCATCCTCTGTCATCCCCTTCTCCTCCTGCCTTCAATCTTTCCCAGAATCAGGGTTGTTCTAATGAGTTGGCTCTCTGCATCAGATGGCCAAAGTATTAGAGCTTCAGTTTCAACATCAGTCCTTCCAATGAATTTGTAGGGTTGATTTCCTTTAGGATGGACTGTTTTGATCTCCTTGCAGTCCAACAGGCTTTCAAGAGTCTTATCCAACACCAAAGTTCAAAAGTATTAATTCTTCAATGCTCAGCCTTTTTTATGGCCCAACTCCCATCCATATATGACTACTGGTGAAATCATAATTTTGACTATACCTTTGTTGGCAAAGTAATCTCTCTGCTTTTTAATATGCTATCTAGGTTTATCACAACTTTTCTTCCAAGAAGCAAGCATCTTTTAATTTCTTGGCTACAGTTAACCTCTGCAGTGTTTCTGGTGCCCAAGAAGATAAAGTCTGTCACTGTGTCCACCATTTCCCCATATCTATTTTCCATGAATTGATGGGACCAGATGCCATGATCTTAGTTTTTTAAATGTTGAGTTTTAAGCCGTTTTTTTTCACTCTCCTCTTTCACTTCATTCCTACTCTTCCTGTTTTTATTTTGGCATCTTCTGTTTTAGTACTCTATCCTCAACACAACACTCACTATTATCCATTAAACTAGTAAGTCAGATTGTATCACACTTTACAAGTCCTCTCCATGTCACTCAGAGTAAAATATAAAATTCTTACAATTAGTAAATCCAGGTAGCTCTAACTAGCTGCCCTGCTATCTCTCTGAACCTGACTCTTATGAACGACCCCTTACTGGCACAAGTCTGTTCCTCATACTTGACAGTGTGTTCTTGCTGTAGAGTCT
This sequence comes from Bos indicus x Bos taurus, assembly GCF_003369695.1. Taxonomy (NCBI): domain Eukaryota; kingdom Metazoa; phylum Chordata; class Mammalia; order Artiodactyla; family Bovidae; genus Bos; species Bos indicus x Bos taurus. Next base: position 83,835,591 of record NC_040090.1, on the reverse strand, counting down.
TTACATGGTCTCTGCATTGTGTATTTGTCTCTGCATGGTATAATTTGTTCCAGTCATCAGCATAGCTAATTCACTTTACATTTATAAATGGGAAGAGTTGATATTTTAGGTAGTACTGCCCTTGAGCCCAGGCAAGCAGGGCCACTATTCTTCTCTCCATATGTTGAAGGTCTTCTGAAAATTTTTCTAAACTCTCTTCTAGTATCTGGGACTAGGAAATACCTTCTAGTGGGATATTCCAGCCAGGGTTAAACTGCATGATTCTCATATTTGTCTTTCCCCTTCTGGGTTATCTCTGATGCTCTATCCCACCCATGAGGTCCACCAGATATTCTCCAAGGCACTGTATTCTTCACCTAAGAAGCTATATATGGCCCCGTGGTCAGGACCTTGGTTCCAGAAGGGCAGTTTAGCAAGCAAATAGCTTCCACTAGCTGGTTCTTTTTTCTTTCTTTTTTTTTTTTATGATATTGTATTCAATTGATTACTAGGATGGTGTTCACATTGCTAACTTGGGTGACACAAGGCCTAGTAAGGATCTAAACTATATGTGGTCCCTTTCTGACCCTTGACTTGGGCCAGATGTCTGGCCCTTCTTGGCTCTCTGACTGCAGTACCACCATATATAGTGGTAAAGGCACACATCCTATATCCTGTTCATTTTTCCTACTGACACCCAAGAAGGTCATCCCAGTGCTTCTATAGGTTCTATGCTATGCATCTGTCAGTTGTTCAGAGGTGGCTGTGCTTAACTCCTGCAAGGGTTTTACGTTGCTCTATATTGTGGAACTGGTCCTCTCCTGTTTCCATGGATGTGGTGGCACTGTGCTTTCCTGTGCTGGTGCTAAGCCATGAGTGATGAGGAATATAACTAGCAGGTATGGGACCACTTTTCTTTGTCTGAAGTCAGGTCTTTCACCTATTGTGCCTACTTGTGGTGGTGAGTGGAAGGCAGGTTGTGGTCAGTGTTGAAAATATCACCTCCTAGGAATGCAGTGATTATAGCCTAAGGAATTTAAAGGATGACATGGTTGGAAGCTGAGTAATTCTTTCCTTCTGCTGTGAAATTCCTAGTATGACCAGGAAATGAATTAGTGTTCACATTTTACATCAGTCTTTAGTCCTCACAATTTGTGTTTGTGCTCATTAATAAGGAAATATTGTTGAGAAAATAATTGGCCAGTGATAACTGTGGACAGTCCAATAAACAATGAAGCTTATCATTTATGATGTAAAGCATAATAAATATATGGTAAAAAGGAACTTCAGAAGCATTATTCCAAAATACAAGGGTTCTAAAGAGAACAGGAGGAAGTAGGTTCTAGAACTGAACAGGAAGAGATGCTTGGACACCAAGAAGTTTCTTTCTGTGCTCTTATTCAATAAAAAGCAAATACATAAGTACATCCTCTTTACCTGTGATTCTAAATTCCCAGCACTAAATCACTATATCTCACACACCCATTAATTTTGTAATATATTTTAGTCATATTATTATAGTAGAGTCCTTTATAAATTATATGGCTTGTTCTGTACACCCTAAGAGAGACCCTGATTTAAGAGACTACTGCTGTGATGAACTAACAGCACATCCGTAAATGACAAAGTATATTTTCATGGAAATTGATAATCCAGCTCTAATATTTATAAGGGAGTATGCCTGGATTTGCATAGCCTTGATGATAAACAATATGAAAATAGAGATATGGGACTAGAATTACCAGAAGACAGGCGTATCTTAAAGCTTTTTTTTTTTTTGTAAATTTTTTTTGTGTGCCCAGCTAAGAAGAATTCTAAAGAACAGAAGAAATGACCCAAAATTGAGCCATCTATCTTTGGAAATACACATTTTGTAATTTAATTAATGATGAACATGTAACTTTAATCTGTCAGGAATTTTGATCTGTCAGGATGTGTGTACTATTGGATAAATCCCAGAAGGGCATCTTGTCACTTACCTTCCCTCTGCCTCATCCCCTTATTTTTGTGCTTTTCTTTGTGCATCCTTCTCTCTTTGATTTTAAAGTTTTTTAAGTTCACCTTATTTTTTATTTCATAAATATCGTGCTTGTTTTATGATCTTCCTCACTCCATCTTGACACTATTATTTCAGTGTTGTCCCACTCACTTCCTCTAACAGAAACAAATAATAAAGAATTAAGCAAAGAAAAATGTGGAATAAGTAGAAGATGCTAAGTGTCCTTTCAAGTAAGAACCAGGGTTCCAGGATTAATTGCTGGTGTTCTGCAATTGAGTCATAACTTCAAAATATCATCTCCTTCCGGAGTGTGCTGCTGTCAGATGGTTAACACTTGTCCCTTAACACAATAGTCAAATGAAACCTAGGCACTTATGGGCTTTCACTTTTCTGATGAATCATTTCAGAACTGCTTCTTTCTATGGAGTAGAAGAGTATATAGGGCAACAAACTCCTCACTGTGGCCTGTCTCTGCAAGGACCTCGTGAACTAAGTCTAGACTTTCCCAATCCTAATGCTGCATTCCATCAGAGTAAACAGACCTGTCATCCCTCTCACCCCCCCCCCTTTTTTTTTCTCAAAAAAATGAAAAGAGAAAAATTCCTTTAGTCTCTAGAAATTGTGCACTTTGTTTTAAAATCATGGTGTATCAGGGTCAGGCACTGAGAGAAGAAAATAACATCTTGGATTAATGTACACATTTTTAAGCATTTATAAAGTCTGTTGTTCTTTAATCAGTACAATTTCATTCTTGTCCTGAAATGGTGTGTGTCTTCATTGTCCAATGCTTTGCCTAGTCCCAGAATTCACCTTTCTGCATTTAGTGCACACAAGCATTTCATCCCAGTTCTGCAGAGACACTATATTTTGTCTCACACTATGATCTATTCTATAACAGCTTAGAGAAAAATCTGAACAAACTTTTTGCTTAACCCAATGCAAAGTTTTCCATTTCTGAATATGAAGGAAAATGAAAGCATCTTTAAATACAAACATTAGGATCATATAAAAAAGAAAAAAAAAAAAAAAGGTCTTGAATTGACGGAGGCCATAAAATTTTACAAACACTTAAGTCAAATCACAGATAACTGTGTCTTGGAAAATCATTATGATGGGAAATTGCTAAACCCTGAGGGGGACTGAGAAGTAGTCATACAGGTTTATGACCTCACAAGGAAACCTCTTTAAATTCCAGTCGGAAGTTAAGCAGGAAAGTTTGCGTCTTTCTTTATTTTAGGGACCATGTTGAAGACAGCCCTTGAGAAGCAGCAGGAAAAAGGCTCGACTTCATCTGCCAGAGCCGCCCTTCCCCTCTCTCTTAGGCATCAAAGTAAGACTTGGAAACATCCTCCACATTCTGGCAAGCTATTGAATAGACTTCTCTCCATAGAGAACAGAAAACTGCCATTATGTGAATTTTCAAGAAGCTGACACATGATGAGGTTTAGAGTTCACATTTTTTGCGTATTCAGAGAGAATTTTAAATGGGGATATAGTACTTAAAAGTAAGGACATAGTGAAGAAGACAATCAAGTCTAAGGCAAGGTAGGGTCTATCACTTAACTGTCTACACTGGGACTAGCTATATAACCATATTTGGCCTTAGAATTTTATCTTATTATTTTTTAATAATTTAATTTATTTGGCTGCGCTGGGACACTGTTGCTGTGTGGGCTTTTCTCTAGTTGTGGGAGAGGGGACTGCTCTCTAGTTCTGGGCTTCTCATTGCAGTCACTTCTCTTGCTGTGGAGCATGGGCTCTAGGATGCGTGGGCTTCAGTATTTGTGCTCCTGGGCCCCAGAGCACAGGAGCCATAGTTGTGGTGCCCTGTCTTAGCTGCTCCATGGCACGTGGAATCTTCATTGATCAAGGATCAAATCTGGGTATCCTGCATCACCAGGTGGATTATTGACCTCTGAGCCATGCAGCAAGCCCTAGAAGTTTTGTCTTCAATGGGGATTATATTTTAATTACCTCAAAGACTTGGAAACAAATAAAATAATAACTAAGATTTGATTGCACAGTGCTTGACACATATCAAGTGTTCAATAAGTAGCAACTGTTTGAATGCTGACATGTTTGGAGGGCTAGGAAAACCTATTACTTGAACTCTAATGAAATTAGACTTCTCTTCAGGTTTCTTAAAGTTAAATCCAGATAACTATTAAATGCAACAAGTGAATATTTTGTCATAGATAATCAATGGTATTTTATTTTTTTCTTTTTTAGTGTATTCTCATTTATCATGCATTCTTTAATACTTTCCCTCATCCTATTGATTTATATTTAAAACTGGAATGTTTCTGAAGCTGTATAAATAATATCAATATAGGAGAATGGCAATTCAAGTACTGTTCACCATTCATAGTGTTATTGATAATAATATAGTACTTAATATTCTTACCAAAAATGCTAATGACTGGCTCAAGGAAGGACAAGAACAGTAAGAAAGTGTGTCAAACTACAGGGCAGAGTCTTCGGATTTTAAATTTGTTCACTTAATTTTTCTAAGTGCACTCGATGTCAAATAGCACTGTATGTCTCCTAGAATTGCTCAAGCATTTAAATGGATGAAGTTCTGAGCTGCCCTAGTGCTAGTTATTGTGGCTTTGTCTCTTTCTTAAAATGAACTAAGTTACTAAGATAACAGAGGAAAGAAGGCTTAGGTATACATTAGGAAGGACACACATAACATTGAAAGGTTATTTGAAATTTCAGAAATAGTTGACATATTTAGGAAAATCAGCAGAGCAATATTGAGAGGCAAGAAAATGATCTTACATCTAAAAAGAACACATTTCTCAGATTGTCAAGGAAAGGAATATGCTTAACTAGATAGGGAAAGAATAAATCTTTCCTACTTGAAATGAATAATAATCCTGGACCCAAAAGACAGTGATTTGTATGAGCATAACAGGGAGGTTAATTAGAATGGTGTAGTATCTTAATTTAAGCTGAAATATAATTGATGTCATTTAGTTGCTAAATTGTGTCTGGCTCTTTGTGACCCCATGGACTACAGTGCTCCAGGCTCCCCTATCCTTCACTGTCTCCCAGAGTTCGCTCAAATTCATGTCCATTGAGTCAGTGATGCCATCTAACCATCTTATCCTCTGCTGCCCCCTCCTCCTTCTTCCTTCTATCTTTCCTAGGATCAGGGTCTTTTCCAATGAGTCCGTTCTTCACATTAGGCAGCGAAAATGTTGGAGCTTCATTTGTAGCATCAGTCCTTCCAATGAATATGCAGGGTTGATTTCCTTTAAAACACTATAATGACCAGCTTACTACTAGTATCTCATATAGTTTTGAATATTGTATATATTTCAAAGTTGAAACAGGAATTCATATTATTTTCAGAATGATATTGGAATAGTATTATTGCCAAAATGAATGGAAAGTAACAGAAGGAAGTAGAACTAGTGGGGAGGCACCATTCCTGGATGGATCAGAGGTAAAGGATCCACCTGTAATGCAGGAACCACAGAAGATGCTTGTCTGATCTCTGGGTCAGGAAGATTCCCTGGGAGAGGAAATGGAAACTCACTACAGTATTCTTGCCTGGAGAATTCCATTGACAGGGGAGCCTGACAGATTACAGCCCATGAGGCCATAAAGAGTTGGACACAACCAAGCAACTAAGCATGAGCACGAGCCCCAAGCATGACCCAGAGTCAATAGTTCATGGTTTGAGGGATCCTGTGCAGTCTCTGGTGCAGTCACAGTCGCAAAATATAAAGGGTATGGCTATGAAGAAAGGTCATGAATTCTTCTAGGAGAAATGTAAAAAGAATAAACCAGTTTGCATTCCCACCAGCAGTGAAAGAGGGTTCCCTTTTCTCTACACTCTCTCCAGCATTTATTGCTTGTAGAATGGATCACAGCCATTTTGACTGGCATGAAATGGTACCTCATTGTGGTTTTGATTTGCATTTCTCTGATAATGAGTGATGTTGAGCATCTTTTCATGTGTTTGTTAGCCATCTGTATGTCTTCTTTGGAGAAATGTCTATTTAGTTCTTTGGCCTATTTTTTGATTGGGTCATTTATTTTTCTGGAATTGAGCTGCAGGAGTTGCTTGTATATTCTTGAGATTAGTTGTTTGTCCATTGTATCATTTGCTATTTCTCCCATTCTGAAGGCTGTCTTTTCACCTTGCTTATAGCTTCCTTTGTTGTGAAGAAGCTTTTAGTTTTAATTAGGTCCCATTTGTTTATTTTTGCTTTTATTTCCAATATTCTGGGAGGTGGGTCATAGAGGATCCTGCTGTGATGTATGTCACAGAGTGTTTTGCCTATGTTCTCCTCTAGGAGTTTCATGGTTTCTGGTCTTATGTTTAGATCTTTAATCCATTTTGAGTTTATTTTTGTGTATGGTGTTAGAAAGTGTTCTAGTTTCATTCTTTTACAAGTGGTTGACCAGTTTTCCCAGCACCACTTGTTAAAGAGATTGCCTTTTCTCCACTGTATATTCTTGCCTCCTTTGTCAAGGTGTCCATAGGTATGTGGATTTATCTCTGGGCTTTCTATTTTGTTCCATTGATCTATATTTCTGTCTTTGTGCCCGTACCATACTGTCTTGATGACTGTGTCTTTGTAGTAGAGCCTGAAGTCAGGCAGCTTGATTCCTCCAGTTCCATTCTTCTTTCTCAAGATTGCTTTGGCTATTCAATGTTCATCACAGCACTGTTTACAATAGCCAGGACATGGAAGCAACCTAGGTGCCCATCAGCAGATGAATGGATAAGAAAGCTGTGATACATATGCACAATGGAGTATTACTCAGCTATTAAAGAGAATACATTTGAATCAGTTCTAATGAGGTGGATGAAACTGGAGCCTATTATACAGAGTGAAGTAAGCCAGAAAGAAAAACATCAATACAGTACACTGATGCACATATATTGAATTTAGAAAGATGGTAACGATAACCCTGTATGTGAGACAGCAAAAGAGACACAGATGTATAGAACAGTCTTTTGGACTCTGTGGGAGAGGTCCAGGGTAGGATGATTTGGGAGAATGGCATTGAAACATGTATAATATCATATAAGAAACAAATCACCAGTCTAGGTTTGATGCAGGATACAGGATGCTTGGGGCTGGTGCACTGGGATGACCCAGAGGGATGGTACAGGGAGGGGGGTTCAGGATGGGGAACCCGTGTATGCCTGTGGTGGATTCATGGTGATGTATGGCAAAACCAATACAATACTGTAAAGTAATTAGCATCCAATTAAAATAAATAAATTTAAATTAAAAAAAAAAGAATAAACTGTTTCCTAAAGAATTATATGAAATGAAAGTTGATATCACAGTGACTACAGAGGATGGGGAAGGCTGGACCCATTACTCAGCTCTTTGCAGATGGTTTAGAGTAGCCAAAAGTGTTTAATATGTTCACTCCACCTATGAAAATTAGTTATACTGAACAGATAGTAAAATTATCCTCAAACCACATCTTTTTTTTTTAATTAATTTTATTTTATTTTTAAACTTTACATAATTGTATTAGTTTTGCCAAATATCAAAATGAATCCACCACAGGTATACATGTGTTGCCCATCCTGAACCCTCCTCCCTCCTCCCTCCCCATACCATCCCTCTGAGTCGTCCCAGTGCACCAGCCCCAAGCATCCAGTATCGTGCATTGAACCTGGACTGGCATCTCGTTTCATACATGATATTTTACATGTCACAACAGACAACACAGAAATACAAAGGATCATAAGAGACTATTATCAACAATTATATGGCATTGAAACCACATCTTTTTATGAACTGTTTCAGTGATGGAGAAGATGTTATTAGGGGTTTTATCTTAATTTTTAATGTCAACACTTCTTATGTCAAGCAGTGTATATACTTATTATATCAAGAAGTATATACTCAATATATGAGTATTGAGAATAAATTCTCTACCATTTTCAAATGTTCCCTTCTTGCTTTTAAAATTGTGTTGAAATGTCTATACAGATCGGCAGTTATTACAATTTTTATTTTTGTTTTTCTCATTTAACATATGGTAAAATGCTTCACCATCTATATTATTGACTAGTATTTTAGTTATAGAATATTATGTTATTAAGTTGTAGTGGTCTGATTTACATAAACATCTTATTACTGAACATTTCAGATATTTCTGAATTTTCACTGTTATAAATGACATGACATCATCTTCCATTATAAAACGTACAGCATCTCATTTTACTTTTAGAATAAATTTCAGTGTTGGCGTAACCAGTATAATGAATACAAAAACACTTATGATTCTGAAAATATTTGCTATTTGTTTTCATAGTAATTATTAAGTAGACTTGTCAAAACAGTGAAATGAACATTAATAATTACCGTTAACACCGTATTTTTTCATACTTCACTAATTTTCCCACTACTGTCTCTTTTCTGTTCTAGGATTCAATCCAGGCCAACCCACTTCATTTAGGACAATTGCTTTTTAAATGACGTCAAATCATACATCTTGTGATCATAAACTATGAGAACACTGTATTCTCCATTGTCAATGTTTTAATTCTATTTGTGGAAATTCCTCTTATCTGAAAAAAAGATGGTGGTGAATTGTTTTATATTTAGTGAGCATTTTAATTTTATTTAATTTTATTTTTTTAGCATTTTAATTTTAAAATGATATTTATCTTAAAACTCCCCAGATAAGGGAGATTTATTAGTTTTTTTTTTTTTTTTTTTTTGGTACAATGATGCTACCTGAAAAAGAAATAGAGATATGTGGGTTTGAAAGTCACAATAATTAATTCAGAGAGTATTATGAATATTTAAAAGTGTACTCCAATATCTGAAATAGTGCATAACACATAGTAAGTACTCTGTAAATTTATTGGAAGGATGAATGAATTGATAAATGAATGAATCTTCTTTCTTTATTAAAAGCTTAAGCATTTAAACATATCTGCACTATAACCAGTAAAATATTTTATATTTGTGAATAAGTAAAAAGATGGGTAAAAATACTTCCCATCTTTGATCACAATAAAGCAGGAATTAGAAATAAAAACTGTCATTTCTACTTTTGCCAATGGCTCTGAGGACTTGTTCTTACCATTTACTGTGATTTTCTTCTGTGTTTTTAACTGTGTAAATGTTTTTATCAGTATTACCTTATCAGATCCTCACAAGAACCTTATCAATAGCTGTTTTAACTATATTTTGTTGCAGAGGTAGCATCCAAGCCTTAGATTTTTAGGTTGCTTTTCCCCATCACATAATACAACTAAACAGAGTAGCCTAGATTTGAACCTAGTTTGGTATGAATCTGGAGCTGACATTCTTCCTCATTTAATTTCACTGTGTCTCTTGCCTTCATCCAAGGATAAGCAATTATCCAAGGATAATTGCTAAGTCATATGTTGACTATATTTTTTTTCTTTTTTTAAGGCCATAATCCTAGTTTTTTTTTTTTACTTTAATTATTTTTTAAATGTTCTTGTTTTTCTTTTTTAAATTATGAAATTATGATAACACACTTACAGGCAACTTGGAAAATACAGTATAAAGTTACATATAGTTCCACTATATATTACAATTTTTTAAGTAGATAAATTGGAGTTTCAACATCAAACTCTCAAAAATTGATAGAGTGAATAGAAAGAAAAGTAGAAGGATTAGTAGACCTGAAAAGAACTATGAACCAATTCAAGACAAGCCCCAACATAATTAAATTTGTACAGTTTTCACACAAAAGGAGGATACAAATTCTAATAAATTGTTATTGACTGATCTGATGATCTTACATGGTTTGTTTATACTTTTCTATCCACAGTGACAGCTTGTAACTGGGTATGAAGTTCATAGTGCAGACACTTTCAGAGTGTCTATTGTGCTGAAAACACAATGGAAATACATTTCAAAGTAAATCAAAAGACAAATGTTAGTTAACATAAAACTGTCTTTCTTTCTAAATTCCATATATATGTGTTAGTATACTGTATTGGTGTTTTTCTTTCTGGCTTACTTCACTCTGTATAATAGGCTCCAGTTTCATCTACCTCATTAGAACTGATTCAAATGTATTCTTTTTAATGGCTGAGTAATACTCCATTGTGTATATGTACCATAGCTTTCTTATCCATTCATCTGCTGATGGACATCTAGGTTGCTTCCATGTCCTGGCTATTATAAACAGTGCTGTGATGAACATTGGGGTACACGTGGTAACAATAACCCTGTATATGAGACAGCAAAAGAGAGGCTGATGTACAGAACAGTCTTTTGGACTCTGTGGGAGAGGGAGAGGGTGGGATGATTTGGGAGAATGACATTGAAACATGTATAATATTATAAATGAAATGAGTCACCAGTCCAGGTTTGATGCACGATACTGGATGCTTGGGGCTGGTGCACTGGGATGACCCAGAGGGATGGTATGGGGAGGGAGGAGGGAGGAGGGTCCAGGATGGTGAACACATGTATACCTGTGGCAGATTCATTTTGATATATGGCTAAACCAATACAATATTGTAAAGTTAAAAAAAAAAACTGTGTCTTTCTAATATTAGAAATTGCTTTTGTTAGCTGTAAGTGACAGTCACAAAAATCAGCTTATTTTTATTTCTCATGATAAGTTTAATTTTTGCCTTATTCTCCTCTTTAACACACACACACACTCACATGTCATTTGACTGATAAATTTCTGTTATATGTACAGGTGAGGACACAATCCTTCACAGCTGTATGTTGTTATGAAAAATGAAGTAAAAATGCGGAGTAATAATCTGAATGTCTCATGAAAACTTTCTGTGGGTAAGTTGTCTGGCTTTTTAAATGAGAGAATAGAAGCTAAAATTGGTAAGGGCATTTTACCGTGAGCAACATTTTCACATTTTCCAATTTGACCCTCATTATAATTCTGTGAAATGAGTAGGGAGGTTAGCCATGATCATCCCTATATTACAATGTACGTGAGTGTGTAGTCATCAGTCAGTGGTGTCCAACCCTTTGCGACCCCAGGGACTGGAGACTACTAGGCTCCTCTGTCCATGGAATTTTCCAGGCAAGAATACTGTAGCGTGTTGCCATTTCCTACTCCAAGGGGATACAATAAAGTCATATAAATTTGAAACAGATAACTTGGATCTTGATCGGATTGGGCCACATTATATAAATCATTAGTAAAAAAAAAAAAATAATAATAAAGCATTCAGACTCTACTATATTCAGCATCTTGTTTCTATCTCTTACCTATGCAGTTGTTGCTTATCTGTATCTGTAAGTAACTTGGCCATTACCTTCTGATTCTATTAATACCTCATTTGTCCTGCATCCTTAACCAAGAGTCGTCATTCAAACATGAACAGAGGAATCAGAAAGTTTTAATCTCTACAATGAATGGAGACTTTAGGTAAGATAGGGGAAGAAGATCTAACATGAGCTGTTTTCTACCCACTAGACCCTGAAGAGTTGCTTCCTTGCATGATTTAACTTAGTCATTATAACATACTCATTTGTAGATATTATTCTATTTATAAACTTCCGTTCTTGTTTTTAAATGATGAATTAAGAAAAATACCAACTCAACACACACGTACTTGTTATGAATGTTTAGTTTTCAGCAAGGTGTTTTCCCAATAAGAATTATTATTTTTTTAATAAAAAATGATTGAATTAAAGGCTCAACTGAGTTCAGATTTTTAAAGATATAATTCAGGGATTAGTCATGATTTTCGAGCACCTCTATAAGCTTTGTCACATTTCCTCTTCTATCTGTAGATAAGGAAGTCACCTGATCAGGGATGTGGCAGGCATGACTAATAACCTGCCCTCCTCCTTTCCTCAGAACTTTGATGTGGCTTCAGAATCTTTCTAACAATTGATGCTGGGAAAATACTACTATGGGATCAGAGTTGGCAGTTGAAATAACAAAGGTTTCTTATCTCCACCACAACTGGATCCTTTCCCTTCCCCTATATCAAAGCTCTGACATCTTAAAGTATTTAATAATTTATATGTACTACAATTCTTCCTGACATCCCATACATTCAACAAATTTCTAATTTTGTGTTCTCACTGACATGAAGATCATTAGCATGTAAGATAATTTTTCATATGCATGCACCAACTTTCAATGATCATGATAGTAGTACAAACCAGTCTGAGACAAATTTTTCTTTCTCATCATTGTAGATGCTACATGTTGATTGTGGTGCTTTCATCTTTTCCTTGGAAATCATGCAAAACTACAGCTTTGTAACCGAGTTTGTACTCTTAGGGCTCTCACAGAGTCCAAATGTGCAGAAAACAATATTTGTTGTATTCTTGTTCATTTACATTGCAACTGTCAGGGGCAACTTGCTAATTGTGGTGACTATCAGTAGCAGCCCAGCACTCTGGGGCTCCCCCATGTACTTCTTCCTGGCTTTTCTGTCCTTCCTGGATGCATGTTTCTCCTCTATCATTGCCCCAAAGATGATTGTGGGCTCTCTCCATAAAAGGAAAACCATTTCCTTTGAAGGCTGCATGACCCAGCTCTTTGCTGAACACTTCTTTGCTGGGGTGGAGGCGATTGTCCTCAGTGCCATGTCCTATGACTGCTATGTGGCCATCTAGAAGCCCTTGCACTATTCTTCTATCATGAAGCACAGACTTTGTGTCCTGATGGCAGTAGCCTGGACAGGGGGCTTCATTTATTCCATGATACAGATTCTCTTCACTTTCCAGCTGCCCTTCTGTGGCCCCAACGTCATCGATCACTTCATGTATGACTTGCACCCACTGCTGGAGCTTGCCTGCACTGACATTCACATCTTTGGGCTTTTGGTAGTCACCAACAGTGGGTTTATCTGCACCTTAATCTTCTTGTTGCTTGTCTCCTATAGGGTCATCCTGCTGTCTCTAAGAACCCATAACTCTGAAGGGCAGGAGAAAGCCCTCTCCGCCTGCAGATCTCACATTGCTATTGTGGTTTTATTCTTCGTTCCATGCATATTTGTGTATGCACGACCTCCATCTGCTTTCTCCTTTGACAAAATGGTAGCCATATTTTATACCATCCTAACTCCACTGCTCAATCCTTTGATTTACAATAAGGAAGAAATAAGGAAGTGAAAAGTGCCATGAAGCAAGTGTGGACCAGAATAATGGTTGTATCTAATGAAAAATAAAATGTTAAACTTTAAGACAATTTTAAAGTAAATGTAAATTTTATTTATCCTTTCAAAGAACCAGCTTTTGGCTTTGTTGATTTTTGCTATGGTCTCTTTTGTTTCTTTTTCATTTATTTCTCCTCTAATTTTTAAGATTTCTTTCCTTCTGCTTACCCTGGGGTTCTTCATTTCTTCCTTTTCTAGTTGCTTTAGGTGTAGAGTTAGGTTATTTATTTGACTTTTTTCTTGTTTCTTGAGGTATGCCTGTATTGCTATGAACTTTCCCCTTAGCACTGCTTTTACAGTGTCCCACAGGTTTGGGGTTGTTGTGTTTTCATTTTCATTTGTTTCTATGCAAATTTGATTTCTTTTTTGATTTCTTCTATGGTATGTTGGTTATTCAGCAGCGTGTTGTTCAGCCTCCATATGTTGGAATTTTTACTAGCTTTTCTCCTGTTATTGAGATCTAATCTTACTGCATTGTGGTCAGAAAAGATGCTTGGAATGATTTCAATTTTTTTTTGAACTTACCAAAGCTAGATTTATGATCCAGGATGTGATCTATCCTGGAGAAGGTTCCATGTGCACTTGAGAAAAAGGTGAAATTCATTGTTTTGGGGTGAAATGTCCTATAGATATCAATTAGGTCTAACTGGTCTATTGTATCGTTTAACTTTTGTGTTTCCTTGTTAATTTTCTGTCTAGTTGATCTATCCATAGGTGTGAGTGGGGTATTAAAGTCTCCCACTATTATTGTGTTATTGTTAATTTCTCCTTTCATACTTGTTAGCATTTGCCTTACATATTGTGGTGCTCCCGTGTTGGGTGCATATATATTTATAATTGCTATATCTTCTTCTTGGATTGATCCTTTGATCATTATGTAGTAACCATCTTTGTCTCTTTTCTTTTTTTTCACATTTTAATTTTATTTTATTTTTAAACTTTACATAATTGTATTACTTTTGCCAAATATCAAAATGAATCCGCCACAGGTATACATGTGTTCCCCATGTATACGAGACAGCAAAAGAGACAATGATGTATATAACAGTCTTTTGGACTCTGTGGGAGAGGGAAAGGGTGGGATGATTTGGGAGAATCACACTGAAACATGTATATTATACATGAAATGAGTCGCCAGTCCAGGTTTGATGCACAATACTGGATGCTTGGGGCTGGTGCACTGGGACAACCCAGAGGCATGGTATGGGGAGGGAGGAGGGTTCAGGATGGGGAACACATGTATGCCTGTGGTGGATTCATTTCGATATATGGCAGAACCAATACAATACTGTAAAGTTTAAAAATAAAATGGGGTACACATGTATACCTGTGGCGGATTCATTTTGATATTTGGCAAAACTAATACAATTATGTAAATTTTAACAATAAAATTTAAAAAAATAAAATGAAATTAAAAAAAAATAAAGTAAATGTAAAGTTTGTCAAACTTTCTTAGGCAAAAACTTTGCGTCAAACTTATTTGACAGGTAGTAAGTCATCCAATGCTTCCCTGGTAGCTCAGCTGGTAAAGAATCCACCTGCAAGGCTGGAGAACTAGGTTCAATTCCTGAGTCAGACATATCCACTGGAGAAGGGATAAGCTACCCATTCGAGTATTCTTGGGCTTCCCTGGTGGCTCAGCTGATAAACAATATGCCATGAATATGGGAGACAGGTCATCCAATAAAAGACCATTAACATGGGACCTAACAAATAATGCTTTCTCTTAGATCACTTATGAACTCTAATATGGCAACTCTGTTTCCTCATGTGTGTGTGCTTAGTCACATCAGTCCTGTCTGACTCTCTGTGACCCCATGGACCACGGTCCACCAGTCTCCTCTGTCCACGGGATTTCCCAGGCAAAAATACTGGAGTGGGTTGCCATTTCCTTCTCCAGTGATCAAGTATGAAGTGAATGAAGTGAAGTCGCTCAGTCCTGTCCAACTCTTTGCGACCCCATGGACTGTAGCCTACCAGGCTTCTCCATCCATGGGATTTTCCAGGCAAGAGTACTGGAGTGGGTTGCCATTGCCTTCTCCATAATTTCATCATATGTAAATTTAAAAATAATTGAATTCTATGCATATTGGATTTTTAAAAAATTTTTTGTATATTTATTTATTTATTTATTTTTCTAATTTTATTTTATTTTTAAACTTTACACAATTGTATTAGTTTTGCCAAATATCAAAATGAATCCGCCACAGGTATACATGTGTTCCCCATCCTGAATCCTCCTCCCTCCTCCCTCCCCATACCATCCCTCTGGGTCGTCCCAGTGCACTAGACCCAAGCATCCAGTATCGTGCATCGAACCTGGACTGGCAACTCGAGAGCCATTACTGATCAGTTCATTTGCTACTCATTTGATGGTTTATAAAATTCTTGTGGAGGGAAGAAAGAGAATGTCTTACAGATTAGAAACAGGAGCTTACTCAAGGTATTTCAGATGAAAAGAGGTTTATATTTAGGATGCTGATTTTTTTTTCTAATTTTATTTTATTTTTAAACTTTACATAATTGTATTAGTTTTGCCAAATATCAAAATGAATCCGCCACAGGTATACATGTGTTCCCCATCCCGAACCCTCCTCCCTCCTCCCTCCCCATACCATCCCTCTGGGCCGTCCCAGTGCACCAGCCCCAAGCATCCAGCATCGTGCATCGAACCTGGACTGGCAACTCGTTTCCTACATGATATTTTACATGTTTCATTGCCATCCTCCCAAATCTACCCACCCTCTCCCTCTCCCACAGAGTCCATAAGACTGTTCTATACATCAGTGTTTCTTTTGCTGTCTCGTACACTGGGTTATTGTTACCATCTTTCTAAATTCCATATATATGCGTTAGTATACTGTATGAAAAACATAGGATGCTGATTTTAATGACTGATGAAAATCAGGACACAGGAATAGAAGAGACCAGAACAATCACAAAACTTACACTGTAGGGGTTCCTGTAGCACAGGTTTATAAATAGCAAATCCCATCCTGGATTTCAAGGATCCCTTCCCTATCTATTCTTTTACTCTTAGAGAACTCATAAATTTCTCATATTATTGTATAACGTACTTATTGCTTTTCATGTAATCCATATTATTATTATTTTGTCTGCTTTTTATCAAAGACTGTAAGCTGTGATGCTGGAGAAGGAAATAGCAACCCACTCCAGTGTTCTTGCCTGGAGAATCCCATGGACGGAGAAGCCTGGTAGGCTGCAGTCCATGGGGTTGCACAGAGTCAGACACGACTGAAGCGACTTAGCAGCATAAGCTGTGATGCAAGGATTTTTTTTTTCTTTTGTTCATTGATGCTATCAGCATCTAGAAAAGCCTAATGTAGAAGCTCTGTTGAATAAAAGAGATATATTTCCATATTCAAATCTAAACCAATCTATAACGTTAACACACCTACATGGGAGTTTTGGCAAAGGAATGCAATTACTTATTGCTGATATTAGCCCTTAGGTATTAATGATAGGGCTTCCCTGGTGGCGTATTCGGTAAAGCGTCTGCCTGCAGTGTTGGAGACCTGGGTTCGATCACTGTGTTGGGAAGATCTGGAGAAGGAAATGGCAACCCATTCCAGTACCCTTGCCTGGGAAATTCCATGGATGGAGGAGCCTGGTAGGCTACAGTCCATGGGATCGCAAAGAGTGGGACATGACTGAGTGACTTCACTTTAAACTTTCACTTTTAATTGATGATAACTGTAATTCATGCTTTGATACAACACAAAGAGAATATTTAAAATAAATTCTGCATTCTAGTTAATTCTCACATCTAAGTCTAGATATAGTATATATACATTCAAATAGTAAATTGATACAGTCAACATGGAGAATAATATTCCTTAAAAGACTAGGAATAAAGCTACCATATGGCCCAGCAATCCCACTAACTGGGCATATACCATGGGAAAACCATAATTGAAAAAGACACATGTACCCCAATGTTCATAGCAGCACTATTTACAATAGCTAGGACATGGAAGCAATCTATATATCCATTGACAGATGAAAGGATAAAGAAGTCATGGTACATATATACAATGGAATATTATTAGTTATATAAAAGAATGAATTTTAGTCACTTCTAGTGAGGTGGATGAATCTAGAACCTGTTATAGAGAGTGAAGTAAGTCAGAAAGAGAAAAAATAAATATTATATATTAACTTATATATACAGAATCTGGAAAACTGTATTGATGAACCTATTTGCAGGAAAGGAATGGAGATACAGATACAGAGGGCAAACTCATGGACACAGTTGGGGAAACAGACAGTGGGATGAATACATAAATAGCATTAACATACATACAATAACGTGTGTAAATAGCTAGCTGGTTAGAAGTTGCTATAAAACATAGGGAGCCCAGTCTGGCACTCTGTGATAACCTTGAAGGGTGGAATGGGGGGTAAGGAGAGGGATGCTCAAGACAAAGATGATATATGTATAATTATGGCTGAATTTCATTGTTGGATGCAGAAACCAATGCACTACTGTAATTTTCCTGCAATTAAAGACTAACTAAAGAAAAATAATAATAAAACCATTGCTCTCTACTCTTTTTATCATTCTTTATTCTTCATTCCTTTTTCCATTTCTCACTCAATTAAATCTAACTTTTATTCTTTAGGCATTTCTGATCCAAATAAAATCACTTAGAGCCTTAAATTTGAATTATATTAATGAGTTTAATCTATCCAGAGTTTCCAAATTATTCACTGAAAATTTACCTTAATGAGATATAAATTTAAATGAACAGAGTTTAAATTAAGACCCTAATATGTGTTAAGAGTACATATGGGAGAGAGAAGGACAAAAATGTACTTAGTGTAATACAAAACTCAGTTATCATCAACTCCCACAATAAAATGGCCATAGTTAACCGAATTCAGTAAGCCCCGGCCTTGACGTAACAGACCAGGATTTCAGTTGGGTAATCTGATCACTCAGTCTACAATGAAATTCAATTCACTCAGGGTCAGATCACTCAGAGATTGGAGGAACTTCCAGAGATCATTGACTCAATTTCTTGCCTTTGGCCCATTCAGTACTCTCCTCTGAAACTGCCCTTATAAAACTGTCCCACCAGAACTGGAAAGCTTAACCATTCTGTCAAAGGTAGGGAGTTAATTTAAGACTCTGTGACCAGGCAGTTCAATGCATGGACTCAATCATTAGCTATTTATTTATATTTTTTAGGCTGAGAAAACACGACATTACTATACATATTGTCTTAAAGCAATTTAGATTCATCCTTGAGAGATTTGTATTCTAGTCTCAGTTCTGTTACCAACTAGCTGTGTGAACTTGGTGATTTATTTCACTTCTGTGGCCCAGAATTCTTTTGTTTAGGGTAGATTAAATATATATATAATATATTCCATTCCAAATATATAATATATATATATATATAATATATATATATATATTTCTTTTGCATATTCTCTGAGTCAGAGATTTTTTTTTTTTCATGCTATACATTTTGGTATTTAGAGAAACTTTTTAGAAGTAGGTCTTCATATTCCCATTTAATTAATGGGCGATCTAAGGGTCAAAGACTTTAAAGTGAAAGTGAAAGTGTTAGTCACTCAGTCATGTCCGACTTCTTGAGACCACATGGACTGTAGATGGTCAGACTCCTCTGTCCATGGGATTCTCTAGGCAAGAATACTGGAGTGCATAGCCATTCCCTTCTCCAGGGGATCTTCCTGACCCAGGGATGGAACCAGGGTGTCCAGTGTTGCAGGCAGGTTCTTTACCATCGGAGTCACCAGGGAAGCTCAAAGACTTTAAGGAACACATCAAAAATCTTCCTTGGGATTCTTCCAGTCCATTTGTTAATTAAAAAAAAAAAAGAAGAAGAAGAAGAAGAAGAAGAAGAAAAGAAAGAAAAAGCCATGTGTTGGAATGTGATTTTTCCCTACAAAGTTTATCTGAGCTGCTTGGACTTGCTGGTTGCCACTAGACACTTTAGCAAAAGTGCAAAGCATGGTGCAATCTATTAATGTCATTCTCTCACCTCAGTTGCTGTCTACTTTCACCTATATATACCCTGGGCCTCTCACTTCATACTTATTGAAGACACCTAGTAGGCAATGTCAGACCTTACAGGTAATTGTTGTAATATGGTCTCCCAGGTAGGAAAGTAATTTTTGATGTAATCTATCCTGTCTTTAATACCTTGTGCTGTGCTGTGCTTAGTCACTTAGTCATGTCCAACTCTTTGCAATCCCATGGACTGTAGCTCTCCAAGCTCCTCTATTCATAGGATTCTCTAGGCAAGAATACTGGAGTGAGTTGCCATGCCTCTCTTCCAGGGGATCTTCCCAACCCAGGGATCGAACCCAGATCTCCCGCATTACAGGCAGGTTCTTTACCGTATGAGACACCAGGGAAGCCCAAGAAAACAGGAGTGATTAGTCTAGCCCTTCTCCAGGGGGTCTTCCCAACTCAAGAATTGCACTAGCGTCTCCTGCATCGCAGGTGAATTCTTTATCAGCTGAGCTACCAGTGAAGACCCTTTCATACCTCATAACCCTTCAAAAGCAAAGATCTAAATCTGTTTATTTTAAGAGGAAGAGCATCTATCTTGATAAAGAAAACACACAAGACAATTATTTAAGTTTTTTTTCTCTTTTACTTCGTTCCTGTCTCCTTCTATAAATTGATTAAAAAAAAAACATGAATAGGATTAGAAATGGAAGGTTAGAACATCAATAATATTAAATTAAATAAATATTGATTATTGTTGTTGTTCAGTCCCCAAGTCTGACCATTTTTTGACCTTTCTGACTCTGCCAGGCTCCTCTGTCCATGGGATTCCCAGGCAAGAATACTGGAGTGAGTTTCCATTTCCTTCTCCAGGAGATCTCCAGAGGCAGAGATTGAACTCACATCTCCAGCATTGGCAGACAGATTCTTTACCACTGAGCCATTTTCATCACCCCAAGCATTTAATATTAGTAATTGCCTGTTATAAAGGGAACATAGGAAATTCAAGAGATTGAGAAATTTGCTTAAATTCACTTAAAAGCTAAATGGAAAGGCCAGGACTCAAGTTTACAGTACGTATTTCATCTCTGAGCCTTTCACGGGTTTCAAATGTCCTCATGATTCTAGAAGAGATGGGCTTAAAGAAATCTTATGGAGAAGGAAAGAGAATTTCCTCACATCAAAGCACATACACTGAAGTGTAACTAATTGGCCCCAAGGTTTGCTTTTACTCTGGGACTGTCTGAGCTAGGTAGCTCAATGCATATCCTTTGGGACTGGTTTGGGAGAAATACTTTCCTGGAAGCTCCTGAGGCTGAAGGCCTGTGTTAGGCATTTACAGACTTTTGTGGGAGTTACTATAAATATCCGATGCAGTAAAAAGAAAGCACTTAAACTCATAATTTTCCAAAAGATATATTGTGGGAAGAGAGCTGACTTCAGAGGCACTTCTCATTCAGAATTCAGAAATAGTTTTCTTCACAAAGTCTCCAAGAACCAAATTAAGAAATTGGCCCCATTTTTCACAAGACTCCTCTCTGCTTCAATAAGAGACCTTATTCTGTATAAACAAGTGCTTCTGAGGAGGAGTTTGTGAATTATTGCCACATGCAGAGTTACCTTTCTCCATAAACTCCTTACATCCCATGATCTCTTGTGATAAATCCCAAGATAAATCTTAAGGGAGTATAGTTTGTGTGTTTTATTCAGGTTTCATATAATTTAACTTCTAAGTAAATTAAAGTTGAAGATGCACAAAGTATATTTTATTGGAAGTCACCTGTTTGCTCATAAGAGGTAAGGTTTTTCATTCTCTCTAAAATATTTTCTTCTAATTGCCTCCTAAAGACCAAGCTCTTAGAATCTTTAGTCAGTGTGTCTTCTAACGAATGATGGAGGTCCTGGGGAGTGTTCACATCAATGAATGAGTTTGTGGATCCAGAGTTCCTAGGCTTTCCTTGGAGTTGGCACATAGCTGTGCTACCTCTTAAATGCATCTCTGCTCACAGAAGGTACAATGAACTGGATTGAGGCCAATTTGGTAGAAATTTCTGTCTTGGGGATCTTCTTGTTGAAAGTGTAGGTCATTGCTGAAGTTTCTAGGACAGAATACAAAATAGAACTGTGCTTTCTACACAGTTGAATTTTCAAGCTCCCTGACAACACTTTGATCATAATCAGATTCCCTTTTCGGTTTAGGGGAAAGTGACTGTGTGGTCAGCCAGGAAGAAAGAAGCTAAACTGTGATGAAATTTTGGCTCAAACTACCCTCTCTAATATTCTTGCTCACCTTCCCACTCTGTCTTTTTGTATTCTATCCCTGACTCTTCTTTCCCTGGTTTCTGCTCACTCGCTCTCCTCTCTCCTGCTCTAACTTCATTAGTCTGCTTCTTTCCTCCTCTTCTCTATAATCCATTTAGGTTCATTTAGTTTTCTGCTTTGATATTAGCCTCAATATGCAGTTTAATTAACTTGATTTTGGAGTCAGGACAGAAATTTAAGGTATCAATTTGACATCTTTCTTTGATGGATCAGAATTTCTTTTCTAAGATGCAATCTACGTGATGATTGGGGTTTGATATTTTATATGAAATGTGGGTGAGTGCTAGGCTATCTAGGTACATCTTTGTCTAGTTATACCCTAATTGCCTTAGTTAAAATACTCTGTATTATAGGTCAAACTTTGTAACTAGAAAAGGACAAACAAATGGCCACAGTTGCCTTGCCAAAAATTATGGAAGTCAGATGAAATAATACAAGGGAAAGCTTGTTTGAATGATAAGATTAGATAATAAAAATAATATTTAATCCAGTATTGCTTTATTCAATCATATGTGTATGGAAATCCACATAGTAATATAGGAGCAGAGAAGATATAGACACATGTCTATTTACCTGGAGAAAAAAAAAATTACAGACTTTTGGGCCCAAATATAATTGAATTGATTAAAATTTCAACAGGTGAAAGTAAAAATATAAGGATGAAGAAAGCAAAAATAGTTTCTTCTATCACTAGTAATACTAGCATCATTCTATTACTTCAATTTGGGAGATACCATCTTTATTCTTTATTATAGTATTTCTGTGCTTTTTCAAATTAGTGTCAAATGACCTACTAATTTACTTTAATATGAGTTTTCAGATAATTTTCCTCTTTCTGATTAATCACCAATCCTTCATGGTATCAGAGATACCAACAAGTCAGTCATCAGATATGTATTAAGAGCCTATTCATTATCCAGAGTCAACAGATAGAGCATGGAAAAGTGTCCTTAGCCTCTTCACAACAAATTGGTCAAGTGGTGGGATGATCCAGGGATGTTTGGAAATACAGACTGAATTCTGTCATAAAGCTCTGAGGGGGTATTGATCCAACCTAATGCATACATTAAGTCTTTATGTCCCCAAATATTTTCTTTGCTTACTTAAAGTGAAACAAAATAAAATTACATGAACTGGTTTTCACAGTGGTCTATTATCTGCCCACAGATTTTCTTTTACAGCTTTCTGATTTAATGAGAGTGCAGTCTTTATGGAGAGAAGATATATTTTTCCTGAAGCAATGCATGCTGTTCTTCTTATAATGATATTTCATCATTCTCTCCAAACTGCTTCTCTCCTCACAGCAAATGGTCCCCTGCCTTTTGTTTTCATCTCCTATGGGAAACCTGATGCACTGAAATGGAAAAATCATTAACTTATTCTCCTTTTAAATACTCATCAGAGATTATGGAAACTGTCATTTGGAGTGAGTGAAAGTTGCTGAGTCGTGTTCAGCTCTTTGAGATCCCATGTACTATAAAATCCATGGAACTTTCCAGGCCAGAATACTGCAGTTGGTAGCCTTTCCCTTCTCCAGGGGTTCTTCCAAACCCAGGGATTGAACTCAGGTCTCCGGCTTTGAGAGCAGATTCTTTACCAGCTGAGCCACAAGGGAAGTCCAAGAATACTGGACTTGGTAGCCTGTCCCTTCTCCAGTAGATCTTCTGACCCAGGAATCAAACCAGGGTCTCCTGCATTGCAGGCAGATTATTACCAACTAAGCAATCAGGGAAGCCATTTTGAGTTTTAATTATTATAACATTTCTAAATTTTTCTAATATTATTTTTGCTAGACTACAAGGAAGCCTAAAGTTTTATTTAGATGTATAAATTTATTAGAGGAAAGTGGACAGTAGGAACCTGGAATGTCGGGTCCATGAATCAAAGCAAATTGGAAGTGGTCAAATAAGAGATGGCAAGAGTGAATGTCGACATTCTAGGAATCAGCAAACTCAAATGGACTGGAATGGGAGAATTTAACTCAGATGACGATTATATCTACTGCTGTGGACAGGAATCCCTCAGAAGAAATGGAATAGCCATCATGGTCAACAAAAGTACACGAAATGCAGTACTGGGATGCACTCTCAAAAACGACAGAAAGATCTCTGTTTGTTTCCAAGGCAAACCACTTAATATCACAGTAATCCAAGTCTATGCCCCAACCAGTAATGCTGAAGAAGCTGAAGTTGAATGGTTCTATGAAGACCTAAAAGACCTTTTAGAACTAACACCCAAAAAAAGGTGTCCTTTTCATTATAGGGGACTGGAATGCAAAAGTAGGAAGTCAAGAAACACCTGGAGTAACAGCCAAATTTGGCCTTGGAATACAGAATGAAGCAGGGCAAAGACTAATAGAGTTTTGCCAAGAAAATGCACTGGTCATAACAAACACCCTCTTCCAACAACACAAGACAAGACTTTCGACATGGACATCACCAGATGGTCAACACTGAAATCAGATTGATTATATTCTTTGCAGCCAAAGATGGAGAAGCTCTATACAATCAGCAAAAACAAGACCAGGAGCTGACTGTGGCTCAGACCATGACTTCCTTATTGCCAAATTCAGACTTAAATTGAAGAAAGTAGGGAAAACCACTACACCATTCAGGTATGACCTAAATCAAATCCCTTATGATTATAAAGTGGAAGTGAGAAATAGATTTAAGGGCCTAGATCTGATAGAGTGCCTGATGAGCTATGGAATGAGGTTCGTGACATTGTACAGGAGACAGGGATCAAGATCATCCCCGTGGAAAAGAAATGCAAAAAAGCCAAATGGCTGTCTGGGGAGGCCTTACAAATAGCTGTGAAAAGAAGAGAAGTGAAAAGCAAAGGAGCAAAGGAAAGATATAAGCATCTGAATGCAGAGTTCCAAAGAATAGCAAGACGATATAAGAAAGCCTTCCTCAGCGATCAATGCAAAGAAATAGAGGAAAACAACAGAATGGGAAAGACTAGGGAATCTCTTCAAGAAAATCATAGATACCAAAGGAACATTTAATGCAAAGATGAGCTCGATAAAGGACAGAAATGGTACAGACCTAACAGAAGCAGAAGATATTAAGCAGAGATGGCAAGAATACACAGAAGAACTGTACAAAAAATATCTTCATGACCCAGATAATCACAATGGTGTGTTCACTGATCTAGAGTGAGACATCCTGGAATGTGAAGTCAAGTGGGCCTTAGAAAGCATCACTATGAACAAAGCTAGTGCAGGTGATGGAATTCCAGTTGAGCTATTCCAAATCCTGAAAGATGATGCTGTGAAAGTGCTGCACTCAATATGCCAGCAAATCTGGAAAACTCAGCATTGGCCACAGGACTGGAAAACGTCAGTTTTCATTCCAATCCCAAAGAAAGGCAATGCCAAACAATGTTCAAACTACTGCACAATTGCGTTCATCTCACACGCTAGTAAAGTAATGCTCAAAATTCTCCAAGCCAGTCTTCAGCAATATGTGAAACGTGAACTTCCTGATGTTCAAGCTGGTTTTAGAAAAGGCAGAGGAACCAGAGATCAAATTGCCAGCATCTGCTGGATCATGGAAAAAGCAAGAGAGTTCCAGAAAAACATCTATTTCTGCTTTATTGACTATGCCAAAGCCTTTGACTGTGTGGATCACAATAAACTGTGGAAAATTGCGAAATAGATGGGAATACCAGACCACCTGATCTGCCTCTTGAGAAATTTGTATGCAGGTCAGGAAGCAACAGTTAGAACTGGACATGGAATAACAGACTGGTTCCAAATAGGAAAAGGAGTATGTCAATGCTGTGTATGGTCACCCTGCTTATTTAACTTATATGCAGAGTACATCATGAGAAACGCTGGACTGAAAGAAACACAAGCTGGAATCAAGATTGCCGGGAGCAATATCAATAACCTCAGATATGCAGATGACACCACTCTTATGGCAGCAAGAGAAGAGGAACTCAAAAGCCTCTTGATGAAACTGAAAGTGAAGAGTGAAAATTTTGTCTTAAAGCTCAACATACAGAAAACGAAGATCATGGCAAATGGTCCCATCACTTCATGGGAAATAGATGGCGAAACAGTGGAAACACTGTCAGACTTTATTTTCTTGGACTCAAAAATCACTGCAGATGGTGACTGCAGGCATGAAATTAAAAGACACTTACTCCTGGGAAGGAAAGTTATGACCAACCTAGAGAGCATATTCAAAAGCAGAGACATTATTTTGTCAACAAAGGTCCGTGTAGTCAAGGCTATGGTTTTTCCTCTGGTCATGTATGGATGTGAGAATTGGACTGTGAAGAAGGCTGAGCACTGAAGAATTGATGCTTTTGAACTGTGGTGTTGGAGAAGACTCTTGAGAGTCCCTTGGACTGCAAGGAGATCCAACCAGTCCATTCTGAAGGAGATCAGCCCTGGGATTTCTTTGGAAGGAATGATGCTAAAGCTGAAACTCCAGTACTTTGGTCACCTCATGCGAAGAGTTGACTCAATGGAAAAGACTCTGATGCTGGGAGGGATTGGGGGCAGGAGGAGAAGGGGACGACAGAGGATGAGATGCCTGGATGGCATCACTGACTTGATGGACGTGAATCTGAGTGAACTCTGGAAGTTGGTGCTGGACAGGGAGGCCTGGCATGCTGTGATTCATGGGGTCGCAAAAAGTCGGACACAACTGAGCGTTGAATTGAACTGAAATGGACAATTTGACTTATTGATATGAAAATATTTATTCTATTCAAGGAAACCCAGTATCAGTCAGTTCAGTCGCTCAGTTGTGATTTTGAAGAGATCAGAAACAATGGGTGCAACCTGGTTTCCAAATCAAAAAATGCGTTTCTTCAAGAAAGTACCTCCCCAAATTATTATAAAATTATATATAATATAAAACTTTATATATAAATGAAAATTATATACAAAATTCAGTAGTTGATATGTATATACATTATATGAGCATATATATTATATACACATATATGTATTGGAACCTCTAATTGTCATTTGAAGAAAAGGCATCAAGACATTAAAGTGACCTGATCAATATCATACAACAAACGCATTAACTCTCAGACTTTGGCAAAGAGCATGGTCATTGAGGGTTCCCTTGCACAAATCTTATTCCTTATAGAAAGAACTGGTTAAAGCATGAAAACCAGCATAAAAAACGTTATTTCATAATTTTTTGCAATGCATGAAAACTTTGAGAAATAGTGAGTTATATGTTTTGATGGAATTATAACTCTAAAAGTTATCATTTCAAGTCCAAATACATTTCTATTGCCAAGTCCTCATTTCCCCCACTTCCTTTGCAGATGAACCGCTTCTCAGCTATGCCTGTTTTACATTCACCATAACCATGAGGTGAACAGCAATGTGAATGAGTTCATTCTGCTTGGGTTAGCACAGAATTTACTAAAGGACAAAATAGTGTTTGTGATCTTGCTTCTATACCTTGCAGCTCTGTTGGCAAACTTCCTAATTGTGATGACCATACGAAATAGCCAGACACTTGGGATCCCGATGTACTTCTTCCTTTTCTACTTATCCTTTGCTGATGCTTGTTTTTCAACAACCATTGCCCCTATGTTGATTGCAGATTCTGTATCTGAGAAGAAAGTCATCTCCTTCAATGAGTGCATGATCCAGATCTTTGCATTTCACTTCGTCGGGTGCATGGAGATCTTGGTACTTGTCCTCATGCCCATTGATCACTATGTGGCCATTTGCTAGCCCCTGTGGTACACAGCCATCGTGAACCAGCGTGTCTGTGGCACACTGGTGAAACTGGCCTGGGTGGGGGCCTGTATCCATTCTTCAGCACAGATTCTCTTGGCTTTGAGACTACCCTTCTGTGGCCCCAATGTTATTGTTCACTATTTCTGTGATGCGCAACCATTGTTGAAACTTGCCTGCATTGATACTTATGTCATCAATCTACTCGTAGTGTTTAACAGTGGGGCTATATGCATGATAAGCCCGCTGCTAATCTCCCATGTTTTACCTTACATTTTCTGCATAATCATAGTGCAGAAGGAAGAAAGAAAGCCCTATCTACTTGCACCGCTTATATTATTGTTACTGTATTATTCTTTGTACCGTGTATATACACATACACTTGCCTTGTAACTGCATTTCCAGTGGACAAGATGGTGGCTGTGTTTTACACTATTGGGACACCTTTGCTCAACCCCCTGATTTACACTCTGAGGAATGCAGAAGTCAAACAGGTCATGAGAAGGCTATGGTGCAACAAACTCTGACTCGAGATGGCAAAGTGCAGAAGATACCAATTGCTAATTCTGCCACAGTATAAATAAAACTGGATTGATAGGAAAGGCAAAATGTTCTCATCCCAGTGTGGACAACCATAGTTCTCTTCCAGTGGGACCTGTGTGAGAATAAGCAGAATCTATAGAGCACATATCTGTATTATTTTAACCAATGTCTCATGGAGAGACAGAACATGAAGTGCAATCACAATTGTGGGAGCACAAGACCATTCTTCACTTCTGCCATCTGCTTTGATACTCTTTTGAGGCTCAAGAACCAGATCCTGTTGTTTCTGTAGCTTTATTTTCTTATTTTGAACACTATTTTGGTTTGTTTTTCTTTTTCATGTTTCTGATTCCAATTTTATACTCTGTCCTTGATTTCTGTCATCTATTTTGTTGTTAAACCAGTGCTGGCACTACTGTGTATCATATCATTTCTGGCTCAAGATTCAGTCCATCAAGTCATTCCCAGAAACTTATTCTCTCCAAGGAGCATAAATAGAAAATAGTTAAGCTCCTATTTTATGCTTGTCTTCCTCTTGAAACACCCTTAAAAATTGGCCTTTCCTTTGCCTGCAGTGAACAGGGAAATAACTAACCTTCTATTCAAACTAGACAATTCTATTTATAACAAAATATTTTCTGTATTGATCCATAATTTTTATATATTTTAATAATTTATATAAATTTATATATTTTTATAATTTTAATATTTTGTTCATCATGTTAACCATTATTTTATATTATTTAATTTTATATACTTATTAATGTTTTTGTAATTTAAATTTTTGGACACTTCCCAAATGTTTGGTGAATCAGTGATAATTTTATAAAATTGTAAGAATTATATTACAAAACCCAGCATGTCATTGATGATACTGTACATACAAAAGAGGCAAAAACTGGCATATAAAACAGAGCTATAAAGAGAAGATGCCCACAGAAGTGAGACTCCCAACTTGGAAACACAGAACAAAATATGTCAAGAATGAGAACTTTTTTCAACATATTTTGCTATGAAGGGGAAGAAATTAATGGAATAATTTTCTGGCAACAAATTGGTGTTGAAAAGATGGTATTTTAGGATGAAGGAAATAACAGCATGTTTCATGATGACAGGAATGATCCTGAACAGAGCAAAAGGGGGTAAGGGAGTGATTATCAGATCATTGCTCTTATGTAGAAGGAGGAAATGGGATCTATCTGGTACACAAGTGGACATGTTGGCTTGGAATAGTGGTTACAGTTGTTGTTTAGCGGCTAAGTCACGTCTGACTCTTTTGTGACCCTATTGACTTTAGTCTGTTAGGTTCCTTCTGTCCGTGGGATTTCCCAGGCAAGAATACTGGAGTGGGTTGCCTTTTTCTTTTCCAGGGGATCTTCCCAACCCAGGGATAGAATCCCTGTCTCCTGCATATGCAGGCAGATTCTTTACCATTAAGCCACCAGGGACTCCCTGGGATGGTAGAGCTGATAATTTACAAGGGATAGAATTCTATATTGGACAGGGAGGCTGATTAAGTGGGCATGGATGTTGGAGGTGGGAATAAGGGGTGATGTGAGTTTGTAGAAATACTTTTCTAATTGTTTCAGGTATTCTCTTAAGTAGAAAGTCAAGTCATTTGTTGGGATTGAAGAAAGAAGAGAAGGTATTGGGATTCTAAAGATAAAGGGAAAGGTGAAAATATAACTCTAGCCCTTCATCACTACTTGCCCTAAGAGACTTTTATCCACTTTAGAACATTTGAGAGGATAGATGGATGCTTGAATTGCAGCATAGAAGGCTCACTTGAGATCCAGTTCAGGTATTTAAAATGAGACTATCTAAGGACTTCCCTGGCACTCCGGTGGTTAAGACTCCATTTCCACTGCAAGGGGCATGTTTCAGTGCTTCATAGTATGGAAAAAAAAAGGTGAGACCTCTTAGCACAGTTCTAAGATATTAAGAAGAGGTGGCAAGAATACACAGAAGAACTGTACAAAAAAGATCTTCACGACCCAGATAATCATGATGATGTGATCACTGACCTAGAGCCAGACATCCTGGAATGTGAAGTTAAGTGGGCCTTAGAAAGCATCACTATGAGCAAAGCTAGTGGAGGTGATAGAATTCCAGTTGAGCTATTTCAAATCCTGAAAGATGATGCTGTGAAAGTGCTGCACTCAATATGCCAGCAATTTGGAAAACTCAGCAGTGGCCACAGGACTGGAAAAGGTCAGTTTTCATTCCAATCCCAAAGAAAGGCAATGCCAAAGAATGCTCAAACTACTGCACAATTGCACTCATCTCACACGCTAGTAAAGTAATGCTCAAAATTCTCCAAGCCAGGCTTCAGCAATATGTGAACCATGAACTTTCTGATGTTCAAGCTGGTTTTAGAAAAGGCAGAGGAACCAGAGATCAAATTGCCAACATCCGCTGGATCATCAAAAAAGCAAGAAAGTTCCAGAAAACATCTATTTCTGCCTTATTGACTATGCCAAAGCCTTTGACTGTGTGGATAACAATAAACTGTGGGAAATTCTGAAAGAGATGGGAATACCAGATCACCTGACCAACCTCTTGAGAAATTTGTATGCAGGTCAGGAAGCAACAGTTAGAACTGGACATGGAACAACAGACTGGTTCCAAATAGGAAAAGGAGTATGTCAAGGCTGTGTATTGTCACCCCGCTTATTTAATTTATATGCAGAGTACATCATGAGAAACGCTGGACAGGAAAAAACACAGCTGGAATCAAGATTGCTGGGAGAAATATCAGTAACCTCAGATATGCAGATGACACCACCCTTATAGCAGAAAGTGAAGAGGAACTAAAAAGCCTCTTGATGAAAGTGAAAGTGGAGGGTGAAAAAGTTGGCTTAAAGCTCAACATTCAGAAAACAAAGATCGTGGCATCTGGTCCCATCACTTCATGGGAAATAGATGGGGAAACAGTGGAAACAGTGTCAGACTTTGTTTTTGGGGGCTCCAAAATCACTGGAGATGTTAACAGCAGCCATGAAATTAAAAGACACTCCTTGGAAGGAAAGTTATGACCAACCTAGACAGCATATTCAAAAGCAGAGACATTACTTTGATGCTGTGAAAGTGCTGCACTCAATATGCACTCAACAAAGGTCCGTCTAGTCAAGGCTATGGTTTTTCCTCTGGTCATGTATGGATGTGAGAGTTGGACTGTGAAGAAGGCTGAGCACCGAAGAATTGATGCTTTTGAACTGTGGTGTTGGAGAAGACTCTTGAGAGTCCCTTGGACTTCAAGGAGATCCAACCAGTCCATTCTGAAGGAGATCAGCCCTGGGATTTCTTTGGAAGGAATGATGCTGAAGCTGAAACTACAGTACTTTGGCCACCTCATGCAAAGAGTTAACTCATTGGAAAAAACTCTGATGCTGGGAGGGATTGGGGGCAGGAGGAGAAGAGGACGACAGAGGATGAGATGCCTGGATGGCATCACTGACTTGATGGACGTGAGTCTGAGTGAACTCCGGAAGTTGGTGATGGACAGGGAGGCCTGGCGTGCTGCGATTCATGGGGTCACAAAGAGCCGAACACGACTGAGCAACTGAACCGAACTGAACTGAAAAAGCACACTCATGGGATAAAGCACAACTTAGTTAAAAATCCACACAAAAATTAACATTTCTTGAAGTCAGGTCAATCTACAAATTCCTTTATATTTATTTTTTCTCAAAAGAGTAAACTTTTTTTTTCTCTTGAATGTGATGGATGTCTTTATTACCTTGATTCACGTAATATGTCCAAATTAATCAAATTGTAAGCATTAATTGAATGTTTTTGTGTACCAGTTATACCTAAATAAAGCTAAGTTGTAAATTCCTTTTTGCCTTTTCATACTGTCTGTGGTACAAGCCGTGGTGTCGCAAAGAGTCGGACACAACTTAAGGACTGAACAACAACATATTCCTGGGTGAAATTTGAAAGTTGGATTTAAAATACTATTCAACTTGAGCGCCACCTTGTGGGAAGACAGCATAAGGGCCGAATTAACCAAAAGGTAGCGCTAAAAAAATAATCTCTAACCAGTTTGCCCTAATCTGTGCAGGGAAATGGTTTGTGTGGCTTATTCCCTTATCTGCTTAAAAAGTTCAGAGAAAGCAATGGCACCCCACTCCAGTACTCTTGCCTGGAAAATCCCATGGACGGAGGAGCCTGGTGGGCTACTACAGTCCATGGGGTCGCTAAGAGTTAGACACAACTGAGCGACTTCACTTTCACTTTTCACTTTCATGCATTGGAGAAGGAAATGGCAACCCACTCCAGTGTTCTTGCCTGGAGAATCCCAGGGACGGGGGAGACTTTTGGGCTGCTGTCTATGGGGTCGCACAGAGTCGGACACGACTGAAGGGACACAGCAGCAACAGCTTAAAAAGCTGTCCTTGGAATTGGTCTTTAAGCATCTATCATAGCATTGGTTTAGCTTATTTGTTCGCATATGTGACAAATTCCCAGGTTAAAAGAATGTATTGTCAACTCTTTAGTAACAAGCCAATTAAAGATTCTTTACCATCTGAGCCACAAGGGAAGTCCCAGATGAAGTTTGGGTAAACTTCAGGAGTTAATGATGGACAGGAAGGCCATGCTGTGGTTCACGGGGTCGCAAAGAGTCAGATACGACTGAGCGACTGAACTGAACTGAAAGTCAATACCATTCTGTTTTAATTGGCATAGTTTATAGTACATTTTGGAGTCAGAAAGTCTGATTGATTTGGCTATTTGTAATCTCTTGAGGTTTCATATGAATTTTAGGATGGATTTTTCTGTTTCTGCAATAAGGTTTTTGGAATTTTGGTAAGGATTGTATTGAATATGTAGACCACTTTAAGAAGTGTTGATAGCTTAATAATAAGTGATCTAGCTAATCAACATCGTATTATTGACATGTATTTTTGGAACACTATTCAGCAACATTTTGTAGTTTTCATTGTACAAGCCTTTTTTTTCCTTTGTGTTTACTCAACTATTTTATTCTCTTTGATGCTATTACAAATGGAAAGTTTTTCTTAGCTTCTCCTTTGTGTTGTTCATAGAAATCTAATATCCTTTCATGAATGAAAAAAGAAAAAAAAAGCTCTCAGCAAATTGGATACAAAGTAAGTGTGTGTGTGTGTGTGTGTGTGTGTGTGTGTGTGTTCAGTCACTCAGTCGTGTCCAACTCCTTGTAAACCCATGGACTATAGCCTGCCAGGCTCCTCTGATCATGGGATTTTCTTCAGCAAAAATAATGGAGTGGGTTGTAGGGAATGACCAAATTTGTGACATCTTTTGAAAGTAGAGACAATATGATTTGTTAAAGTTATCAATAAGTAATTTGAGAGCAATAGGGGAATGAAAACAGTTTGAAAATATGACTTTTTTTTTCCTTTTGTATGAACAATTGCAATTCAGAGGGTACCATTTAATAAGATGGGGAACCACATTTTAGTAGCTGAATTACAATATTGGATTAGTTTCCACAGTGGTTACATCAATTTATTTCTCACCGTCAGTGTACAAGGGTTCCAAATTTTGTACATCTTCACTGACATTCTTCTTCTGTAAGGATATTAATTTCATTAATTATGGCAGAGCCCTCATGAACTAATCACCTGCAAATGTTCCACTTACTAAAATTGTCATACTGAACAGTTTTAGTTCAGTATGACATGGAATTCAACTTATCAATTTTGGGGGCACAGATATTCAAAACAAAGCAGAGGTCCAATTTCATTATTTCTCATATGGATATCCAGTTTTCCCAATGCAATGAAGATATTTTCTTTTCCCTATACTGTATTCGTGGGCCCCCTTTTAAAAAGATAACTTGAAGAGGTGGTCTGAAGATGGTGGAGGAATAGGATGGACAGACCACTTTCTCCCCCACAAATTCATCAGAAGATCATTTGAACGTTGAGCAACTTCCACAAAACAAATTCTGAATGCTGGCGGAGGACAACAGGTACCCTGAAAGGCGGCCCGTTCTCTTTGAAAGGAGGTTGGGCAAAATATAAAAGACAAAAACAGAGACAAAACATTTAAGGGTGGAGACCCTTCCTGGGGAGGGAGTTGTGAAGGAAGAGAAGTTTTCGCACAGTTGGAAACCCTCTCACAGGCAGGTCTGTGGAGAGTTTTGGAATCTCAGAGGGCAACATAACCGGGAGAAACAAAAAGAAAAAAAAAAAACTACAGAATATGCACCTAATCACAACTGTGAGCAGAGAAGTAGCCCAGACTCTTGCATTCGCCACCAGTGAGTGGGGGCTGGGCAGGGAGGCATGGACTGCATCATCAGTCTTTAGGATAAGGACTGGGCTTGACTGCCCTGAGGACAATCTGAGGGAGCTAACATGAGATAGCAACCCAAACCGAGGGATAATGAGAAAGACCAAAAAACAAAACAAAACAAAACTATCCCAGGAAAGGCTCTAATGCAGGACAGTGATCTCTGACACACCCGCTCACAGAACAAATGATTGAGCGAATACCAAACGCTGTGTATAGAGCCCTCCCCCGACCCTGAGGCAGAGAGGCAGGTGTGCAGCAGCCAGAGCTGGAAGGCAAAGGGCTGCTGCAATTGCAGCCCCAAGATTGTTGCAGCCTGAAATCAGCTTCCCAGAGGAGACACATGGCACACCCGAGACAGTTCTCTAGTGGTGCACCCAGGAAACCAAGTGGCTGGACTGGGGAGGTGATTAAGATGCATGGACCACCTGGGACAGTGTGCTCGCCAAGCACCCAGTTGCCTGAGCTGCTCAGACCTGGAAAGGACACAAAACACACAGCCCTTGTGGAGTACCCAAGAACCTGAGTGGCTTAGACCTGGAAAGTGCATTTCATAATGCGGGGCCCACCTGGGACAATGCCCTTGCAGGACACTCTGGAGCCTGAGCAGTGCAGACCTGGGAAGCGCACTCTGCCTTGGTCTGTGGCAAACCTTGTGTGGTCCATAAACTGTGAGCACTCTTCACACACACCAGCAGTATTTCTTTGTAGTGTCCCTCTGTCCCCACAACACAACTGAACAAGTGAGCCTACAAAAGTTATCACCTTTGCCCCTTGTGTCAGGGCGGAAATTAGACACTGAAGAGACCTGCAAAGAGAGGAAGCCAAAATAAACAAAGAAGAGGGAACCACTCTGGAAGTGACAGGTGCGACAGATAAAAACCCTGCAGTTATTACTGACTGTGCATTGGAAAGGGACTTATATATCTTGAGAACAAGTATAAGTTGAAACAAGGAACTATCCGACACTGAACTGACCCCACATTACCTGCAATAGCTCCAGAGAAATTCCTAGATATATTTTTTTACTATTATCACTATATAATTTATGTTTAAAAACTTAAATTCTTTATTACTCCTTTAATTTTCATTTTTATAACCTATTACCTTGCAAAAAGGACCTTATTTTTAAAGCAAATTTCACATATACATTTTTTTAAATCTTGGTGGTTGATTTTTCTTTGTATTTTTTATATTGTATTTTTGAGATTCTAACCTTTATTCTAGATTTTAATCTTTGCTTTTTGATATTTGTTGTCAATTTTGTACCTTTAAGAATCTAATCTTCAGTTTCCACTTTCACTTAGGGATTTGATTACTGGCTTAATTGCTCACTCCCCTTTCTCATACAGGTCACCTGTATCTCCTTCCTCCCTCTTCTCTTCTCTACTTAACTCTGTGAATCTCTCTGGATGTTCCAGGCTGTGGAGAACATTTAAGGAACTGATTACTTAGACTGCTTTCTCCCCTTTTGACTCTTCCTCTTCTCCAATTGGTCATCTCTATCTACCTCCTCCCTCTTCTCCTCTCTGTGTAACTCTGTGAATCTCTCTGGGTGTACCTCACTGTGGAGAATTGTTTCACCATTAACCTAGATGTTTTATCATCTGTGCTGTATGAATGGAGAAGTATTGAGGCTATTGTAAGAGACGGACTGAAAGCCAGAGGCAGGAGGCTTAACTCCAAAGCTTGAGAAATGAGAAAACTCCTGATTCCAGGGAACATTAATAGAGCTCTTGCTCACCCAAAAGTCTCGATACCTACACTGAAACCAAGCTCCACCCAAGAGCAAACGAGTTCCAGTGCAAGAGATACCATGTTAATTCTCCAGCAGAACAGGAACACAACCCTGAGGATTAAAAGACAGGCTGCCCAAAGCTATGTCAAACCCATAGATGCCCTAAAACTTACTACTGGACACTTCTTTGCACTCCAGGAAGAAGAGATTCAGCTCGACCAAACCAGAACACAGACATAAACTTCCCCAACCAGTAAACCCTGACAAGCCACTAGTCCAACCCCACCCCCAGGGAGCAGACTCAGCAGTAAAGAGGAACCATGAACTTCCAGCCTACAGAAAAGGCATCTAAAACACAGTAATTTAAACAAAGTGAAAAGACAGAGAAATAGTCAGCAGGTAAAGGAACATGTAAACAAATTGAAAAGGTAGATAAATAATTAGAAGGTAAAGGAACATGATAAATATCCACCAAACCAAACAAAAAAGGAGGAGATAGAGAGTCCACCAGAAAAACAATTCACACTAATGATAGTAAAGATGATCCAAAATCTTGAAAATAAAATGGAGTTACAGATAAATAGGCTAGAGACAAGGATTGAGAAGAGGCAAAACTGTTTAACAAGGACCTAGAAGAAATAAGAAGAGTCAATCAATAATGAATAATTCAATAACTGAGATCAAAAGCACTCTGGAGGGGACCAACAGTAGAATAACTG
This sequence comes from Bos indicus x Bos taurus, assembly GCF_003369695.1. Taxonomy (NCBI): domain Eukaryota; kingdom Metazoa; phylum Chordata; class Mammalia; order Artiodactyla; family Bovidae; genus Bos; species Bos indicus x Bos taurus. Next base: position 83,799,173 of record NC_040090.1, on the reverse strand, counting down.
AGGCAGAAGAGAGGATAAGTGAGGTGGAAGATAGAATGGTGGAAATAAATGAAGCAGAGAGGAAAAAGAAAACAAAGAATTGAAAGAAGTGAGGACAACCTCAGAGACCTCTGGGTCAATGTTGAACACACCAATATTCAAATTATAGGTATCCCAGAAGAAGAAGACAACAAGAAAGGGCATGAGAAAATACCTGATATAGTAGTTGAAACTTTCTCTAAAATAGGGAACGAAATAGCCACCCAAGTTCAAGAAACCCAAAGTGTTCCAAACAGGATAACCCAAGGCAAAACACCTCAAGACACATATTAATTAAACTAAGAAAGTTCAAACACAGAGAGTGAATATTAAAAGTGGCAAGGGAAAAGCAACAAATAACACACAAGGGTATCCCCATAAGGATAACAGCTGATCTTTCAATAGTAACTCTTCAGACCAGAATGTTTTACAGGACATACTTAGTGATGAAAGAGAAAAACGTACAATGAAGATTACTATACCCAGCAAGGCTCTCATTCAGATATAAAGGAGAAATCAAAAGCTTTACAGACAAGCAAAAGCTGAGAGAATTCAGCACCACCAAATCAGCTCTTCAACAAATGTTAAAGGATCTTCTCTAAACAGGAAACACAGAAAAGGTTTATAAAATCAAACCTAAAACAACAAAGTAAATGGCAACAGGATTGTACTTATCAATAACTACCATAAATGTAAATGGATTGAATGCCCCAACCGAAAAACAAAGACTGGCTGAATGGATACAAAAACCCCCTTATATGCTGTCTACAAGAGACCAACCTCAAACAAAGGAACAGATACAGATTGAAAGTGAAGAGCTAGAAAATGATATTTCATGCAAATAGAGACCAAATGGAGAAGACAATAGCACCCCACTCCAGTACTCTTGCCTGGAAAATCCCATGAATGGAGGAGCCTGGTGGTCTACAGTCCATGGGGTCGCTAAGAGTTGGACACGACTAAGAGATTCACTTCCATGCATTGGAGAAGGAAATGGCAACCCACTCCAGTGTTCTTGCCTGGAGAATCCCAGGGACAGGGGAACCTGATGGACTGCCATCTATCGGGTCACACAGAGTCGGACATGACTGAAGCGACTTAGCAGCAGCAGCAGCAGCAGCAACAGCAGAGACCAAAAGAAAACAGGAGTAACAATACTCATATCAGGAAAAAAAAAAAAAAAAAAAGACTTTGAAATAAAGACCATAAAAAGAGACAAAGAAGGACACTACATAGTGATCAAAGGATCAATCCAAGAAGAAGATAAAACTATTATAAATATACATGCACCCAACCTAGGAGCACATCAAGGTGTAAGGCAAATGGTAACAAGTAGGAAGGGGAAAATTAACAGTAATACAATAATAGCGGGAGACTTTAATACCCCACTCACATCTGTGGATAGATCAACTAACAGAAAATTAGCAAGGAAACACAAGTTTAAAATGATACAATGGACCAGTTAGACCTAATTGATATCTATAGGGCATTGAATTTTACCTTTTTCCAAACAATGAAATTTACCTTTTTCTCAAGTGCAAACAGAACATTCCCCAGGACAGAACACATCCTGGGCCATAAATCTAGCCTTGGTAAATTAAAAAACAAAACAAAACAAACAAACAAACAAAAAACTGAAATCATTTCAAATGTCTTTTCAGATCACAATGCAGTAAGATTAGATGTCAACTATGGAGGGGGGGATTGGAGAAAACAACAACAACAACAAACTATTAAAAGTACAAACATATGGAGACTAAACAAGATACTTCTGAATAACCAACAGATCACAGAAGAAACCAAAAAACACATAAAAGCAAATAAAAACTAAAACATGACAACCCAAAGCCTATGGGATTCAGTTAAAGCAGTGTTAAGAGGAAGGTTCATAGCAATACAAATTTACCTCAAGAAACAAAAGAAACATCAAATAAATAACCTAACTTTACACCTAAAGCAATGAGAGAAAAAAGAAATAAAGAACCCCAAAGTTAGTAGAAGGAAAGAAATCATAAAAATCAGAGCAGAAATAAGTGAAGAAGAAACAACGGAGACTATAGCAAAAAATCAACAAACCTAAAAGCTGGTTCTTTGAGAAGATAAATAAAAAAGACAAACCATTAGGAAAACTCATGAAGCAAAAAAGGGAGAAGAATCAAATCAATAAAATTAGAAATGAAAATGGAAAAATCACAACAGACAACACAGAAATAAAAGGGATAATAAGAGACAACTATCAGCAACTATATGCCAATAAAATAGACAACTTAGAAGAAACGGACTAATTCTTAGAAAAGTATAACTCCAAAACTGAACCAGAAAGAAATAGAAAATCTTAACAGACCCGTCACAAACATGAAAATTAAAACTGTAATAAAAACATCTCCCTAAAAACAAAAGCACAAGACCAGATGGCTTCAGAGATGAATTCTACCAAATATTTAGAGAAGAGCTAACATCTATCCTGTTGTGGTCCTTTAATGGACCTGGTGGTCCAGAGTCAATGATAAGAAAATGAAAGAGAGAAAGAAGCTAATATTCCCTGGTTTATGCAGAGAACCAATAAAACCCTAGAACAGGGCTTGCACTGCTCACGAAGGCACAGGGCACCCTCTTGAGGAGGTCTTGAAAACCCGGGCAGGAGAGTGAGCTCGGTGGGTTTCCACACTCCAGAGAATTAGCTGGAGGGAGGGAGAGAGAGAGAGAGAAAGAAAGACACCAGGACCCAAGCCTCTGGTGGAGCAAGGGTGCTTTAATGATCTTTCTGTGAGTATATATAGGCTGTTGTACAAGGAATTTCTTTCGACAATGATAAAGATCAGAAAACCTAATGTACAGCAACCATTATCAAGGGAACAAGGGATTAACAATGGTCATAAGGTCAGGAGACAATCCATATCTCAAGAAAGAAGATCGAGACCAAGCAGTTTTGTCGTTAGAAGAATATTTACTGAAGGAAATTCATGCATGTGTTTCATCTTATGACCTCCGTCCTGGGAGCAGCGTGCCATTCCACTTGTTCCTGTTGCCAGGAACTGATAAGGAATGGAGGGTTTATGAGAAACAGTATGCAGGAATCCTCCTGTTAGACGTTCCTTGACAATCTTACTCAAACTCTTACAGAAAATTGAAGAGGCAGGTAAACTCTCAAATTCATTCTATGAGGCCACTATCACCCTAATACAAAAACCAGACAAAGATGCCACAACAAAGAAAACTACAGGCTAATATCACCAATGAACATAGATGTGAAAATCCTCAACAAAATTCCAGCAAACAGAATCCAACAATATATTAAAAATATCAAATATCATGGCCAAGTGGGCTTTATCCCAGGAATGCAAAGAGTCTTCAATATTTGCAAATCAAACAATGTGGTATACCATGTTAACAAGTTGAAAGATAGAAGGCATATGATTATCTCAATAGCTGCAGAGAAAACCTTTGACAAAATTCAATGCCCACTTATAATAAAAACTCTCCAGAAAGCAGGCATAGAAGGAATATACCTCAATATAATAAAAGCCATCTACAATAAACCCCCAGCACACACTATCCTCAATCTCAAAAAATTGAAAGCATTTCCTTTAAAGTCATAAACAAGACAAGGGTGCCCACTCTCACTACTGCTATTCAACATAGTTTTGGAAGTCTTAGCCACAGCAATCAGAGAAGAAAAATAAATAAAGGAATCCAGATTAGAAAAGAGTAAGTAAAGCTCTCACAGTTTGTAGATAACATGATCCTTTACATAGAAAACCCTAAAGACCCCACCAGAAAATTACTAGAGCAAATCAATGAATACAATGAATTTGCAGGATATAATATTAACACACAGAAATCCTTTGCATTCCTATACAATAGCAATGAGAAAACAGAAAAGAAATTAGGGAAACAATCCCAATCACCATTGTAATGAAAATAGTAAAATACTTAGGAATAAATCTACCTAAAGAAACAAAAGACATATAAAACTATGAAACACTGATGAAAGAAATCAAAGATAACACAAATAGATGGAGAAATATACCATATTCATGGATCAGAAGAATTAATATAGTGAAAATAGTATACTACCCAAAGCAATCTATAGGTTCAATGCAATCCCTATCAAGCTACCAATGGTACTTTTCACAGAACTAGAACAAATAATTTCCAGTTAACACACAAAAAAAATGTCAGATAGCCAAAGCAATCTTGAGAAAGAAGAATGGTACTGGAGGAATCAACCTGCCTGACTTCAGACTGTACTACAAAGCTACAGTCATCAGACATTATGGTACTGGCACAAAGATAGAAATATGGATCAGTGAAACAAAACAGAAAGCCCAGAGATGAATCTACACACCTATGGACACCTTATCTTTGACAAAGGTGGCAAGAATATGTACAATGGAGAAAATATAATCTCTTTACCAAGTGGTGCTGGGAAAATGGTCAGCCACCTGTAAAAGAATGAAACTAGAACAGTTTCTAATACCATACACAAAAATAGAAAATGGATTAAATATCTAAATTTAAGGCCAGGGACTATAAAACTCCTAAAGGAAAACCTAGAACACTCTCTGACATAAATCACAGCAAAATCCTCTATGACCCACTTCCCAGAGTAATGGAAACAAAAGTGAAATAAACAAATGGGACCTAATTAAACTTAAAAACTTTTGCACAATTATGGAAACTATAGGCAAGGTGAAAAGGCAGCCTTCAGAATGGGAGAAAATAATAGCAAATTAAATAACTGACAAAGAATTAATCTCCAAAATATGGAAGCAACACATGCAGCTCAATACCAGAAAAATAAGTGACCCAATCAAAAAATGGGCCAGAGAACTAAACAGACATTTCTCCAAAGAAGACATGCAGATGGCTATCAAACACATGAAAAGATGCTCAACATCACTCATTATCAGAGAAACGCAAATCAAATCCACAATAGGTACCATCTCATACCAGTCAGATGCCATCAAAAGTCTAGGGAACCATCTTACACTGTTGGTGGGAATGCAAGCTAGTATAGCCACTATGGAGAACAGTGTGAAGATTCCTTAAAAAACAAAAACAAAAACTGAAAATAGAACTGCCGTACAACACAGCAATCCCAGTGCTGGGCATACACACTGAGAAAACCAGACTTGAAAGATACATGGGTACCACAGTGTTCATTGCAGCACTGTTCACAGTAGCTAGGATATGGAAGCAACCTAGATGTCTATTGGCAGAAGAATAGATAAGAAAGTTGTGGTACATATGCACAATGGAATATTACTCAGCTATATAAAAGAACACATTTAAGTCAGTTCTAATAAGGTGGATAAAACTGGAGCCTATTATACAGAGTGAAGTAATTCAGAAAGAAAAACACCAATACAGTATATTAATGCTATATATACGGAATTTAGAAAGATGGTAACAATGACCCTATATGCGAGACAGCAAAAGGGACACAGACGTAAAGAACATACTTTTGGACCCTGTGGAAGAAGGCAAGGGTGGGATGATCTAAGAGGATAAAATTGAAACATGTGTATTACCATATGTGAAATAGAGTACAGTCAAAGTTTGATGCATGAAACAGGGCACTCTAAGCTGGTGCACTGGGACAACCCAGAGGGATGGGATGGGGAAGGATGTGTGTGGGCGGGGTTCAGGATGTGGACACATGTACACTCATTGTTGATTCATGTCAATGTATGTCAAAAACCGCCATAATATTATAAAGTAATTAGCCTCCAATTAAAATAAATAAATTAAAAAATTTGACTGTGTAAGTGTGGGTTTATTTCTGAGCTTTCTATCCTGTTTATATGAATCTGTTTTCAGGTAAATACTAGAGTATTTTGATTGCTATAGATTGGTAATAAATTTTGAAACCAGCATTGTAATGTCTGTCTCCGTATTTCTTTAGTCTCAAAATTGCTTTGGCTATTTGGGTTTTTAATGTGCTTTCATATGCATTGTATGATTATATTTGTATTTCTTTGGGAAAAAATGTATTTCTTTGAAAAAATCAGTAAGTAGATTGATTTGGATGATGTAACCTTTTTTTCATTTTTACAACTTTTATTTTATATTATTGAAGTATAATTTACAATGTTTTGTTAATTTCTATGATTTTGCAAAATTATTCAGTTTTGCATATTTTCCTATTAATTTCCATTGTGGTTTATCAGAGGATATTGAATATAGCTCTCTGTACTATATAACGGTAACTTGTCATTTATTCATTCTTTATATAGTAGTTTACATCTAATAATCCCAAACTTCCAACTCATTCCTCTCCCAGCCCCTACATATTTGGCAGCTGTAAGTGTGTTCTTTAGGTCTATGAGTCTGTTTCTGTTTCTTAGATAAGTTCATTTGTGCCGTATTTGACATTCCACATAAAAGTAATGTCATATTGTATTTGTCTTTCTCTTTCTGACTTTGATTATTATGACAACCTCTAGGTCCATCCAAGTTGTTGCAAGTGGCATTTTAATAATATTTACTCTTACATTTAATGATAACAGTATATCTCTCCATTTATTTGTCTTCAATTTGTGTCAATATCATATAATTTTCAGTGTAGATTTATAACCTATTTGACTAAAATTTTTCCTAAATATTTTATTCTTTTTAATGTTATTGCAAATAAAACTATGTTCTTAGTTTATTAGGATTGTTCATTGTCCACAAAGTAAATGTAATTAATTTTTGTATGTTGAACTTTCATCCTGCAACTTTGTTGGATTTGTTTACTAATTATAGTAGTTTTGGGTGCAACTTTTTTTTGCATTTTCTATTTGTGAGATCATGTATACTATACAGTCATATAAATTCTTTTATTTTTGCTCTTGGTATCATGCATTTGAGATTTATGCATATTATTGTGTCTATCATAATTTCATTCATTTTATTGCTAATCAGTATTCCATTTCATGGATGTATCAAAGCTTGTTTCTTTAGCATTTAATAAATGTATTTATGATTTCCAGTTATTTGAAATTATGAATAAACCTGCTATAAACATGTATAGTTTTTGAAAAAAGCAACAATGCAGAAAAATATGACATAATTGTTTACAAAACACTAGATATCAGAAAAACAATGACACTGATTACTGAAAGGTGGTAAACAAACAAATTGATTCTTTTTTTTCTATCATTTTCATGTTTATTACTTTAAAGGATTTCAATGTGGTGGTATACAGAGAGATAATTCAAAAGATCCTGATAGAGTCTTTGAGTTGAGAGTGTGAAGTTGAGGGCTTGATGAAACTAAGTAAGCTAGAATTTTGGGAATAGAGACCTTGCTGTGGGGAGGGAGAGAGAGAGAGAGAAAGAGAATATGATGGAGAATTAATGAGGATCCTATTGCTTCAGTTCAGTTCAAACTGAACTTTATCAAATTTTAATTTTTTTGCATCAAAGACACTATTAATAGAGGCCAATAGCAGCCCACAAAATTGGATAAAATATTTGCAAATATATCTGATAAGAAATTAATATCAGAATAAAGATCTATATATCAACAATACAAAACCAAACTATGAATCTTTGAATCCATTACAAATTTCCATTGCCTTCTAGTTCACATCTCAACTTCCCTAAGATTCAAGACCCTCCCCCACGATAGATCTCATCTTTTTCTAAGATTCCCTCCCACTCAGTCAAGCCTATCTCTTATTCCTGAATACACCTCAGTCTATTTTATGCAGTGGAAAAGGCCCTGGGTTTCAGGGTGCACAGACTTAGCTCTCCACTGCAGTCAGGTCACTTACTAATCAAGTAAAATACAAATCCTAAACAAAACAAAACAAAACAAAGCAATAGTAGTTAAAGTCAGTATGTGTCAGGGAGTTGTTTGCAAGACTGTGATAAGACCTTTAAGATTTTTGGTTTTTAAGTCCCACAAAACCCATATGAAATAGGAACTAGCATTATCTTGATTGTTTAATGAAGTGGATAAGGCTCAGAGAGTTTGTGTAATTTGCCCAAAGCCTTTGGTGGCTATGTGGCTAAACTCCTAGTTCAAGCTAGTAATCACTCCCTTCTCAACCCCTCCAAGAATTTTATGCCTTGCCTCACAACACTTTCATAAGAATCAAACAGGCATGAGAATATTTGGAGGGCACGATCCAAATAGTCATCATGATTATTTTCCATTCCTATAAGCTCTGGCCTTCCTGCTTCCTTTTGTTGTTGTTTAGTCACCAAGTTGTGTGTGACTCTTCATGACTCCAAACACTGTAGCATGCCAGGCTTCCCTATACCTCAACATCTCCTGGAGTTTGCCCAAATTCATGTCCATTGAGTTGTTGATCCTATCCTGCCAGGGTCCAGCCCCGGTGGATCCAGGGAATTCGAAGCAGGGACAGCGTCAGCAAACTGGATACAATAGCTTTAATTAAATATTAATTAGAGGTATAAAGAGTAAGAGAATAAGGATAGCTCAGCAGGAAAATTTAGTGGAGAAAAGAGGCTGAATAACTTGGTTTACATGGAAAACCAATAAAACTCCAAGACAAGGAGTTTGCATCACCTACGTAGGCCACAGGCATCCTTCCATTCTCCCGAAGGAGAGGAGACACTAAGGCCTCTCTGGTCAGATCTTAGAAGCCCAGGCAGAATTAGTAGGCTTGACGAGCCTCCACTCTCTAGATGGGAATTCAGCCAGAAAGTGAGAGAAAGGATGAATGAGGAGACCAGTCTTTCTAGGAACTGATCCCATTCTTTATTTTCCAGGGTCCACTTTTATACACAGAGATGTAATACAAAAGTCATGTGGGGTCAGCAGTCATGACTTTTATCAAAATCAGGTGCTTCATACAGATGTATACAAAGGTTTTAGGGGTGTTACATCATCTTCTGGAGAGGGGGCCTGCTTACAATTTATGACCCTCTCCTGGTGACAGCGGTTAGTCAACTAAAACACTTATTTCTCCCAGGGTGATTATTCTTAAAACAGACACCACCTTCCGAAGGCACCAGATAAAGTTACATTCCTATAGGGTGAGGGTGCAGTGGGTTTTAATTAAGAAAAGAATCTGCTTAGCCTAAAGTCTAAAGTGATTAATATCAAAGGTTAATACTTATTTCTTCTATATATTCATTAATGTGTATAAGGGCAGGGGATGTGGAGACTTAGCAGCAAACATTGGCTCAGCAAATGAAAAAAACCCTTCACTAATATGATTACTAATCAGCTCACTATACTACACTAATAATTTCCTAACTTCTCAAAAGAATCTGTTTTTAGAAGGTTTAAAGCATCTCGTGCCTCTCACGGTTGGGAAGCTGTGGACAATCACATGTGGCCGGACAAACCTGTCAGGCAGGCTAGAGAAGCTTCAGAGGAGTTTGTAGGTTGAAACACTCCTGTCACGCCCAGGAATTATTATTAACTGGAGCTGTAAGTTAACTCTTTCAGAGAGAGGTGGTGGGGGACAGCCCCCCATAAAGTCAGAGGTGTAGGTGAGAGCACAAAGCAGTAAAGTAGGCAGACTCTGGTTTTGGGGGCAGATGCTCGAGAATTTCCAGGGGGACTCCTGAGGCTCCATCATGCCTTTGCATATGCTGAGCCTCCTTCCTCATGACCATTGCCACGGGCAGAGTTCCTCATGCTGGCACCCAGCACTATCCAACCATCTTGTCCTCTGTCCACCTCTCTCCTTCTACCTTCAATTTTTCCTGCTTCCTATGTCTAAACATCATCTGTTAAACTAATACATGATTAGGTGTCTTTCAGTCCCATTTCATCTTGCAATCCCCCTTCACTTGTTATCCTAGATATCATCCACTCACTTAGTGGGAGTTATTTCGATAGGACAACAGTTCTAATGATTTTCAAGAATATTAAAATAGATGGTATTAGTGTCCAAAGATTTAAACAGAAAAATACCCTTATGGTTGCAAAAGAATTCACATTTCATCTACACAGTAAAGTAAACCTTTGCATGAGGTCGCCAAAGTACTGGAGTTTCAGCTTCAACATCATTCCTTCCAAAGAACACCCAGGGCCGATCTCATTTAGAATGGACTGGTTGGATCTCCTTGCACTCCAAGGGACTCTCAAGAGTCTTCTCCAACACCACAGTTCAAAAGCATCAACCCTTTGGTGCTCAGCTTTCTTCACAGTCCAACTCTCACATCTATACATGACCACAGGAAAAACGATAGCCTTGACTAGACGGACCTTTGTTGGCAAAGTAATGTCTCTGCTTTTGAATATGCTATCTTGGTTGGTCATAACTTTCCTTCCAGGGAGTAAGCGTCTTTTAATTTCATGGCTGCAGTCACCATCCGCAATGATTTTGGAGCCCCAAAAGATAAAGTGACACTGTTTCCACTATTTCCCCATCTGTTTCTGATGAAGGGATGGGACCAGATGCTATGATCTTAGTTTTCTGAATGTTGAGTTTTAAGCCAACTTTTTCACTCTCCTCTTTCACTTTCATCAAGAGGCTTTTTAGTTCCTCTTCACTTTCTGCCATAAGGATGGTGTCATCTGCGTATCTGAGGTTATTGATACTTCTCCTGGCAATCTTGATTCCAGCTTGTGCTTCTTCCAGTCCAGCGTTTCTCATGATGTACTCTGCATAGAAGTTAAATAAGCAGGGTGACAATATTCAGCCTTGACGTACTCCTTTTCCTATTTGGAACCAGTCTGTTTTTCCATGTCCAGTTCTAACTGTTGCTTCCTGACCTGCATAGGTTTCTCAAAAGGCAGGTCAGGTGGCCTGATATTCTTGTCTCTTTCAGAATTTTCCAGTTTATTGTGACCCACACAGTCAAAGGCTTTGGCATAATCAATAAAGCAGAAATAGATGTTTTTCTGGAACTCTCTTGCTTTTTTGATGATCCAGCAGATGTTGGCAATTTGATTTCTGGTTCCTCTGCCTTTTCTAAAACCAGCTTGAACATCTGGAAGTTCATGGTTCACGTATTGCTGAAGCCTGGCTTGGGAGAATTTTGAGCATTACTTTACCAGTGTCTGAGATGAGGGCAATTGTGCAGTAGTTTGAGCATTCTTTGACATTGCCTTTCTTTGGGATTGGAATGAAAACTGACCATTTCCAGTCCTGTGGCCACTGCTGAGTTTTCCAAATTTGCTGGTATATTGAGTGCAGCACTTTCACAGCATCATCTTTCAGGATTTGAAATAGCTCGACTGGAATTCCATCACCTCCACTAACTTGGTTCGTAGTGATGCTTTCTAAGGCCCACTTGACTTCACATTCCAGGATGTCTGGCTCTAGGTAAGTGATCACACCATCGTGATTATCTGGGTCGTGAAGATCTTTTTTGTACAGTTCTTCTACGTATTCTTGCCACCTCTTCTTAATATCTTCTGCTTCTGTTAGGTCCATACCATTTCTGTCCTTTATCGAGTCTATATTTGCATGAAATATTCCCTTGGTATCTTTAGGTTTCTTGAAGAGATCTCTTTCCCATTCTGTTGTTTTCCTCTATTTCTTTGCACTGATCACTGAGGAAGTCTTTCTTATCTCTCCTTGCTATTCTTTGGAACTCTGCATTCAGATGTTTATATCTTTCCTTTTCTCCTTTGCTTTTCGCTTCTCTTCTTTTCACAAGTATTTGTAAGGCCTCCCCAGACAGCCATTCTGCTTTTTTGCATTTTTTTTCCATGGGGATTGTCTTGATCCCTTTCTCCTGTATAATGTCACAAACCTCCATCTGTAGTTCATCAGGCAGTCTATCAGATCTTGTCCCTTAAATCTATTTCTCACTTCCACTGTATAATCATAAGGGATTTTATTTAGGTCATACCTGAATCGTCTAGTGGTTTTCCCTACTTTCTTCAATTTAAGCCTGAATTTGGCAATGAGGAGTTCATAATCTGAGCCACAGTCAGCTCCCAGTCTGGTTTTTGCTAACTGTATTTTGACTTCCCTGGTGGCTCAGGCGGTAAAGTGTCTGTCTATAATGAGGGAGACCTGGGTTCAATCCCTGGGTCAGGAAGATTCCCCTGGAGAAGGAAATGGCAATCCACTCCAGTACTATTGCCTGGAAAATCCCACGGACAGAGGAGCCTGGTGGGCTATAGTCCATGGCGTCGCAAAGAGTCAGACATGACTGAGCAACTTCACTTTACCTATTGATAAATACTTGACTGTGTTTATACCATTATCACCCCTATGTTGAACCCTCTAATCTATACTCTGAGAAATGGTGAGATGGAAACTGCCATGAGAAAGCTCTGGATCAGAAAAAGAAAGTGAGGCAGCAGGGAAACATACTATCTATTTTCAAAGAATTGCTCTTTCCAGGAAAGTCTTGTATGATTATTTAACTGTATTAAATTTCTACTCAGAATTAGTAACCTGGGCATTTTGAAAGTATTTATGATTTGGATACTTAATGATCAAAATATGAATTTTAACAATTTCATCATTTAGTTAATCAAAGTATATATTTTGTTCTAAATGTAATTTTTAGATTATCAAAATTCTTATGAAATAATGTATAGTATGGGGGTATAACATTGTCTCTCTGGGGACTATAGATTTTTGGTCTCTGTGATAAGTTAAAGTGTAGCAAATACTGTAAAATTAGTCAGTGTAAGATTTTCTAATGTTTCTCAAATACTGTAATCTTTTTCAGAATTAATAAGACACATTACGGATTTTGAAAAATAATGTCAGTAATACGTCATTAAACTTTTTGTTCATGTCTCTCTATACAAAGATCACCAATCTTGATATCTGAAGCATGTATTTTCATTTTATGTATGTAATATTGCTTACATATATTATTTTTTAATATTGCTTAGCATGTTATCAAAGTAGAATGACACTTCAGAGTTAAAAGTATTAATCATAAAAAGCTAAATTTATAAAAATAATCTGAATGAACAAGGTTTATATACAGAAAAATAACCAATCTTAATTACTTTCCAGATTGGTTTATCATATCAAGTGGAACAACTTTGTTTGGAATTATATTTTCATAAAGATGATCCATTAATCTTCCCAGATAATTTAGAATGTCTGGTAATACCTCTGCTATTTCTCAATATCCCCATCTTTTTTTTTGCTTATAGTGTTTCATAGCTTTCTACTGAGACCCAGGTTGTGCCTTTCATATGTTAAGCTTAGCATAACTCATAATCCATTAGCTTCAGACATGAATTACAGAGCTCAATACCATATATATTGGGTGATACAATTTTTAAGAAAGATGCCAATAATATATGCCATTCTTATTCCTTTATTAATAAAATATGGGTTACTAAGAAATAAATAGACCAGAATATATTATTTTACTTAATGGAGACATCCTTCATAAAATCCTCTCTCTCTCTCAATTAAACTTGAAATAAAATAGTATGTGCTTCAAAATGATGAAAGCATGTGATCAAAGAAATATTATGCTGCCTCTCATAATTTGTCTGGATTCATACTGGGCTAAAGCTATAGGGAAATGGGTTCTTTCCAGCAGTAAATCACACTGTAAGAAACTTCATATCCTGATTTTTATCCCAGTTACATGGAGATTTCTTATATTATCTCAAAGTCTTCTCAAACAAAATTGTTGCTTAGTCGCTAAGTCATATCAGACTCTTTTGCTACTCCATGGACTCTAGCTTGCCAGGTTCTTCCTTCTCCAGGGGATCTTCTTGACTTAGGGATTCAATCTGTGTCTCTTGCATTGGCAGGCAGACTCATTACCACTGAGCCACCAGACAACTCCCTCAAACACAATGCTACTGCTGCTAAGTCGCTTCAGTCATGTCCGACTTTGTGCGACCCCAGAGATGACAGCCCAGCAGGCTCCCCCGTCCCTGGGATTCTCCAGGCAAGAACACTGGAGTGGGTTGCCATTTCCTTCTCCAATGTATGAAAGTGAAAAGTGAAAGTGAAGTCGCTCAGTCGTGTCCGACTCTTAGCAACCCCGTGGACTTCGGCCTACCAGGCTCCTCCATCCATGGGATCTTCCAGGCAAGAGTACTGGAGTGGGGTGTCATTGCCTTCTCCATCAAACACAATACTATTCACAAAATAATACAAACCATTTGAATTGATCAGAACTTAGGAAATAAGTTCTTTCCACTTCTGAATGTTGCTATATAAACCTGAATGTTTGTGTTAGTCTCCAAAATCTTGCTAACTCCTTTAAAATGTGGTGGCATTTGGAGGTAGCTTTTCTCAGGTAATGAAGTTAGAGTCCGATTAATACCTTTATAAACATACTCCAAGTGTTCACTTTACCCTTCTGCCATATGAGGAAACAGCAATAAGATGGCTGTCTATCAACCAAGGAGGTAACCTTATCAGACGTGGAAAGTGTCGGTACTTTACTCTTTGATTTATAAGATTTTAAAACTTCAAAAAATAAATATTTATTGTTTAAACCATCCAGTCTATGATACTCTTTGATAACAGCCCAAAAGGACCAAGACAGAAATTTAGTTTTCAAATTTGTGCAGTTATTTCAAGTGGTGAGATAGATTTGTTTGTTAGTTTATTAAGTCCATGTTTATTGATTTGTAATCTCTTTGAAGTCAGGGAAAGTTACTTCATTGTCTTTTTGTTCTCTGATTCTTGCACAATGTATGAAACATAGAATTCATTCTTCAGACCTGTCAATTACTTGAATTTTTAACCTATTAGAGTGATAATTTTTACTGATAAATGTTGATTAGCTCTTTTTACATTATATATATATTTCAAATATTTATTTCATTATAACATTTTTGTTATGAACATAAAGTTTTAATATAAAAATGGTGAAATATTCTTTACTTTGTGATTAGTTTTATCATATAATTTTTGGAAAATTCCATACTCTTCCAATGATCTTATAACTTTTAACTTTTTTAAAAATATCTTTTTAAAACACTTCATTTTTTCAAAACAAATTTATTTAATTTGTTTGTGATAAGGAAATATTTTATCCCAAAAAGAAAAAAAAATCTGTACATAATTATTAAATTCAGTAATAATTTGAAAATTTCCACTTACTATGCTAGGTTTTACACCATCTGGAAGCTTCAATTTAGGGACATTTTTTCTCCTCCTCTACATCCTTTTCCCCCTTTTCTAAACTTTAGAGTCATTTTTCAAAGTTTGAAAATTTTCTATAACATTATACTCAGGATATTATGACAATACATGTTCATTTTGAGGAAAACTACATTTTAATATCTTGATTTCTCATTAAGAGTAAAAAAATATTGTGAAAGATTGTTTGATGGCTCAATAAAAATTTGTAATCATCTCCATAGGTGTCATGAATCTTGCTTTATTGTTTTCTTCTTTAAAAAGAAGACTCTGTTATTTACATGTGACTCACAATTTCAATGACCCAGTCTGAAAGGGCTTCGTGTCTTTTGCTGGCATGAATTATATGGCACAATCCTCAAAGCTCGAGTGCCTGTGAAACAAATATTCATAGGCTTGGATTCAATAATGCAAATCTTAATATCCTACCACACTCTCAGATCTGTATCTAACTTCAGGCAAATCTCTATGACGACATGTAGGTATATATTCAATAATACGTAGGTGCGGGGATCGAGCTCCGCCCATGGCAAAGGTCATGAGGAAGGAGGCTTGGCATATGCAAAGGCGGGATCAAGCCTCAGGAGTCTCCCTGGAAATTCTCGAGCATCTACCCCCAAAACCAGAACCTGCCTACTTTCTGCTTTCACCTACACCTCAGACTTCACTGGGGGCTGTCCCCCACTACCTCTCTCTGAAACAAGAGTTAGCTTACAGCTCCAGTTAATAATTCCTGGGTGCGACAGTGTTTCAACCTACAAACTCCTTTAGAAGTCCTCTAGCCTGCCTGAATAGGTTCTTCTGGCCACATGTGATTACTCAGAGCCTCCCAACTGTGAGAGGCATGAGATGTTCTAAACTGTCTAAATACAGATTCCTTCGAGCAGTTAAAAGATTTATTAGAAATTGTATTGGTGAAGGGTTTTTCACTTGTTGGGCCAATGTTTGCTGCTGAGTCTCCATATCCCTTACCTGCTGTGTCCCTGGCAGTGTATTGATTAATATAATTGGTGTAAATAGTAGCTTTAATGTTTGTAACCTGGGACCCTTGAATTAATTATTTTTATTGTTATAGCCCACCACACCTTTGCTCTGTAGGAATGCAACTTTATCTAATGCTTTTGGAGGGTGGCTCCTGACCAATCACCTTTAGAGAAAAATAACTTTTCTGAAGAAAGGGTCTTAAAATGTTAACAGGCCTCTGGGCCAGAAGATGATGCAAATCACCTAAGCTTTTGCATATGATAAGTTTGCAGGAAGAAAGCCTGGCTTGCTGCATGACTCTACCCCTTCCCCCATTATCCTCTATGCATAACTTAAGGTATACAAACTACTTTGGAAAATAAAGTGCAGGCCTTGTTCACCGAAACTTGGTCTCCCCATGTCGTTCTTTCTCTTACTTTCTGGCTGAATTATTCAGCCTCTTTTCTCCACTGAATTTCCTCACTGAGCTATCCTTATTTCAGCCTCTTTTCTCCACTGAATTTCCTCACTGAGCTGTCCTTATTCTATTACTCTTTATATCCTTAATTAACGTTTAATTAAGCAGTTGTTTCCTGATCTTCGCCGACGCCATCCCCACTTCGAATTCCCTGGATCCACCGGGGTTGGACCCCGGCACGTAGGTCTCTATTCAATTCAGAGAAGGCAATGGCAACCCACTCAACTACTCCTGCTTGGAAACTCCCGTGGATGGAGGAGCCTGGTAGGCTGCAGTCCACAGGGTCGCTAGGAGTCTGGCATGACTGAGCGACTTCACTTTCACTTTTCACTTTGATGCATTGGAAAAGGAAATGGCAACCCACTCCAGTGTTCTTGCCTGGAGAATCCCAGGGATGGCGGAGCCTGGTTAACTGCCGTCTATGGGGTCGGACAGAGTCGGACATGACTGAAGCCACTTAGCAGCAGCAGCAGCAGCAACAACAGCAGCAGCTATATTCAATTACATGTATACGTCTATATGTGAACATATCGGTCTGTGTATGACCACATATGGATCAGTATCAGACACCGATATGTATGTTTTTGCATAGGTACATTCACATTTATTTGATATGATCACACACAGGCCTGTATCTGTCCATAGACAGGGCTATATCTTGTCATATACTGGTCTGTATCTCACCATACAGAAATTTAGGCATTACTTGACTGAAAAATACTTCTGTTCCGTGTGGCATACACTGAAGTCGTTCTCTGGTATTCCACTGATTGCTTGATGTTTAAGAGGTGACCAAGATGATTTCAATTACATAAATGGTGCTTTGATACCAAAGGATAGAAGGTCAGTTACTATGGGCCACTTTCCTCTCTGTGTAGATATAACAAAATGTAGACAATCTGTGTTCAGTGAAGTTGTCAGCATTGCAAACTGTCATCTCAGAGCTCCCAGAGGGAGGAGGCAAATACTATCAAGTCTTTAAGTCTCATTATATCATGACATTAGCTTGAAGTCCAGGACCTCAAGTTCTAAATTCAGATTGCTCTTTCACACCAAAGAAAGCAAATCAACAAGGAGAAAACATGACCTATGAAATGGGAAAAAAACATTTATATCATAGCAAATTAGTAAATAAAATGTGTAAGGAACTTCTACAAATTAATTTTTAAAAAGCAAAGAAATCAATTTACAAATGGGCAAAGATCCTGAATAGATATTTTTCCAAATAAGACATTCAAATAGCCAATGGGAACACAACGAAGTGCTCATTATCACTAATCATCAGGGAAATGCAAATCAATCAAAATGAGGTATAACCTTATATCTGTTAGGATGGCTATGTGAGATATATATCAGGCAACAAATTTTGGTGAGGGTATAGTGAAAATGGGATACTACCATGCTATTGGTGGGAATCTAAATTTGTTCAGCCACCATGGAGAATATTACAGAGGCTTCTCAAAAAATTAAATATAAAACTGCCATGTGATTCTGGAGAAGGAATCGGTGACTCACTCCAGTGTTCTTGCCTCGAGGATCCCAGAGACAGAGGAGTCTGGCAAGCTACAGACCATAAGGTTACAAAGAGTCAGACACAAATGAAGCAATTTACCACCATATGATTCAGCAATCCTACTTATCCTACTTTTGTTTATATATCCAAGAATGAGAAATTAGGAATCTGAAGAAATATATGTACTCTTATGTTCATTGCAGCATTATTCACAAAGCCAAGACTTGTGAAAAACTAAAATGTCCTCTGGTGGATGAATAGATAGAAAAAATATGATAGGCGTATGTATATATACAGACAAAATTATGTGTGTATATATGTGTGTGTTTGTCAAAAAAAGAGATAATTTTATCCTGAAGATGGTTGTTACTAGATGGAAAAAGAAGGGGCAGATTTCTATGAATTCAGAAAGTTTTAGTAGTTTTATAGAAAGGGGGTCTTAAAAAAAGAATTTTTGTATGGTCTAGTTGAGATTAGATTAAATTTAATTTAGTAAATGGATTTAGTTATTAAAGGTAGGAAAAAAAAAAAAGTAAGATGGTGCATGCAGGACTAGATTGGTTCCTCTCTGTTACTCTCTGTTAGGAGAACAAATGTACTTAGGATGCTTCTTTTTTTTTTTTTTTCTATTTTTAAATGTTTTATTAAGATAAAATCTATACCATTTTTCCATGCAAAATGTATGATTCCATGTTTTCCTTTTTTTTTTTTTTTCATGTAATTGTAGGGTTATGCAATCATCATCACAGTCTCATTTTATTTTATTATTTATTTTTTAATGTTTCTAAATTGCTCTTAGAAAGTAATCTTCATTTATTTATTTTTTAAAATATAAATGTATTTATTTTAATTGGAGGCTAATTACTTTACAATATTTTATTGGTTTTGCCATACATCAACATGAATCCACCACAGCTTCTTGATAGTTTGTGTGAATTTCCTAGCCTTTAAGTATTCTTTGTTAGTGTTAGCTGCTCAGTCATTTTTGACTCCTTGCAACACATGTACTATAGCCCACCAGGCTTCTCTGAATCTTCCCAACCCAGGGATAGAACTGGGTCTCCAGAATTGTAGGTGGAATCTTTACCACTGAGCCACTTTGCTATAAAATCTTTTGTTACTTCAGTTAAAGTGAATAAATATCCACAGTGATTCTATATGACCAAACATTTGAATTTTTTGATATTTTTGTCAAACTGTTTAGCAAATTCAAAGTTTTTTTGACTTGCTAACTTTGGGATGCTTCAGAAGGCTCCTGAGTCACCTCATAGAGAAATATTAATCTGACTGTGATTGATGTTACATTGCATGGTTTTTTGTTGTTCAGGTGCTAAGTCGTGTACAAATCTTTGCAACATCATGAACTGTAGCATGCCAGACTCCCTTGTCCTTCATAATCTCCCATAGTTTGTTCAGATTCATGCCCATTAAGTCGATGATGCTATCTAACCATCTCATCCTCTGTCGCTGCCTCTTTCTGTTTTTGCCTTCAATCTCTACCAGCATCAAGGTCTTTTCCAGTGAGTCAGCTGTTTATATCAGGTGATGAAAGTATTGGAGTTTCAACTTCAGCATTCATTCATTCCTTCCAATGAATATTCAGGGTTGATTTCTTGTAGGGTTGACTAGTTTGATCTCCTTGCTGTCCAAGGAACTCTCAAGAGTCATCTCCAGCAGCAGAATTCAAAAGCATCAATTCTTCAGTGCTCAGCCTTCTTGATGGACCAACTCACACGTCTGTACACAACTACTAGAAAAACCATAGCTTTGACTACAGGGACCTTTGTCAGCAAAGTGATGTCTCTGCTTTTTAATATGAAAACTATAAAATAATTATTTTTTGACACTAAAAGTCAGAAAAAAAGAATACAATTATCACTGAGAGGTGTTAAACAAACAGGTTGAGCTTTGTTTAGGATTTTTTCTGGTTTATGATCATAAAGAATTTCCATCTATGGTACAAAGAGGACTAGCTCAAAAGATTTTGATAGTGCCTACTATCAAAATACAGATAATATATAGTCTACTTTGGTGAAAGGCTGATTAACACTTTGAGATGAATGGAATAATAGTTCCACAAATGTTTTCTTTATCCCCACTTCCATACTAAAACCGATTCTATCAACCTGCCTTTATGAAACTATGTGACAAACTCTATGGAAGATCTATCTGCATGTGAAATAGGTTTTAAATGACTTGTTTTGATATTAGCATCCTTCATCTTCTGGAAATCAAGAAAGATTTCTTCTTCAAATATAAAGTTTAAATAGATTAGCCTATTTTGTCATCATAATTTAAACAAGAAAGTTTTTATTAACATACATTTTATTTCTGTCACGACTTTTCCCTCTTGGTGAAATGATCTCAAGTTGTTTTTATAACTTTACCCCTAGAGGACAGGGTTCTCTAAGTCCTATTCTTAGTAAGTAAATGCTAGTCATTCAGTCGTGTCTGACTCTTTGCAACCCCATGGACTGTAGCCTGACAAGGTCCTCTGTCCTTGGAATTCTCTAGACAAGAATACTGGAGTGGGTTGCCATTCCCTTCTTCAGGGGATCTTTCTGACCCAGGTCTCCTGAATTGCAGGCAGATTCTTTACTGTCTGAGCCACCAGGGAAGCCCAAGTCCTATTCTACATGATGATTATCCTTGATCATCTCTGGAGGAAAATGGTGTGTTATCAAAATTATGACCAATGTCCCAATGAGTTTAACTAGTCAAGAATTATCCTTGGAGATGTAACAATTAAATGACTCAATAATGTGTGCCTATTTCAAATGTATATAATGTGTTTATGGATCTTTTGTCTCATCTCATATGTCAGACTTTTATGAATCTAAATAGTAGACTTAAATCATAATAAATTATGTGTATGTGTATGTAGTCATTCTCTATCCTTCAGGAAAAACAAAGTTCAACGATGAAGAGAGGATACTAAAACTGAGAATCAAAATGCTATAAATGTTACTTCACCATTTTATTGTGATTTGTATAGAATACATACAGCAAAATTTTTATGTAAAAAATTCAGAAACAATTTTCCAATGTCTCTCCAATCAAAGTGTTGAGTTAACATTTGTTGGTGTTTAGGAGAAATCCTGACAGCAATCAATATTTAGGACCTCTGTTCACATTAAGAGTCAGAGTTCATTAGCTAACAGAACATTAATATTCATTTTAAAAATAAGAACAATTTGAAGGTAATATTTCTCTGAAATACTGAAGTGAATTCAGTTCAATTCAGCTCAATTACTCAGTCGTGTCTGACTCTTTGTGACCCCATGAATCGCAGCACTCCAGGCCTCCCTGTCCATCACCAACTCCCGGAGTTCACTCAGACTCACGTTCATCGAGTCAGTGATGCCATCTAGTCATCTCATCCTGTCGTCCCCTTCTCCTCCTGCCTCCAATCCCTCCCAGCATCAGAGTCTTTTCCAATGAGTCAACTCTTTGCATGAGGTGGCCAAAGACTGGAGTTTCAGCTTCAGCATCATTCCTTCCAAAGAACACCCAGGGCTGATCTCCTTTACAATGGACTGGTGGGATCTCCTTGCAGTCCAAGGGACTCTCACAGTTCAAAAGTATCCATTCTTCAGTGCTCAGCTTTCTTCACAGTCCAACTTTCACATCCATACATGACCAAAGGAAAAACCATAGCCTTGACTAGACGGACCTTTGTTGGCAAAGTAATGTCTTTTGAATATGCTATCTGGGTGGGTCATAACTTTCCTTCCAAGGAGTAAGCGTCTTTTAATTTCATAGCTGCAGTCACCATCTTCAGTGATTTTGGAGCCCCAAAAAATAAAGTCTGACACTGTTTCCCCATCTATTTCCCATGAAGTGATAGGACCACATGCCATGATCTTCTTTTTCTGAATGTTGAGTTTTAAGCCAACTTTTTCACTCTCCTCTTTCACCTTCATCAAGAGGCTTTTTAGTTCCTCTTCACTTTCTGCCATAAAGGTGGTGTCATCTGTTTTCTGAAAACATGGGAGGAGTTAGTCACATGGAAACAATTCAAAGTAAAGTGATGCTACATGTATTTGGTTCTTTGTGTTCACAGAGTTGGCACCAGAAATGAAGGGCAAAGGAGAAAATACCAGAGCTCACAATGTGGATTGAATGGCTGTCTTCTTATGCAGGTAACTCAGACCTGCATTTATACACAATATTCTACACTAGATTTTTTATTTTGTAAGAGTACGTTGGTGGTGTGAGAGTTCAGTCTTTTAAGAGTTTTCCTTTGTGATTTTCTTTCTTTTTTTTTTTCTAATTTTATTTTATTTTTAAACTTTACATAATTGTATTAGTTTTGCCAAATACCAAAATGAATCCGCCACAGGTATACATGTGTTCCCCATCCCGAACCCTCCTCCCTCCTCCCTCCCCATACCATCCCTCTGGGCCGTCCCAGTGCACCAGCCCCAAGCATCCAGCATCGTGCATCGAACCTGGACTGGCAACTCGTTTCCTTCATGATATTTTACATGTTTCATTGCCATTCTCCCAAATCTTCCCACCCTCTCCCTCTCCCACAGAGTCCATAAGACTGTTCTATACATCAGTGTCTCTTTTGCTGTCTTGTACACAGGGTTATTGTTACCATCTTTCTAAATTCCATATATATGCGTTAGTATACTGTATTTATGTTTTTCCTTCTGGCTTACTTCACTCTGTATAATAGGCTCCAGTTTCATCCACCTCATTAGAACTGATTCAAATGTATTCTTTTTAATGGCTGAGTAATACTCCATTGTGTATATGTACCACAGCTTTCTTATCCATTCATCTGCTGATGGACATCTAGGTTGCTTCCATGTCTTGGCTATTATAAACAGTGCTGCGATGAACATTGGGGTACACGTGTCTCTTTCCCTTCTGGTTTCCTCAGTGTGTATGCCCAGCTCTTTTTTTTTTTTTTTATCCATACCTGCATTTTATTTTTTTTTAAATTTATTTATTTTAATTAGAGGCTAATTACTTTACAATATTGTATTGGTTTTGCCATACATCAACATGAGTCTGCCATGGGTGTACACATGTTCCCAATCCTGAACCCCCCTCCTACCTCCCTCCCCATACCATCCCTCTGGGTCATCCCAGTGCATCAGCCCCAAGCATCCTGTATCCTGCATCAAACCTGGACTGGTGATTCGTTTCTTATATGATATTATACATGCTTCAATACCATTCTCCAAAATCTTCTCCCCCCTCCCTCTCCCACAGAGAGCTGATTATACACAGTGAAGTAAGCCAGAAAGAAAAACACCAATACAGTATACTAACACATATATATGGAATTTAGAAAGATGGTAACGATAACCCTGTATGTGAGACAGCAAAAGAGACATAGATGTATAGAACAGTCCTTTGTGATTTTCACAATCAGCAGTGTTAGGAATCTTTTGTGACTTCTAAACTATGTGAAAATTGGTTCTATTTTATAATACTCTTTTAGGTGTCTTCACATTCTAATGCTCTGAAGTAATGTTATTTTCAGTAAAATAAAGTTGTCTTAGATACTAATTTCAAGTGTAACTATTTGAGGATATTTTCATGGGCAGATATTTGCAATTCTGATGATATTTTCAATTACTGTTCTCTCTAAACATTCTTTGTTAAGCTGTTAAAATTGAAAAGGTGAGGTAGCATCTGTAGACCTTGATCCATTGACTTTCAATAAACAAAAGTAACACTTTAGTAAGCAAGCAGTTGCTGCAATTTCTACCTTTCTGTTCACAGGTGAACTTCAGCATCTTGTTTTATGTTTGCTGGCTGTTTAGATGCATTCTTCCTTTAAGTAGTTGTTTATATTTTATTTATATTTTTATTCATACATTTCTCAGTTATTTATCTTTTTTAGTTATTAGCTCTATGTATATCCCCCAAATGCAAATCAGTTTCCAAATTACTTTTTTCAATTGATGTTGCTGTATCTCTTCCTAAATCCTAAAGAGAAAGTTCAAATTGTCAAATATATATATTTTAAACTTCAATCATTTGTTAAAAAGATCCTTCCATCCTAGAATGGAGACAGCCATCTCCTTAATAAATTGAAAGTAAAGAATATCTTTCTTTATATTTTAATTAAAACTTTGTTCATTTTTATCTCTGGGCTTTCTATTTTATTCCATTGATCAATATTTCTGTCTTTGTGCCAGTACCATACTGTCTTGATAACTGTGGCTTTGTAGTAAATTTTTATATAAGGTATTAATTTTAAATACAATTTCATTAGCTTCCAAATGAAAATAGACTTGTGGCAACACATTTAGCTAGCAAATAAACTGTCCTTTTCCAATGTGTATCTTGATTATTTGCCACTCTGTAAGATTTTGAGATTCAAGACAATATTTTTATCAGCCTTATATGATAATGTCTGAAATTACCAAATCATAATAAAGCTTAATGCTCAGTAGTTGGATGAGTAAACAAATTATCTTAAATTTCAGGAAGTCTCTAGTAATAAATAAATTTGCAGGTAATTTTGTCCAAAACTCTGACATAAGATACAAACAAACACTATGGAACAAAGGAAAAATGTAACTGAGTTTGTCCTCTTGGGGCTCACTCAGAGCCTCCAGGGTCAGAGAACATTATTTGTTGTCTTCTTGCTCATCTACCTGACAATGATGGGCAACCGACTCAGTGTCCTGACTGTGGTGTTCAGCCCAACTCTGTGTTGCCCTATATACTTCTTTCTTAGTTACTTATCATTTCTCAATGGTGTTTATTCTACTACAGTTACTCCAAATATGATTATAGGCTTACTCTGTGAGGAGAAAACTGTTTCCTTCCAAACTTGCATGATACAACTTTTTATAGGACACTTATTTGGTGGTGCTGATATAATACTCTTGGTGGTCATGGCCCATGACCGCTACATGGCCATCTCCAAATCCTTGCATTATTTGACAGTCATGAATAAACGAGTTTGTATTCTGTTGCTACTACTTACTTTGGTTAGTGGATTTTTGCAAGGGGTACTTCATCCTCTCTTTGTTTACAACCTTCCCTATTGTGACCCCAATGTCATTGACCATTTCATCTGTGACATGTACCCATTGATAAAACTTGCCTGTCATGACACCTACATTACTGTCCTCACAGTGCTGGCCAATGATGGGACAATCTCCGTGGTCATCTTTACACTCTTACTCATCTCCTAGGGGGTCATTCTGTGCTCCCTAAAAAATGTTAGTCAGGAAGGGAGGCACAAAGCCTTGTCCACCTGTGGCTCCCACATTACTGTGGTGTTTCTCTTATTTGTGCCCTGTATTTTCATATATGTGAGACCACCCTATAACTTACCTGTTGATAAATCCTTGAATGTGTTTTATATCATTATAACTCCCATGTCGAACCCTTTAATCCCTTTAATCTATACTCTGAGAAATGGAGAGATGAAAAATGCCATGAAAAAAAAACTCTGGACCAGAATAAGAACATGGGGTAGCAGGGAAATGTGTCACTTATTTTCAGAGAAGAATTGCTCTTTCCAGGAATGTCTTGTATGATTATCTGTATTAAATTTCTATTCAGGATTGAAACATGATGAAACTTGAACATGATGAAAACTTTTACTATTTTTTTATTATTTGAATATTTATATTGATCACAATACAAATGTTCATAACTTCATAGTTCAAAATACGTATTTTGTTTGAATTATACTTTTGAAGATTACTACAGTTTTTTATGTAAATATGTATAGTTGTGGGTTGTAATACACCTCTATAGAGGCTATAAATTTATGTTGTATGTGATGAAAAGACCCTTAGGCTGGGAAAGATTGAAGGCGGGAGAAGAAGGGTATGACAGAGGATGAGATGGTTGGAGGGCATCACTGACTCAATGGACATAAGTTTGAATAAACTCCAGATGTTGGTGATGGACATGGAGGCCTGGCATGCTGCAGTCCATGGGGTCACAAAGAGTCAGACAAGACTGAGCAACTGAACTGAACTGAACTTATATGATGAGTTAAAGGTATAGTAAATACTGTAAATTTATTTTAGCTAGTGGAAACTTTTATCATGTTTCTCTTTCCAAGAGTGCAATTTTGTTTTGGAATTAATGGGACACATTACAGATTTTGAAAAATACTAAAAGTGATGTGACATAAATGTTTTGTTCATTTCTCTGCACACAAAGACAGCTAATGTTAATATTTAAGTATGTGTCTTACTTTTGTATCTATAGATTAGTTTTTTAAGTGAAAGTGTTTGTCTTTCAGTCATGTCTGACTCTTTGTAACCCCATGGACTGTACCCTGCCAAACTCCTCTGTCCATAGAATTCTCAAGGCAAGAATATTGGAGTGGGCTGCTATTCCCTTCTCCAGGGGATCTTCCCGACTCAGGGATCAAACATGGGTCTCCCACATTGCAGGCAGATTCTTTACAATCTGAGCCACCATGGAAGATTACAAACATTATTTAGTAAATATTGCTTGACATGTTGGTGTCAAAATAGAATGTAAAGTTACAGAAAAATAATCAAATCTTATTTGATTATTGGAAGTAGTCAAACAGGAGATTACAAGAGTGAACATTGACATTCTAGGAATCAGTGAACTAAGATGGACTGGAACGGGTGAATTTAACTCAGATGACCATTATATCTACTACTGTGGACAGGAATCCCTTAGAAGAAATGGAGTAGCCATCATAGTCAACAAAAGAGTCCAAAATGCAGTATTTGGATGCAATCTCAAAACCGACAGAATGATCGCTGTTCGTTTCCAAGGCAAACCATTCAATATCACATAATCCAAGTCTATGCCCCGACCAGTAATGCTGAAGAAGCTGAAGTTGAACAGTTCTATGAAAACCTGCAAGACCTTTTAGAACTAACTCCCAAAAAAGATGTCCTTTTCATTATAGGGGACTGGAATGCAAAAGTAGGAAGTCAAGAAACACCTGGAGTAACAGCCAAATTTGGCCTTGGAATATGGAATGAAGCAGGGCAAAGGCTAATGGAGTTCTGCCAAGAGAACACAATGGTCATTGTCTGACCCTTTGCGACCCTATGGACTATAGCCCACCAGGCTCCTCTGTCTATGGAATACTCCAGGCAAGAATACTGGAGTGGGTTGCTATTTTCTTTTTCAGGGTATCTTCCCAATCCAAGGATTGAACCCACATCTCCTGCATTGCAAAAAGATTCTTTACCACTGAGCCAGATGGGAAGCCCTGTATATGTATGCTTTTGTATATGTGTGTGTGTGTGTGTGTACACATATATATTATATTTATATTTGCCTTTTCATAAATCACTGTGGTTGGTGACTGCAGCCATGAAATTAAAAGACACTTGCTCCTTGGAAGAAAAGCTATGACAAATCTAGATAGCATATTCTAGATATCACTAAAATGTTTCATTTTAGTAAAAGCAGACATCACTTTACTAACAAAGGTCCATATAGTCAAAGCTGTGGTTTTTCCAGTCACATATAGATGTGAGATTTGGAGTACTAAGAAGGCTGAGTGCTGAAGAATTGATGTGACTGAATTTTGATGCTAGACAAGACACTTGAGAGTCCCTTGACAGCAAGAAGATCAAACCAGTCAATCCTAAAGAAAAGCAACCCTGAATAGTCAGTGAAGGTACTGATGCTGATGTTCCAATACTTTGACCACTTGATGCAATGAGCCAACTCACTGGAAAGGACCTGGTGCTGGGAAAGATTGAGGACAAGAAGAGAAGGAGGCAACAGAGGACGAGATGTTTGGATGGCATCACCAAGTCAATGGACATGAGTTTGAGCAAACTCAGGGAAAAAGTGAAGGACAGGGAAGCCTGTTGTTTTGCAGTTCATGGGGTTGCAGAGAGTCAGACATAACTTGGCAACTGGACAGCAATATATAATGTTTCTACTGTCTGTTAAGATCCTGTGGTTGATCCTGTGAGTAGTGGATGAAAAATAACTTCTAATATTATGACTTCCAAAAATTTGTCAGATTTGTCTCATAGACCCTAATCCTATCAAGGAAAATTCTCATTAAATACTTGCTGAGTGACTGTCTGAACTCATTTGACTGAATAAAGTGAAATAAAAGTGAAAATAAATGTTTGTTAAATGTGGTAGGAGTAAGATATATAGGAAATAGTGAGGTCACAAAGGAGAAATTAGTCATTTTCTTTGAAGACTTCAGGAAAGCAAGAAAATGAATTGAATGCTAATGGATGACTGGTTGCTAGTTAGTAAATAAAGGTAAATTGGGCTCAGTGTCTGTGGGGTCTCTGGGTCCTGGTGCACACAGGTTTTGTTTGAGCCCTCCAAGAGTCTCTGGAAGGTTTGGGATTTGAGTGTTTGAGTGTCTCCTTTGAGTGTTTGAGTGTCTCCTCCTATGGAGACATGGGTCAGCAGTGGCCTGCCATGGGGACAAGGTCTCTGGCTGCAGCATACCTGGAAGGCACAATGTGTGGTGTAAGTCCTCTTGGAGGAGGTCAACATTAGCTCCACCACAGAGCCACCAAGCAGACAACCCACAGACTGGAGCACAATTATACCAAGGAAGCTTTCATACTGTTATAAAGGGTCTAGGACCCACAATAGATCTGCCAGCTTGGGGATCCAGCAAAAGGACTTAAACCCCCCCGGGAATTTTACTTTGAAGCCCAGTGGGATTTGATTACAGAACTTCCACAGGACTGGGGAAACAGACACTCAGAAGGCACAAAAAAAACCTTGTGTGCACCAGGACACAAGAAAAAGGAGCAGTGACCCCACAGGTGACTGAGCCAGACTTGCCTGTGAGTGTCCAGGAGTCTTGGATGGAGATGTGGATTGACAGTGGCCTGCCACAGGGTCAGGGTCACTGAATACAAGAGTGCTGGCATAAGTCCTTTGAAAAGGTCACCATTACTGTGATTACCCATACCAGAGGTGGGCCTCAGGCCAAACAACAGGAAGGCGAAGCTGTTAACAGAAAATTGGATTAAAAATTTCTGAGCATGTCCTTGCTTACCAGAGCAAGATCCATATTCCCCCACAGCCAGTTCTTCCCAACAGCCTTTTATCTTTATCCATCAGAGGGAAGACAGAATAAAAACCATAATCACAAAAAACTAACCAAACTAATCTCATGCATTGCAGCCTTGTCTAACTCAGTGAAAATATGAGCTGTGCCCGATAAGGCCACACAAAATGGATGAGTCATGGTACAGTTCTGAAAAAAATGTCCACTGGAGAAGACTATGACAAACCACTTCAGTATTTTTGCCTTGAGAATCCCATGAGCAGTATGAAAAGGCAAAAAGAAATGACACTGAAAGATGAACTCCCCAGGTCAATAGGTACCCAATATGCTACTGGAGATCAGTGGAGAAATAACTCCAGATGGAATGAAGAGACGGAGGCAAAGCAAAAACAATACCCAGTTGTGGATGTGACTGGTGATGGAGGTAAAGTCCAATGCTGTAAAAGAATAATATTGTATAGGAACCTGGAATATTAGGCCTGTGAACCAAGGTATTCAGTTCAGTTCAGTCGCTCAGTCATGTCCAACTCTTTGTGACCCCATGAATCACAGCACGCCAGGCCTCCCTGTCCATCACTAACTCCTGGAGTTCACTCAAACTCACATCCATCGAGTCGGTGGTGCCATCCAGCCATCTCATCCTCTGTCGTCCCTGTCTCCTCCTGCCCCCAATCCCTCCCAGCATCAGAGTTTTTCCAATGAGTTAACTCTTCGCATGAGGTGGCCAAAGTACTGGAGTTTCAGCTTCAGCATCATTCCTTCCAAAGAACACCCAGGACAGATTTCCTTTAGGATGACTGGTTGGATATCCTTGCAGTCCAAGGGACTCTCAAGAGTCTTCTCCAACACCATAGTTCAAAAGCATCAATTCTTCAGTGTTCAGCTTTCTTCACAGTCCAACTCTCACATCCATACATGACCACTGGAAAAACCAGAGCTTTGACTAGACAGACCTTTGTTGACAAAGTAATGTCTCTGCTTTTCAATATGCTATCTAGGTTGGCCATAACTTTCTTTCCAAGGAGTAAGCATCTTTTAATTTCATGGCTGCAATCACCATCTGCAGTGGTTTTATTTTATTTATTTTATTTTTTAAATTTTATTTTATTTTTAAACTTTACAATATTGTATTGGTTTTGCCAAATATCGAAATGAATCCACCACAGGTATACACGTGTTCCCCATCCCGAACCCTCCTTCCTCCTCCCTCCCCATACCATCCCTCTGGGTCGTCCCAGTGCACCAGCCCCAAGCATCCAGTATCATGCATCGAACCTGGACTGGCGACTCGTTTCATACATGTTATTCTACATGTTTCAATGCCATTCTCCCAAATCTTCCCACCCTCTCCCTCTCGCACATAGTCCATAAGACTGTTCTATACATCAGTGTCTCTTTTGCTGTCTCGTATACAGGGTTATTGTTACCATCTTTCTAAATTAGAGCCCCCAAAAATAAAGTCTGACACTGTTTCCACTGTTTTCCCATCTATTTCCCACAAAAGGATGCGACCATATGCCATTATCTTAGTTTTCTGAATATTGAGCTTTAAGCCAACTTTTTCACTCTCCTCTTTCACTTTCATCAAAAGGCTTTTTAGTTCCTCTTCACTTTCTGCCATAAGGGTGGTGTCATCTGAATACCTGAGGTTATTAAGGTATTGGAAGTGGTCAAACAGGAGATGGCAAGAGTGAGCATCGACATTTTAGAAATCAGAGAATTAAAATGGGCTGGAATTGCAAATTTAATTCAGATAAGCATTATTTGTACTACTGTGGGCAAGAATTCCTTGGAAGAAATGGAGTATCACTCATAGTCAACAGAAGAGTCCACAATTTAGTACTTGGGTGCAATCTCAATAACAACAGAGTTGATCTCAGTACATTTCCAAGGAAAACAATTCAATATTACAGTAATCCAAGTCTATGAGGCAACCACTAATACTAAAGAAGGTGCAGATGAATTGTTCTATGATTATCTACAAGATCTTCTAGAACTAACACACAAAAAAAGGATGTCCATTTCATCATAGGGGGCAGGAATGCAAAAGTAGGAAGTCAAGAGTTACCTAGAGAAACAGGCAAGTTTGGCGTTAGAGTACTAAATGAAGTAGGGAAAAGACTAACAGAGTATTGCCAAGAGAACACATTGGTCATAGCAAACACCCTCTTCCAACAATACAAGAGATGACTCAACACATGGACATCACCAGATGGTCAAAACCAAAATCAGTTCCAGAAAGTTCCAGAAAAACATATGCTTCTACTTTATTGACTATGCTAAAGCCTTTGACGGTATGGATCACAACAAACTGCAGAAAATTCTTCAAGAGATGGGAATACTAGATTACCTTACCTGCCTCTTGAGAAATCTGTATGCAGGTAAAGAAGCAACAGTTAGAACCAGACATGGAAGAACAGACTAGTTCCAGATTGGGAAAGGAGTATGGCAAGGCTGTATTTTGTGATCCTACTTATTTATCTTGTATGCAGAGTACATCATAAGAAATACCAGAAATGCAAATCAAAACCACTATGAGATACCATTTCAGGCCAGTCAGAATGGCTGTGATCCAAAAGTCTACAAGCAATAAATGCTGGAGAGGGTGTGGAGAAAAGGGAACCCTCTTACACTGTTGGTTGGAATGCAAACTACTACAGCCACTATGGAGAACAGTGTGGAGATTCCTTAAAAAAACTGAAAATAGAACTGCCTTATGATCCAGCAATCCCACTGCTGGGCATACACACTGAGGAAACCAGAATTGAAAGAGACATGTGTACCCCAATGTTCATCGCAGCACTGTTTATAATAGCCAGGACATGGAAGCAACCTAGCTGTCCATCAGCAGATGAATGGGTAAGAAAGCTGTGGTACATATACACAATGGAGTATTACTCAGCCATTAAAAAGAATACATTTGCATCAGTTCTAATGAGGTGGATGAAACTGGAGCCTTTTATACAGAGTGAAGTAAGCCAGAAAGAAAAACACCAATACAGTATACTACCACATATATATGGAATTTAGAAAGATGGTAACAAAAACCCTGTATATGAGTCAGCAAAAGAGACACTGATGTATAGAACAGTCTTTTGGACTCTGTGGGAGAGGGAGAGGCTGGGATGATTTGGGAGAATGGCATTGAAATATGTATAATATCATATATGAAACAAGTCTCCAGTCCAGGTTCGATGCACAATACTGGATGCTTGGGGCTGGTGCACTGGGACGACCCAGAGGGATGGTATGGGGAGGGAGGAGGGAGGAGGGTTCAGGATGGGGAACACATGTATACCTGTGGCAGATTCGTTTTGATATATGGCAAAACCAATACAATATTGTAAAGTTAAATAAATTAAAAAAAAAAAAAAAGAAAGAAATACCAGGCTGGATAAGTACTAGCTAGAGTCAAGATTGCAGGGATAAATATAAAAAACCTCAGATATGCAGATGACACCACCCTTATGGCAAAAAGGGAAGAGGAACTAAATAACCTCTTGATGAAAGTGAAAGAGGAGAGTGAAAAAGTTGGCTTAAAACTCAACGTGCAAAAAATTAAAATCATGGCACCCAGTTACATCACTTCATGGCAAATAGATGGGGAAACAAAGGAAACAGTGACAGACTTCATTTTCTAGGTCTCCAAAATCACTGCAGATGATGACTGCAGCCATGAAATTAAAAGATGCTTGCTACTTGGAAGAAAGCTATAACCAGTATAGACATCATATTAAAAAGCAGAGACATTACTTTGCCAACAAATGTCCTTTAGTGAAAATTATGTTGTTTTTTTTTTCAGTAGTCATGTATGGATGTGAGAGTTGGACCATAAAGAAATCTGAGCCCCTAAGTCTTGATGCTTTTGAACTGTGGTGTTGGAGAAGACTCTTGAGAGTCCCTTGGTCTGCAACTATTTCAAACCAGTCAACCCTAAAGGAGATCAGTCCTTAATATTCATTGGAGGGACTGATGCTAAAGCTGAAACTCCAATACTTTGGCTACCTGATGTGAAGTACTGATTCATTAAAAAAGACCATGATGCTGAGAAATATTGAAGGCAGGAGGAGAAGGGGTCAACAGAGGATGAGATGGCTGGATAGCATTATCAACTCAATGGACATGACTTTGTGAAGGCTCCAGGAGTTGGTGATGGACAGAAAAGCCTGGTGTGCTGCAGTTTCTAGGGTTTCAAGGACTTAGACATGATTGAGTGACTGAACTAGTAAAATCAGTTTTGAAATTAAAAAATAACCCAAGAAATGTACCCGAGCCATAACTATGGTGCCCTGAAGAAGTAAAAGAAGTTTTGGAGAAGGAAATGGCAACCCACTCCAGTGTTCTTGCCTGGAGAATCCCAGGGATGGGCAAGCCTGGTGGGCTGCTGGCTATGGGGTCACACAGAGTCGGACATGACTGAAGCAACTTAGCAGCAGTAGCAGAAGAAATATAAGTATTTTTATTTCATTGAATTTGAGAGGATTGGGGTAAAGCAAGGAGAGTCCTGGGTGCTTGGAACACCCACATCATGGAGAATACAATTTACTCATAATTTTGAGTTTTATACTGTATGAAATTGTGACCCACTGAAGAGTTTTTCAGCAATGAAGTAATATGGTAAATCATGAATTTTAGGAAGATTACTCTTGTATCTATGTAGAGGACAAATGGAGAAATTTAAGAGGCTGGAGAACAATTTTGGAAAATATGACAATAGTTGGGAGAATCTGAACTGAGACATTAACTGTGGCATTGGACTGAACAAATGAACAAAAAGTATAAAAATACAAACCTTATTTAAAACCTGTGGGAATAGGGGTAAAGGAATGTTTAAAAGATAGCTCCCAAGCATATTTCCTGAATGTCTTTATAGAGAAAAGTATTTGCCATCAAGAAAAGAAATATAGGAATAGTAGAAAGGTATCTACGGATTTTTTTTTTTAATTGGAGTTTTCAAGTAAGTACTCTGATATACAGGACAAAACTTTTGAAGATGCTTTGTGCTAAATAAATAACCTAAAATCACCTACATAGAAAGTATTTGACATCATGGAAGAAATAAGTTCAAAAGTGAAGGGTGCATTAGAACAGGATAAGAAACAGGTTTTTAGGGGAACATGGGTGTAGCAATATATAGGAAGTAAACAAAGAAAGTATATTCAGTTACATTTTCAATATAGGGACTCTAAATTAATGATAAGAGAGACAGTAGAAGATAAGGCAGAATATGATGCAGTAATACCAGAAGCCAAAAAAAGGCAGTGTTTTAAAGACAAAATTTATTTTCTAATTAAGGGACAATTGCTTTGCAAAAATTTGTTGTTTTCTGTCAAAGATCAACATGAATCAACCATAGGTGTACATATGTTCCCTGCCACTTGAATCTCCCTCACATCTCCCTCCCCATCGGACCCCTCTAGGTTGGTTCAGAGTCCCTGTTTGAGTTCCCTGAGACCTACAGCAAATTCCAATTGCCTATCTATTTTACATATGGTAATGTAAAGTTTCCATGTTACTCTCTCCATACGTCTCATCTTCTCCCCTCTCCCCATGTCCATAAATCTGTTCTCTACGTCTGTTTCTTCGTTGCTGCCTTTCAAATAAATTTACCAGTACCATCTTTCTAGATTACATATATATATATATATATATATATATATATATATATATATATGTTAGTATATGGTATTTATCTTTCTCTTTCTGACTTACTTCAGTCTGTATAATAGGCTTTAGGTTCATCCACCTCATTAGAACTGACTCAAACATGTTCCTTTTTAATGGCTGAATAATATTCCATTGTGCATATGTACCACAATTCTTTATCCATCCATCTGTCGATGGACATCTAGGTTTCCTCCATGTTCTAGCTATTGTAAACAGTACTGCAATGAACATTGGGGTACATGTGTCTTTTTCAGTTTTGGTTTCCTCAGAGTATATGCTGAGGTGTGGAATTGCTGGGTCATATGGTGGTTTTATTCCTAGGTTGTCTAAGGAATCTCCATACCACCTTCTATAGTGGCTGTATCAATTTACATTCCCACCAACAGTGCAAGAGGATTCTATTTTCTCCTTCTTCAGTATTTATTATTTGTAGAATTTTTGATGATGGCCATTCTGACCGGATTGAGGTGATATCTCATTGTAGTTTTGATTGTCATTTCTCTAATAATGAGTGATCTTAATCATCTTTTTATGTGTTCATTAGCCTTCTGTATGTCTTCTTTGGAGAAATGTCTGTTTAGGTCTTTTTACCACTTTTTACAACTTGTTTGTTTTTCTGGTATTGAGTTGTATAAGCTGGTTGTATATTTTGTAAATTAAACCTTTATCAGTGTTTCACTTGATATTATTTTCTCTCATTCTGAGGGTTGTCTTTTCAAAAGGCAGTGCCTTAGAAGTAAAACATAAAGCCTCTCAAAGTGTCTGTTGAGCAAACTATAAGAAGTAATGATGCCTGTTGTTAAGATATCTGAAAGTGAAATTTTGTCTGAAGAATATACTTGCAACCTTTTATTTAGCCTAGAATCCTCTAACATCTCATTGAATTGCTAAGTTCTTCTGAGATTAAATCCATCTCTTTGATCATCATAAAGTAGAGTAAAAGAAGAGACTCCATCATTGCAAATATGTAACTAATAATCTAGTTGGGTAATATGATTAGCAGTTGCTTACAGAAAAGAAAATAATGGAATGTGACTAAATGGCAAGACAAATTACATAAGTGCTGTGGAAATCCGAGGGCCTGAGAAGTCAATTTTAGATGAATCAGACTGAACAAAAACAAGAAGTGAATGCCTTGGGAGCAGTGTTCAATAGAATTATTGGGTAGATTTCTGGTATTTGTGGGTAGAAAAATGAAGATGAGTTCATTGAACAGACGTTTGGAATTGACATTATGTTTTGGAAAATCTTGGTGATGAAATAATGAAGAAAGATGGTATAGTAATATCACAAGCCAATGCAGCACTAATATTTTTCCAATACAGATTTTGTATATGACTGTGAGCTGAACAGAAGAAAACAGTGGGAAAGAAAACATTGAAAGAATAGGAGAAAAATGTTCTGAACAATATAATGCCTCAGCTTTAAGTACTAGCTATAGGTCCCTATAGTCAAAGTTATGTTTTTCCCAGTGGTCATGTATAGATGTGAGAGTTGGACCTCAAAGAAGGCTGAGCACTTAAGAATTCATGCTTCTGAAGTGTGGTGTTAGAGAAGACTCTTGAGAGTCCTTTGGACAGCAAGGAGATCAAACCAGTCAATCCTAAAGGATATTAACCCTGAATATTCATTGTAAGGTCTGATGCTAAAGCTAAAGCTCCAATACTTTGGCCACCTGATATGAAGAGCCAACTCACTGGAGAAGACCCTTGTGCTGGGGAACATTGAGGGCAGGAGGAGAAGGGATCAACAGAGGATAAGATGCATGGATGGCATCACCAAGTCAATGGATATGAGTTTGAGCAAATTCGGGGAGATAGTGAAGGACAGAGAATCCTGTTGTACTGCAGTTCATGGCATCACAAAGATTGAACACGACTTCGCAACTGAACAACACCTATCAGATCTTATCTACATTGATATGACTCATGCTATGTGCAAAAAAGGGTGTAAATCCTCTCAGATGCTTGAAACTAGATACATTTTGTATACATCAACTAATGCTCCAGAAATAATGTCAAGACTGATTCACAATTCACACTCTTGATAAAGTGCAATGCCCAAGAAAACTATTGATTGGAAAGACTTTGTAAGAATTGTACTGATACAGAAGTTCAGCAGGTGTGATTAGGTGGTGAGAACAGACAAACCACAGGTAAATGTAGGAAAAAGATTCTCATCCCCTTATACTGTAGAATAGACACACTTCCACAATCAATGGTCCTGGATGAAGAAGGATTTACCTGGTGACTTCCCAGCAGGAAGCTGATAGAGAGCAGTGGGAGAGATTTTCTTCCTTAGATGAATGGGAGTACAGACCCAGAGGAAAACAAGGCTTTCATACAGTTAAAATCTGCTAGGGAAAGACCTTGTGAAGGAAAGCTTTATGCAGAAACTGGTCACATGCTAGAGTTCTACACAAGAGGATGAAATATAAACTTCTCCCTATAAATAGGAATAGGTAAATATATATATATATATATATATATATATATATATATACATATATTTGTAAATGTATATTCCTATAAATATAAACAGGTAAATTTATTCAAATCTTCAAACTGCTGTGCCATACAAATTTTTCTCAGGTTACTTAGACCCTTGCAAAAGCAACAAATAAAAAATGTTAAATATCCTATCCAGAAATTAGGGTGTTACTCTTAAATCTTCCTTTCTAATAAACTACAAAAGATGCTGTGATTCAGTGACACAAATACAGGACATGGTCATCAAGCAACTTCAATATAGATATAATTGCCTAATAGTCAACCTGTTCCAACTTTACAGTCTTATAATACATCCAGCATAAAAGCAAAGCAAAAGTTTCTTAAGCATTAAGAACTATACATAAAAGGTCTTAATGACCCAGATAAGCACAATGGGATGGTCACTCACCTAAAGCCAGATATCCTGGAGTGTGAAAGCTACTGGGATGATGGAATTCCACCTGAACTATTTCAATTCCTAAAAGAAGATGTTGTTAAAGTGCTCCACTCAATATGCCAGCAAATTTGTAAAACTCAACACTGGCCACAGGACTAGAAAAAGTCAATTTCATTCCAATCACAAAGAAAGGCAATGCCAAATAGTATTCAAACTACTGCACAATTGCACTCATTTTACATGCTAGCAAGATCATGTTCAAATCGTTTATGCTAGGGTTCCACAATACATAAACCAAGAAATCCAGATTGCAAGCAGGATTTAGAAAAGGAAGAGGAACCAGAGATCAAATTACCAACATCTGCTGTATCATAGAAAAAGAAAGAGAATTCCAGAAATGTCTGCTTCATTGACTTTGCTAAAGCTTTTGACTATATGAATCACAATAAACTGTGGAAAATTCTGAAAGAGATGGGAATACCAGACCACCTTACCTGCCTCCTGAGAAACCTGTATTCAGGTCAGAAAGCAACAGTTAGAATTGGACATGAGACAATAGACAGGTTCAAAAAATTGGGAAAGGAGTATGTCAAGGCTGTATATTGTCACCCTGTTTATATAACTTATACACACAGTACATCATATGAAATTCCAGACTAGATGACTCACAAGCTGGAATCAAGATTGTCAAGAGAAACATCAACAAAATCAGATATACAGATGACACCACTTTAATGGCAGAATGTGAAAGTGAACTGAAGAGACTCTTGATTAAGGTGAAAGAAGAGAGTGAAAGAGATGACTTCAAACTCAACTTTCAAAAAACTAAGATCATGGCACCCAGTCTTATCACTTCACGGCAAATAGATAGGGGAAAATTGGCAACAGTGACAGATTTCATTTTCTCAGGCTCCAAAATCACTGCAGATGGTGACTGCAGCCACAAAATTTAAAAACATTTGCTCCTTGAAAGAAAAGCAATGCCAAACCTAGACAGATGGAATGATTGTGGTTAGTATATAGGTTGCTTAAAGAAGAAATCATCTTCCAATAAATGTCTTAAATCCATCGATATTCCTTCAGGCTGCTGCCCCATTATCTCCCACTTGAAGCACATTTTAATCTTCATCCCTCCTCCCTTCATAAGGCATACCCGTGATTTTCACAAAACTTTGTCTTTTAACTTTGTGCCTCAACTTGTAGAGTTCCCTCTGCCTGAACTATTTTATCCATCTGCCTTACTGCTTACATTTCAAAGATTAACTACTAGAATCTCTTCAAACCTTAAACATTTGAGCATTTTCATTCTTTTGTAAAGTCATCCTTAACACTGAAATGATTCCAACTGACACATTTAGATTTTGTCTTCCCTATTCCTTTTCCCATTCCCTCCTTGTGCTTAAATACCTGCTTCCCATTGGTGAACTGTACCTCCCTTACCCTCTTGATGCTGGTAGATTTTTAATAAAGTGATTCCCCTCCTCCATGAAATTAAAAGATGCTCACTCCTTGGAAGGAAAGTTATGACCAACCTAGATAGCATATTCAAAAGCAGAGACATTACTTTGCCAACAAAGGTCCGTCTAGTCAAGGCTATGGTTTTTCCAGTAGTCATGTATGGATGTGAGAGTTGGACTGTGAAGAAAGCTAAGCACCAAAGAATTGACGCTTTTGAACTATAGTGTTGGAGAAGACTCTTGAGAGTCCCTTGGACTGCAAGGAGATCCAACTAGTCCATTCTAAAGGAGATCAGTCCTGGCATTTCTTTGGAAGGAATGATGCTGAAGCTGAAACTCCAGTACTCTGGCCACCTCATGTGAAGAGTTGACTCATTGGAAAAGACTCTGAAGCTGGGAGGGATTGGAGGCAGGAGGAAAAGGGGACAACAGAGGATGAGATGGCTGGATGGCATCACAAACTCGATGAACATGAGTTTGAGTGAACTCCAGGAGTTGGTGATGGGCAGGGAGGCCTGGCGTGCTGCAGTTCATGGGGTCGGAAAGAGTCGGACCTGACTCAGCAGCTGAACTGAACTGAACTGAATTCCCCTCGACCAAAAGGAGAAGGAGACAGCAGAGGATGAGATTGTTGGATGGCATTCCCTACTCAGTGGACATGAATTTGAGCAAACTGCAGGAGATAGTGAAGGTCTTGGAAGCCTGGAGTGCTGCAGTTCATGGATTTGCAAAGAGTTGGACACAACTTAGCCACTAAACAACAATCTCTGCCAGGGTAAGCATATCTGTCAGGCTAAATTTAAAGAGCCCCTTACACCCCTGAAGTCAGTGATTGTTCCAAGAAAAGGTGCAAGGTCTATCAACAGGCAGTCAAAATAGTTTGTGACATACTTACAAAATGATAAAGAAAAATCTTTTAAAAAAGAACCAATAATAGGAAATTGAATGAAACGATGGAGAGCAAGTGACAGAGTACTGACAACAGTGATCAGCCTGTGGGCCCAGACTTTCCTGAAGCCAGTCAGCCTTCAGAATCTCTGGCTTTATGTGAGAAAAAGGCACAGAAATATAATGGGTTTAAAAAGTTAACTTAATTACACTTGCTAACTAATACTGCTTCCACATATCTTCACCAACAAAACACATAAGACATTAGTTTGTAACTCTGCCAACTACCAATTTCTCCCTAGACTAGTGGGCTAAAGTCTGTGGGGTTGCAAAGAGTCAGACACAACTGAGTGACTGAGCACATACACAGACTCTAAAATATGATAGGAGAAGGAGAATGTTGCTTGTTGGCTGTACCATTCCAAGAGTTCGCTGTCATGTCTATTACCTTTAATCACTGGGAAATATTTATAAGAATTTAAGTCAAAATACAACTATCTTTACCGTATTTTCCATGTTACTTTATATCATAACTCTGAGCTGGACACCTCCGAGTCTATGTTGAGGTTTTTAAATTTTATTTCTCCTTTTTATTTCAGTGGAATTTTTTCTCCCCCTTCTGTTGATCCCTATAATCACACATTACAGGGAATGCAGGTTATTCTCTCTTAACTATAATTATAGTTAGGACAGTCTCAGTAATTGGTGGGGATTTCCAGTCCATCTATGACCTTTCTTATAACAGAAAATTTCTTTTTATTTAGAGCACCACTAAGATACCACTCAAGAATCTAGTGGCTTTCACTCATCGATGATTGCTGTTGTTGTTCAGTCACTCAGTTTTGTCCAACTCTTTGCTACTGCATGCACTGCACTAGGCCAGACTTCTCTGTCCTTCACTATCTCCTGGAGTTTACTCAATCTCATGTCCATTGAGTTGATGATGCCATTCAACCATCTCATCCTCTGTTTCCCTTCTCTGCTCCTGCCCTGAATCTTTCCCAGCATCAGGGTCTTTTACGATAAATCAGCTCTTCACATCAAGTGGCCAAAGTATTAGAGTTTCAGCTTCAGTATCAACCCTTCCAGTCAGGGTTGATTTAGTGTTGGATACACTTGTTTGAGCTCCTTGCAGTCCAAGGGACACTCAAGAGTCTTCTCCTGCACTACAATTTGAAAGCATCAATTCTTTGTCACACAGCCTTATTTATGGTCCAACTCTCACATGAATACTGGAAAAACCATAGCTTTGACTAGATGGACCTTTGTCAGCTAAGTGATGTGATACTTTTGTAAGTACCAATTATCTATATTATATATATACATATATTTGCTTGAAGCAATCAAAGTAGGCAGTGGTTTCTTCACACAACTATAAATGAAATGATGTGGATAACTATGAATGAAATCCCATGGACAGAGGAGCCTCATGGGCTATAGTTCATAGGGTCACAAAGGGTCAGACAAGACTGAAGTGACTTAGCACATATGAATAAAACAGACTAGATCATCAAAGTGTTTCCAAGGAAAAGACCATCAAAAATGGCAACTGGGATATTTTTGGTTCATTTTAA
Organism: Bos indicus x Bos taurus; assembly: GCF_003369695.1. Lineage (NCBI taxonomy): Eukaryota > Metazoa > Chordata > Mammalia > Artiodactyla > Bovidae > Bos > Bos indicus x Bos taurus. The sequence continues at coordinate 83,757,741 of NC_040090.1, read as the reverse complement.
GTTGATTGTTATTAATGACATAAGATAGAGATCTGGTTTCATTTTTGGATGTGACTGTCCATTTTTCCCAATATATGTATTGAAGTGACTATTTTATTCACATATTCTAAATTAATTTATCACTGATATGTGGTTTTATTACTGGTTTCTCTATTCTGTTCCGCTGATTTATGTCCATTTTATGTCAGTGCCATACTGTTTTGACTACTATAGCTTTGTAATGTAATTTAAAATCAAAGAGCATGAGATATCCAGCTTTGTTTGGTTTTCTCAAGGTTCTTTTTGCTATTTGGACCTTTTATGTTTCTGTACACATAGCAAGATTGTTTCAGTACTGTGAATAATGCCACTGATATTCTGTTAGGGATTTCATTGAATCAGTGGATTGCTTTGGCTAACATGGTGATTTTACAAATAACATTTCTTTCAATCCATGAGCACAGAATATTGATTTGCTTCCTTTGCCTTTCTCAATTTCTTTTATCAATGTCTTAGACTTTGCAGTGTAAAAAAATCTCACTTTTCTTTACTAAATTTACTCCTAGGTGTTTTATCATTTTTTGATGCAACTATAATATCTAAAGCTCAGGTACATTTTCTGCTTATCTTATCTATTTTTTATTGAATAGCTGTTAGAAAGACCAAAATTTTTTAAGAGAGTTTAATCAGATATTGATCACATGGTTATATGCAGTTTTATTCAATATATGCACTTTAATAAATGCCTCCTTTACTAAGGTTAAGCTTCAAATTTCTATGGCAGATTTACTTTCTTGGACTCCAAAATGACTGGGGATAGTGACTGCAGTCATGAAAATAAAAGATGCTTGCTGCCTGGAAGGAAAGCTATGACAAACCCAGACAGCACTTTAAAAAGACATCACTTGGCTGACAAAGGTCCATCTAGTCAAAGCTATGGTTTTTCCAGTAGTTGTACAGATGTAAGAGTTGAACCATAAAGAAGGCTGAATGCCAAATAATTGATGCTTTTGAATTGTGGGGCTGGAGAAGACTCTTGAGAGTCTGTTTGACGGCAAGTGGATCAAGCCATGAATAAAGCCATCCTTTACAATGAGTAAAGCCATGAGTAAAGCCATCCTTTACAATGAGTAAAGGAAATACTCACTGAAGTGACTGAAGCTGAAGTTGCAATATTTTAGCCTCCTGTTGTGAAGATCAGACTCATTGGAAAAGTCCCTGATACTGGGAAAGATTGAAGGCAAAAGGACAAGAGGGAAGCAAAGGATGAGGTAGTTAGATAGCATCACTGACTCAATGGAAATTAAGTTGAGCAAACTCCAGGAGATAGTGAAAGACAGGGAAGCTGGGTGTGTTTCAGTTCATGGGATCACAAAGAGCTGGACATGACAGAGACTGAAAAATAACTGTCACACAGTAACTACACTGTTTTAGATTTAAAAATAAGACCAAGACTTTTCCAATTACACTCTCATATCCAGCAAATTGTATTATATAGGAAATATTTTCAGTGAGAAATAAGTGATGTCAGGTACTCACTAATGGATTTAATTATGATCCTAATGCCAGAATCAATGAAGGACTAGGAAACCTGGCTTGCCGCAGTCCACAGAGTTGCAGAGTCAGACAGGACTTAGTGACTGAACAACAACAACAAACTATACTTTAATAAGCTATCTTCAACTTTACCCTTCCTAATATGCTTGCAAATAAGAATATGCACGTATCTATGTGTTCAGTGGTCTGGGTGTCTCAGTGGGACCCCAAGGTGATAGAGGAAGTCTGGCATGACTCAATGTTACATCTAGCCCTTCTCATTTATCTTCAAGTGGCAGAAAGAGACAAAGAAGTAGACTAGTTCTACTTCTCTTTTTGTAAAGATGGTAATGTCATGGGGACTCAACCCTCATGGCCTAATTACCTCCCAAAGGCCCCACCTCTTACAACCATCCCACTGGAGGTGAGGGTTTCAATATGGGGTCACAGAGATTCAGTCCATAACAATAATAGCTCATGCTATTTATAGTTAGCAGAATTTACTTAGAATACTAAGGCACTATACATTCTCTAAGGTGGTCCTGTTTCATTGACCTTGTGTAATTTATCCTATTTAATTTTTACAAATATTCACCAGCTTTTATAAACAGTTGTTGAATCAACTGTAGGAAATTTTTTTAAAAATCCAGTATGTTCCTTGGTCAAAGAAATACAAATCTACTTGGTAATTGGAGCTATATTAAAACTCAGTTAATTCTTCACCATTGAAATCATTAATAGGACATAGCAAATTTAATCACAAATTCTTTTAATGTTCTTTAACATTAATTACAGAGAAGGCAATGGCACCCCACTCCAGTACTCTTGCCTGGAAAATCCCATGGATGGAGAAGTCTAGTGGGGTGCAGTCCATGGGGTCACTAAGAGTCGGACACGACTGAGTGACTTCCCTTTCACTTTTCACTTTCATGCATTGGAGAAGGAAATGGCAATCCACTCCAGTGTTCTTTCCTGGAGAATCCCAGGGATGGCAGAGCCTGGTGGGCTGCCGCCTCTGGGGTCACACAGAGTCTGACACGACTGAGTGACTTAGCAGCAGCAGCAGTAGCAGCAACATTAATTAAAAGTGCCCCTCTTTTCTCATCAAACAACTACAAGTTCATCTGATGAATAGGCACATTGTAAATGAAATCTGTTAAAATGACTTAAACATTGATGTACCATCATCACTTCCAAAATGTTCTAAGGTTTTTGAGACATAAATTGCCACATATGCTTTACAAAATACTGTTTTCCTTTTGTGACTATATCGGGATATTTCTACTCTATATAATTTCTGGGGGAAAATTTGTATCATTATCCTAAAAAAATTAATTAGTACATTTTGACATACATCTTTAGAAATAACAAAATTGTTTGATAGAAAAGTTTGTCTTGAAACACCTGTAGTTATTTTCCTATTTATTAAAATATTTTAAAGAAATATTTAGCCCTTAATAAGAATATTAGTCATAATATCTTTCTCCCTTTTTCCTTCTCACAGCCAAAATAACAAAAATACTTAAATTACTGATGCTTTTGAAAATAAAATAAATGTCTTCATGATATAAGTGAAAGTACCTGTAATAAAAAGACAGTGATGGGACTTCCTTTGTGGCCCAGTGGTTAAGAATCTGCCTGCCAATGCAGGGAACATGGGTCTGATCCCTGGTCTGGGAAGATCCCACATGCCACTGAGCAACTAAGCCTGTGCACCACAACTACTGACCCAGGCCTCTAGAGCCTGCGAGTTACAGATACTGAAGCCTGTGTGCCTAGAGCCTGTGCTCCACAGCAAGAGACCAGTCCCCACTCAGGACAACTGGAGAGAAGCCAAGCACAGCAATGAAGACCCAGCACAGACAAAGACAAATAAATAAAAATTAAAACAAAAAATTAAAGATAGTGATAAATTGAAAACATGCTTGCAACCCACAACAAAAACATTCATTTTTGTGAGAAGAATTTATAGGGATCCAAATAAAGAGTACAAGTGGATACATTAGCTATGAAAAACTTAATTTTGTTTATATGATTAAATCTAAGGCTTTGTTTCTTCTAGGGAAATCTGGGGACTCAGGAAGAGTAGAAATGGGTGGAGACTGTACTAGGGGTGGGGTAGGCACACAGTAAGACCTTTAGCGAAACCCTTAGACTAGGGTTAGAGATCATGCTCCACCAACAGGAAACCCGTCAGCAGTCCTTGCCAGAGTGTGGTGAATGTGGGACAGAGGCCTTCTCCATGTGCTATCCAGGCTCTCAGGCCTCAGGGAAGGTGGGTGAGATGGGGGCCCAGCACAGTTTGGGGATGGTGTCCAACAGAGACCCAGAGCCCTCGCCCCACGGGCCCACAGGCCAAATCCAGGCTACAAAGCAGCGGAAGTGAAAGTGAAAGTCACTCAGTCATGTCTGACTCTTTGCAACCCCATGGACTACACAGTCCATGACTTTCTCCAGGCCAGAATACTGGAGTGGGTAGCCTTTCCCTTGTCCAGGGGATCTTCCCAACAGAAAGCAGTGAATCTCTCCCCAGTCCCCACCTCCATGACCTATAAGTTGCAGAGGTCAATATGTGCATGGTCCCCGGTGCCCTGGGCAGCTGGAGGACATGACCCTGGCTATTAAAGTAAGAGTTCACCAGCTTCTGTCTCTCCATTCACGTTTCCACACTTGGTCCAGTGTTGATCAGTTGTCCACCCCCAGGAGATGGCAGGAAGTTAGGTTGGTATGCAAGGATCTTACACATCACTACTTCAGGCTCGCCTCTGTTGTTGGGACCTCTCTCAAAGAAGGTAATTGTTGCAAACTGGGAATTAACCCAACTGGTATTTGCTACAAGTGCATCTCTCCAGTTTAAATGAAAATCCTGAGGCCCGGCTGGGTCTTGGGCGCCAGGCTCCCTCAGAGATGAAGGTTGGGTGGGGTCTGGGACCTTCCTCTGAGGCTGCTGCCAGCTGAGACCTGCCCCCTCAGCTAGGGCTGGGCACTGCTTGGAGGCCCCAGACTGGGTGTTGGATGGATGCTTCCCCCCACTGCTGACAGGATAACTGGCCAGCCCAGGACCCCCTCCTCCTGGCCTGGCCTGGACCCCAGTGGTAGAGCATGGTACCTGGGACCTGATGCTTTCTTATCAGAACTGAGAATAGCATTTGTTTTATTGGAGGTTTACAGGAACATTAGGGCTTCCCTTATAGCTCTGTCAGTAAAGACTCTGTCTGCAGTGCAGGGGACCTGGGTTTGGTTCCTGGGTTGGGAGGATCCCCTGAAGAAGGAAATGGCAACCCACTCCAGTATTCTTGCCTGGAGAATCCCATGGATAGAGGAGCCCGGCAGGCTACAGTCCATGGGGTCGCAAGAGTCGGACATGACTTAGTGACTAAACCACCACTACCACCACAGGAACATTGTGACCTGACCATGACCTGACCTCAAGTACAAAGACTCTGACAGAAGTAACCAGGCCACTTCCTCAGTTTCTTAGAAAAGTGCTTTGCTGAAAGCTTTCTGGGTGCTCAGCTTTTTTTGTTTGTCTTTTCTCCTTGTGTGGCCCTGCAGTAAGGTATTCTCTGCTCCAGACTCCTGATTCTTGGTGTTGTTTGGCCTCACTGTGTGTTAGGAACACTAACTTGTGATCAGTACCAAGATGATATTCTAATCAAGAGTAGAATCTCTTTTTTTTTTTTTTCTCAATGTGCTATTTTTGTCCCTCCTCACCATGAAATATTCACTATCAACTATATTTAAGGATAGAACATGTTCACTCATATAAATTATTTTCTTAATCAGAGAGGAATCTGAGAGCCTGAGATTCAATTTTTGAAATAAAATGTTTACTCTGACAAGCCAAACTTGTCCATAGAATCACAGTAGCAGTTGGACAGTGGCAATTGGACTCATCCTGTGCAGAGTCCAGTTAATTCTGAATGTTCTGTGAAGTGTTGTTGCCACGGTAATGTGGTAATACACATTCTACATTCTGTACCAAGTTTGCCAGTTTACGAACTGAGAGGTTCACATACGGTGGCAAGGGAGAAGGGCTCAGCTTTAACCTTTTGAAAATGGGTAACCTGCACTGTTTCTCTGGAGGTAGGTTCCCACTGATCCTCTGAAGGCTTTTCCTTCAAATGAGCTGGTTAACTTTTACTGATGAAAAATAAATAAATAAATAATAAAAAAATAAAAAAAAAACTTTTACTGATGAGTTTTCCTCATCTTTTTTTTTTCTTTTCCATCAGTAATTTATCTACAGAGTTATAAATGTTTTATAGTTGTTTTTTTATTCCTTAAATTATGTTTTGATTCTCCTGTCAGCTGGCTCCCTTAAATATCTTCCTAAATTTCCAATTTCCCAATGCCAGTTTTGTACACATTCTTACCAGAGAACAGATGGAAAGAACTAACACAGGAGAACCATGATGTCTCCCTAACATCAGACATTACAGTAAAAGGCAATCGCATCTCAACTCTTCTCAATGTTGCTTCCCAAATCTGCAAACACCAGCAGTGTAAATCCAGAGACTTAAAAAGGAAAGAAATTGGGATTTACTGGTGGGATTCCCATGGGTTGATGTGGGCTGGATCATTGTTTGGCTGTTGCCAAGGAGTTTAGTGAGATGGCGTAGTGCTGTTGGGTTAGTAGGATGAACATTTGGTCATGGAGGGAAGGAGAGTCTGTCTGCTGATCCTCAAGGAGAATCTAGGGTTACAGTCTCCAGGCTGTGACGATGGAGATGATTTTCAAAAAGAATATGGGGCTCTGTTGTCTTCCACTACAAGGTCTAGAGCATGATGGGGAGTTGATAGAGTCAGAATTTTAGTGGGGAAAGATTGAACTCCTGTCCATTCTTAGCTAGCACTTGGTCCAGGCTGCTCAAATAAGTGCTCAGATCAGCTGTGAAACTTTGAGCATCTCAGACTTAATTAAGCCACCAAAGGCCAGCACAGATGACCACCTCCCCAGTTAATTCACGTTAACTGTTCATCCAGACTTGGTCAGTTGAAAGGAAGCTAATTCTTGTTGGAACCATCTTGTGGTCTTTGATTTAGAAGTTTTTGAGTTCTGAGCCAACTTGGTGGCCAAACAGACCACTGGTCACTTAGCAAAGTTAACTGGGCTTTGGGAAGGCTGCTTGTGAGATGGCTGAGTGTGTGAAGAGGCTTTGGAAGATGGAAAGATTTGGAATCCTATGGTCTTTCTGAGGGGCTTTGCTCAGAAAAAAACTTGTATTTTGGATCAGGAACTGAAATACAGAGACAAGTGGTAGAAGGAGGATTTAAACTCTTTTTAAGGCTGAGGCATCTTCTCCAGGGCATAAGCTCTCATCCACATAAAACTAGGGGCAGGATAATTTGAGTGGGGGTAGGGTTGAGGTCCTGGTTGAGGGGTTTCAGCACAGGTCTCAGGGGTGCAGGCATCTGTGTCCTCAGATAACCATCTACAATCCTGTCCCAGATTCACTATTTATCATTGTGTGACTCTTGGAAAGTCACTTCATCTCTCTAAATTTCAACACCTTCTAATGTAACATATGGATTACAGCATCCACTTTGTCCGCCCTTCCTCTTGAACAGGGCTGAATGTCAGAAGAGGTGATAATAGATACTGTCTCTGAGCTATAAAGCCTTGTTTTCTGTGAAAAAGCTGAAGAATAATCTTCCATCCCTGCTTATTGGAGCCATCAAAATGCCCTCTCTGCTTTAAACTACTGCTAAAGATCCACCTTATTCTTCCCATCATTCAAGGTTGGACACTTACAGGGCAATTATGAGCCGCCAGTCCTTTACTTTTCTATTTATTTATTTATCTGTTTATTTACTTGGTTGCATTGGGTCTTAGTTGTGGCACATAGGATCTTCATCACATCATGCAGATCTTTCACTGCAGGGCACTGACTCTCTAGTTGTGGTGCTTGGGCTCAGTAGTTGCAACATGTAGGCTTAGTTGCTCCAAGGCATGTGGGACAGGAGTTTGCCAACCAGAAATCAAATCCTGTCTCCTGCACTATGAGGCAGATTCTTAACCACTGGACTTCCAGGGAATCCCTTCTTTATTTTTCTAATATTTTACCTGTATTTAATCATTCTTGGCCTCATAATACTAAAAATAGGCCATATTAACATTTCTCCCACTCAGGACAGAGAACTGAGGCAAAGAGTGATCCAAACATCTTTCCCAAGTACCTACTTCTCCTAAACAGGATCTGAATCCAGTCCATCAGGCATGGTCACCATGCTCTGCTGAGCTGCTAGGTTTCAGTTAAATAGAGATATTTGCACACACAGCCAGTCTGATGGGTGTTTTCAGTGCACATCAAACCAGAGATCTTCCTAAGTCCACCTTGGATTCAGGAGGCCCTGCTAGGCATCTGGTGAGGAAGGAGATCAGAGGATTGAATTGTGGATCAATTATTATTAGTTCCCGGGTGGTCCTCTGCCAGGAAGATGTCGACAGCTCTCACCATTGTAATCATTTCATAGGATGTTTCATCCAGAAGGCGAAACGAAACATCCCTCAGAAGTCAAGAATATCAGTGACCAGCTGGGTGAAGAGAGTTCGTTGTTGGCCACGTAATAGGGTGCACCCTATAACTGACCCAATTGAAGGTTCCGTGGAATTTTTCTCATTAAGTTCATTCAAGAATAAATATTGTAGCATGTTCAGTGCCTCATATTTAAGAAAAAACTGAAATATTAAGCATTGTTCTTCTTTTGTTTCATGTGTCAAATTGAAATTTACTATATTAGTTGGTACTGTTTTAACTATAGGACTAAAATGCATTTTAAATTCAACATCTGGTTCATGTTTAAGAGTGAAGATAGTCTCTACCCATGGTTTGGACACTAGCTAATTTTTTAACATTAGCTGTGATATGTTCCTCCCTGAAGCCATGTTTCAAGATTTCTTTAAATTGTTAGACTTTATTTAGAACAGAATTGCACTAACATAAAAGTTGTACAGATAGTGGAGAAAAATCATATATCCTATCACTTCAGTTTCAACTATCATAAGTTACTCACATATATGTGTGGTACATTTACTACAATTAGTGAGATAATATATATTTTAGTAAAGTCCTTAATTAACCTTAGATTCACACTTTGCATTGTTACATTCATGATATTTTAAATATGCACAATATTATTTATCACCATTAAGGTACCATACAGAAATCTGTACACTAATGTTCCCAGTATTATTGAGTATTGAGTATTATTAGTACTCAAATTTTAGCAACAACCCAAAGACCATCATGTGATGAATAGATAAATGAAAAATGATATATACTCAGAATGGAACATTATTCAGCCATAAATATGAATAAAGAATTGAAATATGCTACAAAATGGAAGGCCCAAATAATACAAAAATGTATTATGGTTAGTGAAATAAGGCAGGCACAGAAAGACAAATATTGTATTATTCCACTGGTTTAAGGTACATAGAATAGGCTAACTCACAGAAGCTGGTTATAGAAATTACCAAAGCCAGGAGGCAAATGGGAAGGTGGATTATGACTTAATGGGTACAGAGGCTATACTGGATCTGATGAAACAGATTTCAATGTAGATGGTTTTGATAGGTACACAGCATTGTGAATATAAAAACTGTTATGGAACTTTTTAATTCTGAAAAGAATTGCCAGTCTAGGTTTGATGCATGATACAGGATGCTTGGGGATGGTGCACTGGGATGACCCAGAGGGATGGTATGGGGAGGGAGGTGGGAGGGGGGGTCAGGATGGGGAACACGTGTACACCCATGGTGGATTCATGTTGATGTATGGCAAAACCAATACAATATTGTAAAGTAATTAGCCTCCAGTTAAAATAAATAAATTTATATTAGAAAAAAAGCTGAAAAGGAAAAAAAAAAGTTATGAAAGGAATAAATACAATGTATCTTTGATCACAATGCTCAGCTGCTAAGTTGTATCTGACTGTTTGTGAGCCCATGGACAGCAGCACACCAGACTTCCTTGCCCTTCACTATCTCCTGGAGTTTGCTCAAATTCATGTCCACTGAGTTGATGATGCCATCCAACCATCTCGTTCTTCCCCTGCCCTCTTTTCCTCCTGCCTTCAGTTTTCCCACCATCAGGGGCTTTTCCAGTGAGTTTGACTTTCACATCATATGGCCAAAGTATTGAAGCTTTAGTATCAGTCCTTCCAATGAATATTCAGGGTTGATTTCCTTTAAGATTCATTGGTTTGATCTCCTTGCAGTCCAAGGGACTCTCAAGAGTCTCTACAGCACCACTGTTGTAAAGCATCAGTTCTTTGGCACTTGGCCTTGTTTATGGTCCAAGTCTTATAATTGTACATGGCTACTGTTTCCCTTTTTCAGACTGACAATTTCAAGTCAATCAGGGTCCCCTTAAGTAAAACGTTAAAGGCTGTATGACTCATTTCTGAAATATTCATCTCCTTAGCCTTTCTCCACCCACCAGGAAGGTTGTCCAACAGATTCCAGCCCACACTTATTTAGCACCCACGTCCATACACGCCCCCCATGTGTCCACATTAACAAGGTCTTCCTGATCAGCATCACAGATGTCCTGACAATCCCTCTATGTCCTCCTAGAGCTCCCTGAGGACCAGAGAGAGGAGCTATCCAATTCAAAGTTGGAGGAAGCAGCTCTGCCCACCTCTGTGGTAAGTACCCCTTATTTTTCTGGGATAAAAGTGTTGCTTCATGTGGCTTTACTTTTTACCTGAATTCAGATAAAGTTTCAAAATATTCAAAACAGCTGATATACACAGTTTTTAAATCGATGGATGAATATTGAATCTTACCCAGCAGATAACTTATTGAAAAGGATATTTTTCAAAAATGACAATGTATATTAAGAACTGTAGTCAGGAGAAATTTCCTCAGCCAAATATGTTCCTTTTTGAAAAAAAAAAAGGTTGTAATTGCTGGTCAAAATTGGCTGGATAGATCTTCCAGGAAAAACTCCAGCCTTTTCCACAGGCATCCTCTATGTTTTGTTTTGAGGCTGTGGACTCAACAACACTTTCCCAATTGGTTTTCTGAGAACAAAACAAGAATGAAAGATCTGAATGTGTAGTACTCAAGATGCTGACTCCCTCACACTCTTTTCTTCTCTCTACTCACAGGCATGCGAACCAGCCTATGAGCATGGGCCATTCCTCTGTTGAGGAAAAATCTAACTGATGAAGGTGGGGATCTCTTGCTGACTCTGGTTGGAGAGGTGCCCTGATGCTGGATTCCTACAGGGGTGAGGGCTGAGGGTACAGAAAAGAGACTGATCTCAAGGAAAGAGCAATGTCTGTATTCAGTGGTCCCTGGGAACAACTACATCATCTAGATTCTGTGGATTTGTATGAAGCAGGATTTGAGACCCAAGTGTGGGCTCATGTGGTGTGATTTTGAAGCTCTGTGTGTGTTTCCTCAGGAGATGTTTCCCTCTTACACAGCTCAAGTCAACTAGCAACTTTCTAAACACTTATCACCACAGCAACTGGCCATACATTACCTGATTCTTTCTTCAACTCAGTCATTCCTCAAGTTTGGTTAATATGCATTTTCCTCAGATGGAGATGGTGCTGAGAAAAATGGCCCAAGCTCTTCATCTCCTAAGTGGAAAAGCCAAACTGAGAACCTGGGGGTGGTCTCAGCGTGACTGCTCTGGACCCCTGAGCTGCACTGATCACTCAGCCTTGAAATCCTAGTCACAGAGCAAGGGGGTCCCTGCATCTATGTTTATGCCTGGAGGTACTAGCAGCTCCATAGATCCAGACCATGCTTATCATTTTAAGGTGGACTCAGTGGTCATGGAACCCAGGGCAAGCATAGGTGTATTAAGAGCCAACTTTGGCACAATCATTAGTGTGAAAGGCACCTCAATACTAGCAACCTTCTGGTCAACTCACAGATTCTGAGAGTTGTGTGGCCTTATTAGACAATGTAGATCATATTTGTTGGTGCTAGTGTCATTGCTTAAACAAGCAAAAATGTACATTATCATCAGGGAGATATCTCTGATGTATAGAACAGTCTTATGGACTCTGTGGGAGAGGAAGAGGGTGGGAAGATTTGGGAGAATGGCATTGAAACATGTAAAATATCATGTAGGAAATGAGTTGCCAGTCCAGGTTCGATGCACGATGCTGGATGCTTGGGGCTGGTGCACTGGGACGGCCCAGAGGGATGGTATGGGGAGGGAGGAGGGAGGAGGGGGAGGGATGGGGAACACATGTATACCTGTGATGGATTCATTTTGATATTTGGCAAAATTAATACAATTATGTAAAGTTTAAAAATAAATAAAATTAGAAAAAAAACACACAAAAAAATAAATAAAATAAAATAAGCCTTACATTGATTAAACCCTGTAGGACACACTCAAGGGAAGGTGTCAAATAGATCTCACAGTGTAACTTGATAGTTAAGATAGTGACTATGATTTGTGTTGTAAATCTCCTGCACAGCCTAGTCACAGACAGTCAGTATTCACCTCATGGTATCTCTCCATAATAAGCTGTCCCCAAAATGTATCACTTCTGTGAGTGTGGACAGCCACAGTGTCCATGACTCAGTGGACAGAAAAATATTGTTTGGAAAATGAAGACTGAAAAAATAATCTCATGATTGATTATAGCTATTTGGAAAAGTAGGATTGAATTCAGTCATCTAAAAAATTTGCTTTTAATTAAGAAGAAATTCTGATGGAAGACTTGATAAAGTATAATAGCTGTAACTGTGGATCCTGGGGAGGCAGTGATCTAGGAAGAAATCCAGGAGACAAGGGCAGTTTAGCAGAAGCTCTAAACAGGCAGGAGAGTCATGGGTCTCTTTCATTGAAAGCTGGCATGCACTTTAGTGGTTTTTTTCCCCATCGTTAATGCAGCTTATGCATCCTCTTCATCCAGCTAAAAGGATGATTCAACAGCAGCTCAGTCCATAGTTACTAACCTCCCCCATGCATACACTCCATCTCATGTCTCCATCAAAAAAAGAAAAAAGAAAAAACCCTGAGTGATGGGTGAGCAGCCTCACTAGTGTCCTAACAGTTACTCTGCATCCCTCCAGATCCCGAGGATGACCTGATGGAGGAACTGCCCCAGACTTGGGCTGAGGAACAGCCTCTGAGTACCCTGAAGGTAAGCTCACCTCTTTATCAGGGGTAAGACTATTGCTTCACTTCTTTATTTTTTATTCAGTAGAATACAGTTATAGTAATCTGACAATGTTCATTACCACAGAGGTATGCAAGTCTTTGGGGAAATATTGAGGATAAATCTATTATCAACAGAGACTTGATTCAAAATGACATTAAAAAAAGACAGCATCAGTTACTACTGTAGGTACTTTGATCAGTGGAAATTTTTCCTCATCGATAAATAAATTTGTAATTGATGGTCAAATTGAAACTGAGAGATCCCACATGAAACAGTCTAGAATTCGCAACAGGGGGGCCTCTCTGTTTTCATATGGGGCCAAGGATTAAAGAGTTTTGGCTATCTGAGGACAGAACTCCGATAACAGAAGGCCTAGTTCAAAGAACACAGGATGTTGACACCCTCACTCTTTTCTTCTGTCTAATCACAGGAATCTGGAGCAGCCTATGAACACGGTAAATATTCAGGGATCAACCCTCTGCTGAGGAACAATCTAACTGAGGAAGGTGGGGTTCTCTGGCTGGCTTTGGCTGGAGAGGCGATCTGATGCTGGATTCCTACAGGGGGTGAGGTCTTGAGGTGCAGAAAAGGGACTGATATCCCAGGAAAGAACAATGTCTGTGTTCTATATGGTCTCTGGAAAGAGCTACATCATTTAGATGCTGTAGGTTTGTGTGAATCAGGTTTGGGGGCCCATGTGGTGTGATTCTGAAGCTCTGTGTGTGTGTGTGTGTGTGTGTGTGTATGTGTGTGTATGTGTGTTTCCTTAGATGTTTCCTTCTTACGCAGCACAAGTCAACTGTGAGCTTTCTAAACACTTCTCATTGCCACTGCACATTGACGATACACTACCTGATTTTTTTCTCAATTCATCCATTCCTCAAGTTTGCTTAATATTCATTTTCTTCAGATGGAGATGGTGCTGAGAAAAAATGGCCCAAGTTCTTGACCTCCTATGTTTAAAAGCCAAACCTAGGGGTGATCCCAGTGTGGCTTCTCTGAACCCCTGAACTGCACTTACTGCTCAGCCATGATCCTCAGTCATGGAGCAACAGGGTCCCTGCATCTGTGTCCATACCAGGAGGTAATTCAGCTCCAGAGGTCCAGACCATGCCCGTCATTATAAGGTGTGCTCAGTGGTCACAAACCCAGGGCAACCATAGATACATTAATGCAAACTTTGGCACAGTCATTAGTGTGAAAGGCACCTTGGGATTCACATCCTCCTGGTCAACTCACAGATTCTGAGAGTTGTGTAGCCTTGTGTAGACTCTGTATGTCATATCATTTGGTGCTAATGTCACTGTTTAAGCAAGGAAAAAAGCAGATTATCATCAGGGAGATATTTCATTGTACTGGGTGACATTACCATAAGCCTTGCATTGATTAAACCTGGTAGTACACACTCAAGGGAAGGTATCAAATAGACCTCACAGTGGAACTTGATAGTTAGTCTACTGACCATGACTCTTATTGCAAATCTCCTGTGCAACTGAGTCTGAGAAGGTCAGCATTCATCCCATACTTCATTACAATAATGAACTGTCCCACTAATGTATGACTTCTGTGAGTGTGAACAACCACTGGGTAAGTGGACATGCAAATATGTTTTGGAAAATGAAGACTGGCAGAAAATATCACATGATTGATAATAGCTATTTGGAAAAGTAGGATTGAATTTAATGTTCTAACAAAGCTTGCTTTTAATCAAAAGCAAAGTCTCATAGAAAACTTGGTAAGTACAATAGCTGTAAGTGTGAATAGTGGGGAGGCAGTGATCTACAAAGAAATCTAGAAGATGGGGGCAATTTAGTAGAAGCTATAAACAGGCAGGAGGGTCATGAGTCTCTGTCACTGAAAGCTGGCATGAATTTTAGTGTTTCTTTTTTTCACCAGCTGTTAGGTTATCACTAGATAAAAGGAATAACCTCTGTTTTGTTTCTTTCCTAAACCTCTCTTTTGCTCTTCTTCCTTCTGCAAAGAGGATGATTCAACAGCAGTTCATTCCATAGTTACTAACCTCCCTCATGCAACACACCACCACATGTACCCATCCAAAAACATGCTGAGTGATTGGAGAGCAGACTCACCTCTGTCCTGATGGCTGTTCTGTGTCCCTCTCGTGTCTCAGGAGGACCTGCTGGGGGGATTGCACCAGGGCTGGAATGAGGCTGCACCAGAGGCTGTTCAGCCTCTGAGTTCCCTGAAGGTAAGCTCACCTGGCTTTATCTGGGATAAGAATGTTGCTTCACTGCTTTATTTTATATTCATTTGAATGCAGTTATAGTAATCTGACAATATACATTATCACTGAGGTATGCAGTTCCTTGGCTGGGGAAATATTGAGAAAAAATCTATTATCAACACAGACTTGATGGTAACGATAACCCTGTATACGAGACAGCAAAAGAGACACTGATGTATAGAACAGGCTTATGGACTCTGTGGGAGAGGGAGAGGGTGGGAAGATTTGGGAGAATGGCATTGAAACATGTGAAATGTCATGTATGAAACGAGATGCCAGTCCAGGTTCAATGCACGATGCTGGATGCTTGGGGCTGGTGCACTGGGACGACCCAGAGGGATGGTATGGGGAGGGAGGAGGGAGGAGGGTTCAGGATGGGGAACACATGTATAATAATTTTTTTTAATTAAAATTGAATTAAAAAAAATAAAAAAAGAAAAAAAAGAAAAAAATAAAAAGGACAGCATCAGTTACCACTGTAGGTATTTTCCTCACTAGAAATTTTTCCTGTTTCAAAAATAATTGTTGTAATTGTTGGTCAAATTGAAAGTGAGAGCTTTTATGTGAAACAGTCCAGCCTTTTCAACAAGGATCCTCTTTGTTTTCTTTTGGAGACATTGACTTAAAGAGTGTTAGTCATCTAAGGACAAAAATTAGTGACAGCAGGCTTACTGCAGAACAGCAGATGCTGACACCCTCACACTGTCTTCTCTCTAATCACAGGCCTATGGAGTAGCCAGTGAACAAGGTAAATATGCAGGGCTTGTCCCTTTGCTGAGGAACAATCTAGTTGATGGAGGTGGGGCTCACTTGCTGGCTCTGTTTGGAGAGTCACCCTAATACTGAATTTCTAGAAGGGATGAGGCCTGGGGCTGCAGAGAAGAGACTGATATCAAGGAAAGAACAATGTCTGTGTTCTATGGTTTCTGGAAACAACTCCATCGTTTAGAGGCTGTGAGTTTGTGTGAGTCAGATTTGGGTCCCATATGTGAGCCCATGTGCTAAGATTTTGAAGCTCTCTGTGTGTGTATGTGTGTATGATTCCTCAGATGTTTCCCTCTTACACAGCACAAGTCAGCTGTGAACTTTCTAAACACTTCTTATCACAGCACACTGGTTATATATTACCTGATTCTTTCTTCAACACAGATATCCCTCAAGTTTGATTAATATCAGATAGAGATGGTGCTGGGAAAATGGTCCAAGCTCTTGACCTTCTAAATGGAAAAGTCAAACTGAGAACCTGGGAGTGGTCCAATGTGGCTGCTCTGGACCCCTGATCTGCACTGATCACTCAGCCATATGATCCTAAGTCATGGAGCAAGGGGCTCCCTGCATTTATGTTTATTCCTGGAGGCACTAGCAGCTAGAGGTCTAGACCATGCCTATCATGTGGTGGGCTCAGTGGTCACGAAACCCAGGAAAACCAGAGTTGGATTAACAGCAAACTTTGGCACAGTCATTAATGTGAAAGGCACCTCGGGACTCGCACCCTTCTGGTCAAATCACTGATTCTGAGAGTTCTGTGACATTGTGTAGACAATGTAGGTCATAACCCTTGATGCTAATATCATTATAAACAAGGAAAAAACATTATCATCAGGGAAATATTTCATTCTACTGGGTGACATTACTGTAAGTCTTACACTGATTAAACCCTGTATTATAAAATCAAGGGAAGGTGTCAATAGATCTCACAATGGAACTTGATAGTTAGCCTACTGACTATGACTCTTATAAATCTCCTGCACAGCTGGGTCAGACACAGTCTCTTCACACAATGTTTCCTCACCATAATGAACTGTCCCAGTAAATGTATGACTTCTGTGAGTCTGGACAGCCACTGACTCAGTGGACATGCAAACACTGTTTGGAAAATCAAGACTGGGAAAAATATCACATGATTGATAATAGCTATTTGGAAACTGATTGAATCAGTACTCTAACAGCTTTGTTTTTAATCAAGAAGTCTCATATAAGACATGATAAGTACAATAGCTGTAGCTGTGGATTCTGGGGAGGTAGTGATCTCGGAAGAAATCCAGAAGACTGATGATTTACCAGAAGCTCTAAAGAGGCAGAAGGGTCATGGGTCTCTGTCATTGAAAGCTCGGATGCACTTTAGTGTTTCTTTTCCCCCCTATCAGTTAGGTTATCATTAGTTAAATGCAGAAGCTCTGTTTCATTTCTTTCCTGCATCTCTCCTTTGCTTTCCTGCATCCAAGAAATAGGATGATTTTATAATATCTCAGTCCATAGTTATTAATCTCCCTCATGCATACAGTCCACACTATGTCACCATCAAAAGAAAAAAAAAAGTACTGAGTGATTGGTGAGCAGTCTCACCTCTGTCCCAGTGGTTATTCTGTTTCCTTCTAGCTCACTCAATAGCGAACTCAAATGGACTGGAATGGGTGAATTTAACTCAGATGACCATTATATCTACTACTGTGGGCAGGAATTCCTTAGAAGAAATGGAGTAGCAATCATGGTGAACAAAAGAGTCTGGAACGCAGTAGTTGGATGCAATCTCAAAAACGACAGAATGGTCTCTGTTCGTTTCCAAGGCAAACCATTTAATATCACAGTAATCCAAACTTATGCCCCAACCAGTAACGCTGAAGAAGCTGAAGTTGAATGGTTCTATGAAGACCTACAAGACCTTTTAGAACTAAAACCCCCAAAAGATGTCCTTTTCATTTTAAGGGACAGGAATGAAAAAGTAGGAAGTCAAGAAACACCTGGAGTAACAGGCAAATATCGTTTAGAGTATGGAATGAAGCAGGGCAAAGGCTAATAGAGTTTTTTTTAAGAGAATGCACTGGTCATAATAAACACCCTCTTCCAACAACACAAGAGAAGACTCTAAACATAGACATCACCAGATGGTCAACACTGAAATCAGATTGATTATATTCTTTGCAGCCAAAGATGGAGAAGCTCTGTACAGTCAGCAAAAACAAGACCAGGAGCTGACTATGGCTTAGATCATGAACTCCTTATTGGAAATTCAGACTTAAATTGAAGAAAGTAGGGAAAAGCACTAGACCATTCAGTTATGACCTAAATCAAATCCCTTATGATTATACAGTGGAAGTGAGAAATAGATTTAAGGGACTATATCGGATAGATAGAGAACCTGATGAGCTATGGACGGAGGTTCATTACATTGTACAGGAGACAGGGATCAAGACCATCCTCATGGAAAAGAAATGCAAAAAAATCAAAATGGCTATTTGAGGAGGCCTTAAAAATAGCTGTGAAAAGAAGAGAAGTGAAAAGCAAAGGAGAAAATTAAAGAAATTCCCATTTGAATGTAGAGTGCCAAAGAATGGCAAGGAGAAATAAGAAAGTATTCCTCAGTGATCAATGCAAAGAAATAGAGGAAAACAACAGATTGGGAAAGGCTAGAGATCTCTTCCAGAGAAGGCAATGGCACCCCACTCCGGTACTCTTGCCTGGAAAATTCCATGGATGGAGGAGCCTGGTAGGCTGCAGTCCATGGGGTCGCAAAGAGTCGGAGACGACTGAGCGACTTCACTTTCACTTTTCACTTTCATACATTGGAGAAGGAAATGGCAACCCACTGCAGTGTTCTCACCTTGAGAATCCCAGGGATGGGGGAGCCTGGTGGGCTGCCGTCTATGGGGTCGCACAGAGTCGGACATGACTGAAGCGACTTAGCAGCAGCCACAGAGATCTCTTCAAGAAAATTAGAGATACCAAGGGAACATTTCATGCAAAGATGGGCTCGACAAAGGACAGAAATGGTATGGATCTAACAGAAGCAGAAGATATTAAAAAGAGGTGGCAAGAATACACAGAAGAACTGTACAAAAAGAGCTTTACGACCCAGATAATCACGATGGTGTGATCACAAACACTCAGCTAGAGTCATCCATCCTGGAATGTGAAGTCAAGTGGGCCTTAGAAAGCATCACTATGAACAAAGCTAGAGGAATTGATGGAATTCCAGGTGAGTTATTTTAAATCCTGAAAGATGATGCTGTGAAAGTTCTGCACTCAATATACCAGCAAATTTGGAAAACTCAGCAGTGACCACAGGACAGGAAAAGGTCAGTTTTCCTTCCAATCACAAAGAAAGGCAGTGCCAAAGAATGCTCAAAGTACAGCACAATTGCACTCATCTCACACGCTTGTAAAGTCATGCTTAAAATTCACCAAGCCAGGCTTCAGCAATACGTGAACCGTGAACTTCCAGATGTTCAAGCTGGTTTTACAAAAGGCAGAGGAACCAGAGATCAAATTGCCAACATCAGCTGGATCATAGCAAAAGCAAAATAGTTCCAGAAAAACATCTATTTCTGCTTTATTGACTATGCCAAAGCCTTTGACTGTGTGGATCACAATAAACTGTGGAAAATTCTGAAAGAGATGGGAATACCAAACCACCTGACCTGTCTCTTGAGAAACCTGTTTGCAGGTCAGGAAGCAACAGTTAGAACTGGACATGGAACAACAGACTGGTTCCAAATAAGAAAAGGAGTCAGTCAAGGCTGTATATTGTCACCTGGCTTATTTAACTTATGTGCAGAGAACATCTTGAGAAACGCTGGGCTGGAAGAAGTACAAGCTGGAATAAAGGTTGCTGGAAGAAATATCAATAACCTCAGATATGCAGATGAGGCCACCCTTATGGTAGAAAGTGAAGAAGAATTAAATAGCCCCTTGATGAAAGCAAAAGAGGAGAGTGAAAAAGTTGGCTTAAAGCCCAACATTCAGAAAACGAAAATCATGGCATCTGGTCCCATCACTTCATGGCAAATAGATGGGGAAACAGTGGAAACAGTGGCTGACTTCATTTTTGAGGGCTCCAACATCACTGCAGAGGGTGACTGCAGCCATGAAATTAAAAGATGCTTACTCCTTGGAAGGAAACTTATGGCCAACCTAGATAGCATATTAAAAAGCAGAGACATTCCTTTTTCAACAAAGTTCCATCTAGACAAGTTTTTCCAGTAGTCATTTATAGATGTGAGAATTGGAATATAAAGAAAGCTGAGCGCAGAACAATTGATGCTTTTGAACTGTGGTGTTGAAGAAGACTTGAGAGTCTCTTGGACTGCAAGGAGATTCAACCAGTCCATCCTAAAAGAGATCAGTTCTGGGTGTTCATTAGCAGCACTGATGTTGAAGCTGAAACTCCAATACGTTGGCCACCTGATGGGAAGAGCTGACTCATTGGAAAAGACCCTGATGCTGGGAAAGATTGAGGGCAGGAGGAGAAGGGAACAGCAGGATGAGATGTTTGGATGGCATCACTGACTCAATGGACACGAAGTTGTGTAAACTCCGGGAGTTGTTGATAGACAGGGAGGTCTGCCATGCTGCTGTTCATGGGGTCACAAAGAGTCGGAGACGACTGAGCAACTGAACTGAACCGAACTGAAACAGGAATGCACTGGGATATTTGTATCACTAAAAATGAATTAGAATTATTTATCATATGAATGTAGTAATTTTATCAGAGTGGAAGATAGTAATTTCAACAGAGTGGGATGGGATTTAGTTTGAATAGCTTTCCATGTTAAAAACTCTAGGTAGTGGTTATAGAGAGTGTAACTTTGAAGAATAGGGAAAAGATTCCTTTGTTATGGAATGACAAAGGAATTAAAAATCACTGCCTACCAAGCTGGTTCTCTCATTCTGGTTCTGGAGCAAACAATCACAGGAAAAAGGAAATTGTATGCTTTGACAATTTAGTAGGCCTGATTCCTCAATAAACACCTTGACAAAAGGATAATTGTGGATTTTTTAACTCCATGATAGGCAATGATTTTCTTTCCTTCAGAAAATCTGAGATATCAAAAGAGCAACTTCTGTATACTTTTAAAAAACACTGGTATGATCTTCTCTCTAAATGAACCCACAGGGAGAAAAAAAAAGTATTTCAAAAAGCAGATGGTTAAAAATAATGCAGACATACTTTGTAAAGTTTCTGGAAAATGGGTCTGCTATTTAGGAGATGGTTAAATTATTACCTTTGTCAAATAATGTATATTCATACTTCTAAGTATGCTCTAGATATAAATTCATGTTTTTGTCCTTTCTGAATATTTTTCTCAATAACTTTCACTAAGGAATTGGATACATTACTTTTAACCAACTGCCTTTTAGCAAGGTTTTCTAAAATGCTTTCTCATCTATCTTTTTTTCTCAGTTCTCGTATAGATTCTCCTGATCCAATCACTCATCATGTAACTTTAAAGCTTATATTTTTTCATTTCCAATCCATATATTTCAGTAAAAAGCATCAGTTATACTTAATTTCGGTGTGAATCCTCATTTACAGTTTCACACTTCTTACCCAGGCACAAATAATAATACTGCCATCTTTCATTCAGAAAGTATCCCAGTTTTTGTAAGTGTAAATGTAATTGATAATGTAAATGTACAATGCAAATTAAAATGTAAATTCAAATTACATGGTCACTCTCTTTCATAATCAAGGATATCACTCCCAGACTAGACTTCTAGTATTTCACCACATTTTTGCCAAGTAGGTCATACAATTATATTCAATAGTTTGCGTAGGTTTTCCTATTGTAGCCTCCATTACATATGATTTTACAGTATTTCCCCATTCTCCAGTATTTGTTGGAGGTAACTCAACAAAACTAGGCCAAGCTTCTACATCTTTAAAGGATTATTTATTCACTAAACAATCATTATATCTTTCCTTATTTATAGCTTTGATTTTCTAGAACAGATATACAAGTGTTGTCAGCAAGAATTCATTCGAAATCTTTATAACACTTACTGCCACCATAGTGACTTCATTTAAGCGTCTGACACTATGACAGTTATCTGTGTTTCTGATTTCTTTTAGAGTACATATTTTCTCTTAAATTTTAGATAAAAATCGAATACTACAAGAAAATAAAGATACCAAACAGAAATAACCATATTCCTGTGTCCAGAATTGACAAGCTTAATATTTGTTTTCTTCAGGTAACTGTTTAAGTGAATAAGGTAAATTATAGATACATTTGAAGAAAACATTGACCAATTTTAAATTATTTATATTTCACTTACTCCTCAAATGATTTTTCATCTTTTCCTAAAAAGGCAAAAACAAAAACATAAAACTTTGGATATATACACATATTTGAATATATATAAGTATCTATGTAGAACATATCAGATCAGATGAGATCAGTCACTCAGTCGTGTCCGACTCTTTGTGACCCCATGAATCGCAGCATGCCAGGCCTCCCTGTCCATCACAAACTCCTGGAGTTCACTAAGACTCACATCCATCGAGACAGTGATGGCATCCAGCCATCTCATCCTCTGTCGTCCCCTTCTCCTCCTGCCCCCAATCCCTCCCAGCATCAGAGTCTTTTCCAATGAGTCAACTCTTTGCATGAGGTGGCCAAAGTACTGGAGTTTCAGCTTTAGCATCATTCCTTCCAAAGAAATCCCAGGGCTGATTTCCTTCAGAATGGACTGGTTGGATTTCCTTGCAGTCCAAGGGATGCTCAAGAGTCTTCTCCAACACCACAGTTCAAAAGCATCAATTCTTCGGCGCTCAGCCTTCTTCACAGTCCAACTCTAACATCCATACATGACCACAGGAAATACTATAGCCTTGACTAGATGAACGTTTGTTGGCAAAGTAATGTCTGTGTTTTTGAATATGCTATCTAGGTTGGTCATAACTTTCCTTCCAAGGAGTAAGCGCCTTCTAATTTCATGGCTGCAGTCACCATCTGTAGTGATTTTGGAGCCCCAAAAAAATAAAGTCTGACACTGTTTCCCCATCTATTTCCCATGAAGTGATGGGACTGGATGTGATAATCTTCGTTTTCTGAATGTTGAGCTTTAAGCCAACTTTTTCACTTTCCACTCGCACTTTCATCAAGAGGCTTTTGAGTTCCTCTTCTCTTTCTGCCATAAGGGTGGTCTCATCTGCATATCTGAGGTTATTGATATTTCTCCCAGCAATCTTGAATCCAGCTTGTGTTTCTTCCAGTCCAGCGTTTCTCATGATGTACTCTCCATAGAAGTTAAATAAACAGGATGACAATATACAGCCTTGACAAACTTCTTTCCCTATTTGGAACCAGTCTGTTGTTCCATGTCCAGTTCTAACTGTTGCTTCCTGACCTGCATACAAATTTCTCAAGCGGCAGATCAGGTGGTCTGGTATTCCCATCTCTTTCAGAATTTTCCACAGTTTATTGTGATCCACACAGTCAAAGGCTTTGGCATAGTCAATAAAGCAGAAATAGATGCTTTTCTGGAACTCTCTTGCTTTTTCCATGATCCAACAAATGTTAGCAATTTGATCTCTGCTTCCTCTGCCTTTTCTAAAACCAGCTTGAATATCAGGAAGTTCACGGTTCACATATTGTTGAAGCCTGGTTTGGAGAATTTTGAGCATTACTTTACTAGCATGTGAGATGAGTGCAATTGTGCGGTAGTTTGAGCATTCTTTGGCACTGCCTTTCTTTGGGATTGGAATGAAAACTGACCTTTTCCAGTCCTGTGGCCACTGCTGAGTTTTCCAGATTTGCTGGCATATTGAGTGCAGCATTTTCACAGCATCATCTTTCAGGATTTGTAATAGCTCAACTGGAATTCCATCACCTCCACTAGCTTTGTTCGTAGTGTTGCTTTCTAAGGCCCACTTGACTTCACATTCCAGGATGTCTGGCTCTAGGTGAGTGATCACACCATCGTGATTATCTGGGTCGTGAAGATCTTTCTTGTACAGTTCTTCTGTGTATTCTTGCCATCTCTTCTTAATATCTTCTGCTTCTCTTAGGTCCATACCATTTCTGTCCTTTATCAAGCTCATCTTTGCATTAAATGTTCCTTTGGTATCTCTGATTTTCTTGAAGAGATCCCTAGTCTTTCCCATTCTGTTGTTTTCCTCTATTTCTTTGCATTGATCACTGAAGAAGGCTTTCTTATCTCTTCTTACTATCCTTTGGAAGTCTGCATTCAGATGTTTATATCTTTCTTTTCTCCTTTGCTTTTCGCTTCTCTTCTTTTCACAGCTATTTGTGAGGTCTCCCCCAGACAGCCATTTTGCTTTTTTGCATTTCTTTCCCATCTAGACCATTCAGGTATGACCTAAATCAAATCCCTTATGATTATACAGTGGAAGTGAGAAACAGATTTAAGGGCCTAGATTTGATAGATACAGTGCCTGATGAACTATGGAATGAGGTTCGTGACATTGTACAGGAGACAGGGATCAAGACCATCTCCATTGAAAGGAAATGTAGAACATATAACATTATGTAATTTGATTTTTTTTTTTAGGTGGCTCAGACAGTAATGCAATCCAGCCATCTCATCCCCTGTCATATCCTTCTCCTCACGACCCCAATCCCTCCCAGCCTCAGAGTCTTTTCCAATAAGTCAACTCTTAACATGAGTTGGCCAAAGTACTGGTGTTTCAGCTTTAGCATCATTCCTTCCAAGGAAATCCCAAGGCTGATCTCCTTCAGAATGGACTGGTTGGATCTCCTTGCAGTCCAAGGGGCTCTCAAGGGTCTTCTCCATCCCCACAGTTCAAAAGCATCAATTCTTGAGTGCGCAGCTTTCTCCACAATCCAACTCTCACATCCATACATGACCACTGGAAAAACCATAGCCTTGACTAGACGGACCTTTGTTGGCAATGTAATGTCTCTGCTTTTGAATATGCTATCCAGGTTGGTCATGACTTTTCTTCCAGGGAGTAAGCGTCTTTTGATTTCATGGCTGCAATCACTATCTGCAGTGATTTTGGAGCCCAGACAAATAAAGTCTGACACTGTTTCCCCTGTTTCCCCATCTATTTGCCATGAAGTGATGGGACCAGATGCCATGATCTTCATTTTCTGAATGTTGAGTTTTAAGCCAACTTTTTCACTCTCCTCTTTCACCTTCATCAAGAAGTTTTTGAGTTCCTCTTTACTTTCTGCCATAAGGGTGGTGTCATCTGCATATCTGAGGTTATTGATATTTCTCCCAGCAATCTTGATTCCAGCTTGTGCTTCTTCCAGCCCAGCGTTTCTCATGATGTACTCTGCATATAAGTTAAATAAGCAGGGTGACAATATACAGCCTTGACATACTCCTTTTCCTATTTGGAACCAACTTTTGTTCCACTGATTCGATGGACGTGAGTCTGAGTTAACTCCGGGAGTTAGTGATGGACAGGGAGGCCTGGCATGCTGCGATTCATGGGGTTGCAAAGAGTCAGACACGACTGAGTGACTGAACTGAGCTGAACAGACAGTAAAGCATCTGCGCACAGTGCGGGAGACCTGGGTTCATCCCTGGGTCGGGAAGATCCCCTGGAGAAGGAAATGGCAACCCACTTCAGTAGTCTTGCCTAGAAAATTTCATGGATGAAGGAGCCTAGTGGGCTACAGTCCATTGGGTCGCAGAGTCAGACACAACTGAGTGGCTTCATTTTCTTTCTTATTCTTAATGTATTTATTTAATTTGTTACAATAAATCAAAACATAAATACACTGTTAAATACAACTGCTTCTGTTTTGTTTTGGTTTCTTGTCCAGGAGGCATGTAGGATCCTAACTTTCTGACCAGGGATCGAATCTGCACCCTTTGCATTGGAAGGGGAAGTCTCAACCACTGGGCCATCAGGGAAGTCCCTGTAACTTAGCTTTCATGACTGTTTCCAAAATATAGTTGAGGAAATGTTCCCCTTTTACTCACAATTTACTTTTGAGCTGTATCTTTAGTTGATGGATACTAGAGGTGACTACTATTGGCTTGCAAAAGATCATTGTTTCATTTTCACATCAGTAACCTGAAATCAGCCGCAGCATATTTACAACATACAAATTGGCAAAACATTATAAATCAGGACTTTACTTTTTATAAACTGACTGTATTCCTTATGTATCTCATTTTTCATTTTACTGTTTCTTTTTATGACCATGCTGAACTCAATTAGATATCAAATTGCCAACATCCGCTGAATCATCAAAAAAAGCAAGAGAGTTCCAGAAAAACATCTCTTTCTGCTTTATTGACTATGCCAAAGCCTTTGACTGTGTGGATCACAATAAACTGTGGAAAATTCTGAAAGAGATGGGAATACCAGACCACCTGATCTGTCTCTTGAGAAACCTATAGGCAGGTCAGGAAGCATTTCAGTATTCTTGGGCTTCCATAGTGTCTCAGATGTAAAAAATCTGTCTGCAAGTCAGGAGTCCTAGGTTTGACCCTTGGGTTGGGAAGATCCCCTGGAGAAGGAAACAGCCACCCACTCCAGTATTCTGGCCTGGAGAATTCCATGGAGAGAGGAGCCTAGCAGGCTACAGTCCATGGGGTTGCAAAGAGCAGGACACAACTGAGCAACTTTAACTTCACTTTCAATAGTAATAGGAGTTGGGATGTGACTTTCCAAAAGTGCCTTGTGGTCATGCTCAGACATTCAGTCACATCCAGCAATTTGTGACCCTATGGACAATAGCCCACCAGGCTCCTCTGTCCATGTTATCCACCAGGCAAAATTTCTGGAATGGGTTGCTATTTTTTTCTCCAGGAAATCTTCTCACTCAAAGGATTGAACCCACGTTTCTTACACCTCCTGAATTTGCAGGCAGATTCTTTAATTTTAGCCCCACCTGGAAAGTCCTAGCCTAAGGAAAATCAAATAATATTTCTATATTTTTGGTAGAGAAGTCTTTCCATTACACAATGATTCAGTTTATTTTTTAATTTTTTAATATAAATTTATTTATTTTAATTGGAGGCTAATTACTTTACAATATTGTGTTGGTTTTGCATGATTCAGTTTAAAATCTTTATTTTGACATCTTAATTGAGCTATGGCTAGCAATAATCAGTTCTAAACAATTTCAGGAAGCAGAAAAAAATGTTTCTGTAGTACCCAATCCCTTACATTTTCTTTGTCCGGTTTTTCCCTCCAATACCTAGTTTGTAAAAAATGTCTATTTTTTTTTGTATGTATTGTTTGAGTGTGTATATGTTCAAACAAAATGATGATGTCATTGTGCTTTCTTTAATAGAAAGATTTCATACCTTTTATCTATGCTCAGTTACTCTTTGATGAGTTTTCAAATTCAGTTTAATTAGAGTTTAATAAGCACTGAGGGTTTCACTGCTGGCTCAGATGGTAAAGAATCGGCATGCAATTGAGTAGACCCAGATTCAATCCCTGGGACAGGAAATCCCTGAGAGAAGGATATGGCTACCCACTCCAGTATTCTTGCTTGGATAAACCTATGGACAGAGGAGCCTAGTGGACTAAAGTTCATGCAGTTGCAAGAGGGGACACACCTGAGTGAGAAAAAATAGGCATTGAAAAATAGCCAAAGAACCTGCCTAGTTCTTTCACTATTGTGGGTGACTTATGTCTCAATTTTCAGAACTCAAAATTTTCAGAAAGGTATTTATCTAAAGGTCAGCTTATAATTTTATGTCCCATGACTAGGTGTCACTTCACATAAATATGTAAAGAAAGTTATTAGACTTTGGTTATTTATATGGTAGATCTCAGAAGGCCAAAATGCACTGAGAAAAAAAGAAATGATGTGTAAAGTAAAAAAAAATTACAGTTCTTTGTGAAAGATATTCTGGAGAAATCATCTTTTTTTCTCACTTGGTACATAAACTTACACATATACCCACTAATATAGCTACCCAGTTGGAATACTGAAGTCTCATTAGTGGATTTGAAGCATGGATTTGATAAAATGAATGGAGTGCTGTGGAAGGATATTGCAAAGTGTCATGTTCCAAAGGCTTACTCTGTGTGAGATCCGATAGAGCAAACACTCTCGAGTAAGGCATCCCATATTTTTCACAAAGCATGTGATCTTCTCAAATTCATTACTGACCCCTTGATTTGCAGCCTCTGACACCTGATCAACAGCTTCATAAGAACACATGGAAAATAGGAACAATGTGAATGAGTTTGTCCTCCTGGGGCTCACACAATATACTGAGATTCAAAAAGTTCTATTTATCTTATTCTTCACTTCAGTTCAGTCGCTCAGTCGTGTCTGACTCTTTGTGACCCCATGAATTGCAGCACGCCAGGCCTCCTTGTCCATCACCCACTCCAGGAGTTCACCCAAACTCATGTCCATTGAGTCAGTGATGCCATCCAGCCATCTCATACTCTGTCGTCCCCTTCTCCTGCCCCCAATCCTTCCCACCATCAGAGTCTTTTCCAATGAGTCAACCTTTCGTATGAGGTGGCCAAAGTATTGGAGCTTCAGCTTTAGTATCAGTCCTTCCAATGAACACCTAGGGCTGATCTCCTTTAGAATGGACTGGTTGGATCTCCTTGCAGTCCAAGGGACTCTCAAGAGTCTTCCCCAACACCACAGTTCAAAAGCACCAATTCTTCAGTGCTCAGGTTTCTTCACAGTCCAACTTTCACATCCATACATGACCATACATGAGTAAGATCTTATTCTTACTCATATATATTGTAACAATAATGGGCAATCTGCTTATCATGGTGACCATGGCAGCCAGCCGATCACTGGATTCCCCCATGTACTTTTTTCTGGCTTCTTTATCATTTATAGATGATGTCTATTCTACTATCATTGCTCCCAAAATGATAATCGACTTGCTTCATGAGAAAAAGACTATTTACTTCCAGGATTGTATAACTCAAGTCTTTATAGATCATTTAACTGCTGGTGCTGAAGTCATTCTTCTGATGGTGATGGCCTATGACTGATATGTAGCCATCTACAAACCTCTTCATTATTTGATCATCTTGAATCAGAGGGTGTGTGTCCTCATGCTGCTTGTGGCCTGGGCTGAAGGCCTTCTGCATTCACTGGTTCAATTACTCTTTATTTATCAGCTCCCTTTCTGTGGCCCCAATGTGACTGACAATTGTGTCTGTTGCCAGGAGCCAGCACGGGAGTTTGCACCCATGACAAGGTCATGAGGGAGAGCCCTGATGGGCAAGGTGAGTCAGGGCTCGAGGGGCACCCCCTGGATCTGCCTGAGCGTCTACCCCAAAATCAGAATCTGTCTGTTTTAGTATTTTATGACTTTTACCAACTCCTCTGACGTTAATGGGGGGCTATCCCCGACCACCTTTCTCTGAAGAAAATTAACTTAGAGCTCTAGTTAATAAGTCTCCTGGGCATAATAGGATGTTTCAATCCAAACCCCTCTGATGACTTTCTAGCTTGCCTAACAGGTTTACCCAGACTCCTACAGCTACACATACGATTGTTTACAGCCTCCCTACAGCAAGAGGCACGGGAAGCTTAAGATATTCAAATAGTATAGAGCCTCTCAGAGAGTTAGAAATTGTTAGAATAGAACTAGTAGAAGATTTCATTGTTGAGCCAATGCTTGCTGCCAAGTTTCCACACCCCCTGTATTGTATCCTTGGAAGTGTATTAATTAATATAGTTGGTATATAGAAAAAATAAGTAGTGGCCTTGGTGTTAACAACTTTAGACCCTTAAGGTAATAAATTATTTCCCTTGTTGTAAACCCACTGCACCTCTGCCCTATAGGAATGCAACTTTATCTAACACCTTCGGAGGATGGTGCCAAACTTTAAAATAATTACTCTTAGAGAAAATAGGTCTTATGGTTGACAAACCTTTATCAGAGTCATAAAATGTTAACAGGCCTTCTGGCCAGAAGATGATGTAAATAACCTAAACCATTTGTATACAGTAAGTTTGCAGAAAAGAAAGCCTGGTCTCGATAAGGATCAAAGACTGCTGACTTTGCATGATTTTACACCCCTTATTATCCTCTATGCACAACTTAAGGTATATCAGCTCCCTTTGAAAATAAAGCTACAGGCCTTGCTCAAAGTTTGGTCTCCCCGTGTCGTTCTTTCTCTTTCCTTTTCCTTTTCAGGCTGATTCCCTGGAGTACAGGGGCCCTCTGCGTTCACTTTCTTGCCTGGGCTTCTAAGACCCACTCAAGAACGTGCCAAAGGTGGGGCACCTTCAGCTATTCGAGAGGGTGCCTGTGGCCTACGTGAACAGAGCAAGTCCCATGTTGGGGCTTTATTGGCTTTCTGCGTAAACCAAGGAATATCAGCCTCTTCTCTCCTCTATTTTCTTAACTGCAAAATTCTTTCTTTATCTCTTTCTCTATTTCTCTCAGTCGCCAATGCTGTCCTCTGGAGGGAATCCCTGGATCCAACCGGGGCAGGACCCTGGTAGTCTGTAACATGTACCCTTTACTGAAACTTGCCTGCACTGATACCCACCTCACTGGACTCTCTTTGATAGCTAATGGAGGGAAAATTTGGACTGTTGTCTTCTTCATCCTCTTAGTGTCTTATGGGGTCATATTACACTCCTGGAAGACTCATGGTTTGGAAGGGAATCACAAAGCCTTTTACACCTGTGCATCCCATATGATGGTGGTCATTTTATTCTTTGTTCCTTGTATCTTCCTGTATGCAAGGCCTAATGCCAACTTTCCCATTGATAAATCCGTGATGGTGGTCGTAACTTTCATAACTCCTATATTGAATCCTTTAATCTACACATTGAGAAATGCAGAAATGAAAAATGCCATGAGGACACTCTGGAGTAAAAATGTGACCTTAGTTGGGAAGAGGGAGTTTTCTATCATTTAGGATGTGAAAGTCATTTTTTTTTCCCCCCAGAATCAAAGAATGGTCACTCTCAGTGACTATATTTAGAAAATAATTTCCTTTGGTTTATCCATCCTGTTTATTCTGAAACAACTATATAAATTAAACTTTAAGTGGACTATTTTATAGTCCTGAGAGACCAAGAGAATCACAAATCTTTAACCTCTTAGATATATAACATACTGTATTAAGATTCTTTAGTGACAATAACTTTTTTTTTCCTATTTGAAGTTTTTATTAGTGAGTGTTGATACTTCTCTGGTACTGAGAAATATGATCTAGTAGAAAGTTCTCTTTTAGTCCAAGAAAGAGAAATTGGAAATATAAAATTCTGATTGCTAAAAAAAATATTAATCTAGCAATAAAAATAAATTAATTTAAAATTTCACAGACTTTGTCCATAGCAGAAAATAAAACAATTAGAAATGAACTTTATTCTGTAATGGTGGTGTATGGTAGATTTTGTCTATTCAAATCAAGTTTTGCACTAAAAATTTCAAATTTTCAACTTCATTCTGTGCAGCTTTTTCAATTGACCTCCTCTGAAACTTGAAATACCTTTAACTCATTCATATCACTCCAGAGTCTGTCTACTTTAAACTTTCTGGATACAGGTTGTCTAATGCAATAGATAATTAACATTTTGGAGATATATATATATATATATATATATATTTGTTTTATGTAATGAATGACTTTCTAACTCTCTGTAAATGATACGCTGTTGCCTTAAGTG
Organism: Bos indicus x Bos taurus; assembly: GCF_003369695.1. Classification (NCBI taxonomy): domain Eukaryota; kingdom Metazoa; phylum Chordata; class Mammalia; order Artiodactyla; family Bovidae; genus Bos; species Bos indicus x Bos taurus. The sequence goes on along the minus strand of NC_040090.1, from coordinate 83,726,487 downwards.
ATGAAATCAAATTTTCCTCTCTTTTGCAGCAGCCTTTTGCAGTTCAGTTCAGTTCAGTCTGCTCAGTCGTGTCCGACTCTTTGTGAGCCCATGAATCACAGCATGCCAGGCCTCCCTGTCCATCATCTACCCCCGGAGTTCACTCAAACTCACGTCCATAGAGTCAGTGATGCCATCCAGGCATCTCATCCTCTGTCGTCCCCTTCTCCTCCTGACTCCAAGCCATCCCAGCATCAGAGTCTTTTCCAATGAGTCAACACTTCACATGAGGTGGCCAAAGTACTGGAGTTTCAGCTTTAGCATCATTCCTTCCAAAGAAATCCAAGGGCTGATCTCCTTCAGAATGCACTGGTTGGATCTCCTTGCAGTCCAAGGGATGCTCAAGAGTCTTCTCCAACACCACTGTTCAAAAGCATCAGTTCTTCGGTGCTCAGCCTTCTTCACAGTCCAACACTCACATCCATATATGACCACACGAAAAACCATAACCTTGACTATTTGGACCTTTGTTGGTAAAGTAATGTCTCTGCTTTTGAATATGCTATCTAGGTTGGTCATAATTTTCCTTCCAAGGAGTAAGCATCTTTTAATTTCATGGCTGCAGTCACCATCTGCAGTGATTTTGGAGCCCAGACAAATAAAGTCTGACACGGTTTCCACTGTTTCCCCATCTATTTGCCAGGAAGTGATGGGACCGGATGCCATGATCTTCATTTTCTGAATGTTGAGCTTTAAGCCAACTTTTTCACTCTCCACTTTCACTTTCATCAAGAGACTTTTTAGTTCCTCTTCACTTTCTGCCATAAGGGTGGGAATCAAATACTGTATTACAAAGATCAGTCTTTTGTTTCCCTCCTGGCTGCACTAGGTCTTCACTGCAGTGCACAGGCTTTTCTAGTTGCAGCCCACAGGCTTCTCTAATTGTGACACTCGGTCTCCAGAATGCACAGGCTCAGTAGTTGTGTTGCGTGGGCTCAGCCTGTGGGCTTAGTTGCTCCACACCTTGTGATATCTTAGTTCCCCAACCAGAAATCAAACCCATGTCCCCTGAGTTAGAAGGAGGATACGTAACCACTGGTCCACCAGGGAAGTCCCACAAAGACCATTCTTTAAGGCTCTGGTATTACAAGTTAAATCTTAGAATTCATCCCACAACTTAGATACTAAAATATTACCTACACCTTTATCATTTTTTTTCTACTTGTGATTGGGCTCAGTGTACTTAGCAATGTTAGTTCCTCTGATTATTGACACATATCAAATTATACCAGACAAAAATCTCATTTATTCTTCACTGAAGGAAATAAAAATACACTAGATCTTTTAACTAGAAAGGAATTTAATAGAGTGAATTAATTACTTCAAAAATATTATATTGAAGTAACTGACACCTGAATTTGACCATGCTCACTAGAGTGAGGAAGGTACGGATAAGGAAGCTGAACTCAAGACAAAATACCTTTGCATGAACTTCCCAAATCATTCCTTTCTCTCAATAAAAAGAAATTACTCTTTAAATACTTTGAAGTATTTTTTTGTATTTATATCTTTAAAAATCGCATAGGATATATGTTCAGATTTGGTGTGACATGGATGTATACTCTTATTTCTTATCATAAGGATAAATAACTTTTCAAAGTACATTTATTGAATAATAATTATTTTCCTGATGACACTGAAAACCACTAATTTCATATTATTCATATACATATATGTATATATGCATATGTGTGTGTGTATATATATATATATATATATATATATATATATACACATACTTCCCAGGTGGCACTATAGCTTCCCTGGTGGCTCAGATGGTAAAGCATCTGCCTGAATCACAGGAGATCTGGGTTCAATCCCTGGGTCAGGAAAATCCCCTGTACTCTTGCCTGGAAAATTCCATGGTCTGAGAAGCCTGGTGGGCTACAGTCCATGTATCCACAAAGAGTCGGACACAACTGAGCGACTTCATTTTCACTTTCAGGTGGCATTAGTGGTAAAGATCTTGCATGCCAATATAGAAGACATAAGAGACATGGGTTTGATCCCTGGGTTGCATTGAGAAGATCCCCTAGAAGAGGGAGGGAATACTCCAGTATTCTTACCTGGAGAATCCCATAAACAGAAGAGCCTGGAGAAGTGCAGTTCACAGGGTATCAAAGAGGTGGACAGGACTGAAGTGACTTAGCACAGGATACTTATAAAATTCCATATCTTAGCTTTCCATTCCGTTCAACTAATATATACACGAGCCAGTACTACAGTGTTTAAATTACTGCAGTGTTTCAGATATGTTTGCCATATTAAAAAAAACTATCCCAAAATTAAATGATTTAAAGCATCATCATTCACTTTATTAATTCAGATTTTTTCATTCAATCTGGAATTTGATAGATAAGTTGGATACTTCAGTCTCAGCATTTCTCTTGAGGTTGTAGTTAGAAATTCAGAGGCTGAAGTCATCCAAAAACTTTCTTCACTCATGTACCTGATATACAGGCTGGAAAGACTTGAAAAGTGGCGATTAGAATAGCTGGTGCTTCTTGAGATCATAAGAGTGAGAACCTAATCAAATATAGTGTCTTTAAAAACTGAGCCCACTCTCTCATGTTTGCTTGGAGGAAAGACCCTGTGAGGCTGAATGCCGAAAAATTGATGTTTTTGAACTGTGGTGCTACAGAAGACTCTTGAGAGTCCCTTGGACTACAAAGAGATCAAACCAGTCAATCCTAAAGGAAACCAACCCTGAGTATTTATCTGAAGCACTGATCCTGAAGCTGAAGCTCCAATACTTTGGCCACCTGATGTGAAGAGCTGACTTACTGGAAAACACTCTGATGCTGGGAAAGACTGAGGGCAGGAGGAAAAGGGGATGACAGAGGGTGAATGGTTGGATGGTTCATCACCAACTCAATGGACTTGAGTCTGAGTAAACTCTGGAAGAAGGTGAAGGACAAGGAAGCCTGGCATGCTTCAGCCCATGGGGTCACAAAGAGTTGGACATGACTTAGAGACTGAAAAATAACAACCTGTGATGATGGATTGCAGGTGGCCATCTGCAAGTGGGGAAAAAAAGTGTTCACCAGCTTCCAACCCTGAAATCACCTTGATCTGGGACTTCCAACTTCCAGAACTGTGAGAAAACATTTGTCAGTATTTTAAGCTACAGTCTATAGTATTTTGTTAAGGCAAACCAAACTGGCTAAAATGATGGTTGATAACAAGGCTGCTGCTGATGTATAATACAGGTTTGCTGAACAGAGGTCTGAATTGAATCTGATTCAATTCAGGGAAAAAAAAAAAAAAAACAACAACAAAAAGGGAAAACACACACACACACACACACACACACACACACACACACACACCCTCCAATCCAATCACCAGAGATGTAGATAACCAGATCTTTGAATAAAGGAGACATAAGATATTTTCCAAATAGGAAAAGGAGTATGTCAAGGCTGTATATTGTCACTCTGCTTATTTAACTTTTTTGCAGAGTACATCATGAGAAACTCTGGGCTGGAAGAAGCACAAGCTGGAATCAAGATTGCCATGAGAAATATCAATAACCTCAGATATGCAGATGACACCACCCTTATGGCAGAAAGTGAAGAGGAAATAAAAAGCCTCTTAATGAAAGTGAAAGAGGAGAGTGAAAAAGTTGGCTTAAAGCTCAACATTCAGAAAACGAAGATCATGGCATCCAGTCCCATCACTTCATGGGAAATAGATGGGGAAACAGTGTCAGACTTTATTTTTTGGGGCTCCAAAATCACTGCAGATGGTGACTGCAGCCATGAAATTAAAAGACACTTACTCCTTGAAAGAAAAGTTATGACCAACCTAGATAGAATGTTCAAAAGCAGAGACATTACTTTGCCAACAAAGGTCCACCTAGTCAAGGCTATGGTTTTTCCAGTGGTCATGTATGGATGTGAGAGTTAGACTGTGAAGAAAGCTGAGTGCTGAAGAATTGATACTTTTGAACTGTGGTGTTGGAGAAGACTCTTGAGAGTCCCTTGGACTGCAAGGAGATCCAACCAGTCCACTCTGAAGGAGATCAGCCCTGGGTGTTCTTTGGAGGGAAAAATGCTAAAGCTGAAGCTCCAGTACTTTGGCCACCTCATGTGAAGAGTTGACTCATTAGAAAAGTCTGTGATGCTGGGAGGGATTGGGGGCAGGAGGGAAAGGGGACGATAGAGGATGAGGTGGCTGGAAGGCATCACCGACTTGATGGATGTGAGTTTGGATGAACTCCAGGAGTTGGTGATGGACAGGGAGGCCTGGCGTGCTGTGATTCATGGGGTCGCAGAGTCGGACACAACTGAGCAACTGAACTGAACTGAAGATATTTTTGAATAAGAACCTTGTAACATCACCATCATACATCAGGTAGATCTTCAATCTAATCTTTCTCTGAGGGATCTGAGGTCACTGACCAGAGTGTAATTTTGATCAGGAAAAATCAGTTCCATTCAGTCGCTCAGTCATGTCTGACTTCTTGAGAAGCCATGAACTCAGGACACCAGGCTTCCCTGTCCATCACCAACTCCCAGAGCTTGCTCAAACTTATGTCCATCCAGTCAGTGAAGCCATCCAGCCATCTCAACCTCTGTTGTCCCCTTCTCCTCCTGCCTTCAATCTTGCCCAACATGAGGGTCTTTTCCAATGAGTCAATTCTTTGCATAAGGTGGCCAAAGTATTGGAGTTTCAGCTTCAAATCAGTCCTTCCAATGAACATTCTGGACTGATTTCCTTTAGGATTGACTTATTGGATTGCCTTGCAGTTCAAGGAACTCCCAAGAGTCTCCTCCAACACCACAGTTAAAAAATATCAATTTTTTGCTGCTCAGCTTTCTTTATAGTCCAATTCTCATATCCATACTTGACTACTGGAAAAACCATAGCTTTTACTAGATGGACCTTTGTTGGCAATGTAATGTCTTTGTTTTTTAATATATTGTCTAGGTTTGTCATAGCTTTTCTTCCAAGGAGCAAGCGTCTTTTGCAGTCACCATCTGCAGTGGTTTTGGAGCCCAAAATGGTGAAGTCTGTCACTGTTTCCATTGTTTTCCCATCTATTTGCATTGAAGTGATGGGACAAGATGCCATGATCTTAGTTTTCTGAATATTGAGTTTTAAGCCAACGTTTGCACCCTCCACTTTCACTTTCAACAAGAAGCTCTTTAGTTCTTCTACTGGAAATTATTTGAAGTAGATTCTTTTTTTTTTTTTTTTTTGATAAATTTAACGCCTTTTATTGCCATACCTCATTTTACTGTGCTTTGCTTTAGTGAGCTTTATAGATACATGTTTTTTTTTTTTTTTTCCTTGTTAATTTTCTGTTTAGTTGATCTATCCATAAGTGTGAGTGGGGTATTAAAGTCGCCCACTATTATTGTGTTATTGTTAATTTCTCCTTTCATACTTGTTAGGATTTGTCTTACATACTGCGGTGCTCCCATGTTGGGTGGATATATATTTATAATTGTTATATCTTCTTCTTGGATTGATCCTTTGATCATTATGTAGTGACCTTCTTTGTCTCTTTTCACAGCCTTTGTTTTAAAGCCTAATTTATCTGATACGAGTATTGTGACTCCTGCTTTCTTTTGGTCCCAATTTGCATGGAAAATCTTTTTCCAGCCCTTCACTTTCAGTCTGTATGTGTCCCCTGTTTTGAGGTGGGTCTCTTGTAGACAACATATATAGGGGTCTTGTTTTTGTATCCATTCAGCCAGTCTTTGTCTTTTGGTTGGGGCATTCAACCCATTTACGTTTAAGGTAATTACTAATAAGTATGATCCCATTGCCATTTACTTTATTGTTTTGGGTTCGAGTTTATACACCATTTTTGTGTTTCCTGTCTAGAGAATATCCTTTAGTATTTGTTGGAGAGCTGGTTTGGTGGTGCAGAATTCTCTCAGCTTTTGCTTGTCTGAAAAGCTTTTGATTTCTCCTTCATACTTGAATGAGATCCTTGCTGGGTACAATAATCTGGGCTGTAGGTTATTTTCTTTCATCATTTTAAGTATGTCTTGCCATTCCCTCCTGGCTTGAAGAGTTTCTATTGAAAGATCAGCTGTTATCCTTATGGGAATTCCCTTGTGTGTTATTTGTTGTTTTTCCCTTGCTGCTTTTAATATTTGTTCTTTGTGTTTGATCTTTGTTAATTTGATTAATATGTGTCTTGGGGTGTTTCTCCTTGGGTTTATCCTGTTTGGGACTCTCTGGGTTTCTTGGACTTGGGTGATTATTTCCTTCCCCATTTTAGGGAAGTTTTCCACTATTATCTCCTCAAGTATTTTCTCATGGTCTTTCTTTTTGTCTTCTTCTTCTGGAACCCCTATGATTCGAATGTTGTAGCGTTTAATATTGTCCTGGAGGTCTCTGAGATTGTCCTCATTTCTTTTAATTCGTTTTTCTTTTATCCTCTCTGATTCATTTATTTCTACCATTCTATCTTCTAATTCACTAATCCTATCTTCTGCCTCTGTTATTCTACTATTTGTTGGCTCCAGAGTGTTTTTAATTTCATTTATTGCATTATTCATTATATATTGACTCTTTTTTATTTCTTCTAGGTCCTTGTTAAACCTTTCTTGCATCTTCTCAATCCTTGTCTCCAGGCTATTTATCTGTGATTCCATTTTAATTTCAAGATTTTGGATCAATTTCACTATCATTATTTGGAATTCTTTATCAGGTAGATTCCCTATCTCTTCCTCTTTTGTTTGGTTTGGTGGGCATTTATCCTGTTCCTTTATCTGCTGGGTATTCCTCTGTCTCTTCATCTTGTTTAAATTGCTGAGTTTGGGAGTCCTTTCTGTATTCTGGCAGTTTGTGGAGTTCTCTTTATTGTGGCGTTTCCTCACTGTGTGTGGGTATGTAGAGGTGGCTTGTCAAGGTTTCCTGGTTAGGGAAGCTTGTGTCGGTGTTCTGGTGGGTGGAGCTGTATTTCTTCTCTTTGTTCAGTCGCGCTATGGGGAGGGAGGGAGGGATGCTGAAAACAAATGACACTGGCGTGCGCTCGCAGTGCCTCAGCCACACTGGGTCTGCCCCCGCTCACAGCGCGTGTAGCCTCCCTGCCCACACTGCTCAGGCTCTAGGTTGTTCCGCCGGGAACAATCCGAGGCTGGCCCTGGGTTTCATGCACCTCCAAGGTCCAAGCCGCTCAGGTTCAGGCACTCAGGTAGTCCTCAGAGGCTCAGACTCAGTTGGGGCTGCGTTTTGTGCTCTTCCCAGGTCCGAGCAGCTCAGGTGATGAGGTGTTTGGCGAGCGCCAATGCTGCGACTTATCACCTCCCCGCCACTTGGTTATCTGGGTGTAAAACCGGCGCACCTTCTCAGGCAGATGTTGACCGTCCAGACCCCCAATAAGTTTTAGTTAGCAAAGAAGCCAGTTTTATAGATAATGTCTCTCTGGGGCTGCGATTGCCCCCTTCCGGCTCTGGCTGCCTGTCACCGGAGGGGGAAGGTTTGCAGCCGGCTACCTCTGTTTAGTCCTTTGTTCCGTGTGCGGGCTGGCAGTGTCTTAGGTTAGGGCTGGCTTTTCGCATGGTAGATATCCCACAGTCTTGTTTGCTAGCCCAAATTATTTCGCTCAGATAGTGCTCAGGGTATTCAGGCCAGATTCTTACTCTCAGCGATGCAGCCCGCGCCGCGCCTCCCTACCCAGACCCTGCTTGCTAATGGCGGATGCAGGCGTCTGCGCTGCTTCTCCGCTGGAGGAGTTACCGTAGGGCTCGCAATCTGCGAGTTTTAATTGTTTATTTATTTTTTCTCCCTGTTATGTTGTCCTCTGTGCTTCCAAAGCTCGGCACGGATTCGGCAGTGAGAAGGTTTCCTGGTGTTTGGAAACTTCTCTCTTTTTAAGACTCCCTTCCCGGGACGGAACTCCGTCCCTCTCTCTTTTGTCTCTTTTATTGTCTTTAATATTTTTTCCTACCTCCTTTCGAGGAGTTGGGTTGCTTTTCTGGGTGCCTGGTGTCCTCTGCCGGCATTCAGAAGTTGTTTTGTGGAATTTACTCGATGTTTAAATGCTCTTTTGATGAATTTGTGGGGGAGAAAGTGTTTTCCCCGTCCTACTCCTCCGCCATCTTGGCGCCTTCCCCCTGAAGTAGATTCTAAGCTAAAGCTCACTGCTGGTTGCCAGAATGCCACTGATCTCCACTGATCAGAAAGCAAATTGATGGTCTTTGTAACAAATAGGCTGTCATATTTTATTCCAGAAAAGATGGGTTTATTTCAGATCAACAGGAATTGCAACTGGGGACCTTGTCAAGAACAGGGAAACTTGGCGTGCTGCAGTTCATGGGGTTTGCAAAGAGCCAGACATGACTTAGTGACAGAACAACATCAACCACGGGAAACCATCTGCAATTTTTCCCAAGGCAAGGGAAGGAGAATGCTTTTAGAGAAGGGAAAATAGAGTTAAGGGGTGGGGAACTAGTAAATAAAGAGCCTGTAGCTTTTCCTTGGTTAAGCCCTTGCCAGCAAAGAGGAGCATTTCTTCCCCTTCTTTTGTTCTGTTATGTTATAGGGCATAATTGTTCCCCATTCTGGTTTCCCAGTTCCATTTAATTAAGTATTTGTTTATTTATTTATTTTAATGTGAGATAATGTTGGCCCAAAGCTCTCCTAGTGGGTCAGTTCTGAATATCTAGTAGAATACATGTATTCTAAAGAAGGCGTACATTTCTGTACTGACTCCTTGGTGCTTGAGCAGTTTTCATAGTGACTGAATAGAAGTATTTGGAACTAATTTATTGTTTCACATTGGTAAGCAAAAAGCAGCACTACATTGCTGCTTTTTTTTTTTTTTTTGCTGCTTTTTTGCATTGTTGTGCAACCAAAGAGATTTGATGAATGCAGGGACTAAGTCTTATCATGTTCCCATCTAAGTTACTTGTTTGGTTTAGGAATCAAATGAACAGACTGGCTAAGTCAGTGTGGAAACTGGAAGCTTTAACAAAAAATTCTGTATTACTAATCTTTACTTTGTATTACTTTTCTTTATATGAGTAAATCCTATAAGAGTGTCAAAAGATGTATTTTTGTATCTCTTGTATTCATATTTTGTATCTCTAAATATATTTAATTCACTCTTCAGATCTTACTTGGGAAAAAAAAACAAACATGAAGTTCATAGAAGTGACGGTATCGATCATTCGGGCATGTCTTTTGTTTTAATTACTCAGTAACAAGTGGGAATATCTGCTATTCCATGCAGGGAGAAGATAAAACAGGTTAGAATTTAATGAAAACAATTCTTGATTTTAAACTGCTTGAACAAAATATGCAATTTTAGAAATGTTTCTTTCTTTGATAGGTCTCAGTTTTTCCATATGCAAAACAAAAAGAGTGAATAACTTTCAAATAAAGTAATTACTCTCTCATGTTCCTGCTCAGTCACTCATTAGTGGCCCACTCTTTGTGATCCCATGGACTGCAGCCTGCCAGGTTCCTCTTTCTATGGGATTTCTCAGGCAAGAAAACTGGAGAGGGTTGTCATTGCCTTCTCCAGAGGATCTTCCCACTCAGGAATTGAAATTGAGTCTCACGCATTGGCAAGCAGACTCTTTACCACTGAGACCCCAGGGAGCTCAAAACCTTACCTGCTCACTGTGGTGACTATGATATACAGCCAGACTTCACACACTCTGTGAAGTATTCTTTCCTGGTCTTCTTGTCATTGGCAGACACCTGCTATTCCTCTTCAAAATCCTTAAAATGTCCTTAAAATGCTCACAGATTTGCTCTCTGATTCAAAAGTTGTGTAATTCAGAGACTTCCCTGGTGATCTAGTGATTAAGACCCCACACTTTCACTCCAGACTCGTGGGATTCGATCCTTGGTCTGAGAACTAAGATCTCACATGCTGCAATCCAGAGCCAAAAAAAAAAGAAAAGAAAATCTGTCTAATTCAGTGGTTGAAGGTAACAGGATTGTGGAAGAGGAATAGCAGGTTGTCTGTGACAGTGCCAATGTAGGTGATAAGTAACATCAAAAACAGTATTCTTTGCATCTAGGGATTCTGTGCAGGTCCCATTAGAATGAATTCAGTCACTTTCATTGTATCTTCTTTCATTTCAGTGATATGATAAATTCAGAAGTGGAGACTTAATGAAATAAGACAATGTTTTCAACACCAAGATGATAAGAAGTTAATGCTTTGGGTTTTCAGATATGACCAAAACATTTCAGTAATAAGAGAATGTTTTTTCCCATGGTATGCAAGAGGAAAATAAACTTGTTACTTTTTCCATTTCACTGACATATTATTTATTTATTACTTTTTTTTAAATTTTTTAAATTTTATTTTATTTTTAACCTTTACATAATTGTATTAGTTTTGCCAAATATCAAAATGAATCCATCACAGGCATACATGTGCTCCCCATCCTGAACCCTCCTCCCTCCTCCCTCCCCATACCATCCCTCTGGGTCATCCCCGTGCACTAGCCCCAAGCATCCAGTATCATGCATTGAACCTGGACTGGTTAGAGGCTAATTACTTTACAATATTGTCATCATTTTTGCCATACATTGACATGAATCAGCCACAGGTATACATGTGTCCCCCATCCCGAATGCCCCTCCCACCTCCCTCTCCATCCCATCCCTCTGGGTTGTCCCAGTGCACCGGTTTTGGGTGTTTTGTTTCCTGCATCAAATTTGGACTGGTGATCTATTTCACATATGGTAATATACATGTTTCAATGATATTCTCTAAAATCATCCCACCCTTGCCTTCTCTCACTGACATTATTTCATTTTTTTAAATTTTTAATCAGAAAATAATTGCTTTACTATGTTGTGTTAGTTTCTGCCATACAACAACATGTATCAACCTTAAGTATACATATAGCTCCTCTCTTTTTGCCTCTCTCTTAATCCTCCCATGATCTCACCCCTCTGGGTCATCATAGAGCACCAGGCTGAGGTCCCTGTGTTATACAACAACTTCCCACTAGTTATATATTTTTAAGCATGGTAATGTATATATTTCAACGCTACTCTCTCAATTTGTCCCACCATTTTCTTCCCACATTGTGTCTACAAATTCTTTCTCTATGTCTGTGTCTCTATTCCTGTATTGCAAATAAGTTGATTAGTACTGATTTCCTAGATTCCATATCCAAGACATGGAATTAACATAGATGTCTATTGATAGATGAATGAATAAATAAGTTTTGATACATATACACAATAGAATATTTCTCAGCCATAAAAAGGAATGGATTTGAGTCAATTGAACTGAGATGGATGAACCTAGAGCCTGTTATACAGAGTGAAGTAAGTCAGAAAGAGAAAAACAAATATCAGAGCGAACTTTTAAGGCTGTTTTATTCAGCTTATTATGAGGCTTAGTATGCTCAAGTCCTTCTTCTACACCTTCTGACAAGTGGCCCTTGGGTCTTTGCTGGAGGACATCCAGGCGCAGAGAGCTTACCATGTAATAACCTGGTTGCTTCTCAGCCAGTAAGAATAGTGAAAAACACTTCAGATATTAAAGGTACTTGTGCAGCTGTTTGTTCTGGTTCGGCACACTGTTAATACAAAGATGAAGTCTAACTCGCCCTCCTCTTCGACTTTGAAGCCACTTAAATAAGCCTAGGAGACAAGGTCTGGGTCTTGTTCACCACTTTATCACCAGCACTTGCTTCAGGGTCTGACTCATACTGACGTTCAATAAAACTAAGTGAATAGATGAGTTTGTAGGTGCTCATTTCCCCTGTGTTTTCTTTGTTTCTAGCTAACTCCAAGAAAAGCATTTAGTTTCTTAATTCAGGGAAAAGTAAAAGCTGAATAAATGGTTGGAATGTATAAAAATACATAGCTCTTTCACCCATTGAGATCTCTCGCTCTCTCTACTCATCGGTCTTCCTTGGTCTGTTTCAATCAACTCGCTTACCTTCTGGCCAAGAGGTGGCCCTAGCTGAATGAGGACAGGTGAGAAGGAAAAAAAAAAAAAAAAAAGAATGTCATGATGTTTACTGTCCTGGTTCCCTGTTGTGGTTTGTCAAAGTCTGAATGCCTTTAACTGAGGCTGTTCCATTTTGAATGAGCCTTCTAAGTTCCTAAGGTCTTCCTCTTCCCTTGGGTAAAATTGTCACTGATTATGACAATTCATTGTACACTATTTAAGCTGATGTGAAAAGGTCGAGTTGTTCTCAAATGGAAACAAAAACATTGTATAATTAAAATTTAGTGTTCTTATTTAGTAATAAGTTGGAGGATAAGAAATATTAAATAACTAAATCATAGAACATGGAAGTCAGCATTGGGCCCAAATACTCTTATTCCATATCCTGTGATCTTTACATTATACAGAATTCCTTTGTGTTGACATTAGATGAGGTTTCTTCTATAAAAGCAAAAATATTTTTTTGATTATATGCCATAGGAAGTGACACTTCATTAGGTTAATAATTACTAGGAGCACTTACATGCTTTTTCCTTTTTTTTCCCAAAAGCATCCAGTAAGATGGTTGAAAAAACAGTATCACTGTTAGAAAGTTGGCATTGCACTTAATTCCTTGAAAATTGATTCCTCTTTGAAAACTGCTTTGGAGATTATTTATAAGGAATGTATATATATTTTTAAAAAAAAAGAGTGGGCATCATTACTGTACATTTAACCAAGGAAAATACATCTTGGCTAAATAAACTATCTCAGCTTCCTTGGTGGCTCAGTGGTAAAGAATCTACCCCCAATGTAGGAGATTTGGGTTTGATCCCTGGGTTGGGAAGATCCCCTGGAGAAGGAAATGGCAGCTCACTCTGGTATTCTTGTCTGGAGAATTCCATGGACAGAGGAGGCTGGCAGGCTACCATCCATGCAAAGAGTCGGACAAAACTGAGAAACTAACTTATAAGACTTTGTTGAAAATTAATTTTGCATCTTTTAAAAAATGAAGTCAATCAGCTATCAAATTACAAATATATATGTCATGGAGGGGATTATAGTCTCCTCTTTTGTTGGAAATGCCCAACCTCTTACTACATAGGTATGGTATACTTTATTGAAGAAATCAATGGACATCATGATGTAACAATATTCAGCAAACATATTCTGGCTATGGAAACATGGTGGAGAGTAAAACCACTAGCTTTAGTATCAGGAGTGATGAGGTTTATTTCACACTATGCCATTATGCTCTTCTTTAGCCTTAAACAGTTTTCCCCATTTTTACAAGTAGTTTACCTAGGTAAATTGCAGTGTGTTTTCAATTTTTGTGATTCTGGCCAAGCCAGTGTATTTATTGCCATAAATATTGTTATATTTGCCTCTACTTAAATTAGAAATAAAACAGGAAGGTTTATGAGACCACAGTCCACCTTCCAAAACCTTTCCATTACTGGTAAACAACTTAGAAGATGTCTTTTTGAGATGAAAATGCCTTTTTGAACTGGACTAAAAGAATATGGACTTTGCACTTTTTTTTTTTTTTAAGCATTGCTTACTATCAGGCTAGTCTTTGGATTTAATGTGATGGGAAATGGCAAGGTGACCCAACATGCTATGTCTTGGTCATCTATTTTCTTTTTTGTTTGTTTGCTTTTAATATTTATTTATTTTTTATACTGGTTGCATGGGATCTTTTTTGCTGTGTAGGGGACCTTTAGTTGTGCATGTGAACACGTAGTTATTATATGCATATTAGATCTAGTTCCCTGACAAGATATTGAACCCTGGACCCCTGCATTCATTATTCAGAGTCTTAGCCACTGGACCAACAAGGAAGCCCCTAGCTCTGCTCTTGAGTGCTTTGAGAACACTAAACAGCATCTTTGCAAGGTAGGTATTATGATTATCCTTGTTTCACAGATGATGAAGAATAAATTTCAAAAAAAGCAAGTAATCTATCCAATTTCAGAGACAAAATCAGTATTCAGATCTGCATCCTTCTAAATCCAAATTTTATTCTTTTCAACCATTTAAAAGGGTATCAGAGAAGTGATAGAATTCTAGCAGGACCTCTCTTGTTTTGAAGTAAGTAAAAAGTTTTCCATAGTAATTACATACTTTCATAATGTGCATTTATATAGAAGCAATTGGTTCTCAGAAAGTTATATGGCCTACTATATAAGATGATATCTAAGATGGTGTGGAATATAAAATAGAAAGAAGACACTTATCAATATTCTCTTAATGTATTTTTAGCACAACTGATATTGAAAATTATATTGGATTTCTTAGTCTCTTGGGAAACATTAGAGATTATAAAAATTATCAAATTTATGGGGAAAAAATTGAGATGTTTTCAAATGGTCACAACATTACAAAATTAAAGTTTAGTGTTCTTATTTACAGAAAAGACATCAGTTCAGAAAGGTTATATAATTAAATCATAGAATATGGAAGTCAGCATAGGATCCAAAATTTTAATTCCACATCTTCGGATCTTTCATTATACAGAATTCCTGGGACTTGGTATATAATTATGATTTAGTATATAAAAATCCTTTTAATTACATGACATAGGAAGTGACCCTTCATTAAGTCAACAATTATTTGCAAAATTAAATGCAAGATTTCTCTAAAGCACACAGTAAAATATATTTTTAAAACAGTTTTGTTATAGAAAGATAGCTTTATATTAGTTCCTTGAATCTGAAATCCTCTTTGAAATCTGCTTTAGAAGATTATAAGGAATACACATATTAAAAAAATATCATGCTACATTTAATCAAAGAAAGTACTTCTTGACTAAACAATTTACCTATGTTATATGACTTTATTGCAATTAATTTAAAATCTTTTCAAAAATAAATTCTATCAAAATTTAAATGCATAAATATTTCACATGTTTATAATCTCCTTTTTGTTAGAAAAATCCAGCCTCCTACTATGTGGGTACCACAAACTTAATTGAATAAATCAATATACATCATGATGTGAAAATATTTAACAAGAGTATCATGGTAAGGAAAACATGATGGTGAATAACAGAACTAGTGTTAGGATCAGGAGCCATGAGCTTTATTTCTCACTGTGCCATCATGTTCTTCCTTAACCTTGAATAGTTTTCCCCATTTCTATGAGTAGTTTACCGAGGTAAATTGCAATGATGTTCCAAAATTTTGTTGTCCTGGCAAAACCAATACACTTTCTAACATAAATATTGTTATATTTTCTCCTACTTCAATTTGAGTTAAAACTGGAAGGCTTATGAGACCACAGTCCACCTCCCAAAATCTTTCCATTCCTGGTAAACAACTTAAGAGATGTCCTTCTGGAATGAAAATTTCCTTGGATTAGATTAATACAATATGAGGTCTGCCCTTGAGTGCTTTGTTATTTTGAGAACATATTTCTCTACATATTGGAATGTATGGAGCTGTCATAAGAACACGTTGACAGGTACCTGGTTCTTGTTAAATTTATTCATGAATCTATCAAATGTCTAACTACATCTCATCTACTTTCTTATCAGCAGTGGTAAGATCCAGTATAAATTTTCCTGCTTCCATTCTAGTTAACTCTTCAAGTTTGAGAATCTGTGTGGCTGTCTCTTCAGGGTTCTAAAAAACTTTCTCTTGGGATTTATATTTTGGAAACAAAATTTTCTGGTATGGAGCCAGGAACTCCTCTTTTGAGAAATTATTTTCATATACATCCCTTACCTAAATCTGTTCTGCTTCCATTCCGTGCTTCTGTAGGCACTCAGGAGTTTGGCTAGACAGGTGTAGAAATTCTAAAGCAATCTCTCTGCCCAGCATGTGGCTATTTAAGTAGAGGTTGCCCGACAATCAATGGGCCATTGCGAATGGATTTCAATCATTATGAGGTTGTGAATGATGACTGTGTCAGTGCATGCTAAATCTCTGATCTGATTCTCTCTTTCATTCCAGAGCTGGAAAAAATGTTCAAGACATTTTCACAGTGACACTTCAGAGAAATCCATATCATTTATAGTTCTTTAGAGAGTTTCAGACTCTCATTCAAGCTGTCTTTGGAATCTGAATCACAAATAGCATTAAAGCACTCTAATATTGGAGTGTCCATTTAAGCTAGGGTTGTCCATGTGATTTCAGTTCTTTTAAATCTCTTTTTCATGACACATGCTGCTCACAGTCACATATTCTCTGGAGTTAATCAAGAGTTATGTACAATTTATTTTCCTTCTTATTAACACAGAAATATTTGAACATGGTGTGTGAATGTGGCTCTACATAGGAATACTTCTGAGTTGGACTGAATTACATTTATTTACCAAATAATTTCAAATACTGGTATTTATTTCCTTCAGTAGATAGTTGAATTGGGCCTTACAGTGGTGGTAACATAATGTGTCAAGCCATTTAAAATAATAACTTTAAGATAAGGGTCATCACCCAGAATTTAATGGCTTGGCCTCTTATTTCTTCTTGGCAGATCACATTTTTATTCCCAGTCTTGTATTTTCTTGTTATAAATTGTGAATATTATTGCCTAATTTTTCTATTTCATATGAATATTAAGGTTAATTTTAAATGAGTGAAAGAAATGTATTTTCCCATCTCTAAGTATAATTAAATAATAGAATCATTTTCATCATTATCATGTTAATCTAATTCCAGAACTCACACAAGAAACAACTATTTTGAAGAGGTACCGAAAACTTCACCTGAAGTGCCAATATTATAATAGTGTTCATAGTTAACACTTAAGATATAATTAAAAACAACATTTTATAATGATTTGAATAATGGGTAGATTAAAAAAACAAAGTATTATAATAGAATTTAAATATCAGATTTACCCACTTGAATGTTTAATTTATACACTGCTAAATATTCAGTCTTATTATTAAGCCCATATATTTCAAATACCTAAATTCATAAATGGTCAACAGTTTTTTTTTTTTTTTCTGTCTCATCATATTATTTTGTCCTCATGTAGACTCAAAGAGGAGTTCAAAATTAAATATAAGTCACATAAAACAGTTCTTCTCTGTTCAGTTTACCTCATGACAAAATTGAATTGTTGGAAAGGTCTGCTACTGATGATGAAATACCCTTGAGGTCCTATTAGCCATAGATAAGAAACTTTACAGAAATGCCCACAATAGGATATGTGGTCATGCTTTTAAGGTTCATCAAAAGGAACCATTTATAAACCAACAAAGACACTCATTATAGCTGGGATAGTTGGCATTTTCAAATCTTGCAAGTTATTTCTTTGTGAGCTAACAGAAGTTGAGCATGGACTTATATCAGACACACACATAGGTAAGACTTTTTTCCCAAGGAAATCACATAATCAGAGACTTTCAGATTTAAATTGATCTTACAAATCATATTATCACTCATATCCTCACCTGACATTAAACTGTGTCTTTCTCAGCATAGAGTACATCAAGAAAGATATATTCAAGTACAATGCTACTAATTTATGTGGTGGTGGTTTAGTCACTAAGTTGTGTCCAACTTTTGTGACCCCATGGATTATAGCCTGCCAGGCTCCTCTGTCCATGGGATTCTCCAGGCAAGAATACTGGATTGGGTTGCCATTTGTAGAAATATTTTGAAGTCTTTTCTTCTTTACTGATATTTATTTAATGCTATGAGAACAGCTGCCTCCTTGGGAAAGACCCTGATGATGGGAAAGACTGAAGGTAAAGGAGAAAAGGGCAGTAAGAGAATGAAATAGTTGGATGGCATCACTCACTCAATGGATATGAATTTGGGCAAACTCCAGGAGTTAGTGAGGCACAGGAAGGCCTGACTTGCTGTGGTCCATGGGATTGCACAGTTGGACTCGACTCAGCGACTGAACAACAAAAACATATATTTAAATTAGTAAAAAGAGTAGAAATATTAATTAGAAGTAAATTAGAATAATTAAACAATTCATATTTGCATCCAAAATTGTCTCCACTTTATTTTACAATTTAAAAATGTTTCTATGATACTGCACATTTTTTTTAAATTTCTTGAAAAACACATATTATTGAAGCAGATACACTGTATTCCAATTATACATTTTTTTTTTACACTATTGAGCATTCCATGGTGGTGGTGGTGGTTTAGTCGCTAAGTCATGTCTGACTCTTGCAATCCCGTGGACTGTAGCCTGTCAGGTTCCTCTGTCCATGGGACTGTCCAGGCAAGAATACTGGAGTGGGTTGCCATTTCCTTCTCCAGGGGATCTTTCCAACCCAAGAATTGACCTCAGGTTTCCTGCATTGCAGGAAGATGATTTACCAACTGAACTATGAACATTCCATGCTGTTTCTACATTTTCCACAGTTCTTAATAATTGTGCTGAGCATATGTGTGAATAAAGATTTTTCTTCTTTAAAAATATTTTCTATTAGTAGTTATTTATAAAGGAGTATTGTGAAATTAAAGAAAATTGAAAAAGTAATTTGTATTTCTTCATAGTACTTTTAAAACACTTTTACTATATTAATTACATCTAACTCTTAATTCATGTCCACTATATCCTTTTCTGATCTGTTGAGGTATCCCACTTCAGAATAAGGGAATACAATGAAGTTACTGCATTTTGGTTCCTCATAAGCATAATATCTGGCTTTTAAACAACTTTTATTGGAGTAGATTTGATTTACAACATTGTATTATTTTTGGATAATTAAAAAGGTCTTTAGGGAAAGACATACTGTTAGCAGAATATATTTTATTGTATTTATGTTTTGTCTTATCTTTTATTTGGGAAATATATTTCTCCCAATTTCTCATTCTGTTAGTAATGCAATATCTTGTAATCAAGAATGATGGGATAATCCAATGGAAAGATAGGGGAAGTAGCTATGAGAATGCAAGTAAGAAAAATATGAAAATTGAGAAGATCATAGCTATCATGAATGGATGACTGTGGCTGTTTGGTTATGAAATTAAAAGTATTAAGGGCATTTAACAGGGAAACTGCATAAATTTGTGAATAGATGTGCATTTATACACTTAGTAAGTGTTTAATAAATATTTGTTGAATGAGTATACTGTAATAGGTACTTATCTTTTAAAATTTTTTAAATTTATTTTTAATTGGAGGATAATTTCTTTACAACATTGTGTTGGTTTCTGCCACATATCTACATGAATCAGCTGTAGGTATATGTCTGGACATACCTCAAGGGGAGGTAGGTCCCCTCTCTTTTGAACCTCCCTCCCACATCTCACCCTGTCCCACCTCTCCAGATTATCACAGAGCAGGACATTCGAGCTCCCTAGGTCATACAGTAAACTCCCGCTGGCTATCTAATTTTACACGTGGTAATGTGTATGTTTCAATGCTACTGTCTCTATTCATCCCATCTGCTCCTCCCAGCCTGTATCCACATGTCTGTTCTCCATGTCTGTGTCTCCATTGCTGCCCTGAGAACAGGTGCTTACTTTAAGCAATAGATTTTATCTGTGTTGTGTTAATCTGTGCATATATTTATGTATGTATAGTGCATTGTCTATCTTACTGGCAGATGCTTTCTGTTCTCCACATCAATTTGTACTTTTAGAACTTTGACAATAAGGACTTGCTCTACTTGAAAGATTCTTTTTACTGAAAATATGTTCAAGAGTTTCTTTTTTTAATTCAAGTCTATTAGAATTTGTAAATTTACTGAATATGACTATGTTAAATTCAATGGGAAATGGAATTTTAAAAATAAAAAATCAATTAACAAAAATTATAATTATCTTTAAAGTAAAAAGACCCAGTAACATACTTTTTCATAGAAGAAATTCAATATTTTCACTTTTACCCAATATGCTGTGTCAGAAACTATTAAACTCGAGTGCAGTTTCCTTTCAAATGTTTATTTTTGTTTCTCATAAAATATAGAGTAATGATAAACAGAGTAATAAATAAAGAACACTTGAATTCCTCCTAGATTTATGGTCTGGCGATTCAGGCATATTCTTACCTATTAGCTGTTAGCATTGGCGTAGGTGCTCAATCGTGTTCAACTCTTTGTGACCCCATGGACCGTTGCCCTCCAGGCTCCTCTTTCCATGTAATTATACAAGCAAGAATACTAGAGTGGGTTGCCATGCCCTTCTCCAAGGGATCTTCCTGACCCAGGGATCAAACCCAGGTCTCCTGCATTACAGGTTGATTATTTACAATCAGCATCTAATAGATTTCAGACACTGCCGATGTTATGCTGCTACTATAGTAAGTCAGGAACCACAGTTAAATAGTTTATGTGTTCTCATTGGTGCCAGGTAGAATGTGTTATCAGTTACTTACATATATTTTCCTAAAACCTCTGCTTAGATTTGGCTTCTCTGGTGGCTCACGTGGTAAAGAATCTGTGAATCTGCCCACAATATGGGAGACCCAGGTTCAATCCCTGGGTAAAGAAGATCCCCTGGTGAAGGGAATGGCAACCCACTCCAGTATTCTTTCCTGGAGAATTTCGTGGATAGAGGAGTCTGGCAGGGTTACAGTCCATGGGGTCACAGATGAGCCAGACAGAACTGAGCAGATAACATTTTTCTGCTTAGATATTTGTTGACCACCTCTTTCTTTCCACAGTGAGAGCTGTGGGTTCAGATGTAAATTCTCATGGATGAGGGAATAACTGTTACCTGTGTAGATGCATATAAGTATCACATACCATGTGTAATCTCACAGACACAGAGGAAAGCTTGGGAGCACGTGACACTGAGATGACTTAGCAGAGTCACAGGCAGTTAGAACAAGAATGAGAATCCTGACCCCGTGTAGACAGCTCACTGTTTCCTCAATAAAGCACACATCAAATGCTGTCCTATAGCTGTTCTACAGGTGACAGATATTTGATATCTGAAGAGACGACAAGCATAATTTTTTCATCAGTCAGAAAGAATTAAAACAAATACTGGGACTAAACTGTGGCTTGCTCCACAGTTACAGGGACTGTTCTATTTCTTTTTTTTTTTTCCCCCACAGGTAAGACTATTTTAGTTTTATTTTATTTAACTTTACAATATTGTATTGGTTTTGCCATATATCAAAATGAATCTGCCACAGGTATACATGTGTTCCCCACCCTGAACCCTCCTCCGTTCTCCCTCCCCATACCATCCCTCTGGGTTGTCCCAGTGCACCAGCCCCAAGCATCCAATATCATGCATCAAACCTGGACTATTACAGAAATTCTAACTATTATTACTTCATGATTAATATGTATCGATCTTTATTCTTTTGTAGGTAACTTAGGCTCAGCAGTTTGTAAGTTCCCAAATGAATCTCTGGATATCTCCCAACAATGTGACTGAATTTGTTCTCTTGGGACTCACACAGAATCCACACTTGCAGAAAATACTCTTTGTTGTCCTTTTACTTGTTTTCCTATTCACGGTGCTGGCCAACCTGCTCATTGTCATCACTATCTCCCTCAGCCCCACACTTTCTACTCCCATGTACTTCTTTCTCATGCACTTGTCCTTCATAGATGCCTCCTTCACATCCGTCACCACCCCCAAAATGGTCATTGACCTGCTGTACCAGAAGAGAACCATCTGTTGGGATGGTTGCCTGACCCAGCTCTTTGTGGGACACTTACTGGGAGGGTCAGAGACCATCGTCCTCACTGTCATGGCCTATGACCGCTACGTGGCCATCTGCAAGCCTCTGCACTACACAGCCATCATGCGACAGGGGCTCTGCCAGCTCCTGGTGGTGGTGACCTGGACCGGGGGCATTCTGCATGCCACTGTGCAGATTCTTTTCACCATGGACTTGACCTTCTGTGGTCCCAACGTCATTGATCACTTCATGTGTGAGTTCTTCTCACTGTTGGAACTTTCCTGCAGCGACACCTACAG
The DNA here is from genome assembly GCF_003369695.1 of Bos indicus x Bos taurus. Lineage (NCBI taxonomy): Eukaryota > Metazoa > Chordata > Mammalia > Artiodactyla > Bovidae > Bos > Bos indicus x Bos taurus. The sequence goes on along the minus strand of NC_040090.1, from coordinate 83,704,722 downwards.
GCTTGGAATCGTGGTGGCAGCTAATACAGGGGGCATGTGCTTGCTTATTTTTTTCATGCTGCTCATCTCCTATATAGTCATCCTGAGCTCCCTGAAATCCCATGGCTCTGAAGGACGACACAAAGCCTTCTCTACATGCGGTGCCCACTTTACAGTAGTGGTGCTCTTTTTTGTCCCTTGTATATTCACCTACCTGCGTCCTGTGGCCACTTATCCTGTGGACAAGTTGGTGACTGTGTTCTTTGCCATCCTCTGTCCCATGTTAAATCCTATCATTTACACAGTGAGAAACACAGAGGTGAAAAATGCCATGAGGAGTTTACTGAAGAGGAGAGTAACTTAGGCTGTTCCCGATGACAAAAAAAAGTGATTTATACCACATAGGTAGGGTTGTACCTGCTACCAAAAAAAAAGTAATAATAAATTTTGCAGATCATTACCATAAAAAAGAGCCTCAAAATTAAAATTTGTTGAGTATTTAATTTTTGATAGACATATTTTAGGCATTTTTGATATTATTTGATATACATTCCAGAGACTTCAACATCGGTGTTTTAGCTTCATATTAGGCAATGAGGAGAACAACTATAAACCCCAGGACTGATGATTGTAGAATATGTCTTTCCTAGAGTCTTACATCTACTTTATTAAAGTTTTCATATATGTTACTTATATGAAATCTTTTCATGAGACATTAATCTCAGAACTTCTGTTTTTGCTTGGGGTGTATTAAAGAGACGAGGTATAGAAATTCTTAGATAAACAAATAGTAAAGGGACAATTGAGCAAGGAAATAACATCTGAGCAATTATTTTTTAATATAAATCTAACACAAGAAGAGAGGCATGCACAAAAGGAGCAAATAATAATTCAGTCTAAGTGCTTCCTTGGCACAAAAAATAAGGCAGAAATGTTGAAGTTAGTCTTCATTTACTCTATTTACTTAAATTGTAAATAGTTGTGTGTGGTACATTCAAGTATATAGACAATAAAATTATCTGCAGTCTTAATGACTCATTTGTCTTTGCAGTAGTTGGTGTCAACATGTTGCAGCCTGTCTCATGTGTAACAGTATATTTCAGCACTACAATTTTTTGTCTTCTTTTTGAAAGTTCAAATTATGCTATTTCATTTACAAAAGCAGCAACATTAGTACATTAGGAGAATTTTTTTTGAAGACAAAATCTCCTCCAGAATTCTTCCTATTAGTGAAAACCAGTACTATGGTTGATCTTTATAAAATTGAAATGTCTAAGATGAACTTTTAGGAAAGTTAGAGATACTGACAATCTCCTCTCTGTACCTAGAGGGCATTGGTTTATCTTACATTAAAATATTACTCTTTATAAATCTTGAACTGCAACACTCTAACTGGTGTTTCTTCTCACCAGTTTGAGAAATGTCACTTTCTCAAACTCAGTGGTCAACTGGAGTGATTTCCTCCATAATTTGACCACAAGCAATGCTAAAACATGGTACTGCTGTAACTCTGTTTACTAAGTTGCAAAAGCCTGTCTCCTAGATGCAAGAATATACACTGGGAAAAAAGGGTGCCTCTTCAACCACATTCCTTTACCCCATATACAAGAATACCCCTCAAATGGATTTAAGACCTAAATGTAAAATTGGATAGTATAAAACTCATAGAGGGAAAACCTAGAAAAAACGTAATTTGTGCCACTCTATCATAACTTGCAGCCCGTTTGTTTGTTTGTTTGTTTGTTTTGTTTTGTTTTGTTTTTTTGTCTCCTGGATATGCCTTTGTTTTGTGGAAGTAAAAGTGTAAAAATCTCTTTGTGATCTCAAATGAAAGTCTTTTAAATCTCAAAGTCCTCTTCATGTTAAGCTTAATTTCCTTAGACTTTATTAATTCAGAATTTGTAATAGTTTGGACAGCATGAAAATATAGAAACAGATGAGAAAGAATTGTTGGACCATTTTGCTTCAAAACAAATTTTAAAGGAGATTTATGCAGACTAATTATAAAAAATAAATCCAACAAATATAAAACAGAAAATATATAATGAACTAATACATAAAGTACTGTAGCCTATGAGGCTCCTTGGTCCATGGAATTTTCCAGGCAAGAGTACTGGAGTGGATTGCCATTTCCTTCTCCAGGGGATCTTTCCAATTGAGGGATTGAACCCGGGTCTCCTGCACTGCAGGCAGACACTTTACCGTCTGACCCACCAGGGAAGTAATACATAAAGTAAGGATATCTAAATATTTATGAGTCTTTTAATTCTATAGTGGTCATTACTGAAGCGAATTAGCATCAGCAGAGGAAAAAGATGGGAACAATAACCCTGTGTATGAGACAGCAAAAGAGACACTGATGTATAGAACAGTCTTTTGGACTCTGTGGGAGAGGGAGAGGGTGGGGAGATTTGGGAGAATGGCATTGAAACATGTATAATATCATGTATGAAACGAGTCGCCAGTCCAGGTTTGATGCACGATACTGGATGCTTGGGGCTGGTGCACTGGGACGACCCAGAGGGAGGGTATGGGGAGGGAAGAGGGAGGAGGGCTCAGGATGGGGAGCATGGGTATACCTGTGGCGGATTCATTTCAATGTTTGGCAAAACTAATACAATATTGTAAAGTTTAAAAATAAAATAAAATTTTAAAAAAATTTAAAAAAAGTGAAATGATGACCTTCACAAAATATAAAATGAGCACATGACAAATATTTAATTTAGTTCATGGTTTGGAGAGAACTAGAAAATATTACTAATCACTCAGAAGGAAAATCCAGTGTACCAGTTTTAACAATGTTCAATCAGGGAACTGCAAAACTTGCTTAATCTTTAATGGTCAAAGAAATTATTTAAACTTCCATTTGACACTATTTGCATTTCTATGGACAAGAATTCAGTTCAGTTCAGCTGCTCAGTCATGTTCTACTATTTGCAACTCCATGAACTACAGCACCCCAGGCTTCCCTGTCCATCACCAATTCCCAGAGCTTGCTCAAACTCATGTCCATCAAGTCGGTGATGCCATCCAATCATCTCATCCTCTGTTGTCCCCTTCACCTCCTGCCTTCAGTCTTTCCCAGCATCAAGGTATTTTTCAGTGTGTCAGTTCTTTGCATCAGGTGGCCAAAATATCGGAGCTTCAGCTTCAGCATCAATCCTTTCAATGAATGTTCAGGACTCATTTCCTTTAGGATGGACTGGTTGGATCTCTATGCAGTCGAAGGGACTCTCAAGAGACGTTTCCAACACCACAGATCAAAAGCATCAATTCTTTAGCAGTCAACTTTCTTTATAGTCCAAATCTCACATCCATACGTGACTACTGGAAAAACTATAGCTTTGATTAGATATACCTTTGTTGGCAAAGTAATGTTTCTGCTTTTTAATACACTGTCTAGGTTGATCATAGCTTTTCTTCCAAGGAGCAAGTGTCTTTTGATTTCATGGTTGCAGTCACCATCTGCAGTGATTTTGAAGCCCAAGAATGTAAAGTCTGTGACTGTTTTCATTGTTTCCTCATCTATTTGCCATGAAGTGATAGGACTGTATGCCTTGATACTTGTTTTTTGAATGTTGAGTTTTAAGCCAACTTTTTCACTCTCCACTTTCACTTTAATTCCTCTTCACTTTCTGCCATAAGAGTGGTGTCATCTGCATATCTGAGGTTACAGATATTTCTCCCAGGGAACATGTGTACACCTGTGGCGGATTCATGTTGATGTATGGCAAAACCAATACAATATTGTAAAGTATTAGCCTCTAATTAAAATAAATAAATTTAAAAAAAGAAAATAATAAAAAAGGAAATACTTGCATTATTTTCAATTCTCTACTACTTAAATAATTATAAAACAGCTTAAGTTAATAAAAGGCATAAATCCCATGGAATTATCACTCCAAAAGGAGTACTATCTTTTAACATGAGGATCTTTATTTTTTTACAAGCCTTGGAGTTTAACAAGAAATGGCATATTTAAAAAGGAGATTACAATATAATAGATCCATATATGATAAACTCACAGCAAATATTATCCTTAATGGTGAAAAATGGAAAGCATTTCCCCTAGAGTCAGGAACAAAACACGGATGCCCACTCTTGCCACTACTATTCAACATAGTTTTGGTAGTTTTAGCCACAGCAATCAGAGAAGAAAAAGAAATAAAAGTAATCCAGATTGGAAAAGAAGAAGTAAAACTCTCACTGCTTGCAGATGACATGATGTGCATAGAAAATGATGCTTTCCACCAGAAAATTATTAGGGCTAATCAATGAATATAGTAAAGTTGCAGGATATAAAATTAATACACAGAAATCCCTTGCATTCCTATATACTAACAATGAGAAAACAGAAAGAGAAATTAAGGAAACAATTCCATTCACTATGCAATGAAAAGAATAAAATACTTAGGAATACATCTACCTAAAGAAACAAAAGACCTATATATAGAAACCTATAAAACACTGGTGAAAGAAATCAAAGAAGACACAAATAGATGGAGAAATATACCAAGTTCATGGGTCAGAAGAATCAATATTGTGAAAATAAGTATACTACCCAAAGCAATCTATAGATTCAATGCAATCCCTATCAGGCTACCAATGGCATTCTTCAGAAAACTAGAAAATTTCACAATTTGTATGGAAATACAAAAAACCTCAAATAGCCAAATCAATCTTGAGAAAGAAGAATTAAACGGAGAAATCAACTTGCCTGACTTCAGGCTATACTACAAGGCAATAGTCATCAAGACAGTATGGTATGGGCACAAAGACAGAAACATAGATCAATGGAACAAAATAGAAAGCCCAGAGATAAATCCACAGGCCTATGGACAACTTATCTTTGACAAAGAAGGCAAGAATATACAATAGAGAAAAGACAATCTCTTTAAAAAGTGGTGCTGGGAAAACTGGTCAACCACTTGTAAAAGAATGAAACTAGAACACTTTCAAACACCATACACAAAAGTAAACTCAAAATGGATTAAAGATCTAAATGTAAAACCAGAAACTATAAAACTCCTAGAGGAAAACATAGGCAAAACACTCTGATGTAAATCACAGGAAGACCCTTTATGACCCACCTCCCAGAGTAATGGAAATAAAAGCAAAATTAACAAATAGGACCTAATTAAACTTAAAAGCTTCTGCACAACAGAGGAAACTCTAAGCAAGCTGAAAAGACAGCCTTCAGAATGTGATAAAATAATAGCAAATGAAGCAACTGACAAAGAACTAATCTCAAAAATATGCAAGCAACACCTTCAGCTCAATTCCAGAAAAATAAGCGACCTAATCAAAAAATAGGCTGAAGAACTAAACATACATTTCTCCAAAGAAGACATACAGATTGCTAACAAACACATGAAAAGATGCTCAACATCACTCATTATCAGAGAAATGCAAATCAAAATCACAATTACATACCATCTCACGCCAGTCAGAATGGCTGCTATCAAAAAGTCTACAAACAAGAAATGCTGGAGAGGGTGCAGAGAAAAGGGAATCCTCTTACACTGTTTGTGGGAATGCAAACTAGTACAGCCACTATGGAGAACAGTGTGGAGATTAATTTAAAAAACTGGAAATAGAACTGCCATATGATCCAGCAATCCCACTGCTGGGCATACAAACCGAGGAAACCAGAATTGAAAGACATATGTGCACCCCAATGCTCATTGCAGCACTGTTTACAATAGCTAGGACATAGAAGCAACCTAGATGTGCATTGGCAGATGAACAAATAAGAAAGCCTTGGTACATATACACAATGGAATATTACTCAACTATGAAAAAGAATGCATTTGAATCAATTCTAATGAGGTGGATGAAACTGGAGCCTATTATACAGTGAAGTAAATCAGAAAGAAAAACACCAATATAGTGTGTGTGTGTGTGTATATATATATATATATATATATATGTATATATATATATATGGAATTTAGAAAGATGGTAACAATGGCCCTATATGCGAGACAGCAAAGGAGACACAGGTGTAAAGAACAGTCTTTTGGACTCTGTGGAAGAAGGCGAGGGTGGGATGATTTTAGAGAATAGCATTGAAACATGTATATTATTATATGTGTAATAGATTGCTGGTCCAGGTTCAATGAATGAGACAGGGTGCTCAGGGCTGGTGCACTGGGATGACCCTGACGGATGGGATGGGGAAGGAGGTGGGTGGGGGTGGGTCAGGATGGGGAACACAGGTACACCCATGGCTGATTCATGTCAGTGTATGGCAAAACCCACCACAATATTGTAAAGTAATTAGCCTCCAATTAAAATAAATTAAAAATAATAATAAATAAAATAGGAGTTAGCAAGAGTTATTAAGCATATTAATGTTTACTTGTCAAACAATGGAAAGAGTTAGGGAAACTAATAACAGATGATACAGAACCCAGAAGCTAGTACCTGTAGGCAGCCATTACCACAATAGGACCTGGGAGATCAGGGGAGATAATGGTCTCAGAAACACAGAAGGACCATCTAAAAGCTAGCACTACCTCTCAGCCAGAAGACAAGGCAGCTGATTGAAGCAGACCAGAGAAGATAGCAGCTCAGGATGGAGAGATCTCAATAGGTAAAAGCAGTATATATTTAAACACCCAACCATTTATTCATTTTTCTTTTCCCCTGAAAAGAGTAAGCACTATTTTTGGATTTAGCTTGAAAAAAGGAAAACACTGAGGAAATGAGAGTCTTCCAACTTATTTATTCACTTAATTTTATCAAACACCAGTATAGTCAGACCACTAGTACCACCTCAGAAGCCAATGCAAGAGACACAAGAGATGCAGGTTTGATCCCTGGGTTGGAAAGATCCCCTGGAGGTGGGCATAGCAACCCATTTCAGGACTCTTGCCTGGAGAATCTCATGGGCACCTGGACAGAGGAGTATGGTGGACTACAGTCCATAGGGTTGCAAACAGTTGGACACAACTAAAGCGACTTAACATGTACATATGCACATAGTCAGACCCTGAAACAGGTGTTGGTAATAAAGAGGTAAATAGAATTAGAGTCTTTGTCTCTTAGACTTCTGAAGTGGCTTTTAAATGGTAAAAGAAGGTGAGTTAGATCAAATTTATGTATCAACAGAATTGATAGTTGCATAAGTATTTTCTTTAATGTGTCAGGAAGTGTTTTTAACATTTATTATTAACTGAGAAGGTATTAGGCTTATTGCATGGTGATCTCCCTGACCCTTGGTGTCCTCCAGCAAAGACCCAGGAACCAGTTGCCAGAGGTGTGGAAGAAGGATTTGAGCACCCTTGTAATAAATTGAATAGAACATCTTCAAAAGTTCACATTTTTCATAAAATAGAAAATGTAGCATGTTTCTTCTCCTGCACACAATGGGAAAAAAATAAGTTTGTATTAATAAAATGTATTGAGCATGTCTGAAAGCCCAAAATATGAACTTCTCATCACCTGATAGTAAAAATATTATCTTATTTAATTACGTTAATTTCCTGACTTTGAATTCATCATCAGCACTGAAATGTAAGAAGACATGATAAATGTGACTGGATTCATTCTCATGGGATTTACACAGAATCCTCAGATGCAGAAAATTCTATTTTTGGCTTTACTTATTACCTATAGTAGGCTTCCCTGGTGGCTCAGGTGGTAAAGAACCTGCCTGAAGTATGGGAGACCTGAGTTTGACCTCTGGATTGAGAAGACTCCCAGGAGGAGGGCATCGAAACCCACTCTAGTATTCTTGCAAGGAGAATCCCCATGGATAGAGGAGTCCAACAGGCTACAGTCTATGGGGTTGCAAAGAGTTGGACATGACTGAGCAACTAAGCACAGCACAGCAAATCACCTATAGTGGGCTTCCCAGGTGGCACTAATGTTAAAGAACCCGCCTGCCAATGTGAGATGCATAAGAAACGTGAGTTCAGTCCTTGCACCAGGAAGATCCCTGGAGGAGGGCATTACTACACACTCCAGTATTCTTGCCTGGAGAATTCCCATGGACAGAGGAGACTATGGAGAGTGCTACAGTCCATAGGGTCGCAAAGAGCTGGACATGACTGAAGCAACTTAGAATTCATGCACACATCACCTATAGTGTCACTGTCAAGGAAAACCTGTTCATTCTTACTATAATCATTAGCCAGACTTTGAAGTCCCTGATGTATTTCTTCCTGGCCTTCATGTTCATGATAGACACATGTTAATCTTCTTCCATAATGCCCAAAATGCTATCTGATTGGCCCTGTGATTCAAAAGCTGTCTAATTCAATGGCTAAAGGAAGCTATTGAACATTCCTTGGTAGCTTCAGAGCTTCACAAGCTTCCTCCTTGTGGTCATGCCTTTGACTTCTCTGTGGCCATCTCTAGACCTCCGCAGTATGTGCCCATCATGGACCCCCACATATGCTGCTTCCTGGCGGGGGTATGCTGAGCAGTGGGTGTTCTCCACTCTGTTGAACAGAGTCTAGTCACTTTCTTTTTCCCATTTTGTGACTCCAGCATCAAGGATCACTTCATGTATGATGTTTTCCCCAGATACAATTTATCTGCACTGACACTTGACGGTCTGTTGGTTGCTGCCAGTGGTGGGATAACCTCTGTGATCACTTTTGTAATGTGATTGGTATTCTGTGTGGTCATCCTATGCTCTTGGAGACTCATTGCTCTGCAGGGAGGAAATAACAACAACAACAACAACAACAAAAAGCCCTGTCTACCTGTAGCTCCCCCATCACAGTTGCTGTCTTCTTTTTTTGGTTCCCTGTATCAAGTTCATGTTCAGTTGTGAGTGATTCTTTGAGATCCTTTGGACTGTAGTCTACTAGGCTCGTCCATCTACGGGATTTTTCAGGCTAGAATATTGGAATGGGTCACCATTTTCCTCCTCTAGGGGATCTCCCCAACCAAGGGATAGAACCCATGTTTCCTACATTGCAGGTAGATTCTTTATCTGCTGAGCCATCAGGGAAGACTGTTCAGTTCAGTTCAGTTCAGTCACTCAGTGGTGTCCAACTCTTTGTGACCCCATGGACTGCAGGAGGCCAGGCTTCCCTGTCCATCGCCAACTCCTGGAGTTTACCCAAACTTATGTCCATCAAGTCAATGATACCATCCAACCATCACATCCTCTGTCATCACCCCTTTTTCCTTTTGCCTTCAGTCTTTCCCAGTCTCAGGGTCTTTTACAATGAGTCAGTTCTCTCGATATGCATAATATTTAAAATTATGTTGGATTTCTTCTTCTGTTGGGTAAAAATTGGCAATGATTATTTTAAAAAATTAATTGCACACTATTTAAACTGATGTGAAAATTTTAAAAAGTTCTCAGATTCTGGTCAGGGGCTTCCCTTATGGCTTAGCTGATAAAGAATCTGCCTGCAATGTGGGAGACCTGGGTTTGATCCCTGGGCTGGGAAGATCTCCTGGAGAAGGGAAAGGCTACCCACTCCAGTATTCTGGCCTGGAGAATTCCATGGACTGTATAGTCCATGGAGTCACAAAAAATCAGACATGACTAACTTTCACTTTTAGACGGTCAAAGCTATATTATAAAATTAAAGTTTTTTGTCTATTTTACAGAAGAAAATAGAGAATCAAAAAGGTTAAATAATTCAGTCCTTGAACATGTAAGTCAGCTTTGTCCCAAATACTCTTATTTCACATCCTGTGATCTTTACATTACACAAAATCCTTTGGGCATGGTATTTGATTATGGTTTGATTCATAAAAATATTTTTGATTTTATGCCATAGGATATGACACTTCATTAGGTTAACAATTATTAGTAGCAATTCACTGCAGTTTGTCTGTTTGTTTGGAAAAGCATACTATAAAATGTACTTCTACAACAATTTCACTAGTAGACATAGGCTGTACACTTAGTTCCTTGAATCTGGATCCACTTTAAAAATTGCTCTAGGAGATTATTTATAAGGAATATATAGATTTTTAAAAATCTAAAACCAAAAATCATTATTCTGCATTAGACTAAGGAAGTACTTCTCTACTCAATAATTTCCTTATTTTTAAGATTTTCTTGAAATTAACTTTTCCTCTTCATCTAAAACAAAGTCTGCTACCAAAATATGAACATATGTGTGTTTAATGGATGGGTTTATAGTCTCCACCTTGTCAGAAAAATCCAGTCTCCCATTCCATTGGTACCATATATTTCAATGAATAAATCAATGGATATATTGATGTAACAATATTTGGCAAGCATACTGTGCTTATAAAGTTGTGATGGGGAAAAAGAGCACTAGCTTCAGCATCATGAGACATTAATCTTCTTTTACATTGTGCCGGTATCTTCTCTAACTGTAAACAGTCTTCCTTATTTCTACAAATGGCTTACCTATGTAAATTGCAAAGTGTTTTGAAGCTCTCTGGTTCTGCCCAAGTCAATGTGTTTGTTGCCATAAATATTGTTGCATTTGCTTCTACTTCAATTAATAGTAACATTAAAGACTTATGAGAACACAGTCCAACTCTCAAAGCATTTCCTTTTCTGGTAAACAACATAAGAGATGTCCTTCTGGGGTGAACGTCTTTGGATTGGGCTACAACAACATGAACTACACTTTTTGAGTCTTTGTTACATGGAGAATATGTTTTTCTACTTAATGAAATACATGAAACTTCCATAAGAACACTTTGACAGGTACGTGGGTGTTGTGATATTAGTCCCTGAATCTATCAAAGGTTAAACCACATGTCAGCTAGTTTCTGATCAGTTGTGATATGCTACATATATAATTCCTCCTGCTTTAATTCTAGTTTACCCTTGATAACTTATGGTGAATGGTGTTGGATTCAAGATTTCTGAAGAAGAAGATTTAGTTTGGGGACCAGGGACCAGTCTTTTATCACTCAAGAGCTTTTATGTAGCAGTTTTATTAAAGCGAAAAAGGAGAGAGAAACCTTCTGACATAGACATCAGAAAGGGGAAGGAGAGTGCCCCCCTCGCTAGTTTAAGCAAGGGAGTCATCAGTTCAGTTCATTTCAGTTCAGTCTCTCAGTTGTGTCCGATTCTCTGTGACCCTATGAATCACGGCACACCAGGTCTCCCTGTCCATCTTCAACCCCCGGAGTTCACTCAAACTCACGTCCATCGAATCAGTGATGCCATCCAGCCATCTCATCCTCTATCATCCACTTCTGCTCCTGCCTCCAATAGCTCCCATCATCAGGGTCTTTTCCAATGAGTCAACTCGTCGCATCAGGTGGCCAAAGTATTGGACTTTTGGCTTCAGCATCAGTCCTTCCAATGAACAACCAGGACTGATCTCCTTTAGAATGGACTGGTTGGATCTCCTTACAGTTCAAGGGACTCTCAAGAGTCTTCTCCAACACCACAGTTCAAAAGCATCAATTCTTCAGCGCTCAGCCTTCTTCACAGTCCAACTCTCACATCCATACATGACCACTGGAAAAACCAGAGCTTTGACTAGACGGACCTTTGTTGGCAAAGTAATATCTCTGCTTTTCAATATGCTATGCAGGTTGGTCATAACTTTCCTTCCAAGGAGTGTCTTTTAATTTCATGGCCGCAATGACCATCTGCAGTGATTTTGGAGCCCAAAAATATAAAGTCAGCTATTGTTTCCACTGTTTCCCCATCTATTTGCCATGAAGTGATGGGACCAGATGCCATGATCTTACTTTTCTGAAAGTTAAGCTTTAAGCCAACTTTTTCACTCTCATCTTTCACTTTCATCAAGAGGCTTTTTAGTTCCTCTTCAATTTCTGCAATAAGGGTAGTGTAATCTGTATATATGAGGTTATTAATATTTCTCCCAGCAATCTTGATTCCAGTGTGTGCTTCTTCCAGCCCAGCATTTCTCATGATGTACTCTGCATAGAAGTTAAATAAACAGGGTGATAATATACAGCCTTGATGCACTTCTTTTTCTATTTGGAACAAGTCTGTTGTTCCATGTCCAGTTCTAACTGTTACTTCCTGACCTGCATACCGGTTTCTCAAGAGGCAGGTCAGGTGGTTTGGTTTTCCCATCTCTTTCAGAATTTTCCACAGTTTATTGTAATCCACACAGTTAAAGGCTTTGGCATAGTCAATAAAGCAGAAATAGATGTTTTTCTGGAACTCTCTTGCTTTTTGATGATCCAGCAGATGTTGGCAATTTGATCTCTGGTTCCTCTGCCTTTTCTAAAACCATGTTGAACATCTTAAAGTTCACAGTTCACGTATTGCTGAAGCCTCACTTGGAGAATTTTGAGCATTACTTTACTCACGTATGAGATTTGGCATTGCCTTTCTTTGCAATTGGAATGAAAACTGACTTTTTCCAGTCCTGTGGTCACTGCTGAGTTTTCCAAATTTGCTGGCATATTGAGTGCAGCACTTTTACAGCATCATCTTTCAGGATTTGAAGTAGTACTGGTATTCCATCACCTCCACTAGCTTTGTTCATAGTTATGCTTTCTAAGGCCCACTTGATGTCACATTCCAGGATGTCTAACTCTAGGTGAGTGATCACACCATCGTGATTATCTTGGTTATGAAGCTCTTTTTTGTACAGTTCTTCTGTGTATTCTTGCCACCTCTTCTTAGTATCTTCTGCATTGGAAAAGACTCTTATGCTGGGAGGGATTGGGGGCAAGAGGAGAAAGGGATGACAGAGGATGAGATGGTTGTATGGCATCACTGACTCGATGGACGTGAGTCTCAGTGAACTCTGGGAGTTGGTGATGCACAGGGAGGCCTGGCATGCTGCGATTCATGGGGTCGCAAAGAGTCGGACCCGACTGAGCCGCTGATCTGATCTGATCTAATCTGTTAGGTCCATACCATTTCTGTCCTTTATTGAGCCCATCTTTGCATGAAATGTTCCCTTGGTATCTCTAATTTTCTTGAAGAGATCTCTAGTCTTTCCCATTCTGTTGTTTTCCTCTATTTCTTTGCATTGGTCACTTAGGAAGGCTTTCGTATCTCTCCTTGCTATTCTTTGGAACTCTGCATTCAGATGTTTATATCTTTCCTTTTCTCCTTTGCTTTTGGCTTCTCTTCTTTTCACAGCTATTTGTAAGGCCTCCTCAGACAGCCATTTTGCTTTTATGCATTTCTTTTCCATGGGGATGGTCTTGATCCCTGTCTCCTGTACAATGTCACGAACCTCCGTCCATAGTTCATCAGGCACTCTGTCTATCAGATCTAGTCCCTTAATTCTATTTCTCACTTTCACTGTATAATCATAAGGGATTTGATTTAGGTCATACCCGAATGGTCTAATGGTTTTCCCCACTTTCTTCAATTTAAGTCTGAATTTTGCAATAAAGAGTTCATGATCTGAGCCACATTTAGGTCCTGGTCTTGTTTTTGCTGACTGTATAAAGCTTTTCCATCTTTGGCTGAAAAGAATATAATCAATCTGATTTCGGTATTGACCATCTGGTGATGTCCATGTGTAGTCTTCTCTTGTGTTGTTGGAAGAGACTGTTTGTTATGACCAGCGTGTTCTCTTGGCAAAATTCTATTAGCCTTTGCCCTGCTTCATTCCTTACTCCATAGCCAAATTTGCCTGTTACTGCAGGTGTTTCTTGACTTCCTACTTTTGCATTCCAGTCCCCTATAATGAAAAGGACATCTTTTTGAGTGTTAGTTCTAAAAGGTCTTGTAGGTCTTCATAGAACCGTTCAACTTCAGCTTCTTCAATGTTACTGGTTGGGGTATAGGCTTGGATTACCGTGATATTGAATGGTTTGCCTTGGAAACGAACAGAGATCATTCTGTCATTTTTGAAATTGCATCCAAGTATTGCATTTCGGACTCTTTTGTTGACCATGATGGCTACTCCATTTATTCTAAAGGATTCCTGCCCACAGTAGTCGATATAATGGTCATCTGAGTTAAATTCACCAATTCCAGTTCATTTTAGTTCACTGATTCCTAGAATGTTGATGTTCACTCTGGCCATCTCCTGTTTGACCACTTCCAATTTGCCTTGATTCATGGACCTAACATTCCAGGTTCCTATGCAATATTGCTCTTTACAGCATCAGACCTTGCTTCTATCACCAGTACATCCACAACTGGGTTGTTTTTGCTTTGGCTCCAAATAGGAGATAATAGGATTAGCCATTATGTTTTCAGGAAGAAGAAACTGTCCTCAAGCAGGATGCATTGTTGTTATATAATCCTTACTAAGGAATGTAGGGGGAAAAAAGTTTGTCTCTTCTTCCTCCTTGAGAATTCCAGACCTCTTTCTCTTCTCTGAGAGCCCCAGACTCCTTTCCCCTCTTCAGGAACCCTAGACTTCTTATCAAGCTGCCTAGGAATTGACTTTCTCATTCCCCCATTTTCTTTTAGGAGAATTATGTTGCCAAGGGAAAGGAGCCTCATTTTCATTCTATAACTACTTCCTGCTGTTGTGTGGTGTCATCCTTAAATTGTTGAGGCAACTTATTCTCCGAACCCTCATACTGAGTGTCACTGATCCAGGGGCTCCAAGTAATAGTTGGAAGAGGCTGTGGTACTCATAGGAGCCTGGACAACCATTTGTAGCTTAAAAGCTTTCAGACAGTTAAAAACAAACTCAGTTTAAACAGTTTCAGATGTCAGGCAAAATACTCAGTAAACAAAGTTTATGTTTTATTATGTTTTATAAAACATAGTATTATGTTTTATAATACTTTGTTAAAGTATTATATTTTATGTTTTATAAAACATAGTATTATGTTTTATAATACTTTGTTAAAACAAAGTTAGGATTGTTAGATGTCATTAGATCAAGAAGAAGTATTGCATATGCTTATTGTTGGTGAAGGTATTTGTAGAGCTGAAGAAAGTCCTTTCCTTGAAGCGGAGAAACCCACTATGGGAAGCTTTCAATTGATGAGGTGGTTGAAAAGCTGAAAACTGAGTCAAATAGTTAGTTAATTCTAAGGTTTCAGGATATATGGCAATCAGATCATATCAGATCAGTTGCTCAGTCATGTCCGACTCTTTGCGACCCCATGAATCGCAGCATGCCAGGCCTCCCTGTCCATCACCAACTCCCGGAGCTCACCCAGACTCACGTCCATCAAGTCAGTGATGCCATCCAGCCATCTCATCCTCTGTCGTCCCCTTCTCCTCTTGCCCCCAATCCTTCCCATCATCAAAGTCTTTTCCATTGAGTCAACACTTCGCATGAGGTGGCCAAAGTACTGGAGTTTCAGCTTTAGCATCATTCCTTCCAAAGAAATCCCAGAGCTGATCTCCTTCAGAATGGACTGGTTGGATCTACTTGCAGTCCAAGGGATGCTCAAGAGTCTTCTCCAACACCACAGTTCAAAAGCATCAATTCTTTGGCGCTCAGTCTTCTTCACAGTCCAACTCTCACATGCATACATGACCACTGGAAAAACGATAGCCTTGACTAGACGAACCTTTGTTGGCAAAGTAATGTCTGTGTTTTTGAATATGCTATCTAGGTTGGTCATAACTTTCCTTCCAAGGAGTAAGCATCTTTTAATTTCATGGCTGCAGTCACCATCTGCAGTGATTTTGGAGCCCAGAAAAATAAAGTCTGACACTGTTTCCACTGTTTCCCCATCTATTTCCCATTAAGTGATGGGACCGGATGCCATGATCTTCGTTTTCTGAATGTTGAGCTTTAAGTCAACTTTTTCTCTCTCCTCTTTCACTTTCATCAAGAGGTTTTTTAGTTCCTCTTCACTTTCTGCCATAAGGGTGGTGTCATCTGCATATCTGAGGTTATTGATATTTCCCCCGGCAATCTTGATTCCAGCCTGTGTTTCTTCCAGTCCAGCGTTTCTCATGATGTACTCTGCATATAAGTTAAATAAGCAGGGTGACAATATACAGCCTTGACGTACTCCTTTTCCTATTTGGAACCAGTCTGTTGTTCCATGTCCAGTTCTAACTGTTGCTTCCTGGTATTCCTGCATACAAATTTCTCAAGAGGCAGATCAAGTGGTCTGGTATTCCCATCTCTTTCAAAATTTTCCACAGTTTATTGTGATCCACACACTCAAAGGCTTTGGCATAGTCAATAAAGCAGAAATAGATGTTTTTCTGGAACTCTTTTGCTTTTTCCATGATCCAGCAGATGTTGACAATTTGATGACTGGTTCCTCTGCCTTTTCTAAAGCCAGCTTGAACATCAGGAAGTTCATGGCTCGCATATTGCTGAAGTCTGGCTTGGAGAATTTTGAGCATTACTTTACTAGCATGTGAGATGAGTGCAATTGTGCGGTAGTTTGAGCATTCTTTGGCATTGCCTTTCTTTGGGATTGGAATGAAAACTGACCTTTTCCAGTCTTGTGGCCACTGCTGAGTTTTCCAAATTTGCTGGCACATTGAGTGCAGCACTTTCACAGCATCATCTTTCAGGATTTGAAATAGCTCAACTGGAATTCCATCACCTCCACTAGCTTTGTTTGTAGTGATGCTTTCTCAGGCCCACTTGACTTCACATTCCAGGATGTCTGGCTCTATGTCAGTGATCACACCATCACGATTATCTGGGTAGTGAAGATCTTTTTTGTACAGTTCTTCTGTGTATTCTTGCCATCTCTTCTTAATATCTTCTGCTTCTGTTAGGTCCATACCATTTCTGTCCTTTATCGAGCCCATCTTTGCATGAAATGTTCCTTTGGTATATCTGATTTTCTTGAAAAGATCTCTAGTCTTTCCCATTCTGTTGTTTTCCTCTATTTCTTTGCATTGATTGCTGAAGAAGGCTTTCTTATCTCTTCTTGCTATTCTTTGGAACTCTGCATTCAGATGCTTATATCTTTCCTTTGCTCCTTTGCTTTTTGCTTCTCTTCTTTTCACAGCTATTTGTAAGGCCTCCCCAGACAGCCATTTTGCTTTTATGCATTTCTTTTCCATGGGGATGGTCTTGATCCCTGTCTCCTGTACAATGTCAGAAACCTCATTCCATAGCTCATCAGGCACTCTATCTATCAGATCTAGGCCCTTAAATCTATTTCTCACTTCCACTGTATAATCATAAGGGATTTGATTTAGGTCATACCTGAATGGTCTAGTGGTTTTCCCTACTTTCTTCAATTTAAGTCTGAATTTGGCAATAAGCAGTTCATGGTCTGAGCCACAGTCAGCTCCTGGTCTTGTTTTTGCTGACTGTATAGAGCTTCTCCATCTTTGGCTGCAAAGAATATAATCAATCTGATTTTGGTGTTGACCATCTGGTGATATCCATGTATAGTCTTCTATCCACGTGCAAAAATGGTCTGTGATAGAGACAGTCCCTTCTTTCTAGGGTCAATTCAAGCCCTCATTAAAACTATGGGTAAAACTTTAAACCAACTCTCTTATGTTTCCTGAGTTAATTTACACAGATGTCTCTTAATAATGTCATTAGCCTTTTCAACTTTTGTTGCAGATTGGGGTCTCCAGGAACAGTGTAAGTGACATTCTCTTCCTAGAGCTTTCAACACACCTTGAGTTGCAGTGGTTTTAAAGATGGAGCCAATTTCACTCTGAACTTTAATTTAAGATCCTGCTTACATCAAGAGAAGTCAGTACAGTAAGATTTTGCCCGTTAGTAAACTTTTGAGCTTTAGGCATTAGCAAAACAATAGTAGTAATTCAGTTCAGTTCAGTTCAGTCACTCAGTCGTGTCTGACTCTTTGTGACCCCATGGACTGAAGCATGCCAGGCCTCCCTGTCTATCACCAACTCCCAGATTCCACCCAAATCCATGTCCATTGAGTCAGTGATGCCATACAACCATCTCATCCTATGTTGTCCCCTTCTCCTCCTGCTGTCAATCTTTCCCAGCATCAGGGTCTTTTCAACAGAGTCAGCTCTTTGCATCAGGTGACCAAAGTATTGGAGTTTCAGCTTCAACATCAGTCCTTCCAATGAATATTCAGGATTGGTCTCCTTTAGGATGGACTGGTTGGATCTCCTTGCAGTCCAAGGGACTCTCAAGAGTCTTCCCCAACACCACAGTTCAAAAGCATCAATTCTTCAATGCTCAGCTTTCTTTATAGTCCAACTCTCACATCCATACATGACTATTGGAAAAACCATAGCCTTGACTAGAGGGACCTTTGTTAGCAAAGTAATATGTTGTCTAGGTTGATAATATCTTTTTTCCAAGGAGCAAGAATCTTTTAATTTCATGGGTGCAATCACCATCTGCAGTGATTTTGGAGCCCCAAATATAAAGCCTTCCACTGTTTCCCCATCTATTTGCCATGAAGTGATGGGACTGGATTCCATGATCTTCGTTTTCTAAATGTTAAGCTTTAAGCCAACTTTTTACTCTCCTCCCATAGACTTTTTTTTTTTACAGTAACAAATGAACTCTAATCCTTTGGGCAAACTCAAAATCGGAGCCTGCAAGAGAGCAGTTTGAAGAGACTCAAAAGTCTTTTCAGCCTCTGGGGACCAAACCAGCTTGTTGGTTTGGGCCTGCTGAGTTTAAGTTATAAGTTTTTTATAAAGGCAGGGCAAGTTCTTCATAACACAGAATCCAAATGCAGCAATAGCTTATAATTCCCAAGAATCTTTTCAATTGTCTTAAAGTCATATTTGGCTCATTTAAGAATTTCAGACAATAAAGTATAAGGATTGGGTACATAGTATTCATACATCTAAAACAAGTCTCCATTTATCACTTCAAAATTTTTACCTTCAAAATAGGAGTGTTGCATGGACTACTACAGGAAATTAATAGCCCCTGATCCTTTAAATTCTCAATGATGAGTTTTAACCCTTCCTTAACCTTGGGACTTAGTGGGTACTGCTTTTGATGTGAAAATAGGTGAGGGTCATTGAGCTTGATAACCACAGAAACAGTGTTTGGTGATCGACCCAGTTTTTACATCAGCTCACACCTTAGGATTTACATTTTGCTCAATTAAAACAGCAGATTCCATATTCATGAGAACAGAGGCCTCGACCTTGCTCAGTATATCCCAAGAAGGCGTAAGGGAGACTCTGGCATGATTAGAAACTCGAGAAAATAGCAGAGAGCCCTACTTGACCCTTGAATTCAGTTCAGTTCAGTCACTCAGTCGTGTACGACTCTTTGCAACCCCATGAATCGCAGCACGCCAAGCCTCCCTGTCCATCACCAACTCCCGGAGTTCACCCAGACTCACGTCCATCGAGTCAGTGATGCCATACAACCATCTCATCCTCTGTCATCCTCTTCTCCTCCTGCCCTCAATCCTTCCCAGCATCAGAGTTTTTTCCAATGAGTCAACACTTTGCATGAGGTGGCCAAAGTACTGGAGTTTCAGCTTTAGCATCATTCCTTCCAAAGAAATCCCAGGGCTGATCTCCTTCAGAATGGACTGGTTGGATCTCCTTGCAGTCCAAGGGATGCTTAAGAGTCTTCTCCAACATCACAATTCAAAAGCATCAATTCTTTGGCACTCATCCTTCTTCACAGTCCAACTCTCACATCCATACATGACCACTGGAAAAACCATAGCCTTGACTACACGAACCTTTGTCGGCAAAGTAATGTCTCTGCTTTTGAATATGCTATCTAGGTTGGTCATAACTTTCCTTCCAAGGAGTAAGCGTCTTTTAATTTCATGGCTAGAGTCACCATCTACAGTGATTTTGGAGCTCCCAAAAAATAAAGTCTGACACTGTTTCCACTGTTTTCCCATCTCTTTCCCATGAAGTTATGGGACCGGATGCCATGATCTTCATTTTCTGAATGTTAAGTTTTAAGCCAACTTTTTCACTCTCCACTTTCACTTTCATCAAGAGGCTTTTGAGTTCCTCTTCACTTTCTGCCATAAGGGTGGTGTCATCTGCATATCTGAGGTTATTGATATTTCTCCCAGCAATCTTGATTCCAGCTTGTGCTTCTTCCAGTCCAGCGTTTCTCATGATGTACTCTGCATATAAGTTAAATAAGCAGGCTGACAGTACTTGACGTACTTCTTTTCCTATTTGGAACCAGTCTGTTGTTCCATGTCCAGTTCTAACTGTTGCTTCCTGACCTGCATACAGATTTCTCAAGATGCAGATCAGGTGGTCTGGTATTCCCATCTCTTTCAGAATTTTCCACAGTTTATTGTGATCCACACAGTCAAAGGTTTTGGCATAGTCAATAAAGCAGAAATAGATGTTTTTCTGGAACTCTCGTGCTTTTTCCATGATCCAGCGGATGTTGACAATTTGATCTCTGGTTCCTCTGCCTTTTCTAAAACCAGCTTGAACATCAGGAAGTTCACGGTTCACATATGCTGAAGCCTGGCTTGGATAATTTTGTTGCCCCTTAAAGGGTGACAAATAATATCATTTGGCTTGTCTAGACAGCCCCATTACAATAGTGGATTGGGAGGAAAGCAGACCACAGGTTTCAGTGAGCACAGAGAAATTTACCCCAATGTCCAAAAGAAATCAAATGATTGGCCCTTTACAGTTATTGGTACCCAGGGTTTCTTAAGTGTAATTAGGACGAGAGCTCTTGTGGGGACCCCTGGGCACCTTCGGTCCTGATTTTCTCAAGAGCCCAATCTCTGGGGCCTACACCACAGAGGGCAGTCTCTCCTCCAGTATGGTCCTTTGCAGACCAGACATGGAGCCAGGGGTGGCTTAGATACCTGAGGGCAATCCTGCTTGAGATGCCCCTCCTTTCCACAGTAATAACGAGCTCATCCCTTTTAACCTGGGTCCCTCTGGGCATTTTTCTCAAGCCATTTTAGAGCAGGTCTAACAGCCATACTGGGTCTTCAGTCTTTTGTCTGTTTCTTTTTTGCTCTTATTTTTCTCGTCATATTCTCTACCTTAATATAGGGTCTGAACCAACCGCAACAGTTTTTCTAAAGACTGATTTGTTCTGAACACCTGTTTTAATAACTTATGGCAGATATCTGGAGCTAACTGTGTGGGAAATCTATCTTTTAAGATTTTTTCTCCTTCTGAACTTTCAGGATCAATGTCAGTAATCTTGCAGAGAGCCTGCCATAGTCTAGGAATTTACCAGGAGTTTCCTTCTCTCCCTGTTCTATCAGCCAACTTAGCATAAAGTGTTTGTGTGTGCTTGCTTGAGCACTTCAAGAATACATCTGATAAAGTGGCTGTTATGAGAACTGCTTGGCTCCCAGAAGGCAGGGGGTGCTATTTCATGTTCCCTCTTTTCCCTTATCTCACATTCAAGCTATTTATCTCCAAAAGTAGTAGCTTACCCCAAAATTCAAGTTTTTGAGTCAGGGGGTCAGTGTCTGTCCCAAGACATATGACCTCTAAATAGTCTAGCGAGACTGAGGCAACCCATCCTAGAAGGGTGCCCCTGATTCTCAGTCTGTTCAGTTGGGAGCCCCAGATACAAGGGCAAAGTAAGAGGACAGGAGCGAGCTGAAGGTTTCACACCCAAATCTTCACCTTTAGGACATAAGTCTGGCATATCTTACAGAGAGATAAAGAGCAACATATATGTCACTTCTACCCATTTCTTATTTTCTACAGAACTGGTCTAGTTGTAAAACAGTGTCATAATTAAGAGACGCTTCAACAGGCCAGCGTCTCCCATCTTCCAAAGGATACTATGGCCATTCGGTATCACAGAAGAAGATCAAGCATATCTTTTTTAAATTCTGGGGTCAAACTTGTCCCAGTTTTTATTTATTTATTTTAATTGCGTATTGATTGCTTTTATTTTTTTTTTCATTTCATATATGATATTATCCATGTTTCAATGCCATTCTCCCAAATCATCCCACCCTCTCCCTCTCCTGTCCCAGTTTTTATAGTACATTGTAATGAAGTGGTTCTGGAACTGAGAGCTCCCATCTGTAAGAGAGAAAAAAGTGGCATCCACAGCCATGGCTATTTTACACCAGAAGTGTCCTTGCCTACTCTAGATGGGGGTATAGACAGACTTTCCACTGAATCTTTCCTTCCCTGTCAGACTTTGTCCCCTACCAACGCAGGCATCTTACTCATTCTTCCCAGTTCTACCACTGAGGCAGGGTGGAATGCACCAGGAGTAGACCTGATGGCATCCCAGATCGATTTTCAGTTCCTTACCACCAAGACCTTTGTTTGATTTGCTCTTGTCTCTGGTGCCATCCAGAGTGTAACAGAGTAGCTTTCCAGAATCTTTCCAAAGCTAGGACTACTTGGGGAAGCATCTGTCTTTCATGTCCCTATGCACATTTCTGAATACAGTCCTGACTGCAGTAGAAACGGTGAGTCATAAAGGGATGAAGGACAAGGAAGATTCCCTTATGAGTGTCATCACACCAGTATAGCAAAAAAAGGTGGTGGAGGGTTGGCCAGCGAAGAAAAAGTGATTTTTTCCCTCAAGCTACTAGGGCCAATCCTTCCAGTTCATTCCCACAGGTTCCACAAAAGGAATATCTAGGGAGCTGAGACAAAACCCACCAGAGTGCCTCCTCTGGTCCACTAAGAGCTAGCGCTACCAAAGGAAGAAGCCCATTGTACTTCCAATCTAACCAGATGCTGCAGTTCCTGATCTGTGTCCTCCAAAACCTCATGGTCACCAGCAGTGCTTCTATCCACATAGATCAGAGGCACAGCCATGACAAAGACTCACTTTTTGCTGGCTCCTGAGGCAGGCAGACAGGAGAGTGCTCTCTAGCCTGAGAGATGGTCCTGCAGCTAGAGCTCCGCCTCACTCCCAAACATGCTCCTGTAACTTTCGGCTCCTAGCAAGGCTATGCACTTCCATACTTAGGGTCTAAGTAACAGTACATAGTAACAGCATGAATCACAATTCCCTTGAATGTCAGTAATCTGATAGATTAAGTTAGTAGTTCTAATTTCCCACACAATTATGAAATGGTCAAAGAGATCAGGAAAGGGTGACTGAGAAAGGAAAGTTCGGTCCACACGCTTTGCCCATCTCTGGCCGCTCCCCTGGGAGGGAGGTTGGGTGTCTCTTAGCATTGGCAGATCAGTATAAACCCTCGACAAGGTTCCCCTTTTTGGAGCTGCCTTCAGTCATTACAAGGCACTGCGAATCCACAGAGCAGGGCTCATCATTTCATCAGGGTGTGTCATTCATTCACACAAGCATACCACAGAGTTAGTAAGTAAAGCAGAAAATATGTATAGTGAGAATGCAGAGAGGCTAGAGCTCTGAGTGTTCTTACCTTGTCGTGAAGATCCTGGACTAACCTTATGGTGAAAGGTGTCAGATTCATGATCTCCAAAGAAGATTTAGCTTCAGAGCCAGGGACCAGGCTTGATCACTCAAGAGCATTTATGTAGCTGAGTTTATTAAAGTGAAAAAGGACAGAGAAACCTTCTGTCATAGACATCAGAAGGGGGACGGAGTGTGCTCCCCTCAGTAGCCTAAGCAAGGGAGTCATACACTTTTTAAATTACTTATTACAATAAGTCAAAGTAATATCTCAAGGTTGTACAGATCTTACTAGACCCACTTCCATAATTTATATTTTAAGATAAAAGGATTAGCCAGAAGGTTTTCAGGAAGGAGAAGTCGTTCTCAAGAAGGATACTTTGCTGTTATATAATCCTTACTAAGGAATGTAGGGGGAAAAAAATTGTCCTTTCCTCCTCCTTGAGAATTCCAGCCCTCTATCTCCTCTTTGAGAGCCCTAGGCCCTTTTCTCCTCCTCATGGCCCCCTGACTTCTTATCAACCTGCCAAGGAATTGATTCTCTCACCCCTGAGTTTGAGAATCTGTATTGCTGTCTCTCTATGACTCAAACCACGTTGTCCTTGGATTTGTATTCTGGAAACAGACTTTCATGGTATAGCTCCAGGAACTCCTCTTTTGAAAACTTATTTTCATATACAGACTTCATTGATTTAGACCTATAGCTAGCTCCACTCTTTCCCTTTAATGCTACTCTAGCATTTGGGAGTTGGATGAGACAGGTGTATAGGTTATAAAGCAATCTCTCTACCCAACACTGTAAATATTTAAGAAGCTGGATTACCACGCAATGGGCCATCATGAATGGACTTCAATCTTTTATAAGGTTGAGAATGATAACCATGTCAGTATATACTAATTATCTGATTTGATTCTGGCTTTCATTTTAGAGTTGGTAGAAGAGTTCTAGACTTTTTTTATGAAAATACTTTAGCAAAATCCATATCTCCTATAGTTCTTTATATAGTTTAAAATCCTCTTTCAGACTGTCTTTGGCATTTTCCACCACGAATAGCATTATAGAACTCTAAAATCGAAGATCATGGCATCTGGTCCCAGCACTTCATGGCATATAGATTGTGAAAAAACAGAAATAATGAGAGACTATTTTCTTGGGCTCCAAAATCACTGCAGATGGTGAATACAGCCATGAAATTAAGATTCTTGCTCTTTGGGAAAAAAAAGAAAAACAACTATGACAAACCTAGACAGTGTATTAAAAAGCAGAGACAATACTTTGCCAAAAAAGGTCAATATAGTCAAAGCTATGATATGAGACTTAGATCATAAAGAAGGCTGGGAGCCAAAGAATCGATGCTTTCAAGCTGTGGTACTGGAGAAGACTCTTAGAGTCCCTTGGATAGCAAGGAGATCAAACCAACCAATCCTAAAGGAAATCAACCCTGAATATTCATTGGAAGGACTGATGCTGAAGCTGAAGCTCCAGTAGTTCGGCCAACTGACATGAAGAGTCGATGCACTTGAAAAGACCCAGATGGTGGGAAAGATTGTGGGCGAGCAATAGAAGATGAGATGGGTGGATGGCATCATTGAGTCACTGGACATGAGTTTGAGCAAACTCAGGGATATAGTGAAGGACAGGGAAGGCTGGTGTGCTGCAGCCATCACAAAGAGTTTGATGCAACTGAACAACTGAACAACAACAATATTGGAGTTTCTGGTTAAGCTAGGTTTGGCCACGTGATTTCATTTTTCTTAATATATTTTCTTTCATAACACATGATGCTCACAGTGACCATATTCTCTGGAGTCAATCTAGAGGTAAGTACAAGTTATTTTTATTCTTATTATTGAAAGCATATCTGAACATGATGTGATGAGTATGGTTTATATAAGAGCATTTCTGAGACTAATTGAATTATTTTTACAAAATAATTTCAAATATTGAAATTTATTCCTCTCAGTAATTTTTATAAATCTTACAGTTTGTAGCAGCATAAATGTTTCATGTCACTTTAGCTACAAATCTGTAATTTAACCTAAGGTTCCTGGTCCAGTATTTATTGTCCTAGCTTCTTATTTACATTTGGCAAATGGCTTTCTCATTCCCTGTCTTACATTTACATGCTATAAGTTGTGAATGTTTTATTTCTATTCTATATGGATATTATACAATGAAATTCAAATGACTGTAATGTATTTTCACATCTCTGGTATAATTGAATAATGTATTTATTTTCATCATTATCATGTTAAGCTCATTCCAGAATTGGCACAAAAGCTACTTTGAAGAAGTACTGTCAAATTCATGTGGTGTGAAGTGCCAATATTATAATTGCATCCATAATTATCACTTAATATATATTTGAAAGGACTTGTGAGGTGGTGCTAGTGGTAAAGAACTAACCTTCCAAAGTAGGACATGTAAGAGATGGGTTTGATTCCTGGGGCAGGGAGATCTGGAGGTGAACATGGCAACTCATTCCAGTATTCTTGCCTGGAGAATTCCATGGATAGAGGAGCCTGCCGGGCTATGGTCCATAGAGTCGCAAAGAGTAGGGCATGACCAAAGCGACTTATGACATATATTTGAAAATAATATGTTAAAATTCTGATTTGAGTAAAGAGTAGACTAGAATGCAAATTATTTTCATAAAATTTAAATGTCTGATAGTTATCCACATAGATGTTTAATTTACACAGTACTAAATATTCAGACTCCATAATAAGCCCATATGTTTTCAAATATTTAAATTCATTAGTGGTCAACTATTTTGTTGTTGTTGTTGTTTATTTTCCTCCTGTCATAGGGCTTTGCCTTCATGCAAACTTAGGGGAAAATTTGAAATTAAAAGTGAAGGCTCTAAAAATTCTTCTCTGCTGTTCAGTTAATTTCAGGAAACAATTGGGTTATTGGCAAGACCTGCTAATGATGATGAAATACCCTTGAGATCCCATTAGCTAAAAAGCTTTTCATATTTCTCCACAAATAGAATACATGGTTCTACTTTTAAAGTTCATGCAAAGGAACCATTTTATAAGCCAACAAAGACACTTATCACAACTGAGCCAATTGGCATTTTATTTTTTTTTTAATTTAATTTATTTTATTTTTTAACTTTACAATATTGTATTGGTTTTGCCATATATCAAAATGAATCCGCCACAGGTATGTATGTGCTCCCCATCCTGAACCCTCCCCCCTCCTCCCTCCCCATACCATCCCTCTGGGTCATCCCAGTGTACCAGCCCCAAGCATCCAGTATCGTGCATCGAACCTGGACTGGTGACTCGTTTCATATATGATATTATACATGTTTCAATGCCATTCTCCCAAATCATCCCACCCTTTCCCTCTCCCACAGAGTCCAAAAGACTGTTCTATACATAAGTGTCTCTTTTGCTGTCTCGTATACAGGGTTATTGTTAGCATCTTTCTAAATTCCATATATATGCGTTAGTATACTATATTGGTGTTTTTCTTTCTGGCTTACTTCACTCTGTATAATAGGCTCCAGTTTCATCCACCTCATTAGAACTGATTCAAATGTATTCTTTTTAATGGCTGAGTAATACTCCATTGTGTATATGTACCACAGCTTTCTTATCCATTCATCTGCTGATGGACATCTAGGTTGCTTCCATGTCCTGGCTATAATAAACAGTGCTGCGATGAACATTGGGGTACACGTGTCTCTTTCGATTCTGGTTTCCTCAGTGTGTATAAAATCTTGCATTTGCTTCTTTCTTGATGAACAGCTACTTGAGGAACTAATATGGACCTATATCAGACCCATTCATAGGTGAGATTTTTTTTTCCTCCCAGGAAATCATAGACTGTTTATCATACACTCACAGGTAGAAATGGATGTTGTAACATATTATCACCTCTCACACTCAACTATTTAACATTAAAATGTGATTTCAGCATACAGACCATTAAGGAATATAGATTCAAGTACCATACTACTAATTTAGAAGTAGAGATACTTTGGTGTTTTTTTTTAATTGTTATATATTTAAATTAGTAAGACAATAATAAAATCACTTAGATTAAATTAGAATAAATGATTCAAATTTTCATCCAAAATTTTCTCCACTTTGTGTTACAAATGAAGTCTATTCCAGTGATGCTGAAAAATTTTTTGAAATATCTCTGTTAAAAAGTGCATTGTTAAGACATGCACTATATTTCAATTAACAATTCCTCCAGTGTTGAGCATTCTATACAGTTTTAAATTTTCCATAGTTACGAATAATTGTGTTGAGCATATTTGTAAAGAATAAGTTTTCTACTTTAAAAAGGTTTCCACTAGGGCTTACTCCTCAAAAGAGTGTTGGGCACCAAAGAAAAATTAAAATGCAAATTATTTATTCAGAGATACTTCTAAAAATTTTATTACATTAATTATATCTAACTCTTACTATTTGTACCCTATACCCTTTTCTGATCTGTTGGGGGATTCTATATCAGAATAAGAAATTGCAATGAAGCTGTTACACTTTGTTTCCTTATAATTTTCAGTTTTGGAATTAGTGTTTAATGGTTGATTTACAACGTTGTGTTTATTCTTTAAAGATTTTTTGAAGTGGGCAATTTTTAAAGTCTTTATTGAATTTTTTACAATATCCCTTTTGTTTTTATTTGTTTTGGACTTTTGGCCATGAAGCATGGGGATATTAGCTCCCCAACAAGGGACTGAATCAGTACCCCAGAACTGGAAGCCTCAGTCTTAACCACTAGAACAGCAGGAAAGTTCCTGTTGTGTTCATCATGGACAATTAAAAAATAAAGCTCTTTATCCATTTATCTTTGAAGGGAAAGTGTATTTGCTAAATATACTTTACTGTATTTCTGTTTCTGCTTTTCTTTGGGAAATTTATGACTCCAAATTTCTCACTCTATTATTTATGCAGTAGTCTGTAACCAATTTCTTATGGGAAGATGGGAGAAAGCATGAGAATGCATGTAGCTTATGCATTCTGGCTTGGTACCAAGTAGAGCTGGTCATTAGTGGCATATGCATATTCTCTAAACTGTCTGCTTATGATAAGTATTCATTGACCATGTCTTTCTTTCCACAGTAAGAGCTAGGGTTCAGATGCAAATTTTCATGGTGAAGGTAATAACTCTTAGCAGTGTGTAGCACATCTTACAAGATGCATCTAAGAATGACAATTTGCAACCTCACAGACACAGAGGAACCTGCAGAAGGAAATGGCAACCCACTGCAGTAGTCTTGCCTGGGAAATCCCATGGAGCCTGGTCTGCTACAGTCCATGGGGTAGCAAATAGCCATATATGAGTTAGTGAGTGAACAACAATAAGACAAAAAGGAGGGCATGGAAACATGGGACACAGATAACTCAGCAGAGTCACGTGGAGTTGGACAATGGAGAAGAATCCAGATCTTATGTAAATATCCTAGTGTTTTCTGTAAATTACACAGCAAATGTTGTCCTATAGATATTTTACAGGGGGCAGGCACTAGGTGTCTGAAGACATGACGTGCATCACCAAGGAAGTAAGAAAAAAAATGAAGCAGGTCATGGGGCAAAACTGCCAAAGATATGCTCTAGGGTCATGCAACTGCTCAGTCTTCTCTCTGAGAAATGCAGGCTATAATTCTCTCATGATTAAAACCTATCATTTTTTATTATTTTGTAGCTAATTCAGGCCCCAGGAATGCATTAGTTCTTAAACGGATCCCATGTCTCCTCACAACGTGACCAAATTTGTTCTCCTGGGACTCACACAGAATCCACACTTGCAGAAAATACTCTTCATTGTTTTGCCCATTTTCCTATTCACGGTGCTGGCCAAGCTGCTCATGGTCATCACCATCTCCCTCAGCCCCACACTTTCTGCCCCCATGTACTTCTTCCTCAATCACTTGTCCTTCCTAGATGCCTCTTTGATCTCTGTCACCACCCCCAAATTCATCATTTACCTGCTGTACCAAAGGACAACCATCTCCTGGGGTGCCTGCCTGACTCAGCTCTTTATGGAGGTCACCATCCTCACTGTCATGGCCTATGACCACTATGTGGCCATCTGCAAGCCTCTGCACTACACGGCCATCATGCAACAGGGGCTCTGCCAGCTCCAGGTGGTGGTGGTCTGGACTGCGGGGATCCTGCGTGCCACTGTACAGGTTCTTTTCACCATGGACTTGACCTTCTGTGGTCCCAACCTCATTGATCACTTCATGTGTGATTTCTTCTCACTGTTGGAACTTGCCTGCAGCGACACCTACAGTCTGGGAATGGTGGTGGCAGCTAACACAGGGGGGATGTGTTTGCTTATTTTTTCCATGCTCCTCATCTCCTACATAGTCATCCTGATCTCCCTGAAATTCCATGACTCTGAAGGACGACGCAAAGCCCTTTCTACATGTGGTGCCCACTTCACAGTAGTGGTAATGTCTTTTGTCTCTTGTATATTCACTTACACACGTCCTGTGGCTGTTTACCCTGCAGACAAGTGGGTGGCTGTGTTCTTTGCAATCCTCACTCCTATGTTTAATCCTATTATTTACACAGTGAGAAACATAGAGGTGAAAAATGCCATAAGGAGTTTATTGAAGAGGGGAGTAATTTAGGCTTGTCACAATGCCAATAGAGTGATGGTTTATATACACAGGTAGAATTGTACCTGTTGTAAATTGTGGGAGTAAAAAGTTCTGAGGATCATTGACAGAAAAAAAAAAAAAATCCCAGAAACTATTTGTTGATTATTTAACATAGACACATTTTAGGTATTTTGATAAGTTTTAATATATGTTCTAGAGTCTTCAATGTTCATGTTCATAGTTTAAGATTAGGCAAAGGAAAGAACTATAATCTCCTAGTTTCATGATTTTAGAGTATGTTTTACTCCAGAGTCTTCCATTTACTTTACTAAATTCTGCATACATGTTACTTGGGGAAAAAAATCAGTTTTTTTATGGGACATTGACTCAGATCTTCTATTTTTCCATAGCCTATGGTAAAGCAAATAAGGGATAGAATTTTTTTCAATAGATCCATTGAGAAGGAGCAATTGAGTGAAGGAATTGCAGCTGATTTTTTTTTCCCCTATGAATTTACCAAAAGTCAAAAGTGAGGCACCAACAAAATGAGGAAGGAAAAATGCAAAATCTAACTGCTTCCTTGCCATTAAAAATAAGCCAGAAACTTTAGAATTACTCATTTGTTCTATTTTTTATTCATAATTTTATTTTTAATTAAAGAGTAATTAGTCTATAATATGGTGATGGTTTTTGTCATTCAACGACATGAATCCCTGCCTCCTGAACCCCCCTCCCACCTCAGTCCCCATCCCACCCCTCTAGGTTGGCACAGAGCACTGGCTTTGGGTTCCCTGGGTCATACAGCAAACTCCCACTGTCTATCCATTTTACATATGGTAATGTGTACATTTCCATGCTACTCTCTCAAATCATCCCACCCTCCCCTTCCCCCACTGTATCCACAAGTCTGTTGTTTATATCTGTGTCTCCTTTGCTGCCTTGCAAATAGGATCATCAGTACTATCTTTCTAGATTCCATATATATCTGTTAATATACTATATTTGAATTTCTTTTTCTTACTTAAATCAGTATAATAGGCTCTATGTTTATCCACCTCAATGAAACTGACTCAAATGCATTTATTTTTAAAGCTAAGTAATGTTCCATTGTGTGTATGTACGACAACTTCCTTATCCATTCATCTATCAATGGACATCTACATCTATGTGCTAGCTATTATGCATAGTGTTTCAGTGAACACTGGAGTGCATGTGTTTTTTTTTCAGTTATGGTTTTCTTAGGGCATATGCCCAATAGTGGGATTGTTGTGTCATATGATAGTTTTGTTCTTAGCTTTTAAAGGAATCTCCATACTTTTCTCTATAATGGCTGTGTAAATTTGCATTCCCACCAACAGTGTGTAAGAGGGTTCCCTTTTCTCCATGCATTCTCCAGCATTTATTGCTTGTAGACTTTTTGATGATGGCCATCTATGTTCTTGAATAGCCTTAGTTTTCTGTGGCTTGTGTAGGTCTACAGATAAGAAAATTATCTGAAGTCTTAATGATTCAATTTGTCCCTTGGAAGTTGATGTCAAACATGTTGTAGTCTTGTCTGACCTGCAGCACTATATTTCAGCACTACAAGCTTTTTCTTTTTTGAAGTTTTCAGTTATGTCACTTCACTTTTACAAAAGCACAATAGTATGGTAACAGAGTTGTTTTTTTTTTTGTTTGTTTGTTTGTTTGTTTTTTTAAAGCAAAAATCCTCTTCCTTTTTCTTATTCATAAAAGTGAAGTGGTTAATGTGAGCTTTCTGGATAGTTGGGGATACTTGCAATGCTCCTCACTGCACCTAGAGGACATCAGGTCATCTTATGTTATTACATCACTCTTTATTAATCAGGGCTTCTCTGATGGTCTAAGCAGACCGAAGTGCTATATGTTCAGTCATGTCTGATTCTGTGACCCTATGGATGGTAGCGTGCCAGACTCCTCTGGACTTTTCCAGGCAAGAATACTGGAGTGGGTTGCCATTTCCTCCTCCAGGGAATCTCCTTGACCCAGGGATCAAACTTTACTGTCTCATGTCTCCTGAATTGCAGGAGGATTCTTTACATGCTGAGTCAACTTCTCAGACTACAACATGCCATGTTTCTTTTAACAAATGTTGGTTGGTCAAACTCTGGTCAACTGGAGTTATTTCTTTCATGATTTGACCACACAGCAATGCCAGAGCATGGTACTGGGTGACTGTATTTACTAAGTTGTTCAAGACTGTCTCCAGGAGACAGGAATATACAGTGGAAAAAAGGTTCCCTCTTCAATTGTCTTCCCTTACATCATATATAAAATACACCTAAAGTAGATTAAAGACCTAAATTTAGACTGGCCACTATAATACTCCTAGAGAAAAACCTATCAGGAACACTCTTTGACATAAATTGCAACAATATTGTTTTTGGAATTGTCTCCTAGAGGTGTTTTTGTTTTGTTTTGTGGAAATAAAACAGTAAAAAGCACTTTGTGGTCTCAAATGAAGGCTTCTTTATTTTCAAAGTCCTCCTCTTCTTGTGCTTAACTTCTTTAGTATTTTATCATCTCAGAACTTATAATAGTTTTGACAATGTGAAAATGGGCACAATGAGAAAGAGTTATTGGACCCTTTTATTTCACTTCTAAATAGGTTTTAAAGGAGATTCCTACAAATAGGTTATATACAGATAAATCCCAGACAAAACAAAACAGAAAAAAATTTAGTTAAATAATACACAGGGGGATGTCCCTGGACATATAATGGTTAAGAGTTTGACTAACAAAGTAGGGGACACAGGTTCAATCCCAGGTCGGGAAGGACTCCACATATCCTGAAGCAACTAAGCCCGCATGCCACAATCACTGAGCCCAGTTGTTCAACCACTGAAGCCACAAGCCTAAGTCAGTGCTCCACAACAAGAGACGCCAAAGCAAGGCGACCCCATCACACTGCAGAGAAGAGTAGTCCCTGCTTGCCATGGCTAGAGAAAGCCTGAGTGCAGCAAGCAAGACCTGGGGCAGTGGAAAATACATAAATAAATAAGCCACACAGGGTAAGAATATCTATACTTTTATGAGTCTTAGCTTTTCTCTCTAAAAACAAAAGGATTTTACTATCCAGGAATTTTTTTTAAATTTAAATCAGGAGCTTCACAAAATATAAATTAAATACAAGAAAAATATTGTGTTTAGTTCACTGATTAAGGGGAGAACTAGGAAGATAATATTAATCAGTCAAAAGGAAACTCTGACGTAACATTTTTAACATTGCCTAATTAAGAATGTGTAATGAACTTATTTGTTGTTATTGTTCAGACGCTCAGTAGTGTCCGATTTTTTGTGACCCCATGGGCTGCAGCACAACAGGCTTCCCTGTCCATCACCAGCTCCTGGAGCCTACTCAAAGTCATGTCCATCGAGTCGGTGATGCCATCCAACCATCTCATCCTCTGTCATCCCTTTTTCCTCCTGCCTTCAGTCCTTCCCAGCATCAGAGTCTTCTCCAGTGAGTCAGTTCTTCACATTCTTCACATCACATCTTTACTTTTTCATATTTTATTGCTATAAAGCTGTTCCTGTATTTCTTACTGACACTAACAACAATTCTTCAAGGTAGATATAATTATCATTATTCCATTTCACTGATGATGAGGAATAAAGTTCAAAAGAGCTAAATAATCTACATATTATTAGAGGCAGAGCTTGTATTCAGATCATCATTCTTCTAAATTCAAATTTTATTCTTCCCCAGTGATTTCAAAGAATCTCAGAAAAAAGAGAGCATGTCATTTGAATGTCTCTTGTTTTCTAGTAATTAGAAAACATTCTATAGTATTTACATACCTCTATAGTGAGCCTACATATAGAAGCAGTTGGTTCTCAGAAAGCTATATGCCTTACTAGTGGAATATAAATTAGGAAGAAGATAACTAATATTTAAAATTATATTGAATTTCTTCTTCTCTTGGGAAAAATTATCAGTGATTATGAAAATTAGTTGTACAGTATTTAAGCTGTTGTGAAAATTTTGAAGTGATATCAAATAGTCACAATGACATCATAAAATTAAAATTTAGCTTTCTTAACATACCGAAAAGACAGAGGACCAGAAAGATCATATAATATGTAAATCAGCTTTGATTTACCCTTCAAGTTTGATAATTTGTGTTACTGTCTCTCCAATGTTTTAAACCACTCTGTCCTTGGAGTTGTATTCTGGAAACACATTTTAACAGTATAGTTCCAGGAACTCCTTGATTGAAAAACTATTTTTATGATCAGCCTTCCTTGAGTTAGGCCTAACTCCATTCTCTTTCCATTGTATGCTTCTCCAATGCTTGGGAAGTTGGACTAGATAGGTGTAGGGGAAAGGTGTAGGGGACAGGGGATAGATGAAGGGAAGAGGTGTAGGGGAAATGTGCTGGGAAAGATTGAAGGCAGGAGGAAAAGGAGACAACAAAGTATGAGATGGTTAGATGGCATCACCGACTCAATGGTCACGAGTTTGAGTAATATCCCGGAGTTGGTGATGGACAGGGAGGCCTGGCGTGCTGCGGTCCATGGGGTAGCAGAGTCAGACATGATTGAGCAATTGAACTGAACTGAGGGGTTCTAAAGCAACCTCTCAAGAAGCAGTTTGGAAGATGGTGGAGGAATAGGATGGGGAGACCACTTTCTCTCCCACAAATTCATCAAAAGAACATTTAAACGCTGAGTAAATTCCACAAAACAACTTCTGAATGCTGGCAGAGGACATCAGGAACCCAGAAAAGCAGCCCATTGTCTTTGAAAGGAGGTAGTAAAAAATATAAAAGACAAAAAATAGAGACAAAAGAGATAGGGACAGAGCTCCATCCCGGGAAGGGGGTCTTAAAAAGAGAGAAGTTTCCAAACACCAGGAAACACTCTCACTGCCAAGTCTGTGGCAAGCCTTGGAAGCAGAGGGCAACATAACAGGGAGGAAAAATAAATAAATAGTTAAAACCCACAGATTACCAGCCCAATGGCAACTCCCCCAGTGGAGAAGCAGCACAGACACCTGCACCTGCCACTAGTAAGCGGGGGCTGGGCAGGGAGGCGCGGGCTGCATGGCTTAGAGTAAGGACGGGGCCTGAATGCCCCAAGGACAATCTGAGGGAATTAACTTGGGCTAGCAAACCAGACTGTGGGATAGCTACCATGCGCAAAGCCAGCCCTAACTTAAGACACCGCTAGGCCCGCGCACAGAACAAAGGACTGAACAGAGCTAGCCAGCTGCAGACCATCCCCCTTCAGCGACAGGCAGCCAGAGCCAGAAGGGGGCAATTGCAGCCCCAGAGAGACATTATCTAGCAAACTGCAAGCAGGCTTCTTTGCTAACTAAGACTTCTTGGGGTTCTGGACAGTCATCATCTGCCTGAGAAGGTGCGCCAGTTGTACACCCAGAAAACTGAGCAGCAGGGACGGGAGAGGCGATAAGTCACAGCAACCACGCTTGCCAAATACCTCATCACCTGAGCTGCTCGGACCTGGGAAGGGCACAAAATGCAGGCCCAACTGAGTCTGTGCCTTTGAGGCCTACCCGAGTGCCTGAACATGAGCAGCTTAGACCTGGGAGGTGCATGCAACCCAGGGCCAGCCTCAGATAGTTCCCAGCAGAGCAACCTAGAGCCTGAGCAGTGTGGACAGGGAGGGCACACGTGCTGTGAGCAGAGGCAGGCCCAGTGTAGCTGAGACACTGCGAGCACATGCCAGTGTTATTCGTTTGCAGCGTCCCTCCCTCCCCATAGCATGACTGAACGAGTGAGCCTAAAATAAAGTGTCCACCACCGCCCGCTTTGTGTCAGAGCAGAAATCAGACACTGAAGAGACCAGCAAACAGAAGAAGCTAAAACGGAGGGAACCGCCTTGGAAGTGACAGGAGCAATAGATTAAAACCCTGTCATTAGTACTGACTACATGGGAAGGGGCCTATAGATCTTGAGAAATATAAACCAGACCAAGGAACTATCTGAAAATGAACTGACCCGACAATACCCACAACAACACTAGAGAAAGTCCTAGATATATTTTTACTATCATTCTTTTTTTTTTAATTTTTAAAAAAATTTTAAGTCCTCCATTACTCCTTTAATTTTCACTTTTATAACCTACTATTACTTTGCAAAACAAAAACAAAACAAAAAAAAAAACCCTATTTTTTAAAAGCAAACTTCATATATATATATATATATATATATATATATATATATATATTTATAATTTTGGGGACTTTTTTATTTTTCTCCTCACTTTCTTTTTTTTCTTCTTCTCTTTTCTTTAATACTGTAGTTTTGAAATTCCAAACTCTGATCTAAATTTTTAATCTGTGCTTTTTAGTATTTATTATCAATTTTTTACCTTTAAGAACCCAGTCTTCCCTACCCATTTTTACTTGGGAGTGAGATTACCAGCTTGACTGCTCTCTCCCCCTTTGGACTCTCCTTTCTCTGCACCAGGTCGCCTCTGTCTCCTCCCTACCCACTCTCTTCTCTACCCAACTTAGTGAGTCTCTGTGTGTTCCAGACGGTTGAGAAGACTTAGGGAACTGATTACTGGCTGGATCTGTCTTTCTCCTTTTGATTCCCCCCCATTTATCCTCCTGGCCACATCTGTCTCCTTCCTCCTTCTTCTCTTCTCTGTATAACTCCAAAAACATCTCTAAATGGTCCAGATTGTGGAGTGCACATAAGGAAGTGATTACTGGCTAGCTTGCTCTCTCTTCTTTTGATTCCACCTCATCTCATTCGGGTCACCTCTAACTCCCTCCTCCCTCTTCTCTTCTCCATGTAACTCTGTGAACCTCTCTGGGTGTCCCTCACTGTGGAAAAACTTTTCATTTTTAACCTAGATGTTTTATCAATGGTGCTGTATAGAAGAAGAAGTCTTGAGACTACTGTAAAAATAAGACTGAAAACCAGAAGCAGGAGGCATAAGTCCAAACCCTGAGAACACCAGAGAACTCCTGACTCCAGGGAACATTAATTGATAGGAGCTCATCAAATGCCTCCATACCTACACTGAAACCAAGCATCACCGAAGGGCCAACAAGTTCCAAAGCAAAACATACCACACAAATTCTCCAGCAACACAGGAACACAGCCCTGATCTCCAATATACAGGCTGCCCAAAGTTACTCCTAAACCACTGACATCTCATAACACATTACTGGATACTTCATTGCACTTCAGAGAGAAGAAATCCAGCTCCACCCACCAGAACACCGACACAAGCTTCCCTAACCAAGAAACCTTGACAAGCCACTGGTACAACCCCACCCACAGTGAGCAAACTCTACAATAAAGAGAACTCCACAAACTGCCAGAATACAGGACGGCCACCCAAAACTTAGCAATTTAAACAAGATGAAGAGACAGAGGAATACCCAGCAGATAAAGGAACAGTTTAAATGCCCACCAAACCAAATAAAATAGGAATAGATAGGGAATCTACCTGATAAAGAATTCCGAATAATGATAGTGAAATTGATCCAAAATCTTGAAATCAAAATGGAATCACAGATAAATAGCCTGGAGACAAGGATTGAGAAAATGCAAGAAAGGTGTAACAAGGACCTAGAAGAAATAAAAAAGAGTCAATATATAATGAATAATGCAATAAATGAGATAAAAAACACTCTGGAAGCAACAAAGAGTAGAATAACAGAGGCAGAAGATAGGATTAGTGAATTAGAAGATAGAATGATAGAAGTAAATGAATCAGAGAGGAAAAAAGAAAAATGAATTAAAAGAAATGAGGACAATCTCAGAGACCTCCAGGACAGTGTTAAATGCCACAACATTTGAATCATAGGAGTCCCAGAAGAAGAAGACAAAAAGAAAGACCATGAGAAAATACTTGAGGAGATAATCACTGAAAACTTCCCTAAAATGGGAAGGAAATAATCACTCAAGTCCAAGAAACCCAGAGAGTCCCAAACAAGATAAACCCAAGGTGAAACACCCCAAAACACATATTAATCAAATTAACAAAGATCAAACACAAAGAAGAAATATTAAAAGCAGCAAGGGAAAAACAGCAAATAACACACAAGGGGATTCCCATAAGGATAACAGCTGATCTTTCAATAGAAACTCTTCAGGCCAGAAGGGAATGACTAGACATACTTATAGTGATGAAAGAAAATAACCTACAGCCCAGATTACTGTACCCAGCAAGGATCTCATTCAAATATGAAGGAGAAATCAAAAGCTTTACAGACAAGCAAAAGCTGAGAGAATTCTGCACCACAAAACCAGCTCTCCAACAAATGCTAAAGGATATTCTCTAGACAGGAAACACAAAAAGGGCATATAAACTCGAATCCAAAACAATAAAGTAAATGGCAACGGGATCATACTTATCAGTAATTACCTTAAACGTAAATGGGTTGAATACCCCAACCAAAAGACAAAGACTGGCTGAATGGATACAAAAACAAGACCCCTATATATGTTGTCTACAAGAGACCCACCTCAAAACAGGGGACACATACAGACTGAAAGTGAAGGGCTAGAAAAAGATTTTCCATGCAAATAGGGACCAAAAGAAAGCAGGAGTAGCAATACTCATATCAGATAAAATAGACCTTAAAACAAAGGCTGTGAAAAGAGACAAAGAAGGATACTGCATAATGATCAAAGGATCAATCCAAGAAGAAGATATAAGAATTATAAATATATGTGCACCCAACATAGGAGCACCGTAATATGTAAGACAAATGCTAAAAAGCATGAAAGGGGAAATTAACAATGACACAATAATACTGGGATATTTTAATACCCCACTCACACCTATGGATAGATCAACTAAACAGAAAATTAATAAGGAAACACAAACTAAATGATAAAATGGACCAGTTAAACCTAATTGATATCTATAGGACATTTCACCCCAAAACAATGAATTTCACCTTTTTTCTCAAGTGCACACAGAACCTTCTCCAGGATAGATCACATCCTGGATGATAAATCTAGCCTTGATAAATTCAAAAAACTTGATATCATTCCAAGCCTCTTTTCTGACCACAATGCAGTAAGATTAGATCTCAATTACAGGAGAAAAACTATTAAAAATTCCAACATATGGAGGCTGAACAACACGCTGCTGAATCACCAACAAATCACAGAAGAAATCAAAAAAGAAATCAAAATATGCATAGAAATGAATGAAAATGAAAACAAAACAACCCCAAACCTGTGGGACACTGTAAAAGCAGTGCTAAGGGGAAAGTTCATAGCAATACAGGCATACCTCAAGAAACAAGAAAAAAGTCAAATAAATAACCTAACTCTACACCTAAAGCAACTAGAAAAGGAAGAAATGAAGAACCCCAGGGTTAGTAGAAGGAAATAAATCTTAAAAATTAAGGCATAAATAAATGCAAAAGAAACAAAAGAGACCATAGCAAAAATCAACAAAGCCAAAAGCTGGTTCTTTGATAAGATAAATAAAATTGACAAACCATTAGCCAGACTCATCAAGAAACAAAGGGAGAAAAATCAAATCAATAAAATTAGAAATGAAAAGGGAGAGATCACAACAGACAACACAGAAATACAAAGGATCATAAGAGACTACTATCAGCAATTATATGCCAATAAAATGGACAACATGGAAGAAATGGACAAATTCTTAGAAAAGTACAACTTTCCAAAACTGAACCAGGAAGAAATAGAAAATCTTAACACACCCATCACAAGCACGGAAATTGAAACTGTAATCAGAAATCTTCCAGCAAACAAAAGCCCAGGTCCAGACGGCTTCACAGCTGAATTCTACCAAAAATTTAGAGAAGAGCTAACACCTATCCTACTCAAACTCTTCCAGAAAATTGCAGAGGAAGGTAAACTTCCAAACTCATTCTATGAGGCCACCATCACCCTAATACCAAAACCTGACAAAGATCCCACAAAAAAAGAAAACTACAGGCCAATATCACTGATGAACATAGATGCAAAAATCCTTAACAAAATTCTAGCAATCAGAATCCAACAACACATTAAAAAGATCATACACCATGACCAAGTGGGCTTTATCCCAGGGATGCAAGGATTCTTCAATATCTGCAAATCAATCAATGTAATACACTACATTAACAAATTGAAAAAAAAAAGCCATATGATTATCTCAATAGTTGCAGAGAAAGCCTTTGACAAAATTCAACATCCATTTATGATAAAAACTCTCCAGAAAGCAGGAATAGAAGGAACATACCTCAACACAATAAAAGCTATATATGACAAACCCACAGTAAACATTATCCTCAATGGTGAAAAATTGAAAGCATTTCCCCTAAAGTCAGGAACAAGACAAGGGTGCCCACTTTCACCATTACTATTCAACATAGTTTTGGCAACAGCAATCAGAGCAGAAAAAGAAATGAAAGGAATCCAAATTGGAAAAGAAGAAGTAAAACTCTCACTGTTTGCAGATGACATGATCTTTTACATAGAAAACCCTAAAGATTCTACCAGAAAATTACTAGAACTAATCAATGAATATAGTAAAGTTGCAGGATATAAAATCAAGACACAGAAATCCCTTGCATTCCTATACACTAATAATGAGAAAATAGAGAAATTAAGGAAACAATTCTATTCACCATTGCAACGAAAAGAATAAAATCCTTAGGAATATATCTACCTAAAGAAACTAAAGACCTATATATAGAAAACTATAAAACACTAGTGAAAGAAATCAAAGAGGACACTAATAGATGGAGAAATATACCATGTTCATGGATTGGAAGAATCAATATAGTGAAAATGAGTATACTACCTAAAGCAATCTATAGATTGAATGCAATTCCTTTCAAACTACCAACGGTATTTTTCACAGAGCTAGAACTAATAATTTCACAATTTGTATGGAAATACAAAAAACCACGAATAGGCAAAGCAATCTTGAGAAAGATGAGTGGAACTGGAGGAATCAACCTGCCTGCCATCAGGCTCTACTACAAGGCCTCAGTCATCAAAACAGTATGGTACTGGCACAAAAACAGAAATATAGATCAATGGAACAAAATAGAAAACCCAGAGATAAATCGATGCACCTATGGACACCTTATCTTTGACAAAGGAGGTAAGAATATACAATGGATTAAGGACAATCTCTTTAACAATGTTGCTGGGAAAACTGGTCAACCACTTGTAAAAGAATGAAACTAGAACACTGTCTAACACCATACACAAAAATAAACTCAAAATGGATTAAAGATCTAAACATAAGACCAGAAACTATAAAACTCCTAGAGGCGAACATATGCAAAACACTCTCTGACATAAATCACAGCAGGATCTTCTATGACCCACCTCCCAGAATATTGGAAATAAAAGCAA
Source organism: Bos indicus x Bos taurus (assembly GCF_003369695.1). Taxonomy (NCBI): domain Eukaryota; kingdom Metazoa; phylum Chordata; class Mammalia; order Artiodactyla; family Bovidae; genus Bos; species Bos indicus x Bos taurus. Next base: position 83,663,772 of record NC_040090.1, on the reverse strand, counting down.
AAATAAACAAATGGGGCCTAATTAAACTTAAAAGCTTCTGCATAACAAAGGAGACTCTAAGCAAGGTGAAAAGACAGCTTTCAGAATGTCAGAAAATAATAGCAAATGAAGCAACTGACAAACAACTAATCTCAAAAATATACAAGCAACTCCTACAGCTCAATTTCAGAAAAATAAATGACCCAATCAAAAAATGGGCCAAAGAACTAAATAGACATTTCTCCAAAGAAGACATACAGATGGCTAACAAACAGATGAAAAGACGCTCAACATCACTCATTATCAGAGAAATGCAAATCAAAACCACAGTGAGCTACCATTTCACGCCAGTCAGAATGGCTGTGATCCAAAAGTCTACAAGCAATAAATGCTGGAGAGGGTGTGGAGAAAAGGGAACCCTCTTACACTGTTGGTGGGAATGCAAACTAGTACATCCACTATGGAGAAAGTGTGGAGATTCCTTAAAAAACTGGAAATAGAACTGCCATACGACCCAGCAATCCCATTGCTGGGTATACACTCTGAGGAAACCAGAATTGAAAGAGACACGTGTACCCCAATGTTCATCACAGCACTGTTTATAATAGCCATGACATGGAAGCAACCTAGATGTCCATGAGCAGATGAATGGATAAGAAAGCTGTGGTATATATACACAGTGGAGTATTACTCAGCCATTAAAAAAGAATGCATTTGAATCAGTTCTAATGAGGTGGATGAAACTGGAGCCTATTATACAGAGTGAAGTAAGCCAGAAAGAAAAACACCAATACAGTATACTAATGCATATATGTGGAATTTAGGAAGATGGTAACAATAACCCTGTATGCAAGACAACAAAAGAGACGCATATGTATAGAACAGTCTTTTGGACTCTGCGGTAGAGGGAAAGGGTGGGATGACTTGGGAGAATGACATTGAAACATGTATAATATCATATATGAAACAAATCGCCAGTCCAAGTTCGATGCATGATACTGGTTGCTTGAGGCTGGTGCACTGGGATGACCCAGAGGGATGGTACAGGGAGGGAAGAGGGAGGGGGGTTCGGTATGGGGAACTCGTGTATACCTGTGGTGGATTCATGTTGATGTATGGCAAAACCAATACAATATTGTAAAGTAATTAACCTCCAATTAAAATAAATAAATTTATATTTAAAAAAGAAAAACAATCATTGTTTAATTTAATTTTATTCTCTAGCTTAATAAAAATTTTCATGACAATTTGCAGATAATAAAATTATCCAAGGTTGCAAAAATAAATAAATAAATAAAGCAACCTCTCTACTCAGCACTGTAGTTAATTAGATAGATATTTGATGACCACTCAATGAGTCATTGTAAATGGATTTCTATCTTTTATGAAGTTGAGAATGATAAATTTGTCAGTCCACACTAATTCTGTGATCTGACACTAGCTTTCAACCCAGTAATGATACTTCAACAAAATTTGTATCTCTTATAAATCTTTGTGTTTGTGCTCAGGTGCTCAGTTGTGTCTGCAGTTTTGAGACTCCATGGACTATAGCCTGCCAGGCTTCTCTGTCCATGGGATTATCCCGGCAGGAATACTGGAGTGGGTAGGCATTTCTTCCTCCAGGGCATCTTCCTGACTCAGGGATAAAAAAAGCTCTACTGTCTCCTGCAGTTCCTGCATTGAAGGAAGATTCTTTATGACTGAGACACCTGGGAAGCCTTCAGTTCAGTTCAGTCCAGTCGCTCAGTCATGTCCGACTCTTTGCAACCCCATGAATCGCAGCATGCCAGGCCTCCCTGTACACCACCAACTCCCGGAGTTCACTCAGACTCACGTCCATCGAGTCAGTGATGCCATACAACCTTCTCATCCTCTGTCATCTCCTTTTCCTCCTGCCCCCAATCCCTCCCAGCATCAGAGTCATTTCCAATGAGTCAACACTTCGCATGAGGTGACCAAAGTACTGGAGTTTCAGCTTTAGCATCATTCCTTCCAAAGAAATCCCAGGGCTGATCTCCTTCAGAATGGACTGGTTGGATCTCCTTGCAGTCCAAGGGACTCTCAACAGTCTTCTCCAACACCACAGTTCAAAAGCATCAATTCTTCAGCGCTCAGCTTTCTTCACAGTCCAACTCTCACATCCATACATGACCACTGGAAAAACCATAGTCTTGACTACACGAACCTTTGTCAGCAAAGTAATGTCTCTGCTTTTCAATATGCTATCTATGTTGGTCATAACTTTCCTTCCAAGGAGTAAGCATCATTTAATTTCATGGCTGCAGTAACCATCTGCAGTGATTTTGGAGTCCAAAAAACTAAAGTCTGACACTGTTTCCACTGTTTCCCCATGTATTTCCCAAGAAGTGATGGGACCAGATGCCATGATCTTCGTTTTCTGAATGTTGAGCTTTAGGCCAATTTTTTCACTCTCCTCTTTCACTTTCATAATTTTAATTTTTAATTCAGACTATCTGAACATGGTGTGTGAGTGTGGTTCTATATAGGAATATTTCTGAGTTGAATTGAATTACATTTATTTATCAAATACTTTCAATATTGATATTTATTTATTTTAGTAGATAATTGTAATGGTCTTTACAGTTGGTGACAATATATGTGTCATTCTTCTTTAGTTGCAAAACAATAACTTAAAGATCAGTTCCTGGCCTAGGATATAGTGGCCTGGCTTCTTCTCCTTAGCAAATGACATTCTGATTCCATTTTTTAAAATTTTCTTGTTATAAATTGTGAATAATATTGTCTTTTTTTTAATTCCATATGAATATTATTCAATGAAAGTGGCTGAACTAAGTGCATTTACCATCTCTATGTACAGGCAAATAATGTAATTGCTTTCATAATTATCATGTTTATCTAATTCTAGAACTTTCATAATAAACAACTACTTTAAGAAGTACTGTGAATTTCATCTTGTTTGAAGTGCCATTATTATAATAAGACTCATAGTTACCACTTAATGTTTATGAAAGTAATATGTTAAAATCATGATTTGCATATGTAAGTTAAACCACAAATAACTATAATAAAGTTTAAATATCAATTCGTTATCCACCTAAATATTTAGTTTGCACAATACTAAATACTCAGACATCATAATAAATTCATGTATTTTCAAATACCTAAATTCATAAAAAATCAGTATTTCTTTATTTTTTTTTTCTCCCTCTTTTCATAGTGTTGGTCTTCATGTAAACTCAAGAAGGAAGTCGAAATTAAAGATGCATGACAAAGAAAGTTCTCCTCTGCTGTTCAGGTAATTTCAGGAAACAACTGATTTGCTGGCAAAGTCTGCTAATGTGGTGAAATACCCCTGAGGTTTTATTAGCCGCAACTGAGACGCTTTAGAGAATGTGCCAACAAACAGGACATGTGGTTATTTTAAGGTTCCTCCAAAGGTACCACTTAAAAGTCAACAAAGACATTCACTGTAACTGAGCTAGGTGGCAGGTCTAAATCTTACATTGTTGCCTCTTTCTTGGTGAACTAACGGCTGCCTGGGGCCTTGGCCATGGACCTATGTCAGGCATGTCATAGGTGAGATTGAAATCGTATAATCATAGACTCTCAGCTTTCAATGGATCTTACAAGTCATAACATCATCCTTCATCCTTATCTTTCCTATATTAATTTGTATCTTTTTCAGCATATATAACATTTAAGAAAGATGGATTCAAGTAAATATCATCAATTTAGAAGTAGAAATATTTTGGAGACTTTTTTTCCTTTTTGATATATATTTAAATTACTGAGAAGAAAAATAATATTAGTTAGAATTATATCATAATAATTAAAGAATTCAAAGTTTCATCCAAATTTGCTACAATTTATATTACAGCCTAAGAAGGTTCTTTGATATTGCACAATTGTTAAAAATATCTCTGTTAAAAATTACACATTACTTAAGGAGATGCCTGTATTCCAATGATAAATTTCTTTAGTGTTCAACATTCCATATTGTTTCTAAATTTTCCACAGCTCTTAATAATTATGTTGGACATATTTGTCAATAACAATTTTTCTCCTTTAAAAATATTTTCCATTAGAGCTTATTTCTAGAAACAGTAGTATGGAACCAAAGAAAAATGAAAAGAGGAATTTCTATTTCTTCAGTTATTTCTAAAATAATGTTATTACATAACTTATGTCCAACTCTTACCTTATGTACACCATACCCTTGTCTGATCTGTTGGTATATCATATATCAGAATAAGAAAATGCAATAAAGCTGTTGCACTTTGTTTCCTCATAACTGCAATTTCCAGTTTTGAAATCAATTTTTATTGGAGTATAGTTGACTTACAATGTTGTGGTTATTTTGTGTAACTAAAAACTATGCTCTATCCATTTATCTTTTTAAAACTTTTTTATTCTTTATTATTATTTTTTTTTACTTTAAAATATTGTATTGGTTTTGCCATACATCAATATGAATCCGCCACGGGTGTACATGTGTTCCCCATCCTGAACCCCCCTCCCACCTCCCTCCTCATCCCATCCCTCTGGGTCATCATCCCAGTGTACCAGCCCCAAGAACCCTGTCTCATACATCGAACCTAGTCTGGCGATTCATTTCACATATGATAATTTACATGTTTCAATGCCATTCTCCCATATCTTCTCATCCTTGCCCTCTCCCACAGAGTCCAAAAGACTGTTCTATACATCTGTGTCTCTTTTGCTGTCTCGCATACAGGGTTATCGTTACCATCTTTCTAAATTTCATATATATGCATTAGTATACTGTATTAGCGTTTTTCTTTCTGGCTTACTTCATTCTGTATAATAGACTCCAGTTTCATCCACCTTATTAGAACTGATTCAAATGTATTCTTTTTAATGGCTGAGTAATACTCCATTGTGTACATGTACCACAGCTTTCTTATCCATTTGTCTGCTGATGGACATCTAGGTTGCTTCCATGTCCTGGCTATTATAAATACTGCTGCAATGAACATTGGGGTACATGTGTCTCTTTCAATTCTGCTTTCCTCAGTGTGTATGCCCAGCAGTGAGATTGCCGGGTCATATGGCAGTTCTATTTTCAGTTTTTTAAAGGAAAGAAATATTTTTGGCAGAATATATTTTATTATATTTATGCTTAGTCTTCCATTTTCTTTTGGAAATTTATGTTCCAAATTTCTCATTGTCTTAGTAATCCAATCAGCTGTAACCAGGATTTATGAAAGATGGATGCTATGGGGAAATTGGAGAAGGCTTGAGAATGCATGCAGCAGACACATGAAAGAGTGGAAAGATTCCTTCGTGGATGGATGCCTTGCTGCTGTTTGGGAATGAAGTTTCCATTCTTAAGGGTATTTAATAGGGGCACTCTTCCTGACTTGTGTGCACAGATGCACATTCATATATCAGGTAAATGTCCAATAAATATTTTTGAATGAGTAAAATTGTAATAGGTAACTAACTTAACAACAGATTTTATCTGTGCTTGTGTTAGTCTGTGTACATATTAAACGTATAGTTACCTGTCTCTGTACATTACCTTAAAGACTCTTTCTGTTCTCCACATTAAATTTCCATTTTTAGAACTTTGAAAATAAGGATTTCCTCTACTTGAAATATCTTTGTTTACTGAAAACCTGTGCAATAGTTATGTTTTATCCAATTTTTTGGAAGCTGTATGTTAATTGAATACATCTATGTTGAATTCAATGTGAAACATAGTTTTGAAGAATAATAAATATCAATTAACAAACACTATAATTATCTTGAAAGTAAAAACAACCAGTAACATAGTTTTTCCTAAAGGCAATTAAATATTTTCATATTTACCTGATAAGGTCCATCAGAAACTGTTAAACTTTTCAACTTCCCTTTCAAATCTTTATTTTGTCTCTTATAAAGTAGAGAGCAATAATAAACAGAGCAGAAGAAAAGAACACATGAATTTCTCCTAGGTTTATGGTCTGGGGAATCAGGCATATTCTTACCCATATTAAATGACAATTTTCCAAACTTTCACTCATCATCTAATAGATTTCAGACACTGCAGACATCGTGTCAGGCACCATGGTTAGTGAGAAAACACAATTGAATAGTTTATGTATTTTGGTTGCTACCAGGTGGAGTGTGTCATCAGTGAATTCTGCATATTTCCCAAAACCCTCTGCTTGCAATAAATTTTATTGACCATGTCTTTCTTTCCAGTTAGAGCTGAGGGTTCAAATGTAAATTCTCATGAAAAAATAAGTAACTCTTACCTGTGTGTGGCACCTGTCACCTTACAAGATACAAGATGCACACCTAAGAATTAAATACAAGTTGTAACCTGACAGAGGAGGGCTTAGAAACACGGGGCACTGAGATACTAAGTAGAGGCACATGGAGCTGGAACCAGAATGAGAATCCAGGTCTCATGGAGATAGCCCAGTGTTTTCACAGTAAACTACAGATCATGTGTTGCCCTATAGGTAATTTACAGGTTACAAGTACAAGGTGTCTGAAGAGACGGACAGCATCACGGAGAAAATAAGAAAGACATAAAACAAGTACTGGAGCAAAGTGCCAAGGACATTTTCCACAGCTACAGTGACTGCTCTGTCTGTGTTCTAAGAAATTCAGACTATCATGCTATCATGATTAATAGGTACAATTCTCAATTCCTTTGTAGGTAATTCAGGACCCAAGAACATATTGCTTCTTAAATGGAGCTTCTCACATCTCCCAACAACATGACTAAATTTCTTCTCTTGGGATTCACACAGAATCTACAACTGCAGAAAATACTCTTTGTTGTCCTTTTGCCCATGTTTCTATTCACTGTGCTCGCCAACCTGCTCATCGTCATCACCATCTCCCTCAGCCCCACACTTTCAGTTCCCATGTACTTTTTCTCACTCACTTGTCCTTCATAGATGCCATCTTCACCTCTGTCAGCACCCCGAAATTGATCACTGACCTGCTGTACCAGAGGAGAACCATCTCCAGGGGTGGCTCCCTGACTCATCTCTTTCTAGAGCACTTCCTGGGAGGAGTAGAGGTTATTGTCCTCAGTGTCATGGCCTATGATCGCTACGTGGCCATCTGCAAGCCTCTGCACTACACGACCATCATGTGACAGGGGCTCTGCCAGCTCCTGGTGGTGGTGGCCTGGGTTGGGGGGATCCTGCATGCCACTTTGCAGATTCTTTTCATGGTAGACATGACCTTCTGTGGCTCAAATGTCATTGATCACTTTATATGTGATTTCATCTCATTATTAAAACTTGCCTATACCCACACCTACACGCTTGGAATCATGGTGGCAGCTAACACTGGGGCCATGTGCTTGCTCATTTTTTCCTGCTCCTCATTTCCTACACAGTCATCCTGAGCTCCCTGAAATTACATGGCTCTGAAGGACAGCACAAGGCCCTCTCTACATGTGGCTCACACTTTACAGTAGTGGTTCTCTCTTTGCCCCTTGTATATTCACCTACATGTGTCCTGTGGCCACCTGTCCTGTGGCCACCTTTCCTGTGGACAAGTGGGTGGCTGTATTCTTTGCAGTCCTCACTCCCATGCTAAATCCTATCATTTACACAGTGAGAAACACAGAGGTGAAAATTGCCATGAGAAATTTGCTGAAGAGAAGAGTAACTTAGGCTGTTTGTGAAGCCAAGAAAGAAATGATTTGTATACATAGGGAGGGTTGTACCAGTTGTGAATTATTATAGAAAATAAGAAATTTTGCTGATTATTGACAGATAAAAAGGCCCAGAAACTATATGTTGAGGCACACTATATGTTGAGGCACCCTAGTGAGGCACATTTTAGGCATTTTGTTAACTTTTAATGTACTATTTGAAAACTTCAAAGTTCATGTTTATAACTTCAGATTAGGCAATGGAAACAACTATAAACCCCAGGTTTGATGATTGTAGAGTATGTTTTTCTTCACTGTCCTACATCTGCTTCACTAAATTCTTCATATATGTCTTTTGGATGAAATTGGCTTTTCTTTAGGATATTGCTCTAAGAACTTTGTCTATTTTTGTTTAAAGTAAATTAGGAATAGAAATTCTTTGCCAGATACACTGGGAAGTAATAGTTAAGTGAAAGAATCAGAGCTATTATTTTTTTTGTGCTATGAATAATCATAAAAGCAAGAGTCAACTGCATAGAGAGGAAAGAATAATTCACAATCTGAATGTTTTCTTGGCACAAGGAATAAGCCAGAGATTTTTGAAATTATTCTTCATTTCCTCCATTTTCTAAATATCGTTATGGCTCATCTACTTTTTTTAATATATGAAAAATCTTCGATAGCAAGAATTGAGTCATTTGATACAAGGGTTGCCATCTTTTATTATGTCTCAACAAAAAACATATGATTATGTTTCAAAGTTATTGCTCTGGAGAACCTTGAAAATAAGGAATTCATCTACTTTAAATATCCTTGTGTACTGAAAACCTGTGTAAAAAGTTTGTTTGTGTGTTTTTGTTATTTTTAACTCAGGTCTCTGAAGCTGTTACATAAATTTACATTAAATTAGCACTTCATTATCTACAGCATATTCACTTCAGTTGATTTATCCATTTACTAAACTGTTAGCTTCACTAACAGGTATACAGATTTTATTGTCATTGTTTAGTCCCTAATTTGTGTCAGGCTCTTTGCAAATCATCTGTCTATGGGATTTTTAGGCAAAAATACTGGAATGTGTTGCCATTTCTTTCTCCAGGTGATCTTCCCTATCCAGGAATTGAGCCCATGTCTCCAGCATTGGCAAGTGTTTTTTGTTTGTCTGTTTGTTTTTAATTCACCAGGGAGGCAATACTAGTTTTACAAAGAAGCAAATTAAAGCCAAAGTGGATTACTAATTTACTTGCCTGGCCTGATACATGTTTACCCCATTAGTGTGTCAGGAACTATTACTGAAATTCAGCTCTCTTTAAAAAATTTCAGCTAGAAACTTCCCATTCAAGTCTTAAAACTCAGTTTTACTTTCTTTCAAGTAAACAGAGTTGTCTGTGGTATGTTTAGGTCTACTAATGAGAAAATCATCTGCTGTCTAAATGATTCACTTTATCCTTCAAGAAGATGGTGTCAAATGCTATAGC